>NW_024080941.1:716692-1406477 GCF_003009895.1 Hyaena hyaena
TCAGTTTGTTCTCAGCATTCAAGAGTCTCTTATGGTTTGCCTCCCTCCCTCTCCCCTACTATTTTTCCCCTTCTTCTCCCCCATGGTCTTTTAAGTTCCTCCTAATCCTCCTATACGTGAAAACATATGGTATTTATCCTTCTCTGCCTGACTTATTTCACTCAGCATAACACCCTCAAGGTCCATCCATGTTGCTACACATGGCCAGATTTCATTCTTTCTCATTGCCATGTAGTATTCCATGGTATAGATAAACCACATCTTCTTGATCCATTCATCCGTTGATGGACACTTAGGCTCTTTCCATGTTTTGGCTATTGTGGAGAGTGCTGCTATGAACTTTGGGGTCCATGTGCCCCTATGCATCAGCACTCCTGTATCCCTTGGGTAAATTCCCAGCAGCGCTATTTCTGGGTCATAGGGGAGTTCTATTGTTAATTTTTTGAGGAATCTCCACACTGTTTTCCAGAGGGGCAGCACCAGTATACATTCCCACCAACAGTGTAGGAGGGTGCCCATTTTTCCACATGCTCACCAGCATCTAGAGTCCTCTGATTTGCTCATTTTAGCCACTCTGACTGATGTGAGGAGTACCACCATATTCTTAAATCCTCCTGTTGCCTTTAATTATAAAATATTTATTGCATGTTGGATTTCCATTTCTGCCTTTAAGATACCCACTCATATCATTTCTAAGGTAAAATAAATTCTCTCTTATAATACTTCACCCAAAATAGTTCTTTTCATTACTATACATAAAATATAGTGCTGACTTCTGATAAAAGATGACAGATTAAATATACTCATTTATATAATATTCTCCCATACTCCATTAAAACGACTTTTTGAAGGTATAACTTGGTGGAAAAAAAGAGAGGAAAAGCAGTGAATAAACAGAAAAAAATATTTAAAAAAAAATTTTAATGTCTTATTTATTTCTGAAAGAGAGAGAGACAGCGTGAGCAGGGGAGGGTCAGAGAGAGAGGGAGACACAGAATCCGAAGCAGGCTGCAGGCTCCGAGATAGCTGTCAGCACAGAGCCCAATGTGGGGATTGAACCCACGAACTGTGAGATCATGACTTGAGCAAAAGTCAGATGCTTAACCGACTGAGTCACCCAGGCATCCAAGAAAAAAGTATTTTGAAGGCTGAAGAGCAGATCCATGGATGATCACTGAATTAGCAGCTATGAAAATGCTGCTAACGAAATTGGCAGTTGGAAAGTCAATGAGCAACTGCATTTATACTGCACAGGACTTCGCTGTATCTGCTATTCAAGCAGAATCTCACAGTAGATGTTTTAAATAATCCGTTTTAGTGTTGCCAGACAGTATCTGCCAAGATTATGAATTAGGATAGTTTTGTGACTCCATAGTTCTAATCAACTAAAGATAAATCATAAAAGACGTAAACATTGATTCCAGGAACAACACACCCAACAACCAATAAATGACAACCACAATAAAAACACAAAAATCCTTGAAAAAAATGCTAAGGAAGAATAAAAGACTTCAGGGGCCAATGTCTTTTTGCAGTTTTGGAAAGGGCAGTGGTTGAAGTATATGGTAAGATGAAAAAAAGAGGTTAAGTTAAAGAAAAAAATAGAAATTCATGTATTTTCTTTTAACCACTTGGAATCACCACTGATGGTCTTTCTTTATGGAATTTGTTATGACAGCTTTGATCACTGATGCTGTAGTAAGTGGTGTCCATGGGGTAAATATCAAGATAACATCAAGTCATTGTATGTAAATGTACATCAAGTACATTGAAAGAAAGGAGCAGAGGAAAAGAAAAAAAATGCAAGCTAGTATTCTGTTAGGTACTCATAAACTAGGACAGGTATGCCATAGAATAATGAGTTTCTTTGCCCCAAATACAAATTCTTCCTAAGGGTTAAAAGTGAAACACTTAGCAGGGGGGCTACTTTGTGGGAAAGGTAAACGGGAATGACCAGTACAACTGAAGTCATTATATATAGTCCTTTTCACATGGTGTACTTTGAATTGCATAAAGAAGAAGAGCAGTCAGAGCTGTCAAGGAAAGTTTATAAGGAGAGTCTGGGTGGCTCAGTCAGTTAAGTGTCTGACTTCAGCTCAGGTCATGATCTCACGGTTTGTGGGTTCGAGCCCCGCATTGGACTCTGTGCTGACAGCTAGCTCAGAGCCTGAAGCCTGCTTCAGATTCTGTATCTCCCTCTTGCTCTGAACCTCCCCTGCTCATGCTGTCTCTCTCTCTCTCTCATAAATAAATTAAAACACACACACACACAAATAAAAAAAAAATCAGAAAAGAAAGTTTATATAGCAATTTCCTTCAGAACTGTTTGTGGATAAAATAGTGAATTTGGCAAAAAGGGGTTGTAAAAATTGTCTTGTGTTTCTACGAGATGGTTTTCTTTCAAGTATTTAAAAAATACCATACTTCTCATGAAAATGGGTGGGTTATCATAACATTCTTAGAAACAGTGACTGGGTGGCTAAGTCACTTAAGCATCCGACTTTGGCTCATGTCCAGATCTCACAGTTTGTGAGTTCAAGCCACATGTCAGGTTCTGTGCTGACAGCTCAGAGCTTGCAGCCTGCTTTGGATTCTGAGTCTTCCTCTCTCTCTGCCCCTCCCCCAGTCGTACTCTATCACTCTCAAAAATAAACGTTAAAAAAAAAAAAGGAAGCCATTTATATTTCCTAGGGGTTTAAAATTTTATATGATCCAAGAAAGACTTTTTAATTATATGCCATGTAAGAAATCAGTGTTTTTAGGGGCACCTGGATGGTCAGTTGGCTAGGTAACCACTTCAGCTCAAGTCATAATCTCATGCTTCCTAAGTTTGAGCCCTGCATCAGGCTCTGTAGTGACAGCTTAAAGCCTGAAGCCTGCTTTGGATTCTGTGTCTCCCTCTCTCTCTGCCCCTCCCCAACTCGTGTTCTATCTCTCTCAAAAATAAACATTAAAAAATTAAAAAGAAAAAAAAAAGAAATCCACTGTTTTGGGCCAATGATTATGAAATATAACTATCTAATATGTTAAAACAAATATATAATATTAACACACATTTGGTTATTTGTACAATGTTTTTCCTATATTTAATTTTGTTATCGTATAAAAATAACCATGCACTAAAATAATATCGATCATATAAACTATACAGAATAAGTGAATGATTTAATTATATTTAATAAATATATTAATGTATATTTCCAGGATACCAAGATTTCTTGAGTGGTTCAAGAGCCAGAAATATACCATTATGTAAGAAGCAACTACAACCTCTTCTAATTCATAATTTTTTTTTAAATATTTTTATTTATTTCTAGGAGAGAGAGAGAGACAGCGTGAGCAGGGGAGGGGCAGAGAGAGAGGGAGTCACAGACTCTGAAATAGGTTTCAGGCTCTGAGCTGGCAGTCAGCACAGAGCCCGACGCAGGGCTCGAACCCACGAACCGCGAGATCATGACCTAAGCGAAAGTCGAAAGTCGGACGCTTAACCAAGCCACCCAGGCGCCCCACATAATTTTCAACATTAACATTGTTAATTATACCTATGTGCATCATCATAAATACTTTATATGAATACTTATATCAGGGAATTCGATGACTGAGATTCACCACCAAGTTTATTTCAATTATGAGAGTACTATATATGTGAAATGGCCAATTAATTATCTTAAATGTTAGAATATAAGGGGAATTATACTTATAATACTATAAATGATATAAATATCCAGGTATAGTATTAAAGTAGGCATTATTAATGATAAAAGTAAAATAAAATATGTCTTTATATGATAGTACAATATTAGTTTAGTGGGCTACATTATTAGAAATTCCACAATGATCAATCACACAATTTACAATTTAGCATGTACATCAACTTAAAAATCACTTACAGTCTAGTATGTGAAGCATTCAATAACAAGTGTGTAAAAATGGAACGTATTTACACTAGTTGCCTGTAAAGACTGTCATAACTCACATACAAGTGAAACCGCTACAATCATTCCTTTGAACTATGTAGAAATTCCTTTGCCTTTAGGCAAATGGTAAGGAGAGAATAAATGGATTTCTTCAAAAGCATTTTCTAATTAACTACTGTTGAAGCAGAAATTTTCTATCAATGTATTACACACACACTGGTTTGATAAAGGGAACTAATTATTACCATGCAATATATAGTTCCATTTCTCTCATTTTAAATAACAGAACTTTTAAGAGCCTTAAGAAATAGATAATAAAACTTGAAAAATGAAAACCAAAAATTTTATTGTGATTACAAATTGAAATAGCTCTGAAGTCACATAAAATAATGAACTCTAAGTTGTACTTACTTTGACAAATTTAATAAATATGTATAATAAAACTACTATCTAATATTATTTTTCTTTTATTTTTCACTGTAAGAATGTTACAGTTTATTCTAAGATTACTAAAAAACTTCCATCAAAATATCTCTTAACTTCAACAAAATTTGATTTTAAAACACAAGTATTTTCAACTACTTGCATGATGTTTTATTAAATACTGACAACATATTGACATAAAGATATAGTTGCTCTCCGGGGGCAAAAAGCATGAAAAAATTATAAGACAGTATGTATGAACGGAGTACCACAGATACAGATTGTATAAACTAGCAAGGAACTTAGCATAATTTCCTGTATTTAAGCTTATTGAAACAAACAAACAAACCAAAAACACAGAAGAGGCATGGCATACCTTGGAGATATTGCAGTTTGGTTCTAGACCACTGCAAAAAACAAATGCTGCTTTATTAAGCAAATCAAATTAATTTAGTAATTCCACTATACTATATACAGATACAGTGCAATAGCATTTTATCCGAAACAACAAAGCACATACCTTAAAACAAAAATATAGTTTATTAGAGTGTCTGGGTATCTCAGTTAAGCATCTGACTCTTGATTTCAGCTCAGATCATGATCTCCCAGCTCATGAGTTTGAGCTCCACAGCAGGCTCTGCACAGACATTGTGGATCCTGCTTAGGATTCTCTTTACCTCTCTCTGTCCATCTCCTTATCATGCTCTCTCTCTTTCTCTCAAAATAAATAAATAAAACTTTAAAATATTTAAAAAATAGTCTGGGGACAAAAAATGTTAACCATCATGCAAACTTTCAAGGAGCCATAATCCATAATCACAAATCACTATAACAAACATAACAATGAAGAAGTTTAATATATTGTGAGAATTACCAGTGACACAGACACACAAAGTGAGTAAATTCTGGTTGAAAAATGGCACCAAAAGATTTGCTCCATGCAGGGTTCCCATAAACCTTCAATTTGTAAAAAATACTGTCTGTAAAGCACAATAAAATGAGGCATGTCTTAATGCTTTAAAATACTTAGCACTATTGAAACTTCTTTATTTTTAGAGAAAGAAATCAACTTTAATTATGACATAAAAGGAAAATCAAAGGCTTTCACATACGAATACTTTTTCAAGCAAAGGGTCTAAATTCAACTCTTTAAAAATGTTGATTAATATTTTCCTAATAAAAAATATATTGATAAATAAATCTAATGTGATTTTGATTCTGAATTACACGTAAAACCAGGCTTTTGCCAAAAATAATTAACACTGATTTATTTAACTATATTATCAGAGGTTGACAATTTGCTAGTGGCAGTAAGATTTTCTTCTTTAATAATGTTTCTTTAAAGGTGTCCTACTTACGAAGCTGGAATTTAGGTAATGCTTCTAAGTTTTATAATACAATGAAAAAGTAATACACTTTTTATAGATTTCCTGAACAAAAGTGAATCTATGTACTAATCTATTTAACCTTTTGGATATGTTAGAAAACTTTTTAAAATTCTCTATTTCCACTAAGAAATTATAAGAAAGCTAAAATTTCATACTCAATCAGCTAATACAAATATTGCTCTATATCTTTATCATGTGAGTATTGTAGGAATCAGACAAATAATGATTACACAGCTTTTCCCAGCTCTCCTTATGCCAAGACCTTACACTGAAGCTGTTCCTTTTGTTTTGTTTTGTTTTAAAGATTTTATTTTTAAGTACTCCCTAGCCCAATGTGGGTGAGCTCAAATTTCCAGCCCTGAAATCAAGAGTTACATGCTCTACCTACTGAGCCAGCCAGGCACCCCTGAAGCTGTTTTGTGATGATAATATAATCTATCATCTTAAAACTTCTAATGTGACATAATATCTAAAAATTCAATTTAGGATGTGTTTATATCTCTAGACTTAGGAAATTTATAACAATGTATGTGTATTTGAAGTAGTATAACTATGTTTTTTTTTTTATATATAATAAAATGATCAGGAACAGATGAAAAAGGATGACATCAGTCATCACAGTAGGAAATATACCATTCTTTACCTAGTTCCAAATTCAAGCCAGTTCTCAGACTCAAAGCTCCTTGATTGAAAAGAGTATCTGGGTCCACTTGAGAAAAGACGATGCTTACAATATGATAGCTAATAATATAAAGTATGGATTTCTTTTACGATTCACCAGAAGAATTTAAGGTCATTTATATGAGTAAGTGATCACTGTATAAGTATGTGAGGAAAATTCTCACATACTTTGAAAGGTGCTGATTACAAGTTCTGAACTGTCACAGACACCAAAGGACCCAAAATGTCCTTTTTCTACCCTACATACATCTGAATGGCTTACAGAGTGGAAGAGACAAGTAACACCCTGTACCAAATGAGCCCAGGGAATCAATAGTAACACCTAAGTTTCATTTTTCTGTTCACTGCTCTGAAGTAAAGTTTATTCTGTTCCTTCTAAACAAATCATAAAAGTCAGCTTCTGAACTTTCAATCTGGTTCCAAACTATTTGAGTCCTATAACAAACTCAAGAAAATTTACAGGGGTTATAAAATATCCAGAACCTAACAAGGTACAATTCATAATTTTTGGCATCTAACAAAACATTAGCTGCATCCAAATAAGCTGGAAGATAAAATCCACTGTGAGGATAAAAAAAAAAAACAATCGAGAAATAGATCCAGAAATAACACAGTAGAATTAATAAATAAGGATATATAAGTTACTATAACTATACTGAATATGTTAAAGATAGTAGAGAAATATAGATTTAGAATGTTAAATAGGGAAACAGAAGATATTTTTAAAAATAACCAAAGTAAAATTCTAGGGATGAAAAATATAACATCAGAGATGACAAATACACTAAAATTATTGGTAGTAGATTAGACACTGAAGGAAAGAAGTTTAATTAGTAAACCTGAAGGCAAAAGAAGAGAGATTATCAAATTTGGAACTGAAAGTGGAAAAAAATAATCAGAAAAGTCATAAAGTATTATTATACTTTAGGAAACTTTTAAAAAGACAAAAATACTTAAATGTACTTAAATACTGTAAACATAACTGGAGTCCCTGAAGGATAGCAAAGGGAAAGGGAGATATAAAAATATTTCAAGTAACAGCTCCTGAGAATTTTCCAAATTGGTGAGAACTATAAATTCATAGATCGAAGAATATTAATGAAACCCAAACACACACACATGAAGAAAACTACATACAGGTAAATCATAATCAAATTGTTTAAAATAATCATGAAGAAGATATCTTAAAAGTAGCCAGAGAATGAAGACATACTGCATACAAAGAAACAAAACTAAGAATTAAATCAGAATTCTCCTCAGAAACAATGCGAAAGAGAAAACAGTGGAACAAAAAATTTAAAGTAGTGGTAAGAGAAACAAAACAAAACCAGAGGTAACCAGTATCCTATACTTATAGGCAGCATCTTCTTAAGTATACAAATCTTGCAAGTTTACTCAAGAGAAGGCCTACACTATAAGCAAGGACAGGAACAGAAATGATATTAGACCAATATTTGGTAAAGAAATGAAGTATAGCAAAAGTTATAAATATGTATAAATATATTTATATATATATATAATCATTTATTTTCCTTATCGCTTAAATATCTTTAAAATATAATTAACAGTTTCAAACAAAAGTAATACGGTACAGGGTGGGCTTTATACTATATGCAATATTGAAATATATAACACCAATATCATAGTAACACAAATCAGTTACTGGTGAAAGTTTCTTATTCTAGAGGCTAAGTAGTATAACTAATTGAAAGTGGATGAAAAACTTAAAGATGCATGGTATAAAATTCTAGAATGGCACCTAAATTTACTACCTTCTGTTGTCAGTGCCCTCTAAAACACCTTCCCTCTGAGTATCGATAAGACCTGTGAATAATATGGATAGTGTTCTCCTGAACAGGTTGTTACATGCAATAGGCTGGTTATGAGACAGTCACTTCCATGAACATATTTTACTACACAACTCCTTTAGAAAAAACTGAAATAAGATTCTCCTACCGGCTTTGAAGAAGAAAGCTGCCATGTTATAAGAAGGACATGTGGTTAGGACCTAAGTGTAGTCTCTAATATAACCTTCCAGATAGCAAGAAAAACAGGAATCTCAGCTTTCGAGCCATAGGAAACTGAAATCTGAAAAAATATCTGAAAGAGTTTGAAGAACACCTGAGTTCTAGAAAAGAATTCAACCTGATCAACACCTTAATTACAAACTTGTTAGACCCTAAGCAAAAAATCCAGTTATAACGCCCAGATTTCTAACTCACATTAAGTCCAAGAAAATACACAACCGTTGTTTTAAGCAGTAAGGTTTGTGGTATATATAACTGAGAAGCTGCCATAACGATTACTAAATATATCTAAGTGGAGCTGGAAGGAGGCAGAAAGAATAGATTAGAGGAATTTTTAAAATCAAGACAATCTAAGTTGTCTTGAAGAAACCGTTAGTAGAAACATGGGATTTAAAGATGCTGATGGTTAGGAATCTGAAGAAAAAGAGCGATATATTATTGGACATTTAAGGAAGAAGGATCCTTGTTATGAAGCGACTAAGAATGTACTAAAATATTGCCTGGAAATCATGTGGAAGGCAGAATTTGCAATGGATGAACTTGCATAATTAGTTGAAGGATTTTTGAGTAAAGGGTTGAGGATGCATGATTTCTTCTTGTTGCTTATAATGAAAGGTGAGAAGAGAAATAAACTGATAAAACAGGAGGGCCTGGGTGGCTTAGTCAGTTGAGCGTCTGACTTTCGCTTAGGTCATGATCTCGCGGTTCGTGGGTTCGAGCCCCGCGTCGCGCTCTGTGATGACTGCCAGCTCAGAGCCTGAAGCCTGCTTCAGATTCTGTGTCTCCCTCTCTCTCTGACCCTCCCCTGCTCACGCTGTCTCTCTCTCTCTCTCCTAGAAATAAATAAAACATTAAAAAAAAAACAAAAACCATTTAACAAAAAAGAACAAGGACTGGGAGATTTTAGAAAGTCTCAGCTTACTATTGACAAAAAATGTTAAATGGTCAGAAATTGGTCCCCAAAAGGGCAGAGAAAAACAAAACAAAACAAACAAAAATACTGTGTGTCACTGTACATTTTGCTATAACATGAGAAATTTCAAAATTTCAGTGTTTTTAGTCACACAATGTGCCCTTTCAAGACATTAAAGGTAAAACTCACTTCTTAACCAAACCTGAGAGTTTCTAGGAAGATTAAGAATATTTCCCTCCCCATCACAGTAGAAGGCAAAGGTAGAGAAATGATTATCATTCAAAAAATCTCCTTTTCTCTACACTCAGTGTCAGGCTCAAACTCACAACTCAAGATCAAGAGTTCTACCAACAGAGCCAGCCAGACCCCCTAAATCTCCCTTTTTAAATTAACTAAATTACAGACTTCATTTCAGTTCATCAGATATCCCATGGATGTCCTTTTCTTAGTCTAGGATCCAATCCAGGATCAGCAATTTTCAATTGTTTTAAATTTAAAATTGTATATATTTAAGGTATAGAAGATGTTATATATTATAAAGCTATCATAATCCAAACATTATAGTACTGCATAAAAACAGACATACAAACTGAAAAAAATAAACCAAAGCCTACAAAGCCAGCTAATTTCAAGAAAGGATTACCTTATAGTGATTTGTGAGTGTGGATTTTCTCTAATGGAAAGAAATCTCAAAATACATGTAAGAACCACAAGTTCTTGAGAAAATCCTATGAACGGAATCACCATCAGCTTGGAGTGAAAGACAGAGTACAAAATGCAAGAGGCTGGCAGACCGCACATTTTACTGAAAACACACTCTACGTTTTGTGTAGAAAGAAAGACAACACAAAGGGCAGAGTGAAGAACTAATGAAACATTATTCCCAGGCCTTACAACCTAATTAAGAGGGGCGCCTGGGTGGCTCAGTCGGTTAAGCATCCAGCTTCGGCTCAGGTCATGATCTCCTGATCATGGGAGTGGGTTCGAGCCCCGCGTTGGGCTCTGTGCTGACTGCCAGCTCAGAGCCTGGAGCCTGTTTCGGATTCTGTGACTCCCTCTCTCTCTGACACCCCCCCACACCCCCCCACCCCCCCGCTCACGCTGTCTCTCTCTCTCTCTCAGAAATAAATAAAACATTAAAAGAAAAAAAAAAAAACTAAGAAAGAGCCAACTTTCCTGTGGCTAGATTTCATAACTATTGTTTGCTGATGCATTTTTCACCTTTCATTGTTCCCTTTTTGAATTATAATGCCCCGTAACTGTTGTCCTAGGCTTTTCCATCATTGTTTATTTTGGTGCTTTGGAACAGATTACTTGTCTCACAAATTCACAGAGAGGACTTGAGCTAGATCGAACCTCACCCCTACCTGGTGTGATTTGGATTTTGGACTTTATATAAATGAAATAACAAGATTTGATGGTATATAATGAGATTTGGAACTTTGAGCTGATGCTATATATTCCCTATCAGGGAACTCTATTCTTGAGAAACCTGGAAAGAGATGATCGCATTTTGCATTTTAAAGAGAGGACAACTGTGGGCCCACGGGGTGAGCTGTGGTAGGCAGAATTCTAAGATGGTCCCCAAAGTTTCCAGCCCCTACTGTGTTTAACGTCTGTGTCTCTTCCCTGGAGAGTGGACAGGACCGGTGAATGGAATGAGAGTGTGGCTCTCTGGATTAGTTTACCTATGACAGCAAAGGTGATGAGATGGTCACTCCCATGATGACAAGATGTTACACAGGACTTCATATTCTTTTCTGGGTTCTTTTTCTCCTGTGTCCTCCATTTCCTATTTCATCTGTTTATCCATTTATCCATCTACCTACCAATCATCTAATTTTGCTCTTTAGATAAATGCCTAGCATTGAAAAATCTAATTACTTTGGAGCATTGATGATCCTTCTTTCATTATTCTGCCATGTTTTTCACAGCTGGCAAACACTAAATATACATTAAAAATAAAATCTCTGCTTGGACAGAAGGTAATTAGAGAAGGTTTTCTTCTTCACATTTTTCCTCTCCTCCCCATAGTACATACACTCCCTTATTCCGGCTTTTTTCAAGATAAGGATAATAAGTTTTCCAAGATATGGTTTGCTCAGTTAGCTTTTGTGTTTCTATAAACTGCAGAGTTTGGGGCTGTGTTGAGATGCATTAAGCCTCTTGTACTCAGTATTTTAATATGATGAGCACTATTATTTCTGTTGCAATACATACTATTCCTTTTTTGTCCATTTGTGGTTTGCTCTTCAATATTTCTCAGAAGGAACACTTTAGCTCTGGATTTACCCTATCATCATACATTTAAAGGCATATAAATTTTGATGTTTCCATTGTGGTGCCACTATAGAAGTACTACAATTTTCAACTTTCAATTATTTTTAAATTCTAATTTTAGTTACTGCTAACATACTTGACAGAATATATCATACTATGATTTCTATTCAGTAATCTTGCTCCAAAAATATATTTCTAATTTGCACATTTCCCATACTCAGATTTTGGTTATGAACAAATGACTCAGTGTCTGAGACTCATCAAAACATCTGACCACTTACTTCAGATCATTTTGAAAGCACAGAGCATAAACATGAATTATAACAAGTTCCCAAATAAAGGATTATATTTTTGACCACAGTTTAATGGGAAAATTACTCTAATTATTAAGAACTTTTTTGCAAAAAAAAAAAAAGCATAAAAATGTATTTTGAATAAAAGCTAAAGGTATCATAATTTGGTTTGTAAGATTATGATTTGGGAATAAGAAAACAGATGTAAAACAGCAAATGCAAATGTCAAATCATTCAACTTGTGGGTTACTTAAAGGAAACTATTAACTCTTCATGTATTTAAAATGTTTTAGGGACAGCTGGGTGGCTCATTCGGTTAAGTGTCCAACTTTGGCTCAAGTCATGAACTCGTGGTTCCTGAGTTCAAGCCCCAAACTGGGCTCTGTTCTGACAGCTGAGAGCCTGGAGCCTGCTTCAGATTCTGTCTCCCTCTCTCTCTGCTCTTCCCCTACTCATGGTCTGTCTGTCTGTCTCTCTCTCTCTCAAAAAATGAATAGACATCACAAAACTTAAAATGTTTTAGAGCTTTAGAAACCAACTTAGCTTAAATCATGCCTATAATAGTAGATAGAGAGATGGATGGATGGATGGATGGGGATACATACACATATATACACTCATTATAAATTTTTAAAAATGTTATAAGCATGGATTGCCTTAGAAGACAGAAGGCTATAAACATGAGAAAAATGTAACATTTGTTTCCATTAGCAAATTCCCCTTGTTTTACAATAGAATTTGGATGGACATAGTTTTCTCAAACCGCAAATGCTTATTCTTATTTAGTCATCTATACTGCTTCCCTACATTACTGAAACAAGGTATATATTTTAGTAAAAGACAAAATACATACATTTATGAAATATAATGATACTAGCTTAAACCAGATATAACTGAAGTGTGCACATTTTTTAAATTTTTCTTTTACAAATGTATTTTAAAATTCTGTCAGAAATATAAATTAGAATTAGCTACACTGACCTACTACCATCAGGCATGATAAAGGAAATTTAGATATTTTAAAGTTTACAAAAGGTTAATTGAAATAATAAAATTATAATAATTGTCCATTTAATTGGCCTTAAGCAATTTAAGATTGGAAGCAATTACACAAGCTATGGAACTGAAATACAGTGTGAGCTTTGAAGCATGTGTTGGCATAATAATGTAAAGCACCACATTTTTCTCCTATGTGATGAAGAGAAAGGAGACAGAATTTCCTTAAAGGCAATGGTTTTTCTTCAGGAAAACAGTGCCCTAAGTATTAATGAATCAAGAGAAAATTATCTAATAACGTACAAGTGGAGATACCAAGTTATGGTTTTAATGTCATTTAATTGACCTAAATATAAAATGACTGCTATAGGTAGTGAACATAATTCCAGGGTATAGCTAAAAGAATATGACTTGGAAAAATTCATTTCTGTGAAATTCAGTTTCTTGTATTTTTCTAGAGAGAGAAAGGAAAAAAAGTAAGAGAAAATGAAACATGATACTCATTATATTACACATAAACACATAAACTTTTTAAGTTTCTCATTAAATTTATTCAATATGTATCAAGATACTATTACCAAAAAATTAACCAAGAAGGATTAAAGTGTTGCTTGAGCAAAGTCCTCTAGTGGTTATACTATGTAAAGCAAGGATACTATGCAAACTATGTATACTATGTATGTATATGATGTTACTATGTATACTATGCATACTGTGCAAGGAACCAATGTCTCTGAATTGAATTATAAGGATTAGAAAATGCAATAAAAAGACTTGATTTGGACTGGGGATATTTCACTAGATACACCACAAACTATAAAACAATTTCTTATATATGTTATAGTTTTGAAGGAAAAATATATAGAAATCATGAATTTGTGTCCCAACTTTTAATAAAATCTAATGAAATACTCTGTATTCGAATCAAGAAAAATACTTCTGACTAAATCTCTTCAGATTTCTATAGTTTGTCTCACTAAACAATGACACACAATTATTTTTAAGTATTTATATATCAGTATATACAGTTTCTTTTATTGATACCCTTAGATCTATTTTTTAATATTAAATCACTTCTACAAATTTACAATTGTTAGCAGATTAACTTTTCCACCTTTAACCTCTGCCCAAGGTGAAACAAACTCAAACTATTCTTCCTTGTTGCCTATATTGCATCTGTTTAATAGCCCTGACTTAGTACCTATTTTAATTAAAGGTTTCAGCATTCTAATAGTTTTTGACCTTTCTGAGGTCAAGATATTATTTATTTTTATCCATATTTTAATAATGAGAAGCATGCCCACATTATAAGAGAGTCACGATAAATATTTTTTAAAATAATTATACTTATTTAGGGGTGCCTGGGGGTCTGTTAAGTATATAATTCTTGGTTTAAACTCAGTTCATGATCTCATGGTTTGTGAGATCAATCACTGTATCAAGCTCTGCACTGACAGCACAGGGCCTGCTTATGATTCTCTCATTGCCCTCTATCCCTCCACAATGTGCTCTCTTTTTCTCTCTCAAAATAAATAAATACACATTTAAAATGAACAAAATAATTATAATTATTTTAATAACTTGCTAAATTATGCCTGGTTATACTACTAAGTATAGACATCATTTCTGCATAACCATTCAAGAAGCCAACATCTTTATTAATTAAAAAATTTAATATTTTATTTATTTCTGAGAGAGAGAAAGGCAACGTGAGTGAGCAGGGGAGGGTCAGAGAGAGAGAGGGAGACACAGAATCCAAAATAGCCTCCAGGCTCTGAGCTAGCTGTCAGCACAGAGCCTGACGCGGGCCTCGAACCCACGAACTGTGAGATCATGACCTGAGCCGAAGTCGGACGCTTAACCGACTGAGCCACCCAGGCGCCTCGCCAATATCTTTATTTATAAGTAAACATTATAGCTGTAAAATGTAATGCAACAAAGCAGCGTGCTTAACTCACAGACACACATACACACACTCCTGTATTCTGCCATATTTACTCATTTTATGGTCTTTACACAGAATGCTCTCCTGCTACTACATAGCAAACTTCTAAAATCTTCAAGGTCCCAGAAAAATCCAGGAAATCTTTGAACTCATCATTTTATTTTTTAATATATTCTAGGATCTCACCAATTTTATCATTTAAGTCAACACTTCATTGTCCTTTAAATTTCCCAAAACTCTTATTATTTTTTGCACTTTTTTTCTAACTTACTCCCTATATACCCAAACCTATTAACAGGTCCTGCTGATTCTGCCTTTCAATCAAGTATGTAATAGACCAATCACAGGTTAAAGCATGTATTTTTATTTTAATTTTGGGTAAATAAGCAGTAGCTATCTTTTTTTAATTTTTTTTCTTATGTTTTATTTATTTCTGAGAGAGACAGACAGCATGAGCAGGGGAGGGTCAGAGAGAGAGGGAGATACAGAATCCGAAACAGACTCCAGACTCTGAGCTGGCTGTCAGCACAGAGCCTGACGCAGGGCTCGAACCCATGTACTGTGAGATCATGACCTGAGCCGAAGTCGGACACTTAACCGACTGAGCCACCCAGGTGCCCCAGCAGTAGCTATCTTTCGAAAATCTACTCACCTTTCTACCTATCACAACTGCTTGTCGGAGTAACTCTAACAGTTTCCTAAATCTTTTTTCAGCTTTCATGTGTAGCCTAGAAAAGTAAGTTAAGCCATAAGTCAGCAAACTAAAACCCGCAGACCAATATTGGCCAATTGCCAGTTTTTGGACAGTTTGAAAACCAGAAATATGTTTTACATTTTAAAATGATTGGAAAATTTAGAATAGTATACTGTGACACACAGAAATTATATGAAATTCAAATTTTAGTGTTTATAGATAAAGTTTTATTGAAATGCAGACATACTTATTTACTTATTGTCATGGCTGATATCTTGGCACACAGCAGAGGTGAAGATTCATGACAGCCAGCTCAGCAAAGATACACAGATGGCAGCAAACATATGTAAAGATGTTCAACATATATGTTAGTTGAAACTGTACATTAAAAATAGCAAGAAGATCCTACTCTGCATCTATTAGAATGACCAAAATCTGAAACACTGACAACCTGAAATGCTACTGAGAATGTGGAGTGACAGAAGCTCTCATTTACTGCTGGTAGGAATGCAAAAGGGTGCAGGCACTTTGGAAGACACATTGGCACCTTCTTATAAAACAAAACAGACTTTTCATACAATCTAGGAATCACACGCCTTCATATTTACCCAAAGGAGTTGAAAATTTATGTTCACACAAAAACCTGCACACAGATGTTTAAATAAGCTTTACTCATCACTGCCAGAACTTGGAAGTAACCAAGATGTCCTTCAGCAGATGAATGAATAAATACACTGTGACACATCCCAAGGAACCATGAAAAATCATGGAAGAAACCAATGCATTCTAGCAAGGGAAAAGTCAGTTTGAAAAGGCTATATTCTGTATGATTCTATCTATGTAACATTCTGGAAAAGGCAAAACTATGGAGACAGTAAATATGTTAGTGGATTTCAGGATTTAAAGTGGAGAGAAGGATGAATAGGTGGAGCACAGAGGATTTTTCAGGCAGTGAAACTATTCTGTGTACTACAATGGTGAATACATATTATTAAACATTTGTAAAAAACCTGAAGAATTTATAACATCAAGAGTAAACTCAAATGTAAACTATGAGCTTTGGGTGGTAATTATGTGTCAGTTCCTCTACTGTAACAAATGTACTACTGTAGAATGGGATGTAAATGGGGGAAAATTATACATGTGTAAGGTAGGGAATAATGAGAATTCTCTTTATCTTCCACTCAATTTTGCTTTGAATCTAACACTGTTATGAAACTATAGTTTATTAATAATATGAAAGGTTGTGATAGACTGCAAGGATTGCAAAGCCCAAAATATGTGTTTTGTCCATTTAAAAAGTTTGCCAATCCCTGCTTTAAAGCGTAAGTTTTATCATGCCATACTTTGTTTAAAATCCTCCATTTATCCTTCTTACTGTCAGGAAAATTTCCAAACACAGGTGTTTGTCTTGTTCAGGAATGCTGTTGGCCATGACACCTGTTATTCTTATAACTTCATTTTATTCTTGCTTGACACAATTTTACAAATCCATATGTAAATACCCCTTGCTCCAAACAACTTTCATGTTTTCCCTCCTTAATGTACTATTTTCTAAATTAAACACCAAAACATAATCTCTTAAACCTTGATTTTTATTTTATGGCACTTAAGTCAACTGAAATTATATCATTTATTTTGATTATTTGTTCAAAATCAACTGCTATATTATAAACTCTATACAGTTAGAGACCACTATAATACCACATAGTAGTCTATTGCAATGCCTGATAAATAGTGGGCAATAATAAATAATCCTGAATGAAAACATATGCTTCTTCCTGAAAGCAAATGCTGATAACTTTGACATCCTACTTCTGTCCTTAAGCTGTTCCTTAGAGTCCTGGGACTAAACAGCTGTTGTGCCTCTTTAATCTGCAGTAAAACCTTGGGTTGCAAGTGACTTGTTCTGCAAGTGTTCCACAAGACAAGCAAACAATGTGAATAAATTTAACTTGATAAGCAAGCGATGTCTTGCAATACGAGTAGAACTTGCCACTGAACATCACAGGACAACAAATGAGCCAATGGTTCTTCTCTTCTCTTCTCACTGTGGGATTGTGGGTGACTGTCTCCCATAGTCAGATGCTCAGTCTCAGGCAGTGGTGTCTGGCAAAAATCTGATTTTTCAGAATGTTGGAGGACGCCCACAACTGGTACTAGTGTATTTTTTTGTCACTTCAAAGCACCTATGGACAGTCTTTTGCTTTCCAGACAAGAGTAAGCTTAGGAATGCTTTGTTTCATTCTAGGTAAGGCTGCCTACAGACACAGACCCTTTCCTCTGCTGCCTTATTGCAAGTTACATTAAATATGGTATATGGTAAGAGCTTATCAATACCGCACAGTAGTCAACATCCATGTGAACTCATACAAAGGCCTCCATGCAGAAAAAGCTTGAAAAGGCAGGAAGAAGAAGGAAACAGTTATAGTGGAAACGAACAAGAAAATCATTGAGAAGTACGAATGAGATATGTGAGTAGCCGAAATTGCAAGATTTTGTAAGAAGTCTATGTCTACATCTCTTCTGCAGAGGAGGAGGAAAGGGCAGAGGAATCCCTTACTTCAAATGAGATTAAGAAGATGAGTAAAATTGGGGAAACAGTCCAAAATTTTGCAGAAAAGCGGCAACTGAATAAGGCTATAACAGTGCGAGTGATGAATATATTCAACAACAGTATCTTGTCCTCTTTGGGATATGAATGTTTTACATTGCTTTGATCCTGCTGTGCATTTTATCATGCAGCTTTATACTTTTTTTTTCACTAAGTATTATATGTGGTTATTACAAATTTCTGCAGATACATTATAATGGCAGTAATATATTTTATTGTGTACTTTTACCATAATACACTTACCCTTCTTTCATATTATTGAAAATTTAGCCTCTTTCCAAATTTCCAGTATTGTAAATAATACTATGATGAACAATTCTGTGAATAAAATGTTTTTATGTACATCAAACAACTCCCTTAGGCTGGTCTCTCAGTGCCAAATCGTCAAAAGCTTCTTGATTTGGCCTCTCTCCCAACTTCCCTGCCACCTTAGAGTAGTAAAACTAAAAGTAAAGCAATCACACGAACAAATGATAAAAACCATAAAACAAATCCAAACCAAACCAAACAAGTAACAAAAAAACAACACCCCTAATGATACTAGGCAAAAGTGGCATCCTTCTTTGTTTATTACTGTCCTTGATCATTGTTCCCTCTGTAAAATTGTTGGGCATTTCTACTACAGTTGCGAGAATTTGCCTTTAAATTTTGGTTATGGGTTTCACTTTTTAAAATGATCAAACAAATTACTCTTTAAAAAATGTCACCATTTCCACAAAATCTTCAAAGAGAGGCAAAAACAAGTGTCATTAGATAGATAGGTTCTTCATTAAAGTTGCAGGAAAAGAAAAAAATTCCAATGAGCCAATAGAAAGCAGTGACTTCACTACAGATGGTGAAAGCTATCCTACACAATAATCTTCCTCTATCCTGTCTCCCTCATACCAGCCATGAAGGTTTTCAAAGGTAAATGAATGTTCATTTACTTGTTTTTCTTTGTATTTTGTACTTCGTTATTTTGTATTAAATTGCAGTATTGTAATCATTTTAATATGAATATTTTTGTGTTGTGGAATGAATCATCTGAGTTTCTACTATTTCTTTTGGGGAAATGTGCTTTGATATACAAACACTTTGGATTACAAGCATATATCCAGAATGAATTATGCTTGCAAACCAAGATTTTACTGTACTATTTCTTCCTTTATTCATGTCCCTTACTCTACTGGATGCACCTTATGGAAATGAGCATATTTAATATTCAGATCCTTACCAGGATTCACTTAATCACAGAATAATTAAATCTATTTAATTTCTCTGCCTAACCTCACTAACTCTAAAAAATATATTTTATATATTTTGTCCTCCACTGAGCCAACAACATGCTAGAATTTTCAATGGATGCTCAATAAGTACTTGTCAATTGTTATACAGGTTGTTGTTATTTACATTTTCTTTCATCCAAAATTAATTCATGTCCACACTTCCTAGTCAGCAAAAATCTTGTTTACCTATAGTATAATATTACGACCATCTTTGCTTTTGCTTAGTGTTAAAAGCTTCAATTATTTTATCTATCCATGCAATGCTCTTTAATACACCCCCAATTAAGTTATCAAATCTTATAAATTATTGGTCTCCATAAGGATTTTGAACCTCAATATATCACACTTGCAGCATTATTAACATATCCTCCTAAACTGTTTTTCAGATTCCAAAAACTTTTGTACAATCAATATACTATTACAAGACAAATATAGCCCATAAAAAACTATACTATATTTTTATTGTCTGGAAAGTACATAAATCCAAGAAATTCAAAGTCACCCACAACTTGATCTAATATATTGATCTACAGTTGATACAATTATCCTTTGCTTCTAACCTTCTATTGTCCATAAACACTCAAGTATTTTCTCATTCTCAACTCTCTTGATCATTTCCAAATACCAAATTAAAATATTTTATTCTTGTTAACAGTCTTATCCAGATCCTTTAGACATAGCACATTAATTTTGCAGGATTTTTCATAAAAAGTTAGCTCAGAAATGACACTGCAACTGCCAAATGTGCCCTCCTTTAACCAAACTTTTCCCACTGGAACCCATCTGAAGTTCATGAGTTCATGATTTCATAGAAAAGGCAAAGTTTTCATTAATTACCAAGCTATAAATATAGATGACAGGTGATACATGAGTGTTAAATGCTTTAGGATTTTAAAAAGTGACACTAAAATGTGTTCACTTGTGCTTAACTAACCCTTTGGCATTCACAAAGATTACATTTATTTTAGTGGTCCAATGACAGGCTACAAGTTATGCAAATTATCATCACATATCCTAATATAAAGCTGTATTAATTTAAACTAATCTGAGTAAACAAAAAAATAAAATATTTATTCTACCAATCTATCATGTATAAATCCTTTTTTACAATGTAGATTAACTGGCAAATACTTATCTCCAAAATAATTACAGAAAGAATCCTAGAAGAAAATATCAAGAATACAAATTATCAAAAAAACAATTTTAAATAGATTGAACTTGTTTTGACAGAAGCCAATGTATTAAAGAATTTCCCTTAGATAATCACTCAATTTCCTATCACATTTCCACTTTATGAGATAATTTGAGTAACCATCAGATAAACTTAATAAATCCAAAATAATTCATATAATGGAAAATAAAATGTATTTTATCATGAATCACGATCTTTGATATAATCAGAGAACCAAATGAAAATGACATATTTGACTTTCAAAGCAAAACTATTATTTGGAGGAATACTTAAATCAAGTAGCAATCTTCATATTTCAAGTAAACAAAATGAACAGTGATAAAGAATTGGAAACTGGAAACTTACATAAAAATAGTCTCATATTTTATACTGTGTTCTGCAACAGTGTTAGTCATTTCTAAAATATTGTGTCAAACGTTTTGAAAGCCTGAAACCTCAGAGGGATTTCCCTGACAGAAGAGACAAAAATCCAACAAGAAAATGTCCACTTGTTTTCTGGGTGATGATCATCTGTCTTTTTCTTGACACTGCCTTTGTCTACAACACAGCCTCTCATCACCTCTTTTCTTGGTAAAGGAAATAAAAGCAATTTTAGTACAAGATATTGGATCTCACTTGTTAAAATATATATTCATTCCAGCACTGTATTCACATAAGTGGATGAAAATATTACTAAAGGGAAACTTCATTTAGATACTCATAAGGATGTTACTATACTGTTTTCCAAATAAATGATATATATTGAAATCATATAATCTAAAACATTATCATCCAATGCTTTCTGTTAACATTAAATGTACTTCTATACTTCTGGGTAATTTATAAAGATAATTCTTATAATATTATAGGTATATATACTATGAACAAACAAAATGGTTTTTAACTTCATAAACACACCATATTTCACACCTTTTGCCTATAATATTCTCTTCATTTAAAGTGCAAAGCCTGGGGCGCCTGGGTGGCTCAGTCAGCTAACCATCGGATGATTGATTTAGGCTCAGGTCATGATCTCATGCTTGTGAGATCCAGCCCTGCGCTGGGCTCTGCAATAATCATGGAGCATGATTCAGATTCTCTCTCCCTCTCTGCCCTTCCCCTGCTCACATACTCTCTCTCTCGAAATACATAAATAAACTTAAAAAAAAAGAAAAAAGAGAAATAAATAAAATATCAAAACCTATCACTTCTGATAAACTATGTGCTTCTTTCTGATTAAGTATCCTTTAGGATTCAGTTCCTTCAGGAAGTGTTCATAAATCAAATTACAGTATATCTTGATGTAAGCATCAAGCCACCAATATTAATAAAAAGACAAAACATAGTCTTCCTTCAATCCTAGTTTCCTTTTAGCAACTACTATGTTATTTCTCTTTCCCAGAAAAAAGTAACTTCTACAGATTACATCTAATGCTTACATCCTAACCATTTCTCAAGTCAAGTTGGTCTCAATTTTGGCCCCAATACTTCATAAAAGGGAACTGTGCCACAATCACTAATGACCATCATATTTTAATTCAGCCAATTCATACCACATCTACTGCAGGTTGCAACAGCATTTAATACCGTTGATTACTCATTCCCTTTTGAGAACCCTCCTTCCCATTTGCTTCTGGAACACAAAAGCCTCCAGGCTCCCTCCTGCTTCACTCACTGTTCCTTCTGTGCCCTTTACTGATCTGCCCTCCTTTGTGTCAAACCTTATCCTCCTTGCTCTCTGTTTATGTGACCTAAACTGCTCATAAGTCTTTATCATCTCTAATTCAATAATTCTAGATGTGTAATTTCTGCTGGGATTTTTTTTTTCTATGATTCAGACCTGTGTAATCAAGAGACTCTTGGATACCCTCAAATGAACATCTCACAGGCACCACAAATGACTAACATGTTCAGAAATGTACTCACAATCTTTTCCCTTCATTTAAAATGTCAAAAGCAATCACTTCTGGTAAACTATCGCTTACTGTCCTTTAGGATTCAGTTTCTTCAAGTCCTAATAAATCAAATTACAGTGCATCTTGATGCAAAGAATTAAAATGACAATTCTAATTTAAGCATATCTCAAGGTTACCAATGTTAATTATAAAAAGACAAAACAAAATCTTCATCCTCTTCCAATGTTTTCCATTTCAGTAAATGTGTCAGAATCTAGTTCAAGACGGTATTTGGTATTGATCTTTCACACTTCATTTTACGCCCTTTCTGACCACTTTCCCAATTAAATGCAAAATCACTTTACGTTTCCCTTCTAAATATTGCCACCACTCTGGTGCAAGCTGACATATCTGCTTAACTATGCTAACATACTAACTTTACACTACTTGCCCCATTACTCACCAGTCTGCTCAGTAATTAAAGTGAAATTTTGAAACAATATCTGTTTCTGCTACCTCCCTGTTAATAAATTCCCAATGTCCCTGGAAAAAAATGCAAGAACAAAAACAAAATTAAAAGAAAAATTTAAAACATACAAAACTAACAAACCAATACAAACAAAACCATATGTTTTGGAAATGAACCAAAAAAAGGTCAAATTATCCCCCTATATATTGACAAGCCTCAATTCATGCAATTTTTCCCCTAAAAAATAGTTTTCCTTAAATACACTATTCTTTAAAAGTACTATTCTATTTAAATTCCTCCTTTCCCTAACTCCTATCATTATGCATTTCTCAGCTTAAATTGACCTCAGAAACTCTTAAGGTAGAAGAAATCTTAATGGATGATACAGCCCTCTACTGTAAGAAATGGAGTTTAAATGGGAAAATTTCATTGTGAATACATTATCTTAAAATATGTACCTTTCATGTTCTGCCAATGATGAGGTAAACAAATAGTAACTGTGAAAACATTTTGGCCATTGTCAAACTCAGAAGCACCATTAGATTTAAGATCAAATGATCCCTAAAATAATTTGTTGTTAAGGAAACTGGGAATCAATGAAAAGTAATTGATCTTATGCCCTGGAAGAAGAAAAATCAAGATGGATCTGAAACATACTATTATCACCAGAACTAAAGATGCTTTGAGAAAAAGCAAAAGGCAATGGTAAGATCAAGAAGACTGCTAAAGTGGTGCCAGGGTGGCTCAGTTAGTTTAGTATTGGACTATTGGTTTTGACTCAGGTTATGATGTCATGGTTCATGAGTTCAAGCCCCACTCTGGGCTCTGTGCTAACAGCACAGAACCTGCTTCGGATTCTCTCTCTTCCTCTCTCTCTCTGTTTCTCCCCCACTTGCTCTCTGTCTCTCTCAAAACAAATAAACTTAAAAAAAAAAAAAAAAACAGACTGCTAAATGTTTTTTTCAATAAGCTGCAACTCTCGGATCAAATAATAATAGTAACAACTATTATTAAAAATAATGTAAATCAGAACAAGTAATTTAACTTGGTAAAACCTCATGAATTCATAGTATTTTATAAACATATGTCAACTTACAGTATAGACATGAGGCAATTATAAAACAGAAGGTTGTTTATTATTATATATATTTGTTGATTTTAGTTAAGCAGTAAAATGGTAGTATGGTTTTGTTTCCTTTGTAAAATCTCATTTATAAGTTTCAATATGTTCTTGATTATTGCATAAGTAGAAAATGGTTAAATAAGGGATCATACAATCAATATGCAGAAAGTAATATGGTCATATAAAATATGCACTTAATAGTATATTCACTTAATAATGAATTAACAAAATATCCTAAAAGAAAAGCAACTGTGCAAACTGAACCACTTATTTCATAGAAGATTAAAATTTCTGGTAGTTCTACTAATTATAATAAAACATGAATGAAAAGCATGTGCATTTAAAATAAAGTTTTAGGGAGATAGATGATAGATAGGTAGAGATATAGATATAGATAGATAGATAGAGGCTGAAAATATCCAACTATGTAACAAATAAAATTTTGTGACAAAAGAGCCCTCAGAATGTCCTGGAGCTGAACAGCAAGTACCTGTGACTGGAGCAGATCTTATTAAAAATAAAGCAGATTCTATATTGTCTGCTATATTTTATTTGTTATACATTATTTCTAGAAATATGAAAGTAGGTACAACAAAGAAAAATCAAAAATACATAAAAAGTACAACTAACTCCATAAAAGAACAATCCAAAAATTAGTGAATTAAATCCCTGGTACTTACATTCTGTTAATGATATTATTGCTGGGTTACAGATTTGTAGTCATTGTAACATTTCATGTATGTTTTTCTGTTTCATGGGGTTAAAGCATTTAGTGAGTCAACAATCTTAGGTATGATTTTAATACTCTTTAGAAATGTTTAAGTTTTCAAATATATTTAACTCCTGGAGGTATTTTTATTTAGTGTACATGTGGTATATAAATATTTAAATAAAAATCAACTGTCAGTAAAGAAGTTTATTCTTTCATTTGACAAACTGATAATGTATTTCTTTCTACCTAAATTGGTTCCTCTTTTTTTCCCTCTGGACTAAGCACTTCTCATCTTCAAAATCCACTTCAACACCAAATTCGTCCTAAATTCTCCAAGAAACAGAATTAAACCCTGTTTTCTTAATGCTTTGATAGCATTTTATTTATACCCCTAGTTTACTATAGCTATCACACTATAGTACAGCTTTGGTCATACTTTTCAACTTCCTATAGTCTAAGTGTTACAGTCTTTTAAAAACTAAAAAAAATGCCTAACTCGTATTAGGTGTTCCATAAATATTAGAAGAATGTTTAAGATTGTTTAATATATTCGTAGTTTTACTGAATTCTTCCTAGTTACATTGCTCAACCCAACCATTCCCATTTAAAAATTAAGAAATTTGGGGCACCTGGGTGGCTCAGTTGGTTAAGTGCTAGACTTCAGCTCAGGCTGTAAACTCACTGTTCATGATCTCAATCCCTGCACTGGGCTCTGTGCTGACAGCTCAAAGCCAGGAGCCTGCTTCACATTCTGTGTCTCCCTATCTCCCAACCCCTCCCCTGCCTGCACTTTGTCTTTTTACTCAAAGATAAATAAAACATTACTTTTTTTAAATTATAAATTCAATATAACTTATTAATAGTTTCTTAATAGTTTTTTGTAATTGTTAAAAGCTAAAACTAAATAGGCCTAAGAAGTATCTAACAGTTATATTGTGACATTTAAGCCATTTATTAAATATTTTTATTTAAAAAAATCACCCTAGTTCTAAAATTAGGGTATTTCTAGTTTTTGTTTTTTTCTTTTCACATGTTTTCAATGTATTATATATGATGGATGACCCACATTCCATATAAATCAAGACTACAAAATAAGGGGTTGAAATCATCAGCTTGGTACTATTCATAGATGATAGTTTCCCCACAACAACATAATCACTTTGGATATAATAATTCTGATAATTAATTGCCCTTTGTAATAGATGACCCAGGGCAGTTATGAATAAAACCAAAATGATGTAGCAAAAACTACTACACATTCTAGTCAATAATGTCATATATGGATTCTTCGTGTAAAGAAGGTTACCAACAGTATTTGCAGTAAAACTATATATTCTCATTTATTTTTAGAGCTGCTTTGTAAATATGTCTTATAAAATACACTGTAATTTTTAGGTTGGATACCTTTACCCTTCATTGAATCCTAACCATTACTATACCATGAAAGTATAAATAGAGCACAAGGGGGGTGCACCTGGGTGGCTCAGTTGGTTAAGTGTCCGACTTCGGCTCAGGTCATGATCTCACAGTTCCTGGGTTCAAGCCCTGTGTCGGGGTCTGTGCTGAGCGCTCAGAGCCTGGAGTCTGTTTCAGATTCTGTGTCTTCCTCTCTCTCTGACCCTCCCCTACTCCTGCTCGCTCTCTCTTTCTCTCTCTCTCTCTCAGAAATAAATAAAACATTAAAAAAAATTAAATAAATAAATAATTAAGAAAACAGAGCACAAGGGGGCTCATTTTTGTGTTACCAAAACAGTTTAATAGTTTAAATTAACTCAAGTGTTTTTTCAATATACAGTCAACTTATTTAATGAACTTATGAAACAATTGATTTAAACACAAAGGCTGATATAAAACATTTTAATTAAACTAATCATAAATTCTAAATTACATTGTGCATTAAGATATTATATCATTTAAGAAAATATTTCAAATTTTGCAATATTTTTTTAAATGTTTTAGTGCCTTCTGTTATATATGAATATGTGTATGTACATACATAAAATGCATTTATATATGAAATGCAGATCATTCATATACAGATTTTACTAATGAGGTAAATATTTAATAAATGAAAATAAAATTTATTTACCATAAGCTGATGAGTTTTGCTACCATTTTTTGAAACTGTATTACAAATCTATCTTTGTAAAAAAATAAATATCTACAAAGTCAGTTTCTGTAGTACAGATAGGATTTTTCTTATAACTCAATACAATCTTCTTATAATATATAAAATGAAATCACAGACATTTCTTCTCTAAATCTCTATCATTCAGTAATACAACCTGGTTTTTTTTTATGTCAGAGAGAGTCAATTTAGTTTAATGTAACATTATTTTAAATGATCATTGAAAGATATATAATGTGGAAACTACTGGCAATGTGATAACAGATTTGAAGTATTTCAGAGATCCTCTTGAAGGCAAATGATAATGAGTTTAATACTAGAAAGCAAGTGACAGCTACTCAATTGATATTCGATAAGAAAAGTAAATTTCTTGCTAAATGGACAAATGGAAAATACTATCTAGAGAAGTAATGGATATTAACATTTTAATATCTAAGACCATCGAAAGGAAAATAGAAATGCCACAGCTTAACCATTATCGGAAAATTGAAAAATATTTCAGAGAAACCACATTTGATTTTACTAAAAAAACTAACAAAAATATAGAAAAAATCATCTTGAAATATATATCAAATCATACTGACATAAATTTATGTATGTATATGCATAAGCATACACTCAGTAGATAATTATACTTAAATGTTCTAAACAGAAGGGCACATTTACAAGTATTAATATCCCCTCTCTCTTTCTTTACTAAAATGCAGAAAATATGCAAGAGATGTCATCCTGTTCCAAGGATTCAAAGATGAATCAGGCTAAGTTCTGACCCAGAAAGAGATGGCTACTAGTAGCAGGCATTTAAATATATTTAAAAATTATTATGATTCATTATTAAAAAAAGATACCACGGAGATTTAACTAAAATGTTATAGGGGTGGTCTAATAGCATAGAAAAAGAGTGGGGGCTTTCATAAACAAGTGTCATTTGAGGAATATCTTCATGGATAAGCAGGATTGCTCATTTGACAACTAATGAGAAACAAGAATGTAAAATATGGGAATGATTTTTGCAGGGGTGACTTTTAAGGATCACAGTCATTTACGGGGCTCCTGGGTGGCTCAGATGGTTTAATGTCCAACTACAGCTCTCAATTTGTGAGACCATGATCTCACAATCTATCAGTGGAGAGCCTGCTTCAGATCCTCTGTCCCTCTTTTTCTCTTCCCCTCCCTAACTTGCATGCGTGGGCGTGTCTGCTCTCTCTCGTTCTCAAAAATAAATAACCATATGAAATGTCTGGATGGTGTAGAATACATGAAACATTAGCAGATTTGAAGTTGAACATTGTAAGATCAGAATGTAAAAGGTTTCATATTTCATATGCCGCACCAAATAATATTATCATGTAGTCAATAAGATGTCTTAGAAGATTTTAAATAGAGAATTCATATGAATAGATTTGCATGTTGGATATTTTAGCACTGTGAAGGATTAATTTATGAAGACTTGTCAGAGGCTGTTAGAATAATTTGGCAAAATCATGAGGCTTTTAATTAATGTGTGGTACAGAGCATGGAAGGAAATAATTGAAGCAGAAGATATTCAAGAAGAAGACTCATAAACTTGGCAGTCAATTGAACTTGGAACATGAAAGAAGAAATTTTAAGGATAACTGTGATTACACATTTGATCTGCAGGATAACCTGGAGAAATAAGAAAATTATCAAAATTGTTCTTCTCCTAAGATTTAGGACCACTGAGTAGGCACCCCAGGAAGGTTATTTGAGTATATATGTTTTATTTTCGCATACCACTTATGGTTTTAAATTTTCAAAGCAGAATTAACTTGATCAAATTAAAATGTGTGTCATTTGAGTATATAAATCATTGTGGAACTTCCCTCTTTGAACCAGAATGTGCATTGACTGGCTTTGTACCATCCATCTTCTTCTTGTCCATAACATAAATCCTTTCTGATGCTTCTATAAAACTTTGTGTCAAAGTACAGAACAAGTGAAAAATGGTACACTACATCAAACATGCATCCCATATACACTGTATCATGTATTATAATCCTATGTATATATCTCACACAAAAATGATACATATATACACACATATGTGTGCATATGTATATGCCTTACATGAACACTATACATTAAAGCATGTATGTGTATGCATATATTTCATCTGTGTATGGAATATATATGTGATAAAGAGTGCATGGGATACATGTGTGATGAAGTGCACAATTTTCCACTTACTCTACATTTTGACACAAAGCTCTGCAGAAGATTCTGAAGGTATTTACACATTTAAATGTATATATCCCTGAAGATCTAAAATAAATCAATAGTCTTTCTACTGGGTTAAATTATTTCTAACTCAAAAAACACAAAAAATAGATATCTTTATATTCAAAATAAAATTCTACCTCCGTTCAGACCTTGTTGCTATAAATCAATTATTTGTCTGTACACTAAGGCATGACAACATCCCATGTCAATGTTAACTATCTGGAGTTCGGTATACTTACTCAGATCTGTTAAGATATAATAATTACCTTAGGTCATTATTTATACCCCATTATGATATTTACTATACAAAATTTCTAGTAAGAAAGTACTGCTTCACTGTTAGTTATACTATTGTTAACTATGGGTGTCCACAACTTTAACAAATTAATTCAGTTTGGCAATAATTTTACTGAGTCTCTCAGAAGAATAAAAATTGAATTGTTCTGTCAGGTCTATGAAGCATCAGGTGATCAAGCAGAATTAATCCGAGCAAGAATATTTTTTAAGAGACTTTATGTCCATATGCCAGCCAATTCAACCATGTCAGTTTTTTTTCTTATCTATGCACATATGCCAGTACTTTTTAATTTTGTTCACAAATTCATTTTTCTGAAAATAGGTTCAACTTGGATTTTCAAGATGATTCATAAATGTACTAAAAAATAGTTCAAAATACTCATTAACCAGAAACACTATTAACAAGCAAACATTTTAGATACTACTATCAGCCTTTAGATGGCAAAAGTGACTTCAAATTTCAAATAATTTGGCTTATATAGGTAACTACTCAGATTAAATTCACAGGCAGTATTATAATTGTCTAACCCAAACATGAGCACAGTAATTCTTGGTATATATAGTGAGTAAAATCTGATGTCTTGTTTTGAAAGTAAAAATTGGATGACCCCATGCATTACACCTATTTGATTTTTATACTATAATCTTGCTTTAAGAATCATTATTTTACAAATTGGTTATTTCGTGTTAAACACATCCTATGTGTGTGGGAGCAGAACAATCAAGAACTAAAAGGAAACCAGTTCACATGTCAGAAGGCAATTGCTGCTTGTAGTTACTTCTAAGAAAAAGGCGTGTCATTAACATAAATATACAAGAAAAAGTGAATGCCTATAATATAAGAAAATGTCATCTTTATGATATTAGTTTATGATTCAATTAAATTTTACGCAAAAGATTTTCAGTTATCCACTAGTAATTGACAATTACTATTTTATAAATGGGTTCAAATTAATACATTTCAAAATGCCATTCAATTCATATTCCTATGAATATAGTTTTGTTACTGAAAATTTAATGATTAATTTTATATGTAGTTTTCCAACAGACACTAACCGTATTTCCTTAAGCAATTATAAGATTAAGGATGCCTGAACATTCACTTTTTAATAATTTGATATGATTTGCATATTGTTTAAAGTGAAAAAATGCAAAAATAATATGGGGAAACAGGTTTTAGATTTTGCCTATTATTTAGCTACATATCTGATAAATTTAGCAAAATATTGATTTTGCATTTAAATTTTAAGATGACATTGTGTCGATTTTGCATTTGAAATTTTAAGATGACATTGATACTAAGAGGCAAATAATAGAAGACAAAGGTTAGCCAGGACCATTATCTGGAGGCACAATTATACTCCTTAAAATAATATCAGTCACATTTTAGGAGGGCCTCATTTTATAACGACAGTTTATTTAAAACAAGAAGCATGTTAAAATTAGTCACAGAAATGCCTAAATCTTTTTTTGTAAGTGAACATTTTTTTTTTAAATGTTTGACTTAATGAACACATAACTGGCATATTTGATTTGTTAGGAATACTCGAAACTGTTAAACTTAATCTAAGATAAAATAAGTATGTAAATTTCAAAGAATGATTGATACAATGTGTTAAATAAAATTTTAATATACATCATTGCCATTCCTTAAAAATGTATTATTTCTATGATTTTTAAGCGTTGAATTATATGTAGGACATTCAACAAAGGCAGTAATTTTTTGCTCAGAATACACAAAACTATTCAGTTCCCAGCAGGCATAGAAACTGTTTTTAGCTACAATACATCCAATGCTATTATTTAGGTCAGCATAAAAAAATCTATTTATACATGTATGGTTTAGATAAAAATATGGAGAAGTTCAGAAGAAAATAACCAATAACATACGTTGATATGCCACAATGTTCTTATGAGGAACATACTGTAAAATCTTTAGTCAAAAGTTAACCACTTATCCATTCCCAATGTATGTATGTATATTTGTATATGTATATATGAACTAAACTAACTTCAGATTTTATGTTGTAATATTTATATGCTATGAACACAAGAATGTTAGCTGTTATCTACTTAAATCAATTATAGTTTGAGACAAAAAAATGGCAACATGCATTAGTTGCATCTAACATAAACTGAATATTTAGGGAAATAAACAACTATTTACATTTATTTTAGACTTACAGCATTAAGTAACTAAAAACAATTGTTTGGCATTTTCTTTTGTTTTGGAACTCGACTTAGTAAAACCCTTTTACATCATCAACTCTTGATTCAGGAGCCAATACTTCAGTATCTCTGGCACAGATAGCTGGTTCTTCCTGAATCTAGACTATTCTTCCATCCCTGTAATGTCATGACTAGCACTTAATTGAATTCAAAACAACCTAGCTACAGGACATTTTGTAGTCTCTTACTCCAAAGTGTGGTTTTGTAAATAAAGGGTATCAGTGTTGAGTTCAAATTTCAGGATGTATAATTAAAGAGAGTATACTTCCACTTTCTTCTAGAAGCTTGAAAGGCTTATTTGTGAGTAGGAAGTAATCTGGGTCCATAAGATGAAGTCCTCAAAGTCTTGTTGATGGAGAATAAAGTTAGATGCAGGATTTCTGGATTCCTATGAAGAGGTATACCATAAATGCACATATTTCTCACATCTTGAGTGTATACTTAAAAGAGGACTAAATTATATCTTGTTTTTCCAATGTTATTTTGAATCTCTCTCTTAAGGATAACAGACATGCTAATATATTATCAACTGTAGTTCAACAATTTAATAATTACATTGTTGGGGGGAAAATCTGTATTTTTCCTGACCTTCTTTCACAATAGAACGTTAGCACAGTTGACCCTTGAACAACATGGGTATGCACATGGGTGAGCCCAATTATATGCAGTTTTTTTTTTTTTTTAATAAATACAGGATAATCCTATAAATATAATTCCTCTTCATTATGATTTTTTCTAAGTAATTTAATTATAAGAATACAATATATAATACATATAACATTTGTGTTGATTGTTATTTCTTATGTTATCTGTAAGGTTTCCAATCAATAGTAAGCTATTAGTAAGTTAGTTTTTAGGGAGCCAAAAGTTATATGTGGATTTATGATTGCACAGGTGGTCAGTGTCCCTAAATCTTACATTGTTCAAGAATCAACTATTTCTTGCCTTCAATATTGTTTTTATTTTTTCACATTAGTGCATGGAAAGCCATTACCTTTAAGTATAGTACATATGGCCTTAAAATTATTAGCTATTGGGACGCCTGGGTGGCTCAGTCGGCTAAGTGGCCAACTTCAGCTCACGTCATGATCTCACAGTTCATGGGTTCGAGCCCCACATCAGGCTCTGTGCTGACAGCTCAGAGCCTGAAGCCTGCTTCAAATTCTGTGTCTCCCTCTTTCTCTGACTCTCCCCTGCTCACACTCTGTTACTCTCTCTCTCAAAAATAAATAGACATTTAAAAAATATATTAGCAATTATTTTTGTTACATCACTAAGGGTCAAGTAGCAGTTTATGTATCATCAGATATACTACAATGATCTAGTCAATAAATATATTGTTATTACTTTAAATTTTCAAATCATCACAGATGATCTTACTAATTAGGTTACGCTTTTGACAATGGCAATTATGCTAGGTATTTCACCAATAAGAACAATAGAAAGATATATTTAAACAGATATTAGAGCCCTAAAGAAGCAAAAATGAAATACTGAGGTAACAAGGTTCAAGAACTAGAAGAAGCAACTATCTAGGTGCTCAGATAAAAGACCTCAGAGATGGGACTCAAATTTGTGAGAAAAGGGAACAGTCTGGTTGTTGTAGTATCTCAAGATCTCAGGGTAGTGTTGTCATGTATATGAAACTCAGAACTCTCAGGAAGATATGGCATCTCCCAGGCTTTGGTAGATAAGGAGTTTGGTGGAAGCCTCTAGTGTAGAGGACCCTTAGATCTCCTAGAAGGGAACACTGTTTCAGTGGTATTGGTGCCTGCAAAGAGGGTACTATAAGACAGGTTCTTAGAATGCTAGAAGGTTGTAGAGGATGGGAAGAGTTGCCTCTGGCAGGCTAAAGACCATTGCTGGGGCAAAACTTGCAGAAAAAAAAACAAACAAACCATGAAAAAAAAAAAAAATGAGTTCATTTTTCCCTCCTCCCTTACAAACACTTTTAATGTTCCCAATTGGTGGAAACAATCACATGATAAATAAATTAGTTTGTTGCCTCAGCTCCATCATCAAAAAAAGCCCATTAAAGGAAAATTCAGATCTGAGCTTAATAACCATCAAAAAAGCCCTGTTGTGGTGATGTAGTAATATCATATCATCATGGCTGTACAAACACAAATTGAAATCTTATCTAGTTAACTGGTGTTATATACTAGGCACATTAAAAGTAAAAGTTGCAACATCATCATATTACAATATGTGATTTATATGTTTTGGGCCCATTATTATTAGATTTCAGATCTTTCCCTTCAAAACCAAAGCCTTGCTTTAAGTCAAGTGGGGTTTGTGCTTGTTGGTTATAATCTAAGATTTGGCTGGTATTGTAAAGTTCATACTATTTTTACTACAGTGCAAGACAAAGATAGGGATAGAAGTGATATACAAATATGATATAAGTTTTTACATGTTTAATTCTATGTATATCCTTTTAAGTTCTCGCTAGGGTGGCTCAGTCACTTGGGTGTCCAACTTTGGCTCAGGTCATGATCTCGCCGTTTGTGAATTTGAGCCCCTCATCAGGCTCTGTACTGATAGCTATGGACTAGCTGATAGCTCTGTACTCAACTACTGACATTTCCTCTCTGTGTACATATGTACATGTATATCTATATTGTATCTTTTTTAAAAAAATTTTAATGTCTTATTTATTTCTGAGACAGAGAAAGAGACAGCGTGAACAGGGGAGGGTCACAGAGAGAGGGAGATACAGAATCTGAAGCAAGCTCCAGGCTCTGAGCTCGCACAGAGCCCGACACGGGGCTCGAACCCACGAATTGTGAGATCGTGACCTGAGCCGAAGTCGGACGCTCAACCGACTGAACCACCCAGGCACCCCAATTATTTCTATATTATATATAATGTACAGAAAAATATATAATAAATATTTATTACATATAGTATAGAGACAGCTATGGTCTGAAAGTTTGTGTCCCATCAAAATTCAATATTCAAAAACTAATGATCAAGATGAAGGTATTAAGAGGTGAGGCCTTTGGGAAGTGATTATATCATGAGAGCAGAACCATAATGAATTGGATTGGTACCCTTACAAAAGAGGTTTCAGAGAGCTCCTTGGCCCTTCCACCATATAAGGACACAGCAAGAAGTTATAGCCATCTGCAAGCTAAGAAGACAGCTCTCACTAGAAATAGACTATATTGGCACTCTTAACTTGAACTTCCAGCCAGAGAGAACTGAGAAAAATAAATTCCTCTTGTTTATATAAGTCACCAAATCTATGATATTCTGTTACACTAACCCAAAATGACTAATTATATATAATTTCAAATATATATATATACACATATATATATACTTATATAATCAACTAGCAGACACACAGATACAATATATTTCCATTTCCTCATTCCTCAGGAATTACTTTTTAAGGTAAACATAACTATTCCACTTATAAATGTAGTGACCATATATCTCAGATTACCAAAGACAATCTTGGTTTATTCTAATTAGTACAGAATAATTCTTAAAAGTACTCTTTTTCTCTCAGAATTACCTTATAAGGCCACCTTATTTATAAAGCTTCATAAGGCTGTAGAGTTTTCTGGAGCTGTGGTGGAGGGACCATAGGCTATCTTTGCTAATTGGTCTTACCCAAAGGAAAAAGAAACTTTCTCCTATCTTCATTCAGTAGTTTTACATCTTGGAGTAAGGCACCCTTTGAAGTTAGGGTCTATCATCTTATAGAGACGAGGAGAGTGCAGTCTTCTTTAGTAACAACATTTCAAAGATATGGCTCCCAGGTCCTTGAGAAAGGTACAGTCATGGATTGTAAAACTGGCAAGAACCATTTTAAAAAGATTTAGAAATAGCTGTTTATTATTACTACAGTGATGGGTAATAATAATAATACCCATCATTACTGGGTTATGAGGTATTACATAGCCTTTAAAAAGGAGATCTTGCCATTTGCAAAAACAAGACTAAAACTAGAAGACATTATGCTAAGCGAAACAAGCCAGAAGCAGAAAGAAAAATAACTGTATGATCTCATTTACATGTAGAATCTAAAAATGTTAAATCCACAGAAGCAGAGTAGGTTGGTAGTGGCCAGGGGCAGGGACATGGGGGAAATGAAAAGATAGTGGCCAAAGCCTATAAGGTTGCAGCTATGCAGAATGAATAGGTTTAGAGAACAAATGTACAACATAATGACGTTAGTGAATAATATCGTATTGAATACAGGGAAATTAGTAGGAGAGTAGATTCCAGTAGTCTCATCATAGACATACACCAAAGTAAGGAGATGATATGTTAATTAGTCTGATCGTATGACTTTAGCAATTATTTTTCTATGACCATGTATATCAAATCATGTTGAACACTTTATATTTTTTTAACAGTTACTTATTTCTGAGAGACAGAGCATGAGCAGAGGAGGGCAGAGAGAGAGGGCAGACAGAATCTGAAGCAGGCTCTAGGCTCTGAGCTGTCAGCACAGAGCCTGACATGGGGCTTGAACTCATGAACAGCGGGATCATGATCTGAGCCAAAGTCTGCTGTTTAACCGACTAAGCCACCCAGATGCCACTGAACACTTTAAATAAACACAATGTTTAGAAAAAAAGAAAGAATTTTATGTAAAACAAAATAGCTTATCTTTCTTGATAACTGGTTAAAACAATACTAAATTAAAATTATTTTATAAAAGCTTTCTCTAACTTTAGATAGAAACCTGAAATTGTACATTGTTATAAAATATTTAAAACATCTTCTACTGAGATTCAAATGTAAAGTTTTAGGCTAGGTTTTGACTTCAAAAATTCAAAAGATGCGAGTACTGCAATAGAGTATAAAGTGACACATTCAATTCCCATCAGACTCCAATCTTACAGATCATAGCTGTAGGGCATTTTTATTAACTTAGGCTTGAATACGTCTCTTCTGCTGGTTTTAGTCTTTGTGAAAGTTTCTAATTTCATAAAAAGTAAACCCTTTAAGTATTAAAGTGAGTAGACAATATGATCTCTATCAATCCCTCGAGTAAGATATTTCTCAAGTTTCTGAATAATTATGACCTTAGAGATAATAAGAAAACTGACGGAATTTATGGGAATTCAAAGCTTTTAGAGTCTTGTACCCTTGGTATGGTCCCATGTCCCCATGTTAAAGCTACTTGTGGTATGAATGATTAAAAATGTCCTACATTAGACAATTAGTCCTGCTATTCGCATTCAAGTAACAATGAAATAACAGAATAATGGCTCATTCTTATGACAGTTTAATCATATAAATATTAATATTATATATCTATATTTAATAAACTATTAATTTCATAAATTTTATAAATCACACATTTTATATATATTAAATCAATTAGAATTTCTGCTGTATGTATCCTAATATTTACAGGAAACTTTCAAGGAGCAGACAACTAGAAAAAGAATTAACTTAAACACACACACATATCTACATATATATTTACATATGTATATATATGTATATTTGTAAGGCAAAATCTCAATATATTAAAGTATGATTTGGTCCTATTTTTCCAATAATAGTTATCAACTATGCTCCACTGAACCACTTTTTTTTATGATAAGTAATAGGTGTCCTTTATTCATCAGTCTGCTTCTGAAAGGTGCTGATATAAATTTGATTATTGATATTTTAGTTTATGGTGATAAGACCTAGTGCCTTTTTAATGTCAACATAATATCTGTTTCTTTCTTCCCATAAAGGCCAGATACAGTTCTGAGTAGGACAGAAGAAACATGGTATGCTTTATCACACTTTCTGTCTACTTGTTCCTCAGTTGTTCTGAAAGCAGAAAGTGTTAGTTTTTAGTTTGTCTGTTTTCCTAACACAGCTATCTTTAATCACTTGTTGATTTACCGCTTCTCTTAGTTGGAAACTTGTTTTCTCTATATGACAGGCTTACAAAATCTGGCCCTCCCAATAGGATGAACTGCTGATTTCTGGCAGGTCACAGGAAGCTCTCCAAACACAGGTAATAGTATAGGAGATATGCCTAGGGCTCGAGGACTTACTGACAAGCATGGTCACTTTCATGGTCTTTGGAATCCAGGCTTTCTTTAACTGCTCTAGGACTAGAGGCATGACTATGGAAGCCTCAGGCAAAACCACTGAAAACTAATAAACCTATACTCCCGTCAGTATGACCTCTAGAGAAACTATGTATCTCTTACCCACCCAACATTTGCAATGCTGGCAGCTCTGCTGGGACTCTTCTCAGCTTGGTTCTCTGTCCTTATTTTTTCATAATATCAGCATTTTTCAGACCAATGATCATCACCAGCACCTTGTTTACCATTAGGAGCTTTCTGGAACATTCCATTTTATGCAGTTGAGAATGAAAGAAATTAGACAAAGAATGTCATCCTAAAGGAGGTGATAAGGATAAGGAATCATTTCCACTGCATGATTTCTGCAAAATCCAAACCACTCTAATAGGAGAATTTCTCACACTCTAAATTGATTTTTCATATTTGGATATCCTACTAATAGTATTTCTTTAAATTCTGTCATGGAAAATGTAATTATTTTGCTCTCAATACATCATTGTCACCACTATAATCTCTTTACTTTTAAGATATCTCAGGGACCACATTATCTTAAATGCAAACTGAATCCTGTTCAATAATACAAGTAAAAAATACCTATTAAAATATAAATTTATGGAAACATAAGGATCTCTATATTAGAACAAGTTGCCCTATGATTTAGTAAATACTATGACCATTGGAACATCCACACAGCTCTTGAAAATGAATTCCATAAAATGGATGGAATTTTACTTTGTTTAAAAAAATTAGTCAGGGCGCCTGCATGGCTCAGTCAGTTAAGCATCTGACTTCAGTACAGGTCATGATTTCATGGTTCCTGAGATCAAGCCCTGCATCTGGTTCTGTGCTAACAGCTCAGAGCCTGGAGCCTGCTACAGATTCTGTGTCTCCCACTCTCTCTGTCCTTCCCCCACTCACAGTCTGTCTCTTGTTCTCTCAAAAATAAATATTTTTTTAAAAAATTGGCAAATATTATATGTAAGATCCTATTATTCTATTATTTCTATGAAATTCTATTATTTCATTTTTCTTCATGCCATTTCTAAATTGAACTAATTTAAATGGACAAATTTTTGACACAGTAATGGTTTTCTTGGATCATTAAGATTTAGGTATTGACATGTAAAAGCGAACTAAGAACATTAAGTTTTAAAAAATTAAACATGTGGCAGAGATCAGTTCTTTCTAGATCATCATGGATATCAAGTGTTCTCAAAACAAAAACAAATAAAAAACTCATAACACTTGCAAATAGTCTATAAAGTTACAAAGCTTGAAATTAGGAAAGGGGAAAGAAAAGGTTTAAAAATACTCCAATTCAGCAGCCTTCAAACTTTTATGCATACAAATCCCCTAAAAGAATTCTGAAAACATTCAGAAATGTTTAGGCTAGCACAAAATTTGTGTCACAAGTTTAAATAGATGAAAAGAGTATAATTTTTGACATGTTGCAGATATTGACATTTAAATGTAAAACATAATTCTTTTTATGTACCCAATAAAACAAATACAATAGAATAAAAAAGTAAACATGCACGGGATTTTTTAAAGCACTATAATGAAATAAGCGTGTACGTATTATTTCTCACTTTTGATCCAGTTTGAAAGGAATGATAATATAAATCTATATTATATTCTGTGACCTTATGTTGATGTTACATATAGTGATTATGCTGTCTTGCTTTCTGCAAATTTCAAAAGTTGTATTTATTTACTTTAAGATGTCTACGAAGGGGGGAAATGGTGGGGGAAAGGGAGAGAGGCAAACCACGAGAGACTCTTGAATGCTGACAAAAACTGAGGACTGATGGATGTGGGGGGGCGGGGGGATGGGCATGGAGGAGGACACTTGTGGGGATGAGCACTGATTGTATGTGGAAACTAATTTGACAATAAACTATTTGTAAAAAAAAAAAAAAAAAAGATGTCTACAGAAAAACAATTATGTAATTATCAATTACCCATAAAGAATTATCCATTTCAAAATCTGAATGTTTCCCCTAAATAAATTTATATTCAGAAAAAATGTGTCTAAATAGCAAATTTAGATCAGTATTCCTTTTTTTAATCAATCAATTACATTTACTGTCTTCCATTAAAAAGTGCCTCCCTACTAAGAAAGTCTTACACATTCATAATTTTGCTTTCTACCTCTAGACATAAAGAATGGATATAAGCCTCCCCAGTCACCACAGCCAAGCTCAGCTGATACCCAGAAATGTGAGTAAAACTTACTGCAGTATGACACTGATATTTTGGTTGCTACGAATATGACAATAGATAGCAGATTCAGCCATCATGTGTGCAGGTAACTTAAAGGAAATAAGAATTTGAGTGCACAATTAAGCTGTTGAGTTTGAAGTAAACAGAGATCCAGTTACTATGTCAGGAAAGATATCAATTGGCCTATGGCACTCAATCTGGTAAAACAGTTACTGCAGTTATCAGATGTGGTTATCTAGTGAATGAAGTGACAGCAGCTCTCAGACAGTGTAAAGGAGTTGATGCTTTGAAGGCTTTGGGGTGAAATGATAAAGTAAAAAACAAATCAGTCTCAATACTACATTAAGAACTCATGTGATAATAAGTTAAATACACGTTAGATAATTTACCGAAGTTTCTGTATGTCCCTCAAAAAAGATCTCTTCTCTCTTTTATATGCATGAATTTGTGGTATCTGAGACAATGGTACTCAATGAATATTTGTTGAACTGGATCCTTGTATGGCCCTTCCATCTCTTCTATTAGGTTCAATATCTAAACATTCCCGTACTAAGTGTAAATCATCCATTTGTCAAAATGCTCTCAAAAGAATGTTTTCAACAGAAGACAAACTATTGGTGTCACTTAAAAGCTGGAAGAGCCCTTTTTCCCATTTTGAGATCCTCCGGACACTGACTTAACATGCAAAATGTGGTATTATGATTACTACTGGCATTATTATCAAAATTTTAAGAGAATAAATGATTGATGCTACATGATCTAAACAGTGAGTAACTGCAGAACCCATAATCTATTTTAGGATGCTTTTCAGTATTAGAATATTCCATAGGAAAAAAAAATAATTTCACAACCAAATAGTGGCAGAGCTATCAAGGTTTCAGATCCATTAGGAATAAAATTTTGTTTCCCTTGCCCAGAGATGTATCTCATAAGAAGTTGCTACAGCTGATGTCAAAGAGGTTGTTGCCTGTGTTCTCCTCTAGGATTCTGAAGGCTTCCTGTTTCATATTTAGGTCTTTCATCCATTTTGAATTTATTTTTGTGTATGGTATAAGAAAGTGCTCCAGTTTCACTCTTTTGCATATTGTTGTCCAGTTTTCCCAACACCGTTTGCTGAAGGGACTGTCTTTTTTTCCACTGGATATTCCTCCGACTTAGTCAAAGATTAAATGACCATATAGTTGTGTTTCCATTTATGGATTTTCTATTCTGTTACATTGATCTATGTGTTTGTTTTTATGCCAGTACCATACTGACTTGATCTCTACAGCTTTATAAGACAATTTGCAGTCCAGAATTGTGATGCCTCCAGCTTTACTTTGCTTCTTCAAGGTTGTTTTGGCTACTTGAAGTCATTTGTGGTTTCATACAAATTTTAAGACTGATTGTTCTAACTCTGTGTTAATGTTAATGTCGGTGGTATTTTGATAGAGACTGCATTAAATGTGCAGAGTATCTTGGGTAGCACAGACATTTTAACAATAGTTGTTTTTCTAATCCATGAGCACAAAAGGTTTTTCCATTTCTTTGTGTCCTCTTCAATTTCTTTCATAGGTGTTCTATGGTTTTCAGAGTACAGATCTTTTACCATTTCGGTTAGATTTATTCCTAGGTATTTTATTGTTTTTGGTGTAACTGTAAATGGGATCGTCTCTTTGATTTTTCTTTTAGCTGCTTCATTATTGGTGTATAGAAATGTAAAAGATTTCTGTAGGTTGATTTTGTATCCTGTGACTTTACTGATAGAACAAGTAGATTACACATACATACACACACACACACACACACACACACACACAGGTGGGGCAAGGGGAGGTGGGCTGGGAGGAAAGGGAGAGAGAAGATTTATTGCAAGGAGTTAGTTTTATGTGATTGCAGCTGGCTAGGCAACTGAATCATTTCTGCCAGGTCACAAGAATGACAGGTTGGAAACAGGCAGGAACTGAAACTACAGTCCAAAACGAAATTTCTTCAGAAAATTCTCAATTCTGTTCTTAGGGCATCTAAAATGATTAGACAGTGCCCATTTGGATTTTCCAGTATAATCTTATTTTATATGTTAATCATATGAACAAAATACCTTACAGAGGTGCTTGGGTGGCTCAGTTGGCTGGGAATCTGACTCTGATTGCTGCTCAGGTAATGATTTCATAGTTGTGAGATTGAACTCAATGTCAGGCTCTGTGGTGACAGTGTGGAGCCTGCTTCAGATTTTCTTTCTCTCTCTCTTCTGCCCCTCTTCTGCTCATACTCTGTTTCCCTCTGTCTCTCAAAATAAATAACTTAAAAATACACAAAATACTTTTACAGAACACCTGTATTAGTGCTTGATTGAATAACTATTGAATAACTGGGTACATCAGCCCAAGAGAGTTTACAGATAAAACTGAACACCAAAGCATGTATTTTATACTAATTAATTTTATCAATATTTAGAGAGCTCCTATACTTGTCAGGAATTATTTAAGCACAGTAATAGGCATAAAATAAGCATAATTATTTTAAGGATAATTAGGTAAAGTAGACAAACAAGGGAATAGCAATTTGTAAAGCTTGTTCTTCAAAGGGAAACATGCAATAACTATTAAGGTTATTTCAGGTAATGATAAGCATTACCAAAAAAAAAAAAATAATAAGTTAGGACAACTGGATAGAGACAGAGACAGGCAGGCAGAACAGGGGTACTTTCAAACTTTTATGTCAGAAAAAGACCTCTCTGAGGAGATCACACTTGTGCTGACATCTTTTTAAAAGAAGAAATAAGATCCCTGAAAACCAAGAGAAGTTTATAAGATTCTTAAGATTGATATGAGTTTGAAAGGCTGGGGAAAAAGAAAGAAGACAGAGTGGAAACTGAGAGGAAATGAGGTCATTATGTTGAGTAAACATCAGATAGTAAAAACTCAATGTAAGTCAAGCATAGTATTTTAATTTAGCTGCAAGGTGATTTTAACCCATCGGAGAATTCTAAACAGATGTATAGCATATTCCAATTTACATTTTAAAGGAGTACACTATTGCTCTTCAGAGAAGGGTTAATAACAGCAACAATTTAAGAGATGACAATATTAGAAACTGGTACCTTGGAATAACAAGACAACAGTTCAGATGGAAAGACAATAGAGAGATACACTGAACTTTAATTCTGCTTAAACAATGGGTTCACGGTGTACCATTTATCAAGATGAGAAATAGATCTGGGAGGATGAAGACAGCCAATGAGTCCATTTTTATGATGTTAATTTTGAGACTTTTATTAGATAGTTTATTGGTGATACTACATACCTAACTGGATTCTGATTAAAAAGTCAGTGTTTGTGGATTGTTACAGCAATGGTCCTATGAATTGAGCTTTCTTGATTCATTGTAGTCTCTTCCCACATTGACCCTAGCTTTGCCATATTAATTGCTTTGCTCAAGTGGACATTGATAAACATGGTACAGAGGCTGAGAAAGGCCTTGTGCAATGGACTTATTATATCATCCTACTACAAGTCTACCATATGAATAACTGCAGGCAGGATTACTGGGGGAAAATGTGGAGAGAGTAGCTTTCCACAATGAATCTTACTATATTCTCATGCCCAAGTGGGGCATGCTAACAAACTATATGCTAACAAACTATAACTGCCTAAATTATCTCAGGTGAGATTTTCAGAAGAACCACACAACTTAGTGAAGCCCAAATTCTGACTCATAGAATCAGGATCATATTAAATAGTTATTATATACACATTATATAGTTATATATGAATACATATTGATTATATATATAAAATTGTGATTTCTTTTTTGCTCTACAGAAATACATTGCTAATATTGTGCTAGATGTGAATTGGGCAACATAAGTCTGCTTACTCTATGAAACACCATATACCTGGATGATAATTCCCTATGATTAAAAAAATACATATTAAAAACAAAAGGACTTAAAAAAACACAAAAGAACTGAGACAATACTGATGCTATTGAGGATGTGGTACAGTAGGAACTCTCATGCCTTGCTGGTAGGAATGCAAATGGTATAGTTATTTTGGAAGACAGTTTTGCATTTTCTTGTAAAACTAAACATAATCTTACCCCATGATCCAGCAATCATGCTCTTTGAGCATTTACCCAATGGAGGTGAAAACTTATGTCTACACAAAAATCTTACAATCCATGTATATAGATAGCATTCTGATTCATAATTGCTAAAACTCAAAAACTCAAAAACTCTATTTCAGTAGACAAATGGATAAGTAAACTGTCATATATCCAGACAATGGAATATTGATAAGCACTAAAAATAAATGAACTATCAAGTTGTGAATAGACATGGACGTATATGAATACAGATTACTAAGTGGAAGAAGCCAATCTGAAAAGGCTCCATACAACAAGAGTCCAACTATATGACATCTATGAAGAGCAAAGCTATTCAGGCAATAAAAAGACAGTAGTTGCCAGATATTAGGAGGAAGTAGGAATGAATACGTGGAGCAAGAAGATTTTTAAAACAGTGAATTTATTTTCTATGATACTATAATGATGGAGATGTGCCCCTATACATTTGCCAAAACCTACGGAAAGCGCAATACCAGAAATGAAAAATAATGTAGGATATGGACTTTGGGTAATAATATTTCAACACAGGGTCATCAATTGTAATAAATGTACTACTCTGTTGGGGGATATTAATAATGGGGGAGGCAGTAGATATATGTTAGGGCAGGAGATTATATGATAACTCTGTGTTTTTTCCACTCATTTTAAGTATGAACCTAAAACTGTTTTAAAATATAAAGTCTAGGGGTACCTGGATGACTCAGCCATGTAAGCAACCAACTCTTGATGTGGGCTCAAGGTCATGATCTCACAGTCTGTGGTATTGAGCCCTGCATCAAGCTCTGTGCTGACAGTGTGGAGCCTAGTTGGGATTCTCTATCTCCTCTCTCTCTCTCTGACCCTCCCCCGTTCTCGCTGTCTCTGTCTCTCTCAAAATAAATAAACCTCTCTCTCTGCCCCTCCCCCATCTAAATAAATAAACCTAAAAAATAATAAAATATAAAGTCTATTTTTTTTTTTTTTAATTAAAAAGGAGGACTGGATTTGCACTTCTGGGTATATGTAATAGATATTCTCTATTCCTCCACTAGGAGTAACTTAAACCCTGAGCATTATATATAAAACAAACATATGAAGAGTCTGGAATGTTGAAATAAAATGATAGACCAGTAAGCATCTCCAGACTCAAGCAATGGCAAGTATTGTTTTTTATTATTATTTTTTTTATTTTTTGTCTCATATATACAAGACTTGTTGCTGAAGAAGCAAGCAAGCCAGAAATACTAACTACATGTGAAGATCTCTTGGTATTATGTCTTACAGCTGCATGTGAATCTACAATTATCTCTAATGAAAAATTAGTTAAAAGAATGAGGACTCAGGAATGAATCTTGGAGTTTTAGTAATCAGTAAAGAAGAAAAATTTTAGCCAGAAAAAATGATATTGGAGACATCAGTAATTAAAAAAAATAAAATGTGTTTCCAGAAAGGAGTGAATTATATCAAATGCTTCTGTGTATTCAATTAAGATAAAAGTGGAAATTTGAAGATTTTTTGGCATTATAAAAATATTTTGTTAATTCAAAAAAAATATGTTTAACAGAGTGATAGAGACAGAATCCTAATTTCACTTACAACCAGAAGAGGGTAGAAAATAAGCACGGTAATGCATACATACATGCATCTATACATAGGTAGGAGAATGACACTGAAGTATGCAATCAGACTTTTACTAATCATCCAACAAAAGAGGGAGATGGAGTACACAAAAGAGGGTGAAATGTCTCAGGTGTTTTTATCTTAACTAGTAAAACAAAACAAAACAAACAAACAAACCGCAATAGTTCCATTTACCTGATGGCTATATTCAGAACTGGTAAATTCAAAATAGTAATAACAAAAGTTTTATACATATATAAGTATATATATATATTCATACACTCCAAATACATATTTATTATAAGCAACAGGAGTATAAGTTGTTCTAAAATAATTACACAAAAAAACATCAAAAATCAAATCCAGTATCATAGTTCTCAAGTGAGAAACACAAGTCCAACACAAGACAATGATATTTAAGCTTCTTAAGTTTCCTAAGTTCAGAGAACAACCTAATAGACCTCCATATCAGTTGTACAGAGAAAAAAGCATATTCCTCAGACTCCTGTTCATTACCCTACCTTTTTTATTTGTAAACTTTAACTTTCTAAAAAGAAATATGATATAAAAATATTATCTCTGAATATAAATCCCAAGGCTACCATTTTAATGCTGTTGAGTTTAAAAATATATCAGTTTCAGCATAAGAAAAATATGTCTTTTTAGAGAATAAGGTTATTAGCCCTGAAAACTGCATCTTAGTAAGCAAATATGTTATTAACTAAAACTGATCAGATAAACTGCAAATAATTACTTAAATGGATCTTTTATTTATGGGCGAAAGGTTTACATAAACTCAGAGCCTTAAAAAAAAACTGTTGACAATTTAATGTGATGAGATGACATCTACATAGGCATTTAAAGGGAAGCAGCAACATAAATATTACCTCGTCTTCTAAATATTTATGACACTGTTTATTGCTTTCATATAAATATAATCAGAGTACTTACTCTTTCACTATGTTTTTAATAAATAAAATTATTTTCTTGTATGCAGGTATTATAACTTGACCTATGTATTTGAACCACACATCCACACTGACTGATATAACAACTCGCTTCAAATTTATGGAGTGGGTAAAAGAGGCTTACAGAGGGTCATTTACATAGAGTGAAGTGACCCTCCACAGTGTAGAATTCTGTTTTTGAAAAACGTTTATAATCACATAACCAATGTCAAGATAATAGAATAGTTCCATCCTTCTCCAAAGTTCTTTCTTGTCCCTTTGAGGATAACCACTTCTCTCCCCTCTCCCCTCCATACACTTTCCCTAGTAACTTAGGCTTTTAATTTTTTAGGGAAGAAAACTCTGGGGATAAAGGAGGCATGCTCAGTCTTTCTTGGAGTGGCAGTCACTCTCTTCTGCAAACCTCACCATCTAGGGATTCTGTCTCTGAATTTCTTCCTTGTCCACAATACTTCATATAAATACCTAGTAGCAATCCTGGGTGAAAAGACTGTCAAAATGTTTTAACTTCACTTATGTCTGTGATTCCAGAGTTTTTATGTTAGCTTACACTCTGCCATTAACAATTTGTTTAAAAGTTTAGCCAAATTCTTACTTGCTTCTCTGGTGCCCTGCATTTCTTCCTCTCACACTCTGTCACATGATGTAGCACTTTAGTTTTGGCTCTCCTTGGTGGCATCAAGTTATCCATAGAAATCCGGGTGCTCTGTTGCTATGTGATCCATGCCATGAAACTATGTGATCACTAGTTTTATCTAGCTTTTTTTTTTTTTTTTTTTTGGTCTGTAATTATGGGACCAATGCTGTTCCCAGCTTCCTGCAGTCTACCTGGAAAACAACTTCATTCCTGGTTTGAATTTAATATATGACATCAATTCTCTAAGAGTTTCAAATGCTAAATATCTTATTTAAATAAGTTATAGAATTAGCCTGCCCATTGTCTTTCAAACACAATGTCTCAACAATTTATTAAATGAAAGCTACGTACTCCAACAGCAAGTTCCTCTATTGTTCTTTTATCTTCAAATATGCAATTATCCATATATTACTGGATCGCAACATATATTATAGCCATAAATGTAATGTAACCCAAAATATCAATTTTAACTCAGAAAACGTCTTGGGTAGGCAGTATAACAAGGAGTTAAGGACATAACCTTTGGTAGAAAGTAATGTTCTTCCCAAAGGCTGTCCTATTTTTCTAGATGTGGTGGTAGTTTCTTAATCTATTCAAAGCAAAAAATGCCACAATAATAATAAACATAAATCATATTGTAGTGGACAGAGTGGATAAGATGATTCATGTAAAATATTTTATATAACCTATATATATAATTCTCACCACATATTAGTTACTATATTCATTATCCTCTTCACCATCATAATCATAAGGGCAGTGATCTGATACCTTATAATTAAAAACAACTGGCATAATAATAAAGGCTATCTGAAGAAAAATTAAAATACTAGTTTTATTCTTACAGGACAATGTGGACCATTTTTATCTGTCATTCTTCAAAGAAGATATAATACATTTCAAATCTACTGAATTCCAAGAAAAATGTAAAATAAGGTCTTATAGGCATTTTCCAAAATTATTCCCACCAAGTTTTATAAAATAATCATGGTGAATATGTACTCAAGAGAATCCTAGAAGGAACAGAATAGAATAGGAAAGAGAAGAGCAGAGGAGAGGAGAGGAGAGGAGCGGAGAGGAGAGGAGCGGAGCGGAGCGGAGCGAAAACAAATTTGTATGTTGAACACCTAACTCCCAACCCAATATGACTGTATTTAGAGATAGGGCCTATGAGGCAGTAATAAAGGTTAAATGAAGTCACAGGGGAGCAGCAAGGGGCTGGGGATCGGAGCGCTTAGTCAGACAGAGCTGGTGCCTTTCATATTGTAAAGAAGAGAGAGCAACAACAGAGCTGCCTCCCCTAGCCTTGTAAGGACACACTGAGAAGGGAAACATCAAGCCAGGAAGAGAGCTGTCATCAGAACCTGACCACAATAGTGGCACCTGGGTGGCTCAGTCAGTTAGGCATCCCACTTCAGCTCAGGTCATGATCTCACTGTTCATCAGTTTGAGCCTCCTGTTAGGCAATGTGGTAAGGGCTCGGAGCCTGAGCCGGCCTCTGATTCTGTGTCTATCTCTCTCTCTGCCCCTCCCCCTGGTCATGCTCTGTCTCTCTTTCTCAAAAATGAATAAACATTAAAAAAAAGACAAAGGGAGGGGAAGGGGAAGGGGAAAGGGAAAGGGAAAGGGAAGGGAAAGGGATATATTCATTTACAGATTTTATTCCTGGAAGAAAAGCTACATATATAAGAAAGATAAAGAATTTTAAAACTGTGCAATACATGAATGTTGGACATTTTGGAAAAATATCAGGTACTTTATTATTTAACTTTCCTTTTCAGAACATGTTCCACAATCACTCTTTAATACTATTCACAGATGTATGGCTATAAACAAAATTATAGTGGCATTTTCACATACCTCTGTTTAAAATGTTAATTCATGAGATCTATAGATCTATTACAATTTGTAGGTTCACTTTTCAATGTCAATTATATACTTGAAATTATAAGAGGCATTAAAACAGTTATTTTTTAAAAAAGTGAAGTTCCAATTAAATACTTACCTATGTGACAATATTAATTAACTAGGAGTATATTCAAAGATTATGTTAGTGTAAAAAAAACGTTGTTACAATCAAACAGCATCAGTTAATTATTAATAAACCTATACTCATTTTTATGTAAGTTTTAAACTCCTTAATTCTATAAAAGTAACGCTTGGAATGATCATAGAAAGAAAATATAACAATCAATTATCATAAAAAATTTATAAATTATACTTTCCTCAGTTATTAAAATAGCCTTTGTTTTAGACATTTTCCCCCCAGAGCACAGGAACAAAAAGGACTTTCTAATTAGTCTTTAAATAATCAGAACATAAATGAAATGTTCATATTATTCCTTGAAGATTCTAATTAATTAGGTCCTGCTTTCTAAGGGATTATTTCTATAATACATGGGGGAGAAAGGCAAATAAAAATAAAAGCATGAAAGCTTACTAAATGCAGGGTAATTGAAGGGAATTCAATCATCCATTTAAAAACTATATTGGGAGTCTAATTGAATCAATGCTTAAACCATACTCTAGGGTCTAATCATTGTTAAAATTCTTTAAGTTTTCTCTGGAGACATTCTGTAAAGGCTTCTATTATAATGTGCAAACAGGGGTTTCATCTGGAAATTAAAGGGGGAAGTTATTTCGAAACATATCATGTATATAGAATACAAATGTAAAAGTTCAGTAAAATATGAGATTTAATTATTTTGGTCAGTTAGCAAGTACAAATTTAAAAAAAAAATCTAATGCAATTTTAATTAGATATTTTTGCATCATTAGAAACATGCAGGCCAAAAGATCATATAACTTGTTGTTTTAAGAATTTTTTTCCCTCCAGTTTTTTAGTTTGATTATAATGATTATATATACCTTGTTAAAACAAACAAAAAGTAACCATTGAAGTCAAAGACCTAGCATGCATGAAGGAAGCAATGAGTCAATGGAATGTCATTTTAAAAGCTAAATTTTATGGGACACCTGGGTGCCTCTGTTAACCATCCAACTCCTGATTTCGGCTCATGTCATACATGATCTCACAGTCTGTGAGATAGGACCCCAAGTCCAGCTTTGCACTAACAGCACAGAGTCAGCTTGGGATTCTCTCTCCCTCTCCCTCTGACCCTCTTGTCCACTGCTGAGCACATGTATTCTCTCTCTCAATAAATAAACTTTAAAAAATTAAATTTCATTATTTAGCTCTCTAAGCGTAGAATCTCTAGGTAGAAAAAGGAGAGGAAACATGATAAAAGATAATTGAGGTATGTTGTTTATAATAGACTATGACTATGATTATAGATATTAAACTGTAAATGAACCTTTGCTATTACTACACCAATAGGTCAAAGATTCATATCAAACTAAAATTTATTAATAAGAAATTATGAGAAAAATTAGAAAACAGGGCCACCTGGGTAGTTCAGCTGGTTGAGCATCTGACTTCAGCTCAGATTATGATCTCCCAGTTCATGAATTCTGGATGCATATCAGGCTCCCTGATGTCGTCAGCACAGGGACAGGACCTCAGATCCTTTGTCCCTCTCTTTACCTGTCCCTCCCCCACTCATGTTTGCTCATTCTCTCTCACTCTCTCAAAAATATTTAAAACATTTCAATAAAAGGAAAGAAAAATTAGAAATTAATTTATTATGAACGAAAATAAATAAACAACAAAAAACAATATACCAAAAATTACTGGATGCAGCAAAATCTGTACTCAGAGGGAAATTTACAACTGCAAATGCTTCTATGAAAAAAAGCAGAAAGGTCTTAAATCACTCACCAATTCTACTTTAGGAAACTGGAAAAAAATGTAAAAACGAAACTCAAAATGAGACAAAATTAATAAAGTTAAAATAATTTGAATACATAAGTCTGAGTACTAATATTCTTAGAAATTAAATGAATCTAAAATTGATTTGTCTACTGGAAATCTTAGTATGAATCTTGCACTCACAACATTCCTTCTGTGACTCCAGGATGTCAGATGTAGGCAAAATTAAATTCATACACAGTGTTTCATGACTAACTTGCCAGAGCTTTCATCTAGCCTCCAACAGAAAGTATCAGAGAGTGCCATCTTTTGGTCAGCAAATGTTGTCACCAAGACAGACCACACACTGACCTGGCACATTCTAAAGCATTTAGAAATGTCACCTATTAACAACTACCAATTTCAAAATAAAAACATCAGTTAGTATATAGTCAATATCCGAGACTAAACAGTTTGATGGAAGCTTCACTGAAGTCTGTATCCTATATCTTTTCCCTGCAAGGAGCCGAAAGGGTGATTCTGAATTACTAGAGCTATTGTAATTAATATCTTCCCTAGTTGGTATTGAGGAGAATGGCTGTGAATATGTAAAACTCCATATCTCAGTCAAAATTTTGATGGTAAAATATTCAGTAACAGAAGATTAAAAAGGTTTAAAGATATGGAAGCTTTAAAAAAAAAAAAAAAGATAACATTTGTTTTAAAAGTATTTTGTGCAGGGGCGCCAGGGTGGTTCAGTTGGTCAAACATCCAACTTCGGCTCAGGTCATGATCTCCAGGTTCAGGAGTTCAAGCCCCATATCCAGCTCTGTGCTGACAGTTCAGAGTCTTGAGCTTGCTTTGGTTCTGTGTCTCCCTCTCCCTCAGCCCCTCCCCTGATCTCTCTCTCAAAAATGAAAAAACATTAAAAAAAAATGAAAAGCACTTTGTGCGTATTTTGTATTTGATTGGCTTATTTGGAGTAAAAGCATTATGAGTAATTTGAAATTTGTAATAGAATAATTGATATAGAATCAGTTTAAATCTTAAAACGTTTATCATCAACACACTGAAATATGTGAAAAGACTTTCTCTTATTTATAAGATTATTTTATTGTATTAGCAGTATTTAGTACCCAGGATGTTTTGTTTATTAAATCACAAACCTAAAAAACTTAAAATGGAACTGAGTTAGTGAATGTAATTTTAATGTTTTTAAGATATTTAATTAACTTTAATTAATATTTAAATTAAATTCTTATTTAAAAGACTAAATACTCTTTAAAGGCATTTTGAATATAATAATTAAACAAACAGGCTCCTCAGATGCAGGACTAGAACTCAAGAACCCTGAGATCATGATGTGAGCTGAAATCAAGAGTCACATACTTAACTGATTGAGCCACCCAGGGCACCTCACATCATTAGCTTTTAAAAACTGTCTGCTTCTACACTCTACTTCTGATCAAAAGTTTTTTAAAGTCATTTTCTCAGTAACTATTCTCAGTTGTATTTTGTGTTTGGGACTGTAATCTTTTAAAACCCTAGTCTATCAATGTAACATCCTCCTCTCCTTTGAAGGATTATCTCATGATTTTTAAAAATCTGATTATTCCTCTTACCATCAAATTATAATCTGACATATCTTACAAAGAAATCTTTAAAAACATATTATTGGTCTTTCAAACTGAAATCGCTTACACTATTTCCATCTTTACCAGACTACTGAAATAAAGTAAATAAGAAATGAGTTCTAAACACCACTTGTCCAAAATGTGGTCAGGGCAAATCATAAGTGGTTTTTAAAAATTCCCTTTATTCATCCTGTAATTACTCCAAACAAAAATAAACAACCAAATAAATTTAAAAATAAATAAACAAAAAATCTTAAAACATATACAAAACTGTGCTAGGCTAGAAAGCAGCATTACATTACTCTCATTCAATCTATGAAACTAAATATAGCAACAAATTGTCCTTTCTGGCAATGTTTCACCCTACTGCAAAACCCATGTGACTTGTATTCTTAGGATTTAAACCTCTGAGTCAGGCTCTTGTAACTCAGTCTGTAAACCATTCACAGACACCACCAACACCCTCTGCCATCAGCTATTCAAAGTAACTTTGTTAAGATTACAGAACAGAAAGACCCTTCTCCACAAAAGATACTTTTCTCTGTTAATACTGGAAGGACCCTACCAGTTTCTCCTAACCATATGTATCACAGAAGAATACTAAGACCTAGGGTCAGAGAAAATCCATCATACTGTATAAAGTTACCTGAACCAAATAACAACTCAGAGGACTAGTCTTTGTTTTTTCTGCTTAGAATGCAGCCACAAAAATATAAACAGTGTGAGTTTGACTACTTACAAGAAATCACTATCAGAAGTCATTGTCAGGGGAAGTGACTCATTTAGGAGATGATCTAGCTTTCTTGGGTCAATTTGAAGGTGATCTTTAGTACTTAAAAGTGACTAAAAGTTTTTCAAATAGTTTTTAAACTCAAAAAAATATACAATAAAATCATCCCAAAATTATATGGAGATGTAAATCAGTTTTTAACTTAACACCTCTGCAAAGATGTAGGCAGGATGGACAGAAAAATAAAGATTAGAAATAAAATGATATATAATCAAATGATAATTTTATAATTACTTATATTTAAGAGAGTCTTGTAGACACTAGAAACCCCTGAATGAAGTAATTAGAAGAAATGATAAACTGAATTAAATATGCATATAATTGTAAACATATGAACACACATACATTTACTTCCACATGTACATGCAGAATAAATATGTATTTAAATATACAAATATATTTTTATTTATTTGCCATTTTTTTTTCTCATTCTCTCTTACTGGTTAGATTATTCTCTCTGTTGATGTACACACATTACACAAACATTAATGTCCTAATTTCAAGCAGTTTCTCTGCCAAACACCATATGAGACTTCTGATTGGCCAAAAATAATTGTGCCTCATGCAAATAACAAGAATTTTCTCATACATGTGTATACACATTACATCAAGAGCTCAATACGCCCTGTTAACTTCATTCAGCTTTACTCTTTATTTTGATGCAAACCCCCTAAAGAAAGTATGATGTCATCAGTAACAAATAGAAAGTTAACATTACAAAGTCCCATCCTGGACATGGAATCATCCCTCAGTTTTGTGGAAAGCCCCCCCCCCCCCCCGTATTTAATCTCACATCAACAGATACGGATGACCAGGACATTATGCATGGGACAGTCCTCTTGTAATTCCTCATCCTAAATTAACTAATCATAGTTAGAATTTCTTCTTACCAGCAATGGTTCTTCTACTTCTATAATGCTCCACATACAATAACTATGCCAGTAATAATGATACAGAGTGCCAGGAAGATCAGTATCTGTTGGGAAATACGGAGCCAAATATCCTTTCACTATGTGTAACTACTACCGTCTCATACTCGCCTTTCCAACAACAGAACCCTAATAACTGGCTTCGGGGCCAAGACTGACCCGGCTCTGCGGCAAAGCCATGCCTGGAATGGCAGAAGCACTAACTGTGTAAGATCCACTGAGGAGCCTGAAATTAAGTCCTCCATTAGAAACAACCTCAGGCTGCACGTAGTCCCAGTTCCAGGAAAAGCCTCAGCTGAAGCCACCCTCGGACCGCCCTCCGATCTGCCAGTCAAAACAAATGTGTAACATTCCTGTAGTCTTGGAGACGAGTCAGGGTGGGGAGCTGCAGGTAGTCACTTTGTACAAACTTGCCAATTAATCACTGCTTGCAGAAGCCCCGCGTAGATCCTCTGAGCCCACCTCATAATCGGTCATTTAAAAGACTCTCAAAGGTCATGATTCGTCCTGGCAAAAGTAACGAACGCCTCACAGATACTGAATGGTCAAAACTGTTACTATGGTATTGTACAATTATGATTGGTGCTTATGTAATGATGCAAAACGTACAACGTGTGCACGGTAACACCCCCGCCCTTCCCCCATAAAAACCCTGCTCGCCACTGTTCGGGGCTTCACTTTGCTGCCGCTGGGCATGTACACGGGTGAGCCCCTGCTCGAGCTTGTAATAAAGACCCTTTTGCACTTGCATTGGTGCCGGCTCCTTGGAGGTCTCTGGGACTCGCAATTCTGGCATAACACCATCATAGGAGACACCAGCATGACTCCAAGGAGAGGACATGTGCCCCACGGAAACCTGTTGTCAAAAAACAAAGGGCACTTACCAGCCTTGGAAGAAGTTTCTAGGCCCAAGACGGAGCTGCTCCTGCCCGGGGTTGGGATGCCGGTGAACTGAACTTTCAGGTTCCCGTAAATGCTCCGCTTGACCAGAAACACAGTATATTTAGTAAACAAATCAGCCAACGCCCGGTCAACTCTGGGTTCCATACGTATTTCCTGGCTTCGTCTCACTCCAAACAAGGTTGGCTGTGTCGCCCCAGCCGGTCAGGTATTTTCTTCTTTCGTTTCCCTCGTTCTTCATTCTTTACCATATAAAAGCTTCCTGCCTTTTGCCTCATTTTGCAGTTCTCCTCATATAAACGGTCTTCTTTAAAATCGTTTCTTAAATTTTTGGTGACGAAGAATGGGACCCCGTCTGGCTGATACCAGCCGCCAGGGCCAGGTGCACAGGTGAAGCTCCTCAGCAGGACGAAGGGCCCTGTTGAGATTAAGTGGCTTCTCTGCCCTACGGAAGCCTGGATAGGTCACAAATTTGAGCTTCTGTGCCTCGCGTGTAGCTCGCTGATCCAACCTTTATTCGCGTGCAGCTCGCTGATCCAACCTTTATTCGGGGGCGAGCTGAATGCTCTCAGAAAGGTTCTGCAGGCATGGAATGGTTCTGGGTTGCTTAAAGTTAGCAGAAGTGTTCTGAAGCCGTAGAAAGGTTCTAAAGTTTCTTTAGGCCCACACAAGGATTCTGCGGTTTCACAGAGGTCTCTGTAGTTGTATTGGGGTCTGCATGGGGTTAGTTAGGGGACTCAAGAAGAAATTCCAGTGTTTTTAACGGTTAGCAGCCAGAGGGGGACTCACAAAGCCTCGAGGCCTAAGTCCACAGCATAAACTTCTGGGAAATCGGGGAAATAAATTACGATAAAAAGTCAGACTGTTCTGAACATCAAAATAAAATCTAAGCAAGTACACGTTACACAATCTAAAGCCATTAGGTGTCTGTCACTGTAAAGAAACCTTGTAAAAGGAACTATAGTTCTTTTCATATGGGAATAAAAGAAGTCAAAGAAAAAAAAATGGTGGGTTTGGTTCAAACACTTAGAAGTTTTTAGAGCACTTGCAACCAACTCTGACTCCAAAGCTAGATTAAGTTGGTCATAGAACAGGTTAGATAGATACTAGGTCACCTGCCAACCTCAACAATTTCTGCGCAATGAGGTAAACTGTAAAACACCAACAGATTCTCAATCCAGTGGTACATTCCTATTGGGTATTAATTTGGATCCAGGATATCCAAGGCTTAACTAAAGAAAAAGGGATGGTCAGATTACAAAGAATTGAGCACGCCACCCTCCGGCACATCTGCTTTTATAAAACTGTGTTCCCGGAAGCTGGAGATATCTACAGAAATGACAAAATGTAAAGTAACCCAAAAATACAACAGTCGTTATGGGGAATGTTCCATCCAAAAAAGATTGTTCACTTAAGTATACTTGAGGAGCACCTGGGTGGCTCAGTTGGTTAAGCCTTGGACTTCTGCTCAGGACATGATCTTGTAGCTCAGGGGTTCAAGCCCAGGGTGTGGCTCTGTGCTGACAGCTCAGAGCCTAGAACCTGCTTTGGATTCTATGTCTCCCTCTCTCTCTGCTCTTCCCCCTCTCATAGCGTGTCTCTCTAAGAATAAATGAACATTAAAAAAAAAAAAAATTTAAAGAAGTACAGTTGGAAGCAAGAGTTCCCAAGTCAAACAAACAGAATAGTCTACCTATTTTAGTTGGGATGCAGAAGTTTCCAAAAGACTTCATGATTCCAAAATAACTTCATTGAGAGATTCATTGCAAAAGGTTAATGAAATATTAAATATACAGAGGCACCTAAAATAAAAGACTCTAAGACTAATATCTCTCCTATTGCTTCTCTCCATCCAACTCTACTTCAGGACGCATTCTACTAATTCTTTATCCATAAACAAAAATCCACCTTACAGTTGCAACAGCTCCAAGACCAGGGATCTAAAGCACCTGGGCCTCCCGGAGTGCACCCTCCCAGGGATCCATCGTCACAACACTGGCCCAGAAGTCAGTGTCTCATTTGCAAAAACTCAAACATGGGGAAAAAACGTGCTTAAAGTTTGTAAGCAAATCCTGCAAATCCTACCACATCAGTTTGAATGTCCCATCGTAACCCTCAAAGAAAGCTCCTCCCAGAGTTGATGGGACTTGAAGGGATTCTCCAGTAAACTGTTCTCAGCTGTTCTCTTACATAGCCAGGGGAACCTAAAGTTTAAAATGAATGGAAGACCTTGCCAAATTTGGTTAGAGAGCAGGGCTACACACTCTAAGTCCCACTTGCTCAGGAGCCTGTATATGGGATCCTAGGAAAACTGGCAACAGCTGGCAGAGGGTAGGAGTTCTTACCAGAGTTAGTTTTCTTGAATCTCTCTGTCTGGGAGACAATGTCCCTCATTGGTTATTGATCTTTTTTCTCTCCCAGAACCAGCTCTTGTCTTCTTGTTTTTCTTATTTTGTGTTCTGAGAACTTGGCTTGGATTTCTGCCTGCCTGAGTTCACAGGTTGTTGGTTCTTAAATATCCAGGCAGCTCAACCATAACACTGAGGAACCAAAAATATTTGCATTTCCCTTATGATTAATAATGTTAAACACATTTCATGTACCTGTTGACCATCTGCATGTCTTGTTTGTAAAAGTGCCTGTACAAGTCTTCAGCCCATTTTTTTAGAATTAGATTGCTTTTTGTGATTGACTTGTAGGAGTTCAGTATATACTTTGTATAACAATCCTTAGAATTTATCAACAAGCCAACCTGTAAATATGGTTCCTGAACGTGCTCTTAAGTTTAAATCATTATAATGAAACATATTATTTTTTATAACCCTTTGCAGTTACCTAAATTAGGACTTAATGGTTGGACTTGTTTTTGAAATGTGTTTGGTTAACTTTTATGTCTCTCTATGCATTTAATTAGGCATTTCCTATAAAGGAAATTTTTACATGAAGTTGTCAAGTATTACTTCATAAATCCTTAGGTAATTGTGGAAATTTTTAAAAGTCATATACCTATATTTACAGATTAATAATTAATTTGAAAAGATACTAGACAGAAGATTCTGAAAGATGTGGAAAAAATTTAATTTAGACTTATATATCATGATGGAGCATTCTTTTACTTTCCAACTCCTGTAATGTATTAATTAGTGAAAATCCCAAATAATTTAGCAGATACCAATCCATAATCATAGTACACAATACCATTTCCCACACTAGGAACCCACTGATTGCAGCCATTTTTCCATACAGCACTCAGTTCCTATTTTCTCTGTGACATTTTTGTGACTAAAATAATAATAACAACAAAAATCTTCCTCCAAGATCCAGTAATCTTTATTATGCTAACAAATCATTCACCAGTTAACTTTACAAATCCTTAATCATTAAAGCTCCTTAATTCTGCCTGCTGGGATTTATTACCTGTTCTTACTAACCTCCATGATTTTTCTCCCCTTTTTAATAATCCCATCCTCCAAACAAAAGTTTTTTCTCCTCATCTGCACTCCCGGTAAAACTAAGAGACTTGCTGACCTTTTTTTTTTTTGGTACAGTTTCCACTTACCTATGTATTATTTTAATATTCTGTCTTTCTAAAGATAAGGAATATGTCAGAAAATTTGTGGGTCAAGATCAGAGAAGAGGAGGAAAAACCCATAGACCAAATTGTATCTCAGATTTCTTATTAAAAGGTCCTCTATCTCCTTGAATATACTTTAATAAAGCTATCTTAAACTAGATACTAAGGGAAAAAGGTAGAAACTAAGCAGAAACTAAGCAAGAGAAAAAGCAAATATTAAAATTTATAAAATAAGTTTTTCAGTAGGGACAAGGAAAGATTTTGAATAAGTATTCTTTTTTTTTTTTTTTTTTACAGAGAAAAAGGTGAGCATAAATGAGCAAGGGGCAGAGAAAGACAGGGAGAGAGGGAGAGAGAGAGAGAGAGAGAGAAGTGGGGCTCACCCAAAGGGGGGCTTGAGCTCACCTGAGGTAGGACTCGAGTCATAGACCACGAAATCATGACCTGAGCTGAAGTCAGATGCTTAATGGCTGAGCCACCCAGGTGCCCTGAATGATCATTCATAATGAGAATGAAGCAAGGGCAATCCAGAAAAGACAATGTAATAACAAAATAGCTTTTTCTTTTATATTATGTGCTAGAACCAGTGAGAGTGACAGAAATGGCAACATATTTCTCCACCAGACATTGAACATTTAACCATCTGACTTGTCAGTTTAATGCCTTTTTTATCTCTAGACTTCTTTTCTATTCCATTCTTTGGCCTCATAATAGAATGTTTAACTTGACAATTTTATACCTTTCACAAGATAAGTTTCACGAGATAGGACTTGTTAACTTTCACAAGATAAGTTGCAACTTTCACAAGATAAGACTTGTCTTCTGTCAGGACAGCCTCCTGATGATTCTGGATTCTTGGTCGTTACTCCCAATGTAACCGCAGTGACACTCACTGGAACTAATGCTCTTCCCTCTCTCCTTTTTGTGTCTCCATCAGAAGTCCTCTGTCCTTCTTTACTTGTACTTGGCTAAGCTCACATAATCTATTTACTTCAACTACTTTGTTTTTAAATGTTTTATTTATTTCTGAGAGAGAGAGAGAGAGAGAGACAGCATGAGCGGGGGAGGGTCAGAGAGAGAGGGAGACACAGAATCTGAAGCAGGCTCCAGGCTCTGAGCTGTCAGCACGCAGGGCTTGAACCCACGAACTGCAAGATCATGACCTGAGCCGAAGTCAGACACTTAACTGACTGAGCCGCCCAGGGACCCCATCTACAGCTACTTTAACAGTATTGGCTCTGTCCTCTCGTTTCTTGATTCTCCACTTGGCAGTGAGGGTAATATTTATAAAACTTACAGGTAAATAGCCTTGAAGATAAAATATATTAAAAAATAAATTACGCAAAGGACCATCACAACCTGAATTTTTCCTGCATTTGGAAATTTATCCCATATATCTTTACTCTCATAACTAACATCCCATTGAAATATAACTCCTAAAGGAGTTTGCCCCTACTTTTAGCCATTATTTCTATTTCATTGCTCTCATTTTAGTTGTAAACACATTTTTAATATTTGCATTCTTCTCCAGTTTTCAAGTTCCATGAAAATGCAAACCACTTCACTCTGTTATTGATGACATGTCAATTATTGTTTACAGTAGGTAGGGTAGGCAGCATGACGACTCTTGCAGAAATATCCACATTTTAATCACCAGGATTTTTTGGTGTGTTACTTTATATGACAAAGGGGAGTATGCAGATTTGATTAAATTTAGGGTCTTGAGATGGAGTGACTGATTCTGGAATGTGTGGATAGACCATATGTAATCACAAGAGTCCATCTGAGAGGGAGATACTTAATTAGAGTTAGAAAAGAAGATTTGAAAATGAAAGCAGGGGTCAGTTGCTACTGCTAGAAACAAAGAAATGGCATGGATTCTCTCCAAAGACTCCAGAAATATAACCTTCATGCTCCTTGATTTAAGCCTAGTGAGATCCATTTTTCAGGTACCTGACTTCGAAAACTTTTAGATAATAAATGCGTGTTGTTTTAAGACTCTACATTTCTGGTAATTTGTTGTAGATACAACAACATCAATACAATAGGTGTCCAATAAATTGTTGTTAAGTGATATGCTCATTCTATAGATACATTTTAGCACGTCTAAATTATAACAACTATACAACTATACAACTCTGAATTATAAGGCTAAGAAATTCCAAAGAGGAAAATCATTGACTATACAAGACAATTTAACTTTAAATTCAAATTTCAATTTGCTTTAAGGACATTTTCCTTCATTTTAAACAATTATTCTTGAGGTTGCATAGAAAGCACTATTTTAGAAGAGTTATGATACAACATTTATGCTCAAAGTACTTTTAATATTAAGTAAAAATTAATACTATATCTATATTATGAATATTTTCCTCACGTATTCCTTAATGATGCATACATAGTTAGATTACTCTATTTGATTTATAATAAACACAAAATTATATTGGGGTACCTGGGTGGCTCAGTTGGTTAAGCGTCTGACTTCGGCTCAGGTCATGATCTCATGGTTCATGGGTTCAAACCCCGTGTCTGGCTCTGTGCTAACAGCTCAAAGCCTGGAGCCCGCTTCAGATTCTGTATCTTCCTCTCTCTCTACACCTTGCCCGCTCTCTCTCTCTCTCTCTCAAAAATAAACATTAAAAAAATTTTATAGTAAACACAATATTATAACAGTATTAGACTCACTTCAAAATATAAATGTATTATTTACTATAATGATTAAAAATAAATTGTCAAGCCATTTATCCTGAGAAATATTGGCATAACTGCTAAAAGTTAAACGTTTGAGTCATAAAAGGAAGCATCGGTCAGAAAAAGAGAAATGAACTGATTTGGATTACTGGATTGGAAGGTGAATATTAACATATTTTATCTTACTCTGCACAAATACTTACTAATATAAAACATCTAATTTTGCTTGTATATCTTGTATATATTTATTTTCATTATGGCTTTATTTTTCTAGCTAATATAATAAGTGTTGTTACAAAGAAAATTCTCCAGTAGTTAGAAAGAAAGCCACGTTACCACTCTTGATTTAAAGTTAACAAAATTGTGTAAATAATTTTAGTTTTGATATTAATCTTGCTTGTCTTTCTGTTGAATGAACTTTGAGCTCTTCTAGTGTCTTGCAGTTCTTCCCTAATTAATATCAGTTTTCAAAGGGAATAGACAGCAGGATGTATTTTCATTTAGTCAGTCATATGCCTATCTTAAGAGTAGTTATACTCAATCTGTTTCTGAGTCTATTTGGGACATAGTTCTGTAAGAAATATCTAGCAGATGTCACTGCAGTTTAGATCCTGCCTTTAAACTACATGCTTCTTGGTTCTCATTGATGTATGCAGGATATTGATTATTTAGAAAGGAGACTAAAAAGTGTAAGACTATATAATTTTGTAAGTCTAATCTATAGGTGGTACATTTGGAATAATGAATGGTATATAACTATGTCTTCTGTTACCATTGGGTGAAAGCAAAGAGAATAATGTATTCCACAATCATTTAAAAACAATAATCTGCTCAAGTGAGGAGATGAATTATGCCCATCAATATTCACTGTTTTCATATAAAGTCAATTATTTATGGGAATTATAAAATTGAAACTATAAATATATAATGATGCTAACTTCAGTTATACATACCAATCTTCATTTTCTAGATTCACATGGAACTATTACAACTCCCTGGTGATATACACAAATAACTTCTCTAAGATTATAAGAGTATTCCTAATATAAATGTGAAATATGTATGTGATTATGGATGATAGTGCTTGAGAGCAGTGACAGGTTTTAAAAAATATTATTAACAGAATTTCAAAACCTTTGCTTATATCCTGTGATACAAATGAAAATAGCAAAGTATCTGGGAAAACAAACTATGTTATTTAAGCATTATACTCTCCATTGTAAACTTACAGTGTGTTTAGTCATAGGTTTTCAAAAGAGAGGAATAAAGCCAAAATACTTCATTCAAATGTAGATATTTCAAAGATCATATTTTTATTTAGATTCCATAATTTCTCACTTTAAAATTAGGCTAAAATCCTTCTCATTAGCCTCTCTAAACTCTATACCATTAGAAGTACAGAAAAAGAGTAAGGAGAATCTAGTTTATGATTACTTTGGCTCATATCTTTTATCAAAAAAGGCATTTAAACATGAATAATTATGGAATAAACCATTGTCATGTTTTTGTAAGTTATGAAAATTGCTATCTGCAGAGAGTGGATGCCAAAGCATATAATTGCCTATCCACTGATTATTACTGTAATATATCTAGAAATAAAATAGAAATGGCTATATTAAGCTCCATATTTGAATCCAAGAAGGTTAAAAGTTAAAAAATGAATCATGCTAAGATCCCTGAGAATTTTCTGAATCATTCAATTACATGGGAGGTACAGAAACATTTGGTCGATGATTCATTAATTTGTGACACAGTTACTGTGAATTTAAAAGGCCAAAACACTGGATTAAAAGTAAATTCCCCCACCCTCTGCCACAGCCACATTATTTCTGCGCTTTAAGAATAGTTTTATGTATTAGTAAAAGGTTTACTGATTTGCATTATTCACCTGAATAATTAGTGGTTTTAAAAATAAAGCTTTTATGTTTGTCACAAAAATAATGTTGCATAAAGTAGCAGGTTTTTTTTTGTTTTTTGTTTTTTTTTATTTACATTGTCTTTAGGTTAGAATGAAATATCAAGCCTAATGGCTCCTTAAACTCGTTAGCATGCAGCATAAAAAAACTAATGGATGAGTATACATAGTACCACTATTATATGCATATAATATGCATATTCTTTTTACAGACAGAGAGAATGTGAGCAGGGAAGAGGGGCCAAGAGAGAGAGAATCTTTAGCTGGCTCCATGCTCAGCACAGAGCCCGACGTGGGGCTCAATCCCATGAACTGGGATTCCCATGACTGGAGCCGAAATTAGGAGTCAGACACTCACAGGACTGAGCCACCCAGGCTTCCCCATTTATATAATTTTATTGAGTCATCTTAACTTTGATAGTATAAAGAAAAAAAGAATCTATTTATTTATATTTCAACAACTGTCCCTCAAGTATGCCGTGGTGCACTTGTTTACCTCACCTCCTGGGTAGTGGTTTTGTTAGGTACCTTTTATACAGATTTCATATTTTTTCAGTTAACTTTATGCCATTGTGTGTATCTATTTCCCGTTAAAAATTTTTATTTCATATCTAATTCAAAACTCCTTTTTCCCCTGGTAGTAAGCAGTCAAGTTATGATGAGGAGGCAGAGAAAAAGATGGGGCTCTAAGGTCTGGCTTTTAAAAAATTGACCATTTTTAAATGGTAGCACTAAGAGAAGATATGGAAAAAAATTTTAAGGCATATGTCATATGCCAGATGTGCATGCATATAATGATAAAGTTGCAACATCTTGAAAGCAAAGGACATGGCTTTTATCTTTGTTCCTGCAACAGTATCCTCCTAACTTGATAAAACGTTATGACAAAGAATTAAAGAATTATGAGTAAATATGTAAACAGGCATTAAATAAATTGTTTACCTAGGAGGTTAGACATGGATGCGCGGAATTGCAAATACTCTGCATGGCAGATACACTGCTCTGTGTATGTATAACCTAAATTTGCACTTGAGCTGGAGGAGGATTTAATTCGGAGAAGTCCTCAAAACAAAGGTGAAACTGAAGCATTTAAGGATTAGCAGAGGTTTAATGAGGGTAAGTGACCCTTCAGCAGAATGAGCAACCTGCACACAAGGGTTACTAACACAGGAAGCCACTTGGGTAGATCAGTGTGGTGAAAAGTGAGATATGAGTGTGAGAGGGATGGACAGGGAAATAAGCAATTCATTCAGGAGTCTAGACTTCAGACGTAAATTTGAGGTTTTAGAGAGTGCTTCTCCTAATGAAGAGTTTAAAACAGAACTATTACATGTTTGGATTTGCCTTTTATTGTATCTATTGATACAAATACCTGGAAAGTAGTGAAACTGGTCAAGAGAAAGCACAAGAAACCTGTTATAAATATCCAGATAAGGGCAAGTAGGAACGCAAACCAGTGAGACAAAGGGAAGATGACAGATTCCTATGTAAGATAATGGTTAAAAGGTCAGACAAAATAAAATGGACTTAAAATGGATTAGTTTAATGAGTCGCCGGGGTGGCTCAGTTGGTTAAGCATCCGCCTTCGGCTCAGGTCATGATCACACTGTCATGGGTTCGAGCCCCGCATCAGGCTCTGTGCTGACAGCTAGCTAGGAGCCTGGAGCCTGTTTCAGATTCTGTCTCTCCCTCTCTCTCAGAAATAAATAAAACATTTAAAAAAATAAAATAAATAAATAAAATGGATGAATTTAGTCACTGCAAATGTATTTGCAGTTGCACAACAATGTGAATGCACTTAATGACACTGAACTGGAAACCTAAAATTGTATGGTAAATTTAATATTAGGTGTTCAAACACTTTTTTTTTTTTTTTTTGAGAGAGAGAGTGAGCAGAGGAGGGACAGAGAGAGAGACAGAGGATCTGAAGCGGGCTCTACACTGACAGGTTGACAGCAGCAAGCCCCATATGGGGCTTGAACTCACGACCCGGGAGATCATGACCTGAACTGAAATCAGACACTCAACCAACTGAGCCACCCAGGTGCCCCTCAAATATAATTTTAAAATTATTTATAAAATTTCTTGTAAAGGCTTTTTATAAGTGTATAAGTCAGAATATAAAAAAATAATTAGGTGAGCCTAGCAAAATACCTGTATTTATTATTTGTTTGATTACCAAGGTGATTTAAAAAATTATACCCTTCAGGTTACTTAGAAGCATTAAAGAGTTTCCACAGTGCGCCTGAAAGGCTCAGTCAGTTAAGCATCTGACTCTTGATTTTGGTTTAGGTTATGAGCTTGCGTGAGTTTGAGCCCTGCATTGACCCCCATGCTAGCGATGCAGAGCCTGTTTTGGATTCTCTCTCTCCCTCTCTCTCTGCCCCTCCCCACTTCACTCTCTATCTCTCTCAAAATAAATAAATAAACATTAAAAACTTTCTAAAATGAGCCTACATAATTTAGAATTATATCATTGTCTTAATAATATTTTAAGCAAATAAAATTAGGAAGAAACACACATTGTATAGCTTTGTGTCACCTCCACTTAACTGATAGGAGGAGCAGGATGTAAGGGAGGGAAAGTCCCAGGGTTTAGGATTTCCATATTAAGTATGATGGGCACACCTGGATCAAATATTTAAATTCTCAGAGAAGCTATAAAAATATCAAAGGATATATGAGGTCACAGATTTTTCATCTTGAGATGGAAAACATAATGGGTTTAGAAGGGGGAGGATCAAAGATCATAATTATTGCCTAATTATTTACTTTACAAGAGCTTCTTTTATTTTGAAATCAGTTGACAGACTTTTAATCTTTCTCAATATGTTCTGGATGATGATGTGTTGTTTATCTGACCTTATTTTTTGAATAAGTCAATAGTATACTAACATTTCTGAGAGAAAGTCTGTTCTGTCTGAAAATAGCACTATAGAAAGCCACCAGCCAGGTTGTGTCATTATGAGTTACAGCCACACATCTATACTACTGCTGTTTCCCTATAATCACTGCAATGAATTACAGTAATACATTCAATCCTGATAAATGATCTACTCAGCTTCCGCTAAAATTAAACTGCCTGCAATCCGATGAGTGCAGCCACATATTAACACTGGGTCCACCATTTCTTGTCTCTGTCCTCGTGAATTATGGAATGGTATCCCTACCTTTATGCATTGATTAACATTGCTGCTACAGCTTTTTCACAGATCGTGTTCAAGTGGAATGATAAGTAGGCTCAAACATTCCACTGCCACATTTAATGCTGTCATTATAAATTAAATGTGTAGTGTTTAAAATCAAATCTTATAAATAACTCTAGACACAGCCATACTGTAAAACATTAATCACTAATTTATTTTATTATTATTATCTTTTTTTCTAACATTATGAAGATCATATTCACAAATGTCAGTGTAGATGCCTAAGAGTGATGACTATTTTTTAAAATAATGTTTTGCCTTTTTCTGGAAAGTCTAAGAGAGACTCTTAAATTGGATATTTCTGCATATTTTATATGGGTTTTGAAAACCCAATCAATTGTATTTAATTTTGTTGGAATATGTGGAACACACATACATATATTTCTGAAACAGTGTTATCTCTTAAAAAAATAATGTTGCTATAATTTTCAGAAAACGAGATGCATACCCTCTCTATATTTCATTTTGTCCTTGGCTTGCAGGAAGCTCAGAATTGAATGAGGCACTTAAACATTTAACAACAAAAGCCAAGATTAGTTGTATAATCATTTTCCACTGCTCTGTATTTTAATGGTGCAATTCTACCCACCCCAAAGTAACATCAAATTCTTTACAAAGCATGTGAACATAAAGACATTGTAATTGGGTGAGCTATAAAGATAAATAACTTTATGAGAAATGCATGATTTCTGCACAGGAAAAAGATTATTTATGATTAAAAGTATATTACTACAATACTAATAGCATACTTGACATTGAAAATTGCTATCCTATAATTTATTACATTTATCTCAAATTGTTCTTCTGAGAGCTTTCAAAATGAAAACTAAAGTTACGTGCTAAAAAAGATATGAGTGTCATTATAAATGTAATTGACCAAAAGATCCACGCACTTTAGAGTCAACTACTCTTTAAAATAAGAAACAAAACAGAGTGCAATTAAACACACAAAGTTTCAGTATAAGTTTGATTCAGAACTTTCTAAATAGCCGTTTTCTGTTTTACTCTTATTAGACAAAATAAGGAATGCCCAGTACTCACTGTGGTCCAAACACTGATTCTTGATCAATCACATTAAAATCCCTCTCTTGCGGTTCCTGGGTGGCTCAGTTGGTTGAGCGTCCAGCTTCAGCTCAGGTCATGGTCTCACAGTTCGGTTCGTGGGCTCCAGCCCCACGTAGAGCTTTGTGCTGATGGCCAGCTCAGAGCCTGGAGCCTGTTTCGGATTCTGTATCTCCCTCTTTCTCTGACTCTCCCCTCCTCCCCTGCTCACGCTGTCTCTGTCTCTCTCTCTGTCTCTCTCTCTCTCAGAAATAAATTTTTTTGTTTCTTAATTTTTTAAATTCCACTCTTAACTGGGAATGTAACAAACACTATAGGGGTAGTCGGAGCTGAGTCACTTTTGCAGAAAGGAGCTTAAAATTTCCAGCCCTTATAAATACTCTTGTTAATTGTGTGTATGCATGTGTTTACCTAGCAGACATGTTTGCATGGTATATTAAAATCTTGAATATTTTCCTTTTACCTGATTTAAAGAACAAGGAAATTGGAGGAGGGGTAGTTATCATTGATATTTTTCAGGTGCTCAAGTATATGAAACTGCTTTTATCTAATACCTAAAATTTGGCATAATTTTATTTGGCATGAATGTGTACACTGTACTTTTATTAGAGGAACAATTAAAATTTACAGATACAGGAACCTCATGAACTTCCAACTACCTCTGGAATTCATTGGCTTTTTGTCTTGCCTTTTAATATTAATTTATTGATTTCTTTTAATATTCTGTTAATATCTATTAATATTGTGATGATCTTTCACATTCATTTATTTGAAGTCTAAGCTAGAATGTGTTTTCAAGGTAATTTTTATGGAAATTTTGAAGTACTCAGAAATTTTGCTATTTTTACTTTATCCTTTTGTACATATTTATTAAAGCATATTTTTAGTGTTTTCCTATTTTAGCTTTTGATATAGAATTTTGTTTTCATGCAGATTTAAAGACACTTGACTTTTATGCCATATGAAAAGCTTTCTAAATTTGTCAAAATAAGAAGGAGAAAATTTAGTGTAACTCAAGGCAACTTAGTAACAATCATGTATGACTTAGTCAATTTCAGTGTGAGCAACATTTATTACTCAGAAAAATATTCTTGTTTATGATGTGGCACCAACACAAAAATAACTCAATTGGATGAGATTTCTTCACTTAGCCACCATAAAATACATTTTCTATCTTGTAATTTTTTCCTGTTTTATGTAATTTTCTGTATCTCTACTTTTTTTCAGGTGACTTGATGGTCATTCCTTCTCTTCTGTGGTTGAACATCTAAAACAGAGCAAATATGGCTGCAAATAAAAATATCCAACTAACAATAGCTGAAATATTACAATAATTCTCAAGTTAGGTAGCTGCTGCTTTCGTTACATAGCCTGAAAATGTGTCCTAAATTTTCCTCATGCTTCCTACCTCACTTTCACAAAATGTTTAAGCCAATGGTAGCCATCTGTTAGTGGTCCACATGGAAAATAGAAGAGATACACACTTTTTATAGTGAAAAAATGTCCTTATTTTTGAGAGAAGCTCACCTTGAGAATTTAATTAGCATATCACCAGTGGCAGTAGTATCAAAACACTCTTTTTTTAAGTTTTTTTTTTAATAGACTTTATATTTTAGAGCAGGTATAAGTTCATAGCAATTTTCAGCAGAGGGTATAGAAACTGCCCATATTCTGTCTGCCTCCAGCATAGCCTCCCCCATTATCAACATACCCCATGAAAGTGCTACATGCATTGCATTCGATGGCCCTCCAATGACACATCATTATTACCAAAGTTCATAGTTTCCATGAATTTTCACTTTTGGTCTTGTACATTCTATGGACCTGAATTATGTATAATTAATTCACCTCTCGACTTTTCAGTCCATCAATATTTTATAGTCATTCATGCTAACTCTATTTAAAAGACTGAAATTTCTCCAAGATTCTTGGCTATAATTTTTAACCCTAATATTAAAGTTAATATTTAAGTTTGATCATTTGTCCTTTTTATGTCTCTTGCATTTCTTTTCCTATATCCAACATGCTATTCATAGTTTTTATCAACACTCACCTATATTGTTGCAAGAGACTTTTTGTTCTTGTTACTGGTGTTGTTCAAAAAGATACACCAGTATTAACTAAATTCCAAACTTTATTCAGGTGTCACTAGTCTTCTTATTAGTGTCCTTTTTCTGTTCCAGGATCTACGTTAGAATGCCACAGTGTATTTCATCATGATGCTTTCTTAGTCTAATCTGACCTGTAATACTTTTCTATTGTCTTTCGTGGCCCTGAATTTTTTGAGAAGTATCTCTCAGACATTTGTAAGCTGTCTCTCTATTTGAGTTTTGTTGATCTTTTCCTCATGACTATACCAAGGTATGGAATTTGGGAAAGAATACCAAAAGAAAGTGATTTTTCTGTATATCAATTTAAGGGATACATATTTTCATCATGACTTACCACTTTAATTATTAATCATCAAGGCACCATCCACCAGGTTTGTCTACTGTAGAGATTATTCATTCTCATTTCATTACACTATCTTTCAGACCTAGTGTAAGCCCAATCCACACTCAAGGGAATGGACTCCTACATGGGGGATACCTATGTAAATTATAAATAAGTTGGAATTTTATATACAGATTTGTCCCTTCTCTAGCATTTAATTATTTTTAATCCCTTATTTATATCACAATGGGCTCATAGATATTTATTTTATCCTTTGTCTTATAATTCAATACTAAAATTTTAATTTTGTGTATAAAATTGTTCCAGATATTCACATCGGAAACCATTTCAGGTTGGCTTCTGTCATTTCTTTTTTTTTTTTTTAAATTAACTCCTACTATTTGGAGGGGTGGGGTGTGGGATTATTTATTTCTAGCAGTATAAGAGCTCCAGGCTCATTTTGTATTTATCCAGTCCTAGCTTTATAAGAAGTTATTTTTCAGGGACCCTTGAAGATCAGAGGATAATGTTTTTATTAGAGATTGGTATTTCAAAAACAAGATCCTGGCACAGGATTTGATTGTTGCTACTGGTATCTAACTGCTTCCAGGCCCTCTATATAATATAACACATTATAAGTATATTATCTATAATACATAGGTATAAATATACCAGCATATACACATGCCAGCCTACATATGCATATATATCTAAACATAAGTTCATAGTAATGAATCCAACTCTAATTCAATGTCATATGGTTTATTCCCAGGTGATTTTTTTTTGATGTTTTATTTATTTCTAGGAGAGAGAGAGAGAGAGAGACAGCGTGAGCAGTGGAGGGTCAGAGAGACAGGGAGTCACAGACTGAAACAGGCTCCAGGCTCTGAGCGGGCAGTCAGCACAGAGCCCGACACGGGGCTCGAACCCACAAACCTCGAGATCATGACCTAAGCGAAAGTCGGACGCTTAACCACTAATCCACCCAGGCGCCCCTATGCCCAGGTGATTTTTATTGCTCTATTTTTTTTCTCCAATACTACTTGTGCCACAGCAATTATTTTCATTAAATAGACTGCAGTGCCTTATATGCAATACAGACCTACTTTTTCTTCCATAGTACTTTTATTTTCACAAAGAATTACCAATTCTCCACTCTGGGCCAATTTGCACTTTTCAAATAATATAGAGTGTTTTTTTAAATATAGAAATCCTAAAGCTTTCATTTTTTTGAAGTTTCACCATCATATTTTGTTGTAGATAATATAAATACACACTGAGGGTACATTAACATGCCAATGGTGGGATCACGTAATGTTACATTTAATGTCCTAAATTATGTTTGGAGTTTAGGTTTATAATATCCTGGGATATGGAAAAGATTCACATGTGACTGACTCCATTCAACAGATGTGTCACTTAATAATGGTGTTCTGGGATATTCTCCGAAATATCTATATCTAATTTATCAATGTAAAACATACTATGTAGTCTCAGATATATTTAAAATTTAGACAGGAAAAAATGTACACATTCACCAAAGTGATCAAAGTCAACTTTTTCACATATCTGGAAATTAGCAAAGGCTTTCAACAATCTAAAAGGAGTGTTAGAACTGCAACCTTTTGGCTGTCTTTACGATAACAAAATAAATACCAGTGTGCTTATTATTTAAACCTTTAAAGAGTAGTCCAGTAAATATTGCTTCAGTTGATGACACTTCTACAAGTTATTTTAAAAGTAGTCCGTTAGAATACCAGAGTGCATAAAGTTTTTAAAAGTAGGTTACAGTCTTTTATATAAAAAATGCAATCCCAATTGTTAATTCATTTGACAGCTCTAGATATAGAGTCAAAAGTCTAGTAGAGACCTTGGGGCAACTAACTAATATACGGGATCATACCTTCATGAAGATGCAGTTACATCTGGATAGACAGAATAAAGTAAAATTATCCTTTTGGGAAAAAAGAGAAAGAAAATATCTTATAGTGTCTCTCAATTATTGCTAGCTTATTTTTAAATTATTATTTCAATGTAAAGTAATCTTATCTTTTTGCAGTACATTATATAACTTGAAGAAATTTTATTAATGTTTATTTATTTTTGAGAGAGCAAGAGAAAGAGAGACACAAACCGTGACTCGACTCGGTGAGGAGCAGAGACGGAGACACAGAATCCAAAGCAGGCTCCAGGCTCTGAGCTGTCAGCACAGAGCCTGACGCGAGGCTGAAACTCACGAACTATTTTATCACCTGAGCCCATTAAGCTCAGACACTTAACTGACTGAGCCACGCAGGTGCTCCATAAATTAAAGAAATCTCAATGCAAAAATGATTATATTCTAGTTACTACCTTATAATACAAATTATCCATTAATACTGGATTTAATAAAAATTTTTGCAAGTATTAATTTTTTTATGTTAAAGTCAGACTGTTTAATAAAGCTCACTTTTATACTACACATTTCACGAAAAACAGATATGCAGAGTATTTCACAGTGATTTTAGTTCATTAGTACTTACTTAAATCACTTAGTGACATATATTGAGAATTAGTCTTGTCTTAAAAAACTGTTTATATATTACTGACATTATAAATGAATTATAAATAATGAAAAAAATGTTAATGTACATTACAGAGTTATAGATTTTACTTATAAAAATACATTAAGAACTTTAATTTTAATTAAGCAAGACATAATCTTATTTTATGCACAACATTATTTTCTGCATATATTGCTTCCTTTAAAATGAATTAAAATTGCATAATGTATGTGTGAATCCAGGAAAGATATATTAGTAAGACTGAAAAATTAATTTCTGGTAGAATGAGAAAATAGCGGAAGAGGTGGAGGAAATGTGTTATGGAGGGCCAGCCAAAATATACATGTTTAACATGTTATTTTATGCAGTATTTTTCTCCAGAAGATTCTATAAATGTTTGACCATGCTGTTTATTTGTTTAAAACCCAGAAACAGTTAGATTACAGGTGAACCTATAAACTGACTTGCCAAAAAATGTATAATCCCAAAGTCCATGACCCTGTTTGATTTATTTCCTTTCAGGATACTAATAAGATTTAGAAATCTTATCCAAATGCACTTTTTTTTTTAAAGAAGATACTTTTCAGATGAAAAATGTAATACCCTCAAATGTTCTTGGAACCAATTTACCACATTGCTATTTTCATTCTTAATTAACAAATTAAATACAATCTTTCACAGGTGTTCACTGAAAATGTATATGAAAGCAAGAAGCATTTCAGAAGTGGCAAAGTAAAAAAGCATACAAATCTGCACAGCTATAGAAGTGATGAGAATACTGGCAAAAACGATCAAAGTCAACTTTTTCACATCTCTGAAAATTAGCAAACACTGGCAACAATAAAAGGAGTGCTAGAGCAGCGGGCTTTTGACATTTTCACTTGTCCAATTGACATCTCATTCCTCAAATTCAAAGTAGTTTTGAAAACCAACATCCCTCCAAGTAGGGTAGCTGTGAAATCAACACTTTGAAGCCAGCTGAAGGGGGAGGAATGAATATGGAGTTCTATGAAAACTTCCTTCCCACGTAATTGTCATCAGTTGACATGTCTGAAACTTCCCTAAAGCAGTCATCTTCAGTGCTTGTCTTTATTTGAACTGACTCAGAGCTGTAATGAGCACCATGGCCAAGAAAAATTTCTGGAGACATTGTATGGTGCAGATTAGTAAGTTTATTTAAGTAGCACAGGGACAGGATCCATGTACAGAAAGAGCTGCACTTTTGCAGAGTGAAGCTGGTGGTTATGTTTAGTGCTCAAGGGGAGGAGGGTGTGCAGAGAGTATTAGATCATAAATGTTTCTTCTAATGTTTACTTGTAAAACTGTTTTCACAAGATTTCCCTTGGGCTTTGCATTCAGTTTGAAATTAACTATGGGGAGATATACAGCAGTCATGAGACCCTTTAAGAATGTGACAACCACTATGTATTCAATCCTTATTGAAACTATGCCGAGTATAGTTTAGCTTTCTGGGCTAAAGGTGACCATTTTTCAGGTTTAGCCCTCATCATAGTTGATAACACTACATTATATAATTGACATTTGCTAAGAAAATGGAACTTAAATGTTCTCACCAAATATTTGTGTGTGTGAAAAATATACATCTATAATATTTAAATACATTAAACAGGTGCTGAATTAAATATGTGGTGATGTACTTAAACAGGATTTTTTTTAATGTTTATTTTTGAGAGAGAGACAGAGACAGAGTGTGAGTCAGGGAGGAACAGACAGAGGGAGAGACACAGAATCCAAAGCAGGCTCCAGGCTCTGAGCCGTCAGCACAGAGCCCGATGAAGGGCTCCAACTCACAAACCATGAAATCATGACCTGAGCTGAAGTCGGACACTTAACCACAGTGCCACCCAGGCTTCACTTTAAACAGGATTTTAAAGCAAGAGCTGTTTGGGGATAAGGCATTAAAAACAAAAACAAACAAACAAACAAAAAAACAGTGACTAATCTGAATAACAAGCCAAAATCAAAAGTGGAATGAAGAACATTCACAGAAGAGAGAACGCTTGTGCTGTCCTGAGGTGGGAAGAGCAGCATGTAAATAAATGATTGTCATATGAAAGGTCTGGAGACACAGTCAATCAAGAACAAAGTGTCATGGTATACAGTAGGAATTACAGAGTAACTAGAAAATGTATGTATAAATTTCTTCCATAACTTGAGACTACTATCCCATACAGCATTCTTTTAGATCTCAGGTTTATATCATCAGTCTGGATAAATGTCTACCAATTTAAGGAGTCTCTTTTGTGACAGTGCTTAAAATATGGGTATCTTCTTGTGTTTAAGCATTTAAGCATGGTCACATCCTTTACATATCAGTCAGTGTCCCGACAGAACTCTATCTCCCATGCGGTAACCTACTTCCCAATATTTATGTAATATTTTCCATGACATGACAAATGTAAGCCTGCTGTGTGCAATTAAATTGAGCAGCACATTTCACTTCTCATCTAAGAACAGCATTATTTTGTAATGGTAACAGGTTATCATTCAATTTTCTTTTCAAAAGTTTTTTTTTACAATTCCCTTTTCTTAAACTCTAAGAAAGGAACATAATATTTAAGTTAGTATTTAAATAACAGTTGATGAAAAACATTTTTTATGAAAGCTCTAGTTGTTGTAAGCACTTATTGAAATGTGACCTATGCTGTCAGTCTTCAGTTTGGCTTTCTAGACCAAGATTCAAAATTGTGTTTTCTTTCTTCTAAGTCTCTTGCTGCATGAATATAATGTGACTAGCACTTGGTGAGAAGTAGGGTATCTTACAGAGTTCTCAAACTAATCTTACATATTTCATAGATGTGGCTTACTGGAAGACAAAATATCTCACAGATACGGTTAAAAATAGAAAATCTATAGCTATATTCACCCTGTATTAGTAATGCTAGGTTAATTCATTCAAAATTTTTCATTTAAAACTGTGTGCAATGTACATACATACATATATAAGTACCATTTATTACTAATGTTATGTTTTTAGTTTATCTGTTTCTGGATGAAAATGTCCAAATATCCTAAAAGGATGTATTCATTTAACCATAAAGCAAAAAGTTATTGAGCTCCTACTGTATACCAGAGGACTTTACTAAATGCCACTGTCCTTAGGTTTCTTGAATCTAGAGTAAAGGAAAGATAGTCATCTCTATTTGTCAAAAATCCACTGAATTTTAAGAACAATTGAGTTGTAATATCCTTGTAGGAGATGTTTTTCCCATTATTTTAGCTAACAGTGAATGCTATATCTTAAGATCTTTTTGTAAAACTAAATTTCAACTGTACAAAATATTTATGTAGTTCATAATATATGTAATCATTTTAATACTTTTGATATGATTAGGTTTATCTTTCCAAGATAGGAATTATACTGTAGTCACTTTTATAGCCTATTTAACATAACAGGATGACATTTATAGAATAAATAGTTAATATATACGTGTTTCAGTAAAAATGAAATTACCTGTTTGTCATTAATATATTGTATTGAAAATCAGAGCAAATATGTTTGGAAAGTAATCCTCTTTGATAAGTTACTTTAAAATTATTGTTCTTTCTTAATTAAAAAACATTTCTAAGTTACCTCTACACCCAACAGAGGTTCAAACTCACAACCCCAAAATCAGGAGTCACATACTTTACTGACTGAGCCAGCCAGGCACCTCTGTTCTTTTATAAATAAGGAAATAGATTAAGTATAACATATTATCAGATTTATCTCCTAAGAGGAAGATCTCAAAAAAAAAAAAAAAATGTGACTCTCTAATAAAATCAGAACAACTTAGAACTTTATAGTAGATCATTGACTTGTTCAATAACAATGTAGGGACTGCTAGTGATGGATCCTACCAAAATGTCAGATCCTCTTTGTTTAAAATATTCAGGGATAAAATCATGGAAATAAATCTACTTAAATGTCAACTATTTGGATTTTCCCCTTATCACAAATAACAATGATTGAGGGATAAATAAATAACAATAATAGAGAGATACTCTTAAATACAGTTTCTCTTTTGGCTTAGAATATACTAAAATCTTGAAATCTTCTAACTACATTCAGAACAGATTATGTTATGTTTATAATCTCATAATGAAATTTAAAAGATGTAAAATTTATATGACTTGTAAATGTGTGGGTAATAGTTTCTGAAAAATTTTATCTCAAATAGAATGGGAATGCATAAGTGATTTTAACAGTACATACACATTGTATAAGTGTGTAAATATGTTTATGGGTTTGTTTACATATGACACCTAACCCTTCATGAACAAATCTCTTTGGAGCATTTAATAAATCTTTTCAATTTTTTCTGTATGTATTATGTGGTTAATGATATATATATATAATGATATATACTTTTAATGATATATGTACATTCTGTAAGGAGATATATTCCATTGAAAATATTCTATTAAACACAATACAGTTAAAAGTAGCTACCGTGGAAAATATAAAGTTACTTATCATTGGCGGTATTCAAACACATCCCTGGAAGGAAATTTTGTGGACATATGGTAGAATAGAGTCAAAGCAAAAATGGTCCTTGGAACAGACTGACTTCCAAGTCTCCTCAAAACAAGAACATAGTATGATTTTTCATATAATTCTTCGTGGTTCTGACAAAAGCCCACTCTACATATTTCTTTATAGGTCTTTCTCCATCTAATGACATTTCTCTTAGAAATCCATGTAATAATTCATTATATTCTTTAATTTGGTAATGATTTTTTTGGAAATTGCTGTTTCTGTATATGTGTTATGATCTTTTTAGATTGAGTGTTCATCTCATACAAGAGCGATAATATTACCCCTAAGTCATTTTTTTAAGTGTTTATTCATTTTGAGAGAGAGAGAGGGGGCGCACACATGCAAGTGAGTGGGGGAGGGGCAGAGAGAACGAGAATCATAGGCAGGATTTGTGCCTTCAACACAGAGCCTGACATGCAGCTTGATCCCACGAACTGTGAGATCATGACCTAAGCCAACATCAAGAGTTAGATGATTAACTGACGAAGCCACCCAGGTGCTCCTCCCTAAATCTTTATTCAAGGTTTTACATAGCATATGCTTTCAATAAATATTATTTGTGCAGTATGTAGCTTTAATGAAATATCTAGCAATAAATAGACATTTCAATGACTTAGAAATTCAAATAAATGTCAATCTATGTCAAACCTAGATTATACTATAATAATTGTATAAGTATTTTATGGCATTTATATTCTGCTTCAGTTTATTTCCACACCACTTCTCAAATGTTCTATTTTTGTAATAACATGGGAATATACAACAATACCAGCAGTACATCCAAATAAAATAATAGGTTTTCTTTCCAACGATGCTTTTGAATTTATGGATAGAATCATGTGGAGTTTTTGGCTAATAAGGAAAGAAGAATTTAATTTCCGGAATAGCATCAGATTTGTTCCAAAGTGATCTTAGAAACTATTGGAACAAAATAGGGCAGGGTGATATGTGATCACTGAATAGTATTGGAAAACCTGAGAGTTAAATGACAAAATGAAGATAATTCATAAAATAATCCTGAATGAGCCACTGTTACTAGAATAAATCAGAATAAAGTGTTATCAAGTTGGTGAAAAGAATTGGAAAACCTGAATTAAATGATAAAATGAAGATAATTTAAAGTAGTTGAGAGAGAAATGAAAGTCTGAGCTAAATCTGTGTAGTGTCTCTCTTCTGCTAATTGATTAACTTACAAGGGGAATAATTCTTAAATTTTTAATTTATAACTTCCACTATTTTCCCAGATGGAAGAAAAATAAAACAAATTCCTACTTCTATATGTTATTTTTTAATTAAATGATTGAAGAATTTATAATACCTGCATCAAATATACTTCTCTTTCCTCTTCACACATGGATTAGAATTTCCTAAATTGATGTGTGGGATGTTGGTATTTGACACATGACCCAACTCTGAAATATAAGGACAAATCATGTATGCAATAGTGAAAACAAATATTGATATAAAATTTCTGTGGAGTGATCTTGTCAAACTATCTAAAGAAATTATGTAAAACTTTGCAGAGAATTAAAATAAAATCAAATATATCTAAAACAGTATGCAAATAAATGAGGTCTGTTTTCTTCTTCTTTCTTCTTCTTCTTCTTCTTCTTCTTCTTCTTCTTCTTCTTCTCCTCCTCCTCCTCCTCCTCCTCCTCCTCCTCCTCCTCCTCCTTCTTCTTCTTCTTTTTGAGAGAAGGAGAGAGAGAGAGAAGATGTGTGCATGAGTGGGAAAGAAGGAGAGGAAGGGAGAGAATCTTAAGCAGGCTCCATCCCCAGTGCAGAGCCTGACACAAGGCTGAGTTTCACAACCATGAGATCATGACTTGAGCTGAAATCAAGAGTTGGATGCTTAACTGAGTCACCCAGGTGCCCCAGTATTCTGCTTTTTAAAATTTAACATCACAAGGCATGAGTAGTTGTAAAGTCAAAATAAGTAAAATGACATTAATGGCAAGTAGTATTTTAAGTACAAATTTTAATGCAGCAATAAAAATACTGAATATTTAAAGTTTATTTAGGAGTCATTACAGACTAAATCTAATTGATATCCTAACATTTATTGAATCATAACATTCTCAACAGGATATCATATTTATTTGGGTATCTAAATTTAAATTTGTTAACTTAAAAATTAATAACCAGAAAATAATCAACACCATATATACTATTATTTATGTAGGAATAGTGGTATTTGGGTAATTTGGGCGATTTGTGACAAGGATATTCTTAAACCTAATTTACATAAATAATGTTCAGTTTCATATACTACTAGTGTCTAGTAGTAGGATATATTTGTGACTTGACAGATCTTAGAATGTGATGGTTGTCAGTTAAAATTGCACTATAGTATTATAAATTATAATACTATTTTATTTGTAGCAAGTTATTTAATTACTGAAATCACAAGTTAAGTAAAAGAAAGTATGACCTGATTTTTACTACAATACTTTATAGCAATGTACTTCAACCAAAAACAAAATAATTTTGTTATTATTAAAGTAATTCCTAAACAAACTTTAAAAATCAAAAGCTACTAAAGGTTTTATAATAAAAAAGATTATCTCATAAGTCTACATCTCAACTAGTTTATGTTTTTTACACTTAAATACTAAAATAATGTCATCCAATTCAATGCAGACATAATTTAATAAACATTTTTCTTGATTGTTTTAAACCCTATGTATTATTTGCATTCTTTTCCTGGTTAGTAAGGGTTAGCTCCCTCATATCTCACTCTCTTCCTCACCCATTTTTGCTATATTTTGGTACAACCAATAATCCTCATTTTTATTGTATTTTTAATGAAGCTACTGTTCAAGTGGGTTACAGGAACCTGGATATCAGGGTCCCTTTGAAAGGGAATGATTAGCAAAAAAGGACTGATTAGCAGAAACAGGAACCACAACATGATGGAGATCACTGGTAAGAATTAGAACATAAGAGAGATTCAGCCAAAGATGAAAAAGCCAATGGTAGCAGTGTGGGGACATGAATGGAGGAAGAGTACACATGCACTGACTTCTCCCATACTGTCATCATCAGTCTCCTGCTATTATCTTCCATTGACCAACCTAACTGAGATCTATTTGAAAAAGAATCCTAGAACATGTAGTCTATAGGAGTCAGCTTCTTGAGGTACAAAGCAGAGAAATGATGGAGACTGGATCGTAGAGAAACAAATAAATGATGAGAAGAGTAAATATCATGTACTTTGTACCGCACACTCTGACATCCTTGTCATACACTTACTGGTGATATCCTCATGAAATTAGTTCCTATTTTTTTCTTCTGAAGACTTCCTCTCCAGGCAGTCATTTTTCTTTTCTAAACTATGAGTTTTCTTCCTCATGCTGAAACAGAGCTCTCATGCTGTCATTTCTCAAAACCACTCCCTTCTGTTAGATACATTATTTCCCAGATATCAGGACTTTCTTCTTGATTTAATCTCTCATTTGCTGAAGAACAACCTTCAATACCTTCTTAGGAAATGAGAGTCGTCATGTCTGAATATACCTTATTTTATCCTTGTATTTAATGATTTGACTAGATATAAAATTGTAGGTTGGAAAAGATTCTCCTTAGAAAACTTATTTTCTAGTAGGCAATGTTGGTGTAGAGATGGGAAGCGGTCTTGTGATTTCTTTATGCAGCTAAGATTTTTTCTTCTCACTTTCTAGGAAGTTCTTATAAGTATTTTTATTTTCTGAGGTTTTACAAAAATTTATTTTACCTTAGGAGGGGAACAGAAAAATGGCACTGGACTAAGAAGACCCTAGGCTTGTCTCATACCACAAACACAACTATGTCACTATATAATCACCCTAAATACCCCATAAATCAACCTGAAGACTGACAGAACAAATTCCACAACTAAAGAAAGAGAAGAGATCATATCGAAGAAGGTAGGAAATGTGGAGACATGGTTTAGGGAAGAAATGGATAAGGCTGTTGAAGAGGGGAAGGAGCCATGGCCTTTCAGAAGGCCAAGAGAGACAGGAGCACACAGAGGAACTACAAGGAGGACATTTCCACAAAACAATTGGCTTGGAAATTGAGAGGGACTGAACTTTATGAGTTCTTGCAACCAGTTGGGCTGAAAGCCTAGAATATTAAATGTCAGCAGGTTTGACTGGGATAGACCCCTGAGATGGCACTGTGCTGCTCCTAAGGAGAAGACAAGCAAGCAACCCAGGGACAGATGGCATGGAAACTGCACTCTGAAGAACACCTGGGGCACACAGTGGAGAAGTTATTGGCACTTCTTGGAGCATATCCCTGACAGGCAGTGTTCACAGAGACATTTCTCCAGGAACAAAGAACCTCAATGGTGCCATTTCTCTCCTCCACCCCTCAGCATAAGCACAGAGCTACCTGTTGTAAGTAGTACAGCACCAAACCTGCCTGTTTAATTTGCTCACCACCAACCACTACTTCCCTGCACTCTGACGTCACTTCCCTTCTCAGCCACATTTGCTTCAGTCCCAGCATAGACTGTCCCACCAAGAAGACAAGCACAAACCTATGTCCACACCATGTCTCTGGATCAGAGACCTTTGCAGAGCCTCTGTTCCAGTGGAGGTGGTGACAGGTCACATTTCACAAGCAGACTTGCCACATTCAAGCCAGGAACCAATACTACCCAAGACACACAAGGAGAGCCTCTGTAGACAACTAGCCTAAGAAATAGAGCAGACAGATCACAACAGTGCAGCACACAGCACACACTGGAGACACTCACTGAAGCTCATGGCTTTGGACACTACATGCCTACTTCTTTGTAAAGCCATTACTCTCAGGAGCAGGAAACATAATGAGCTTTTCTAACACACAGAAGACAGAGACTTAGATGAAGAATTCAATAAATGAGATTAGAAACACTCTTGACAATGAACAGCAGGCTGGAAGAAGCAAAGGAACAAATTAATGACCTAGAAGACAAAGTAATGAAATTCAATGAAGCTGAGCAAAAGAGAGAAAGAGGAATTATGCAGCATAAGAAAAAATTTAAGGAACACAGTGACTCTGTCAAACATAATAACAATTATTATATAGGAGTCTTAGAAAAAGAGACAGAAAAGAGGGAAGAACATTTATTTGATGAAATAATCGCAGAAAACTTCCTGAATCTGGGGAAGGAAAAAGACATACAAATGCAGGAGCCAAAAAAAGTCAAAAAAAGCAGGTCAACACCAAGACATTGTAATTAAACTTGCAAAATACAGTGATAAAGAAAATAAACCTTAAAAGCAGCAAAACGGGGTGCCTGGGAGGCTCACTTGGTTGACCATTTAACCTTGATTTCGGCTAAAGTCATGATCCCAGGGTTGTGGTATTGAGCATCAGGCTCTGCACTGAACATGGAGCTTGCTTAACATTTTCTCTCTATATATTTTTTTAATTAAAAATTTAAAAAATTAAAAGCAGCAAGACAAAATTAGTCCTTAACATACAAGGATAAACCTATAAGGCTGGCAGGAGACTTTTCAGCAGAAACTTAGTGAGCCAGAAAGGAGTGGCATGGTATATTCAAAGTGCTGAATGGGAAAAATCTACAGCCAAGAATATTCTATCCAGCAAAGCTATCATTCAGAACTGAAGGAGAGGTAAAGAGTTTCCCAGACAAACAAAATCAGATCATGATCACTGAACCAACTCTGTAAGAAATATTAAAGAGAACTCTTTGAATGGAAAGGAGACACCAAAACTGACAGTATAAAGGCAGAAAACACAAATGTAGAAAAATGAATATTTTTGTAAAAATACCAAAATAGGATATAAACATAATAACATTTACCTAGAACATGTGGAGAAGTAAATATTGGGTTCAAATTTGAATGACCATCAACATAATACAGACTGTTATTTGGAGATAAGTTATTTATAAACCTATATATCAAAACCATAACCATATATCAAAACCCTTAATAAACCCAAATATATCACTAAATAAAGTCAGCAAAACATGAAAGCAAGATAAAAAAAGCTGAGAAAATCTCCAGAAATAATGATAAAATATATCACTAAATAAAGTCAGCAAAACATGAAAGCAAGATAAAAAAAGCTGAGAAAATCTCCAGAAATAATGATAAAATATATCACTAAATAAAGTCAGCAAAACATGAAAGCAAGATAAAAAAAGCTGAGAAAATCTCCAGAAATAATGATAAAACAAGTATTAAAATGGCAATAAATACATATCTATCACTAATTACTTTAAACGTAAATGGACTAAACACTCCAATAAAATGATTGATGTCAGAATGGATAAAAAGAAAAAACCATTTATATGATGTCTTCAAGAGACTCGCTTTAGACCTAAAGACACCTGTAGATTGAAGTGAGGGGATGGAAAAATATTTATCATGCAAACGATGTCAAAAGAAAGCTTGATTGGCATTACTTATATAAGACAGAATAGACTATAATACAAAGAATGTAACAAAAGAAGAAGAGGGTCATTGTATAATAAAGAGGACAATTTAACAAGAAGATCTAACAATTGTAAATATTTATGTCCACAACAAGAAAGCATTCAAATATATAAAACAATTAATAACAAATATAAAATACTAATTGACAATAATAGAGTAATAGTAGGGGAATTTAATACCCAAGTTACATCAATGGATAGATCTAAACAGAAAATCAAGAAGGAAACAATGGCTTTGAATGACACACTATCCTAGATGTGCTTAACAAATATATTCAGAACATTCAATCCTTAAACATCAGTGTACACATTCTTTTCAAGTGCACATGGAACATTCTTCAGAATAGATCACATATTAGGTCACACAACAGACCTCAACAAATACTAAAAAATTGAAACCATATCATGCACCTTTTCTGACTATTATGCTATGAAGCTAGAATTCAACCACAAGAAAAAAATTGGAGAGACCACAAATACATGGATGCTAACCAATGTGCTATAAAACAATGAATAAGTCAACCAGGAAATCAAAAAGATATTTTAAAAAATACATGAAAACTAATGAAAATAAAAATACAACATTCCAAAGCCTTTGGGATGCAGAAAAAGTGATCCTAAGAGGGAAGTGTGAAGCAATACAGGCTTACATCAAGAAGCAAGAAAAATCTCAAATAAACAACCTAACCTTGCACCTAAAGGAGCCAGAAAAAGAACCCCAAATGAAGCCTAAGGCCAGCAGAAGGAAGGAAATAAATATTAGAGCAAAAATAAGTGGTATAGAAACTAAAAAAATCAATAGAACAGATCAATGAAACTAAAAGCTGGTTCTTTGAAAGAATTAATAAAATTGGGGGCACCTGGGTGGCTCAGTCGGTTAAGCGTCCGACTTCAGTTCAGGTCATGATCTCATGCTTCGTGAGCTCTGTGCTGACAGCTAGCTCAGAGCCTGGAGCCTGTTTCAGATTGTGTGTGTCTCTCTCTCTCTGACTCTCCCCTCCTCATGCTGTCTCTCTCTCTCTCAGAAATAAAAAACATTTTTAAAAAAATTTAAAAAGAACTAATAAAATTGATAAACCCCTAACCAGAGTTAACAAAAAGAAAAGAGAAAGGACCCAGATAAATAAAATCACAAAATGAGAGAGGAGAAATTATAACCAACACCCCAGAAATATGATTATAGAGACTATTATGAAGAACTGTATGCTAACAAATTGGACAATCTGGAAAAAAAAATGGATAAATTCTTACAAACACATAAATTGCTAAAAATGAAGCAGGAAGAAATAGAAAACTTGAATGCACTGATAACCAGAAAAGAAATTGAATCAATAATAAAAAAAAACTCCCAACAAACAAAAGTCCAGGGCCAGATGGCTTTACAGGAGAATTCTATAAAGCATTTAAAGAAGAGTTAATATTGATTCTTCTAAAACATTCCAAAAAGTAGAAAAGAAAGAAAAACTTTCAAATTCATTCTATGAGGCCAGCATTACTCTGATACCAAAACAAGATGAAGACAGCACTAGGAAAGAACTACAGGCCAATAACCCCGATCAATATAGATGAAAAAATTCTCAATAAAATACTAGCAAATTGATTCCAACAATACATTAAAAAAATCTTTCACCATGATCAAGTGGGATTTATTCCTGCGTTGAAAGTGTGGCTCAATATTTGCAAAGTAGTCAACATGAAACACCACATTAATAAAATAAAGGATAAGAATCATATGATCATTTCAATAGATGCAGAAAATCATTTGACCAAGCACAACCACCATTTGTGACAGGAACCCTCAACAAAATAGGTTTAGAGGGAACATACCTCAACATAATAAAGGCCATATATGAAAAGCCCACAGCTAATATAATCCTAAATGAGGAAAAACTGAGAGGTTTCCCTCTATGGTCAGGCACCAGACAGGGATGTTCACTTTCATCAATCTTATTTAACATAATATTTGTGTCCTAGCCACCCCAATCAGACAACAAAAAGAAAGTGAAGTAAAACTTTCACTATTTGTTGATGACATGATACTCTACATAGAAAATCTGAAAGACTCTACCAAGAATCTGCTAGAATTGAAATATTAATTAGGTAAAGTCACAGGATACAAAATCAATGTACAGAAATCTGTTTTATTTCCATACATCAATAATTAAGCAGCAGAAAGAACAATAAAAGTACTTTTTAAATAAAAGTGTGATCACCAGGAAATGCATATGAAACTACAAAGAAACTAAAATGACTGAAATCAACACTAGAAACAACAAATGCTGGGGATAATTAACTATTTTCAAACATATTTGAGACTCAACTGAAACATAAGTAATGACAGCTACATTAGGGGTGGAAGCTAATGAGGAAACACCCTTTGCTAATTTTGCCTTGGATTCAGTTTTGTCTCTGCACTGTTTAATTTCAAAGTGTGTTCTTATTTTTTATATTTCATTTTATTTTATTAAAATTTTTTAAATGTTTATTTATTTTTGAGAAAGAGACAGAGTGTGAGTGGGGGAGAGAAAGAGAGTGGGAAACACAGAATCTGAAGCAGGCTCCAGGTTCTGAGCTGTCAGAACAGAGCCCAATGCAGGGCTCAAAGCCACAAACCATGAGATCATGACCTGAGCCAAAGTCAGACACTTAACTGACTGAGCCACCTAGGTGTCCCTTCTGTTTTTTTTTTTTTTTTTTTAGTTCTTGTTTTATAGATGAGCTGATTTCTCTTATATATTTTGAAGTTTTCTTCTGATCTTCGCATTAACTCTGGCTTTGATTTCTTTTTTCTTTTTCTATTGATTCGCCAAGAAATTAATGAGTTAGCAAACAAATCAGCTGGACTATCATGAGTAAGTCAAAAAGATAACAGGAAAGATGGTTACATATTTGATGAATTAAAAAGTTAATACTTGTTAAGATTTCCATGTAGTGATTGACACTTGGTTAACATTATTTGTTTTTCCAATTAAAGAAAGATGTTAGCAGTTAGGAGGAAACAAAACCAGAAAAGAGGTAGGGAGTGTAAGGACTATTCAAACTTTAAAAAGATCAGTATAGAAAGGGTGATGGAAAATATAAGCTATAAGTAGAACACTGCAGGAGGTCAAATATAAACATGGAAGGGATTCTAGATAAAGGTTCTTAATACAAGGGAAAATACAAGGTTCCTAAGGCAGGGCTGTGCTTGGAGTGTTTAAGGAAGAGACCCATGTGGCCGGAGTGGAATCTGCAAAGGGAAGAGTATTATAAGTTGTAGTCAGAGAGTTAATAGGGACTCAGATCTTTCGTAGCCTGGGAGACAATTTTGATGACGTTTTCTTTAATTTACAATGTATAAATATGAAAATAACTTAATATTTCATATATGAAATGCATCATATGCCAAGAAAATCCAAATTAGTCTTATACTACTTGAGTAAACATTATTAATTTTAGTACGCAAAATTATGTTGGACTACAGACAAAATCCCACTTAGAGTATTTGCCAATAGGATGCCAAAATTGAGTTTTAAAAAAATAATTGTTTCAAATACTACTCATGTGTTCAACAAGTATTTATTGAATACCTATTTTGTACTAGTCCCTGTTATCAAGACTAGGGATGAAGTAAGGATTTTATTGATGCCAATATTCTAGAAGAAAGACAGACAACCACGATGTGGCACAATTTATTTTTCACTCGTGTTAAGCCCAGACAGGTATTCCTTGTTGAGAAGTAGCATTCCATTAGCTGTAGAAGCCAAGAGGATTTCCTACTTCTTGGTTCTGCTTCCCCCTATGGTGTGGTGCAGGGAATCAAATATATTATTAAAATTGAAATGATTTTTTTGTTCTCAATAGGTGATCCTTGGGGTTACTTCACATTACTCACACTCCCATTCTGCTGGTGGGAATTCATTCACGTGGCCACTTGTAACGAAACCACAATGTGTCTGAAATTGTCTAGCTCTGCCCCAAGGAACAGGAAGCAGGCTTAGGGAACAGCTGACCAATTTCTAGTGAACCTTAGCACAGAACTGAGTGCACGGAGGGAATTCACCACATACCCACCCATAGGACCTTAACACTAAATGGAGGGCAGGATGGCCGGGAGCAGATGACACAGAAGAACCAGCAGCTAGTTGGTGAAGAGATGGGGTAGGATTTGACCATTTTTTTTTTTCCAAGTGTGACGATTAAGTGAGTATTTGAGTAGTAGAATAATAAGATCTACATTTTAAAGGGATCATTCTAATCTGTTTTGAGGAGAATTTGCTGTGAATGAGAAAAAGTGGAAGTAAGATGATCTAATGACAGTTGATACAATCCAGGAAGGAAGCTTTATCAGAAGCTTTCCTAAAAGTTCCTCAGCCTTTCTAAGAAATAAATAGCTTGGTTACTTTATCTAAGAAATAATGGGATTGAGCACTCTCCCAGGGTTGTTATTCTCTGATGTTAAGGCAGAAATAAATGCAGAAACACAAACAATAAAAAGTGTTACATTGAGAGATTAATTCACAGAAAATATTTCATGAACAATTAGAATAGGCATTGCTTGAAAACATTATCTATTTATTGAGGAGACATAAATGCTGGACTGCCAAACATACCTAATCAATATGATTTACATACTCCAAACTTTTCCATTTCACTTTAAAATACACTGTGCACCACTTAAATCTCTGTTGACAAGTGAAACTTTTCCTTGCTTTACATGTAGCTGGATAATGATGGCCTTGGAGACTGATCTAAGTTATGACAGTTCTTAGAACATCAGCATGCTGGGATACCCCTTTGCGTGTGATAATTCTCTACAGAACCATTCTGTCCTACAGAAAAAAACACTGCCAAGATGATTTCAGATGTAAGTTGTGCCAAAATGCACATTTGCTTCTGCCTTTTCAATTTTGGGTACCATAAGGGTATTTCAAGGTTAGTTATTCACTACAGAGTAGTGTAGGCAGATTTTCATTACCTGTGCCAGGCAGTCAAATTGCTAAGGACCACACATAGCATCCTTCTGCATTCATCTAGAAATATTGCAAATTATATTTATCTCCTTAGCCTAATTCTCATTTGTAGAAGTACCATCAGTGGATATTGATTTATAACAAAAGATAAGAACTAATACCTTCAAATCCATATAAGCAATAGGTAAAGTATGTAGGTCTTTTGGGTATTAATAATCTCCTTTACTCCTATAGACTTTGTAAATAATACCATGGTTTGCTCTGAATATAAATACTGATTTCAAAAGAAGACTCAATAGGGCCCTTATAACCAAAAGATTAGGTCATATGCAATTTGAAGCATTGTGGATATAATATAGTCCAGAATATATTCATTGTGAATTTAAAAATATAGATTATATTTTCTTTAATCTTCAGGGAGTTACACTTTTGGAGAGAGATTTAACCTATCTCTTTCTCTTCCCCGTGTGTGTGTGTGTGTGTGTGCATGTGTGTGTGTGTGAGAGAGAGAGAGAGAGAGAAAGTTTCTGTTTGACTTCTACTAACTCATATTTGTGAAGGTTGAAACCCTAATGATGAAAATTTTGTTTTGTATTTTAAGATATAGGACCATGCGTTTGGATATTTGGAGCTATTTGCATAGTTTAACTGAATAGAGTCAAGATGATTTATAAGTGAAACAATGTTGAAAATTATATTTTCAAATTAAAACTATATTTTTAGTAAATAATTGTTATAACACACATATATGTTGTTCAATGCCTTTAAAATAAAAGACTTGGTAATATACATGTACACAGACACAAACATAAATACACATATTCATAATGTATATGTGAAATCTTGATTCAAAAGGCACCTGTATGTGTAAAGTGACCTCTTGATGACAAAGTAGTTATGAAGGCAAATATTTAGCCTTGTGTATTATTATCTTGAAGCAGGACCATCAAGAGTAGTTTAGAAGTAAGTAGCTATATTTTATTTTTGTTGGTTATACTAGACTTAAATTTTTCATGGGTAGAAGCTAATTTCTGGAATTAATTGAATATGTCTTGACAAAAGGAAAATCTTTCTGGGGTTAACTCAACAAAGATGTATGTGGTCAAAATGAGTAAATCACAAATGCCAGCAGAATGAATAAAAAGGAAATTGGTTATATGTGTGTAAAAACTTCACCTAAATCATGCTTAACATATATCTGAAAGAATCAATACTTTACTTTTTTTTTTCCTAATCCAATAATTCATGATTTTAAATCATGATGGCTACACTACAGTATTCTCATTGAGAGTACTAAATTCATTTTTTTAAGGAAAAAATCTATCTAGCTAAAAAAGGTTTGTTTTTTATAGACATTTAAAGGAATAAACTGCAAATTACAGTATCTGGCTAGTTTTATATTTCCACTGAAATAAATCTTGCTCTCAATTCCCAGTACGGCAGATAATTTCAATGTTGTGTTAAACACGCAGCAGCTGGAGGTTGCCAAATGAATGTACTGAATGAGTGTATTTTAGTGAAGTGTGTACTATCTTTTTTGACATGCATGTAATGATAACACATTTTCTGGCAGCTGGATTCCCTAGGGCAAAATGAAGCTGTAATAGAAGATAAAACAGCCTGCTTATATAATGACCATAAAATAGTATGTATATATTTCATGAAAATGTCTCAATTGGATGAATGACTTGAGCTGAGTTCATATTTTACAATTCATATTAGTCAAACATTCTTCAATATCCTGAGTAGAATGATAAATATTAAAATAGATGCATATAACTAAATTTAGCTATTGGAAACTGAATCTTAAATTTTACTTAACATATCATCAAACTCTCTTAGCAAAGCAGTTTTTAAATGAAACTATAAAGTTATTTTAGTAATTTTAATTTTCCCAAACACAAAGATATAAACAAAATCATATAAAGTTTGGTGGGATTTATAATCTGATCTTGAATGCATGAAGAATTTTTGTATGAAATACTAGTTAGAAATGATAGCTTATTCACCCTCACAAAAAAAATGCGTACAGTCAGCCAATGACTTTGAATGGTGATTTTTACTCATAAAGACTACAATATTTATCAAATGTAAATTTTTAAGTATATCTGTACCTGTAATCTTGCTTTCAATTCTTACCCATCATGACTTGCTTTAATCTGCATCAATGTAATCTAGACTTTAGTTAATATTTGAGAATGTTTAATTATGCTATAGAAGAATTAAAGTAAAATATCAGGAGGCACCTGGGTCAGTCTGTTAAGCATGCAACTTTGGCCCAAGTCATAATCTCAAGGATCATGCATTTGAGCCTTCACTGGGCTCTCTGCTGTCAGCATGGAGCCTGCTTCAGGTCCTCTGTACTTCTTTCTCTGCCCCATCCCCACTCACTATCTCTCTCTCTCTCTCTAAAAAATAAATATTTTTGTTAAGTAAATTATCAGTTAGGTGAATTTCATAAGATGTTCTATTATGCATAATAAATATGCCATAAAATATAAAATATGGAGCACCTGGGTGGCTCAGTCGGTTAAACGTCCAATTTCGGCTCAGGTCATGATCGCATGTCTCATGGGTTCGAGCCCTATGTCGGGCTCTGTGCTGGCAGCTAGCTCAGAGCCTGGAGTCTGCTTCAGATTCTGTGTCTTCCTCTCTCTCTGACCCTCCCCTGCTCATGCTGTCTCTCTCTCTCTCAGAAATAAATAAAAAATATTAAAAAAAAAATAAAGGTAGATTTTATAAAATGTTTTAAGTATGGATCCTAACATTTGAGATTTATAGAAATAGGTAAAATGCATTGACTAGATGATAAAAGATTTAAGAAGAATATCCTTAATTCTGAAGAATAATAATAATAGTAATAATAATAAAGAGGAAGCTTAACATCTATATAGATTGTGTCATAAAATGGGAGACAGTAACAAAACCAAAGGCAAATAAAATTGCCATGGAAATATTAACTCTCAGACAAAGAACTTATTATTGGAGGAAAAATGAATAATAAAAAGGGGGTGGTGTTTCAAGAGATGATAATTTTCTTTTTTTATTTATATCTCTCATATTTCTTTATTCAGAAACATTTCTACTTCTAAAGATATACTATATTTTAGCATATTGTTGTACACAGTATTTTACTAAATGTTTGAATATACTTTATGTTTATGGCTATATAAATTTTTCATTTCTAATCTTTATAGTTTCATCATTTCTCTGGTTTTTATGCTCAATCTTATTGGAAGTTGTTTTTTTCCATTAAAATATTTTTTTAAAAATTATTTCTTGGATTTTAAAATGAATTTCGCTCTTTCAGATTCTTACTTAATTTGTCCTTTATATATCTATTACCTCCTTCCTATGGCACTAATACTTATTTTATTATGTTTTAAGTTTTGTTGCTAAATGGTTATTTTATTTAACTTTATTGATTAATGACATGTTATGACTTTAAACACTTCCTTGTGAATACTGTTTTGTTAGCTTTCTGTTTGCTTTTCATATATCTGTCAACCTTAAAACAATTATTTAGGGGTAATTAAAACAAAGATGAGTATATTCAGGAAGACAATGGAATTGCAGTTTGGGGAAAGCAAACTACAACAAACCATCAGCAAATCCAAAAGGCCAAAGGGAAAGCCAGTTTTTATTGGTTTGGGATGGAAATTAGGAAGGAGAGAGAATGAGAGTTTTAGGTTGTAGTGGTTTCTCAGTGGCTGCAAGTTCCTGAGGTATGTGGAAATCTTCCTTCTCTGGTCGTGTAAGGGGAGATTAGTGGTATATGTGTGAGACCTCTCTCCTCCTGACATCCTGATTCCATTTTATTTATTTTTATTTATTCATAAGTTTATTTATTTTGAGAGAGAGACAGAGCAGGAGAGGGGCAGAGAGAGAGAGGGAGAACGAGAATCTCAAGCAGGTTGTGTGCTATCGGCATAGAGCTCAATTTAGGGCTTGAACTCATGAACCGTGAGTTCATGACCTGAGCGAAAACCAAAAGTCAAACACTTAACTGACTGAACTGGCCAAGCGCCCCTCCTCATTCCATCTTAAATCAGGTTTCCTTTTTTCGTTTTTACACTCTGCAAGCTCTTGACTGATGTAAGAGTTACTTAGGGAATTACCTATATGGTTGCATTATTAGGATGGTTTAATATTTTATTGTTAAGTAAATTATAGTGCATTCTGATCTGATGATATGGTTATATTTCTACCTGTTGAAGTAAGTACAAAATAATTTTTAAATGCCAAGTACCACATGTATGTATATGTATTATGTAAATTTTATCAAGTTCTGTCTTTATCAATTGATCAATTGATTATTCCTAGAATTTATATTTTGTTGAATATATTTTGACCCATCTGTTCAAATTTGTAAAAGCTCAGAATTCTTACATTCAAGTAAATTATGCCTTCTACTGTAACCCTTTTTATTCCATTTAAATATGCTTCCTTGAATTATCTTTTTTGTTTACACTAATATTGCAATTATTACTCTATTAATTTTTCCACAAATAAGAACATACAAAATATGTTAATTTCATATTTTCACTATGTAAAAAATCTGTCAATTTTTGTTTGTTTATATTTAATTCTACCATTAATACTTACCATTAACTATCGTATTTGATCTTAATTATTTGTGTTGGTTCCTATTTAGTGTTAAGTTCTTCAGCATATTAAATTACATATAAATTGATTTGAGAATGATTTACATAATTGTAAAATTCACTTATGTCATATATATCATCTGCTAATTTTAAATTATTGATAATAAAGTATTATTTAAAAATTAAAAGAATGAGCAAAATTTTATATTTTACAGAGTCCAGGGTCACAATTTCTGTATGTCCTAATTTATGATTGGTCTCATGTACTTGGATACATATATGGATATCTTTAGCATCAACTTTTTTATAGGTCAGTTTTTTTCTGTTTCCTTGTTGGTTGTGTGTTAGTTTTAATTTTAATTAGGGAGAATTCTTCTATCTTTTTAGCCACCTTGAAGAGGTTTTAAGTAACTATAATAATGATTTTAGTCACATGCCAATTTTGAAATATTGATACAATCTAAATTGTATTAATGTATATTAATGAATATATAATGTATATTAATGAAATATTTTATGATGAAAATAATGGAATAAAAGCAACAACACTTTGTGAATGTCTTTGGACAATATGTAAAACTATCTAAATATGTTATTATAGTAAGAATTATACATACACGATGTATGAATATGTGTTTTTCTGAATATTTAATTTTATCAGAAATCAAGGAAATGTTGCTTAATTAATCATGGTGTTTTCTCTGCAGTAATGCAATTGAAAAGTGTGATGATTATTATTGAACTGTAAAGGTAATCAAATATTGACCAGTGTTAAACTTGATCTGGGCTTATTGAATACTTTAATCATGGGCTTAATTTTAGCAAATATATTAATAGCATACTCCATACCATATTTTAAACTATGAGGTAAATACTGTTACCATCATTTTACAAATGAGAATACTGAGGTTTACAGAGGTGAGCCAAATTGCTTAAGGTCACATAGTTAGAAGTCAATGAGGCTGGATTAGAACTCTGGTTCTGATGTCAGAAACAGATTTCTCAAATTTACATATTCACCCCAACCCATCCCACTCTTTTCTTTGACTTGTATCTTCTCTTTTCAATTTCTTCCCTTTCTTTTTAAATTTCAACCCCAATTTGTGTATAAATTATAAACCCTATGTCTTTATTTCCTGTTTGGTGATAAGAATAGTAAATGCATGGGAATCCAAAAGCTTAGTCTTTGACTCTTTCGTAGGAGAGTCTTGAAACTTTTATAGGAGCTAACTGCAATACAACACCACAAAAGCAATGTGGGATTGCCAAGAAACTCAAAACCCCATGCAAGACCTTGTACATCCAGGTGAGATACTAGAAACCTTAGAGAACTGTTTTTGTTGTTGTTGTTAACATGAAATATTAGAAACCAAAACTGTGATTCAAGAAATGCTTTTTACAGACTAGAACAATGGAACATATCTGACAAGTGACATAACAACTGTAAATAAAATCCATGAAATAACTTTCAGAGTACCGTAAGAGCATATTGTAGTAAAAATTCTTAGGGACTTCAAGTGAAGTCTTGGGGACTCTCAGCGAATTATATTTTAATGTGAGCACCAAAATGCTTCATGTGATCTTGCGAAGTATTTTGTGATGATGAATCATTTGAGATTCATGTGAAATTAGTAGAATCACAGTGGGCAGTATAAAATTCATGATAGATTTACCACTTTTATTCCTCTTAGTCTGACTGTATTGAACTTGGTCACCCATTTATCACATCCTCTCCCAGCTTCCTAATCTCTGTTAACAGCTCCACATTTTTCCAGATGTCCAGTTCACTAAGTGGAATACTCTATTTTTAAATTCTATTGCTTTCTTCTTTCTGCTACCCAGAAACACACAGAAATTCCACCCAAATGTAAACGTAGTTCATTGTTTCTCAAAATATTTCTTATATTGAACCATGTCTTACTTCAACTTTTATGATTTTTTAAAAAATTATAATTCATTTACTTATTTTTGAAAGAGATTGAGAGAGAGAGAGAGCAGGGGAGAGGCAGAAAGAGAGGGAAACACAGAATCTAAAGTAGGTTCCAGGCATCAAGGTGACAGCACAGAGCCCGATACAGGGCTGAAAACCACAAACCGTGATATCATGACCTGAGCCAAAGTAAGATGCTTAACCTACTGAAGCACCCAAGTGCCTCCAAATCTTATGATCTTAAATATACTTTTTTTTTTTTTTTTTTGTAAATTCAACTTGTGGTTACTTCTATCCTTTGCTAGCCTAACTTTTGCTCTGCAATCACATGGATCTGTCTTAATATATAATTAAGGCAAATTCACCCTCATTGTTTTCCTCCTAATTATTCTAATAAAATTTGCACTCCAAGGTCTCGCCTAAGGGTCTAATATACATATACATATACATATATATATATATATACATATATTCAATTTATTTATTTAAATAAATTATATGGTCACTTCCTACGTCCCCAGTGTCCCTTCGTAGTACTCTCTTCCACAAACATGGTATAGTCCAGATATATAAGCATTCTTTCTTTTTTCTTAAAAGAAGAAAAAGTCCATTTTTTCCTCATATTTGGGGGCTTGCCAATTTTTTTTTTTTTACAGGAATATTCTTTCTTCAGTTATTTGGGAAACATTTAAATCTCTTTATTCAAGTCTTGACTAAACTGTTATCTCCCATGACTGCAATTTCTAAAATGTTATCTTCCACCACATCTCAGTCATTAATAGCTTAGCATTCTTTATTTTCTACATAGGATACAATATTATTTGAAAATATTATATATTTTTTATATTTTGAGTGTCTTTCCAACCATAATAAAAACACCAGGAAGTTCGTAACTTTATTTGTAACATCTATGATGACAGAGCACATAGAATCCCTCAAAATGTGTTTATCAAGTTAATCAATTAGTTACAAAAAGAATCTGAAATGAAATTTTATGCCCATCCATTAGGTATATAATAGAAAGATTAAATAATTGGAGTAAAATTATTTTAATATTTGGGCAAAATATTTTTTTTAATTTTTTTAATGTTTATTTATTTTTCAGAAAGAGGCACATGGAGCACAAGTGAGGAGGGGCAGAGAGAGAGGGAGACACAGAATCCAAAGCAGGCTACAGGCTCAGAGGTGTTAGCACTGAGCCTGATGCCAGGCTTGAACCCATGAACGGCAATATCATGACTTGAGCCGAAGTCAGACACTTAACCTACTGAGCCACCCAGGTGCCCCTGGGCAAAAAAGTGTTATAATAATATATAAAGCCCCAATTCTCAAAATTATCTTTTCTTATTCTTTTTTAATGGTTTGATCATTATTTACTAATATAAGAAAAGTAACTCTTAAGATCAAAGCAAAGGGTAAAAATACCACTAACAAGAATTGAAGCAGAATTTCTCTAATTCTTTGCTTCTAACTTTTTCATAGAAAGTGGGGATAAAGTAATGATAACATTGGCATAGAGAAAGAAATCTTCCTGTGAGTTTTTACAAAAAAACATATTTTTTATAGAAAGCAAAACAAAGCAAAGACAACTGAAATTTATCTCAGAACACATCCTCTGAAACGACAAAAAAAAAAATAGCACTGAACGTATAGAGATATAGCTTCTAAAGAGATTTACTTCTCTTAGAAGCATATGTTTACTTTACTAAGGGGGATAAAATCTTAAGGAGAGTTTTACATTCCAAAGATTTTGTTTACATTAGGAAGATGATTCTTCTCTCCTTCTCTTAGGAGAGGACTTTGGCAGCTGAACAGTCTGTAACCTGTATGCATGTTCAGATTCATAATCTTGAGGTTCCTCTCCTGTGGTAGGCTTAATCCTTTTTTTGCATATGCTCAATAATATCTGACCTTCATAGCATCTGCTTGGGAGAGAATGAGACTTACGGAACTAACGTCGTTTTTTCTGTGAGTATTATGGCTGAAACTGGTTCCAAAATGTGTGTTTCATGATAAAAATGAATAAATATGGATATTAAGAGCATACCAATTTGTTATAGTTCTTGCTAAAGCACTGATTTGTGACTACAGTTTTCCTATTTTTACCAGTTTTTGTAAAAATGTTTAAAAAAATGAGTCATGCTTGTCTTTTGCCTTTCTCCATATCTCATTTCCGTCTCATGCAAACAACTATTCTAAAAAGGGAATTCCCATCCATTGACTTGGAGTTGCCAACAATGGATGTAACAATTGAAGTTTCCAAGTATACTTCATGTGATCTATGTTAGATTTTATTTTAGGACATATTAACACAAATTATTTTAAGAGAAAATTGAGTACATTTTAAGAACACTTTCAAATAGCAAACAAAACATGAAAAGGTGTGAAGATAATACTGAAATACACTTAAAAGCAATTTCCACTAAACAGCTTAATTTTTATCTCACTACATTTAAAGACCAAAGTAATTTGTATATCATAAATCAAGTTGATAATCATAGTAGAATTGGAAAACTTGGAGGGATTATCTTGGAGCTTTGCTATATTTCTAATATCTGCTATGTTTTGATTATAACAAGTACATTTTAAAACACTGTCATTAATATTGTGAGTTAAAAATAAATAATTTTTGTGAATACCTTAAAAGATAAAAGATTTAATAATTAATCTTAATAATTAATGATATTCCTCTTTAAATATGTTTCTCAAAGCCAGAACTTCTAAAATTAGTTACTACTAAAACCCAAAATAGCAAAGTTAATATTTAAAGTTCCATCTTCCTTTAAAATAAGTTTTGCCCTCAGGGCTGCTGGGTGGCTCAGCTGGTTGAGCATTGGACTTCAGACATGATCCCACAGTCCTGAGGTTTGTGAGTTTCAGACGTGCATGGGGCTGCTATCAGCACAGAGCCTACATCAGATCTTCTCTCTCTCTCTTTCTCTCTCTCTCTCTCTCTCTCTCCCTCCCTCCCTCTCTGCCTCTTCCCTGCTCACATGCACATACATACACCTGCACATGCTGTCTCCCTGTCTCTCAAAACAAATGCTGTGCTCTCAAACACAAATAGTATATATTTACAGTTAAAGATTAGATGAAATAGAAAGTTAAATTGGTACTATTGAACTTTGAAAATGTAGATCCTATGAAACATTAAGCCTATGGAATTTATAAAGAATGGAGTTAAAGAAGAGCTATGTTTAAATATTTTCTAGTATTTCCTTAATGTATAGATTATGTTTATATTTTTATTTAAAATGTTTTTAATGTTTATTAATTTTGAGAGAGAGAAAGACAGAGCACGAGCAGGGGAGGGGCAGAGAGAGGGGGGACACAGAATCCAAAGCAGACTCCAGGCTCTAAGCTCTCAGTGCACAGTCCAAGTCTGGGCTCGAACCCATGAACCATGAGATCATGACCTGAGCTGAAGTCTTATGCTTAACTAACTGAGCCACCCAGGCACCCAAATAAGTTGGCTTTTTATTGTAAAGGAATTATTTTCCTGCTACACCGTTTATTTTGGTATTTATGCATCTCTAAATGCATTTATTTATAGCAGTGTGTTTAGTTTAGTTTCTCATTTCATTCACTAATTAAATCCTTTTTCTATTACCGGTCCTTTACACATGCCCCCATTTTTCTTTGATTATTATTTTATTTTTGGCCACTACAAAATGTGTCTGGCTCAGTTTGTAACCACATGGACCAGATCTGGAGGCTATCATGTCTCGAAGGAACACTGGTTACTTTTTCTGAACAATAATATTTGCATAGAATGATATTTAAATCAAAGCTGTGGTGATAATTCTGCTCATTTCTTTTGGGGTGTCATTGCTTCTCAAACCTCTCAGTGGATAGATCAGGAAGTAGATACATGAATTCTTAGACACTCATACATACATGTATATGTAGGTATGTGTATACACATATACACATAAACATATATCTATATTACTATAAATAAAATAATAAATCTATCATTTCAAGCCAGTTCCCTTTTTGCCATATTTATTTTTCCCTTCCCTGTCAGTGAAAAACCACTACCTAAAATATTTTTACTTGCTTGCCAGTCTAGAATACATAAATAGTATATTCTGGTTCAAAATTGCTAGCCCATGGATATGTAAAAAAGAAAACAAAATCCTATAAATTAGAGTTTATATTATATATTTTTGCTTCAACCTGAGGGCATATAGATTAAATACCAAAGTCCATTTTAGTGGTTACTTTCCCTTGCCCACCTATCTTTCACTCTTGCTATGTAATTCACTTAAAATATATTGTAGTTGTTTTGTTCTTTTTTGTATTTCATTTTAAGTATTGTTTCCCCATTGTTGTTTATTATAATTACTTTCTTTGGGTATGTGAAACATACCAAAGTTCCAAAAAACTTTGGACAGTACAAAAAGTAAAAGTAAGAAAAGTGATTTCACTCCATATTACTGCTACCCTTTTAATGCAGTTCTCATTCATCTTCATTAGGTAACCTGCTCATTGTGCTATAGTGTAACCTTCATGGTTTCCTTTTTAATATTCAAATACAGTAAAACCTTGGTTTGCGAGCATAATTTGTTCTGAAAACATGCTTGGAATCCAAAGCACTCGTATATCAAAGTGCATTTCAAGAACCATTGGCTCAGTTGTCATCATGTGACATTCAGCACCATGTACTCCTCATATTGCAAGACACTGCTCATTTATCAAGTTAAATTTATTAGAAATGTTTGCTCATTTTAAAGAACACTCACACCGAATGAGTTACTTGCAATCCAAGGTTTTACTGTAACTGTATAGTTTATTGTTCACCCTCACTTTATTTTTTTTACATAAAGTGTAGTGACAAATGACATTTGTAAAAAAGGGTACAAAGTAGAGAGTGACTGGGTTAAGAATGACTATCTTATTAGTAAAGGAGATAAGATGGCAGAGTAGGAGGAGGACCTTATGCTTGCCTCCTCCTTCAAACACAGCTAGATAATTATCAAATCATTCTGAACACCCAGGAAATTGACCTGAGAAGTAGGAGAACAAATTGCACAACGACGGAGAAAAGAGGCCATATTATGGAAGGTAGGAGGAGTAGTGATGTGATTGGGGGGTGAAAAGAATGGAGGATGCTGCAGAAGGAAGGAACCCTGATCATGGACAGTGGAGAGAAAGAGAGCGAGAGCGAGAGCAAGAGAGACAGAGAAAGCAGCGTGTAGGTTATTGTACAAGAAAAACACTTCCCCCAAACCATTGACTGGGAAACCCAGAGGGGGTGATTAACGAAAGTTTTCACAAGCAGTAGAGATGAGGGTAAGTATTAGAAGTCTGTGCCATCCATCACCAGAGTCAAGGCTGCCAGCCATAGCTGTGCTCCTGTGAAGAAGAAGAGCTGAGGCCCAGGAGTGGACAGCATGCTATGTGGATTCTCTGGGCTGCACTGGGAGGGATAGTTCCCCTTCATGGAGCGCATTTGAGAGAAGTGGCACTGCCTCTCAGGGGACAAAAGAGTCAACAGGTGCCATGAGCTGTCCAATTCATTAGCGTAAGAGCAGAGATACCTGTTGAGGGCAGATAATATGGAGGCTGGTTTTTTCCCTACAGTTTAATAAACCCAAAATGTCTTGCACAGCCATGTGGCTGCTTTTCTGGGAAAAACATCTATCACCAGCACAGTGTGGTAAGACCCCCTCCCAGAAGATCAGCACAGGTCTGCACAATGCCTGGTCCCTAAAATTTGGAGTTTTGAAACCCAGCTGCACACCTGAGATAAAACACAGTAGCACTCCATCACCAGGAGGGCAGCTGGCTTGGATAAAGAAGAGGTGAAGACAGGGATCTGACAGAGCCTGGGACACAAGAGGGGAGACTTTCCTTCTTATGTGAGGGCTTACTGAACAGTGGTGGGCAGGAGAGCAGGATGATCCTATTTCCACCCTTCCCATTAGAATGGATGGACTTCAGTGAGTGGGGCAGGGCACACAGTGGAGGCCTGATCTGCTTACCCCAAACCTCAAACCTCGGTGCTCTGCAGATGCCTCTTTTACTAGGGGAAATATGACTGAGAGCCAGAACAGCAGCAGGACCTTTACCCAGAAGACCAGTTCAAACTACTTGAACACACCAGGTCTACTGATCATAGAGTGCTTCAAAACTCCGGCTCTCATGGAAACAAGACCAGGCACAAGCTTTCGTAAAACACAAAAGACAGAGACCTAAACAAAATGCCAAGATGGAGGATTTCATCCCAAAAGAAAGAATAAGAAGAGGTCACAGCTAGTCAAACCAGATAGAAGTAATATGCCTGAAGCAGAATTTAAAAACAACAATCATAAGGATATTAGCTGGGCTTGAGGAAAGCATAGAAGACACCAGAAAGACACTTACCACAGAGATGGAAACCTAGTCAGGCCATAATAAAAAATGCTATAACCAAGATACAAAACCAACTGTTTTGTATGTAATGAAAGTAATGACAAGGCTCAAAGAAGTATAGGAATGAATCAGAGAGAAGATAAAATATTGGAAAATAATTAAACTGAAGAGAAGAGGGAAAGGAAAATAATGTAGACTTAGAAAACTCACTGACTGGGGCGCCTGGGTGGCTGTCGGTTGAGCTTCCGACTTCAGCTCAGGTCATGATCTCACAGTTTGTGGGTTCGAGCCCCGCATCGGGCTCTGTGCTGACAGCTAGCTCGGAGCCTGGAGCCTGCTTAGGATTCTGTGTTTCCCTCTCTCTCTGACCCTCCCCTGATCACGCTGTCTCTCTCTCTCAGAAATAAATTAAAAAATTTAAAAAAAAAAGAAAACTCACTGACTTCATAAAGCATAATGATATTCACAATGGAATCCCAGAAGAGAGGAAAAAGGAAACAGAATGTTTATTTGAGCAAATGATATCTAAAAACCTGCCTAATCTGGGGAAGGAAGCAGAATCCCAAATCTAGGAGGCACAGAGAACCCCCATCAAAACCAACAAAAGCCAGGCAATACCAAGACATATTGTAGTAAAATTTGTAGAATATAGAGAAAAGGAAAGAATCCTGAAAGCTGCAAGGGAAAAGAAACCCTTAACGCATAAGGGAAGACAAATCAGATTAGCAGCAGATCTCTCCACAGAAACCTGCCAGGTCAGAAGGGAGTGGCATGAAATATTCAATGTGCTGAATGGGAAAAATTTAGAGTCAAGAATATTTTATCCAGCAAGGCTGTCATTTAGAATATGACATAGTTTTCCAGACAAACAAAAATAACAAAGGAATCTGTGACCACTAAATCAGCTTTGCAAAAAATATTAAAGGAGTTCCCTTGAGTGGGGAAAAAAGAACAAAAGCAACATAAACTTGAAAGGTAGCAGAGAAAATTTCCAGAAACAACAAATTTACAGGTAAGGCAATGGCACTAAATTAATATCTATCAATAATCACTCAGAATATAAAAGGACTAAAGGTTTTCATTAAAAGATATAAGGTAAAAGAATGAATTAAAAGAAGACCTGTCTATATGCTACCTACAAGAGACTCATTTTAGACCTAAAACACCTCCAGATTGAAAGCTAGGGGATGGAGAACCATCTTTTATGCTAATGGACATCAAAAGAAAGCTGGAGTATCCATACTTATATAAGACAAACTACATTTTAAACTGAAGATTCTAAAAAGATGAAGAAGGGCACCACCACTTAATACAGGTCTCTATTCAACAAGACTATCTAACAACTGTAAATATTTATGCCCCAACTTGAGAGCACTCGATGGTATAAAACAAGTAATAACAAACATAGAGATACTCATTTATAATAATATAATAATAGGAGGGGACTTTAACACCCCGTAGATAGTAATGGACAGATCATCTAAGCAGAAAATCAGTAAGAAAACAATGACTTTGAATGACACACTGAACCAGATGGCCTTATGGGTATATTCTGAACATTTCATCTAAATTAGATTACACTTTAGTTTTGAGTTCACATGGGACATTCTCCATAATGGATCACATACTGGTTCAAAAATCAGGCGTCAACAAGTATAAAAAGATTGAGATCACAGTATGCATATTTTCATACCACAATGCTATGAAACTAGAAGTCAACCATAAGAAAAATCTGGAAAGAACATAGGTACATGAAGATTAAAGAACATCCTACTAAAGAATGAATGGTTAACTATGAATTTAAATAAAAAACAAAAAAAAAACACATGGAAACAAATTAAAATGAAAACACAACAGTCCAAAACATTTGGGATGCAGCGAAAGCAGCCATACGAGTGAAGCATACAGCAATAAAGGCCTAAATCAAGAAGCAGAGAAGACTCAAATATACAATCTAACCTCACACTTAAAAAATGTAGGAAAGGAATAGTATATAGAGCATAAAGCCAACAGAAGAAGGGAAATAATATTAAAGCAGAAATAAATGATATAGAAACAAAAATGCCTCCAAACTAGTAGAAAAGATCAATGAAACTGAGGGCTGATTCTATGAAGGAATTAATAAAATTGGTAAATGCCTAGCCATTCTTTTCAAAAAGAAAAGAGAAAGGATCCAAATAAATAAAATCATGAATGAAAAAGGGGGTACCACAACCAACACCACAGAAATATAAAAATATAAGAGAATATTATGAAAAATTATATGCCAAAAATTAGGCAATTTGAAAGAAATGGATAAATTCTCTAGAAACACATGAACACCAAAATTGAAGCAGGAATAAATAGAAAATCTGAACAAATCCATAACCAGTAAAACAATTGAAACAATAATCAAAAATATCCCAACAAACAAAAGTCCAGGGCCAAATGACTTTCCAGTTGAATTCTGCCAGGTATTTAAAGAAGAGTTAATTCTTATTCTTAAATCATTCCATAAAATAGAAATGGAAGGAAAGCATTTTCAGACTCTTTCTATGAGGCCAGCATTACCTTGATTCTAATATGAGTCAAAGATACCACTAAAAAGGAGAATTACAGGCCAATACCCCTGATGAACATGGATGCAAAAATTCTCAACAAGATACTAGCAAATTGAATCCAACAGTAATTTAAAGTAATTATTCACTACAATTAAGTGAGGTTTATTCCTGGGTTGTGGGGGTACTTCAATATTCACTAATCAATCAATTTGAAAGAAATGGATAAATTCTCTAGAAACATTACATTAGTAAAAGAAAGGGTAAGAACCGTATTACATTCTCAGTAGATACAGAGTAAGCATTTGACAAAATACATCTTACATTTTCTTGATAAAAACCCTCAACAAAGTAGGGATAGAGGGAACATAACTCAACATTCTAAAGGCCATATACAAAAGACCAATAGTTAATTTCATCCTCTGTGGGGGAAAATCTGAGTTTTTCCTCTAAGGTCATGTATAAGACAGGGATATCCACTCTCACCATTAATATTTAACATAGTACTGGAAGTCCTTGCTTCAGCAGTCAGACAACAGAAAGAATAAGAGCCATCCATATAGGCAAGGAAGAATTTAATTTCACTATTCACAAATGACATAATACTCTATTTAGAAAACCTGAAAGACTACACCTCAAATTGCTGGAACGGGTATACAAATTCAGCAAAGTCACAGTATAAAAAATCAATGTCCAGAAATCTATTCCACTTCTATACACCAATAATTAAGGAGCAAATAGAGAAGGGGCACCTGGGTGGCTCATTCAGTTAATCCTCTGACTTCAGCTCAGGTCATGATCTCACAGTTCGTGGGTTGGAGCCCCACGGCCGTCTCTGTGCTGACAGCTCAGAGCCTGGAGCCTGTTTCAGATTCTGTATCTCCCTCTCTCTTTCTGACCCTCCCCTGCTCACGCTGTCTCTCTCTCTCTCAGAGATAAATAAAACATTATTTTTTTTAAAAAGGAGCAGATAGAGAAATCAAAAAAAAAAAAAAAAAAAACGATCCCATTTACAATTGCACCAAAACCATAAGATACCTACCAATAAACCTAACCAAAGAGGTAAAAGAGCTGTACTGTGAAAACTATAGAAACTCATGAAATAAATTGAAGAGGACACAAAGAAATGGAAAAACATTCCATACTCATGGATTAGAAGAGCAAAGGCATTTTATGTCAAAGTAATATTTTTATTAAGAAACAAGATAAAACAAGAAGTCCTGTGAAGCATGAGATTACCTGCTTCTTAAATGTTAATGTTTTTCTTCATGTTCTAGATATTTGATTTTTACCTCTCTTGTGAATGATATTATCCTAACATCTCAGAACATAAAATATTCTTATATTCACTAATTACATAGTGAATGTAAATCCATAAAATAAATACTATTCCATAGAAAAGTTCTTGTGAGATCTGATTAGATCTTCATTTCTTGGTGTTAGAAATCATAGAACTATGGAATATAAAGTTGACATCTATTTCACATTTGCTATCATTTATTATCACTATTATCACTATCACTATTAAATATTATAGTGATTTATACAGTACAATATCTTGTCTGCTCAATGAGTAGAAATGTAAACTTTGTAGTATTAAATAAGGAGACCTGATAAAAGAGTCGGCAAATGCATGAGATTGTTAAGTGATTTTATGTAACAAACAGTATAGCTAAATGTTAAGAGAAGTAAGTGGGAGGAATGTACCAAGAAAGTGAAATATAACTGAATGTTTGAGAATAAAAATTAAAATGATTTATCACCTAATTTTAAATCTTAGTATACATTTATACATCTCTTTCTCTCTGTGTGTCTCTATATAAAGCTATACAAACAAGAGTTCATACTGATACCTCTAATCTATTTAGTATACACTTAGCCACAATATATTTATTGTGTTATTTGCTCAATCCTAGAATATGAAAAATCCATTTTAAAATTGTTACTCATGCTCTGAGTAACAAATGTACTGCCTGAAGTATAACATTTGTTTATTGTTCTTTTTGGTTTTAGATCTACATTAGATGGTCAAATGTTGCATTCTGAATTTACCTAAATTCATCTCTCTTTCCTACTTCTATAATCTATAGCTGTGTTATTCATTTGAAATTGAGGGACTTATTTAGTTCCATTTGTATTCCATTTTAAGTTTTCTTTCCCTCCTTTGATTTTATTCTTTAGTATGTGAAACATTAATATGAGTCTAAAAGATCTGTATAAAGTGACATATTCAGAAAATCATTACCCCATTCCTTTTGTTTCATTATTGAGATGCAATTCACGTGCTATAAAATTCATCCTTTTAAAAATATACAGTTTGGTGGTTTTGAGTATATTTACCATATTGCATTTTCCCATTTTTTCCATCCTGCTCCCTAACCATATCTAATATTAAACAAAGTTAATAAATTATTTAACTTTAATTCTATTCCAGATATCATGTCTTACCCTTTACAAATATTACCTTATATATATACATATACTTTTATATAGTTTTATATATTATACATATATAATATTATATGTAACTTTTATAAAATGTATTTTAAATATATATACTTCATTTATGAATGAGGATACTAAAACTTAGAATATGTAACTTGTACAATGTCATAGTACTGTGTTTATAAATTTGATTTAGAAACCAGGTCATCTGAAGCCAAGACCATATACTCACTAACCCTCAAACTCCTCCTCTACTGGCATAGTCCTGGAAAGGATACCACAACAGCTCATCAGGACTTGCATAAGCACTCAAATGGTATCATGGGCTTTCCTTGATTATGTCTGTTCTTTGCAATGCAACCAGAATGATCCACTGGAGAATTGAGGTCATATCACGTTTCCCTTCTACTTGAATTTGTATAAATTTTACACTTTAAATGAGACTAAAAGCCTACGTACTTCAATGGCCTAAAGTTTCAATATGATATTCCTACCTGCATTTTTATGGTTTCATCTTCTAACACTCTATATAATGAAACAGCCATGCTAGAATACTTGCTAGACAACAAATAGCCTCTTCTTTAAAGCTATTAGTATTATTACTATTAATATTATTATTTTTTTATGCTCACCCTTCTTAACATCATCACTGTTGTACACACTCTTTCCATGTGTCTTAACTTATCAGGGAGTCATTTTCTGACCACAATTCACTTTTGCCCTGCCCCATCATTTCATATCACCTCCCTTGGTTATTTTGCTCTGTAGCATTTATTATTGACTGTCATAGGTTAAAAGTCTATCATTATTCTTCCTTCTGCATAAGAATGAGAGCAGGGAATATGATGGTTTTGTTCCCTACATAATGCACAGCGCCCACAGCATGTACTCCTCCAACAAAACAAGAGATTAAGCTTTTAGAGACCGAAGATGATGATGTGCTATAATATGTAGAATAGACACAGTCTAATTCTCTACTCCATTAAGTATTAAAGAAAAGAAGTAAAAAACTAAATAAAGATATAGTATACTAACATCTGCTATTGAATTGATTCTAATTATACTAATGAATCTTGATATTGCCATTTTCTATCATACAGATAATTATATAATAGCTTATTTGCATGTGAATATATATGGGTGTGGGTTAATGAAAATAAGAAAATGAAGAAGCACTTCATGTAAAGTATTGTCACCAATGAATCATATACGATTTTATTATGAAGAATTTTGAAATTCTTTAAACTTCCTTAAAATTAGTTTATTGCAGTAAAAAAATAGAAGAAGTTAATACAGCAATCTGTTGCTAGATGTTTAGTTCTCAATTTTAGATATTCATTGCATGAATAGCTTTAGCTAAATATGGACTAATGAGGATCTTTTTGAAAACAGATACTGCTAAATATTCAAAAGCTATTTGTTCACCTCTAGTTTAAAGGTAAAGTTGAAAGAAAAGATATTTAATAGATCCTGACAAGTACTTAGAATAAAAACATGTTAAGAATTACATTACAGCCATGAAATGTTTGTCACTGATGAACTAAGTGTAATTTTTTAAATTCTTTTTGACTGATAAAAGGAATAGTAAACATCTTGACTTTTTTGATTTAAAATGTTTCTCATCAGCTGGAATTTGATCTTCTCTAGGGCATAGTGACTAAGGGAAATTTTACATCTTCCTTTCCTTTCTTTCCCTTCTCTTTCCCCTTCTTCTCCATCTCCTTCTTCTTTTTTAAACATTATTCTTCTCCCAAGGTGCATTTTAGAATACATGGGCAAAAACTCAAGGATGTTGATGAGTATTTGTATTTTGTTGTCTACGTTAATGAGGTGATGTGTTTTGTTTAAACAATTAAGTTTATTTATTTATAGAGAGAGAGAGTATGAGTAGGAGAAAGGCAGAGAGAGAGGGAGAGAAAGAATTAGAAGCAGGCTCTGGGCTGCCAGTGCAGGCCCAATGTGGGACTTGATCTTACTAACTAAACTGTGAGATCATGACCTGAGCTGAAGTAAAGAGTCAGATGCTTAACTGACTGAACCAGGTGCCCTAAGTTGGTGTGTTTTGTTAAGGAAATAAGTCTTACAGATCATGAGAAAAAGGATAAAAAGATTGGCAAAGGAAAGTAAGGCATAATATAACCCCATAATTTTTAGCATTTTTAGGTTCTATTTCACCTGAAGTTGTATTGTCTGCTATAAAACATTTTCAGAATACCATAGCTTAATTATCTATTCATATGACAAAATGAATGATTTTATGAAGATCATTTCAAAAACAGATATGACGAATAAAGTAAGTAGAAACTTTAAAACATGATGTGGCATTGTTGAGCTATTTGAAAACACTCAATTTTTCTATAAACAATATATACAATGAGAAATGTGGAACTCATGAGGAAAGTTGAATATATATAATAAGTAATCAATTTGCTCATAATATCTAGATGCATTTATGGATACTTTTAATATTCAAGGTGAGTTAGTAGCACAAAAGACCTAGATCAACCAATGTGTTAGATGTACAGTATGTTAAATGTATGAAACAGTAAAGATAGTGGCAATGAATTTAAAAAAAAATAATGAAAAAACAAGAGTGCTACTTTTAGATAGAAAAGCATAAAAAAATAAATCATGGTTATGATATATCTGGCTAAGAGCCATAAATCCCCTAAATTGGCCACCCACTGGTGACACTTAGTATGGTCCTATTCTGCCCATATGCGCTCAGCCCAAGAAAAACACATAAAACTCATAATTGTTCAGCAGGATAATTGGCAAACTATAGCTCTTGGCAGGGAATATTTTCACCTATTCTTATGAATAATTCTAATAAAAGATGTGTGTGTATCATTGGCTCGGTCATCTTCCATCTGTTGTGGACCAAATCTAGACTCTAGGTCTTTTTTTTTTTAATGTTTTATTTATTTCTGAGAGAGAGAGACAGCATGAGCAGGGGAGGGTCAGAGAGAGCGTAAGGCACAAAATCCATAAGAGGCTCCAGGCTCTGAGCTAGCTGTCAGCACAGAGCCCGATGCGGGGCTCGAGCCCATGAACCATGAGATCATGACCTGAGCAGAAGTTGGACGCTCAACCTACTGAGCCACCCAGGCACCCCTAGACTCTAGGTCTTATTACCAAACTTTGTGCGGAGAAGCTGGTGGTGGTGGGAAGATGAGAGAGAGAGGGAGAGAGAGAGAGACAGACAACATATAAACGTTGCACAACTCAGGATTCAAATAGTATAACTTTCTACCCATGATTCCCTTTTTCTAAGTGTATTTATCTCCCTAGTATCTTGCTTCTTGCTTCTTTCTGTGCATTTCAATTTATTTATTTTTATTTATTTTTTTAATGTTTTATTTATTTCTGAGAGAGAGAGAGAGAGACAGAGAGAGAGAGAGAGAGAGAGCAGGGGAGCATGAGAGAGAGAGGGAGACCCAGAATCTGAAACAGGCTCCAGGCTCTGGGCTGTCAGCACATAGCCTGACGTGGGGCTCAAACCCACGGACCGTGAGATCATGACCTGAGCCAAAGTCAGATGCTTAACCGACTGAGCCACCCAGGCACCCCTGTGCATTTCAATTTAATTTGATAAGTTATGTGTTTCAGTAACCTTAAATTGGTCTTTGAGTATTTCTTTTCCATGACATCTGGGATAGTTGCCTGATATTCCACTTGGAAACTACTACTTTATCAGCTTTATCAAGATAATTAAGGATGACATGATATTGATATGACATAACAAGGCACTATTTCCCTTTGACTCTGGCAAAAGATCAAATGAATCAGCTACTTGTTTTGGAGCCTTACTAGATTCCATTTCTACACATACCACTCCCTATCAGCCAATGGAACATTCCCACATAGAGCCCATGCCTTTATGTTTGAAGATTATGCACTGGGTACCTAGGACTAAAACTCTGAATTTAAATGATTTTGAGGCCAATATCAGAATCTGCATGGGCCTTTACCCTAGGTCTACCCACAATGTGGCCAAGATGCCAGTTTTTAGAGCCCATGAACAAAACCTGCTCATGTGGGCAACTGGTCCATCTGCATGTGTTCAAGACATCACATCATAGTGCAGGAAGAAACCATGGATGGGTGGAAGATGTAGGCGGGAGGCCCGGATGGGCTCTTTCCCCAGTGCCATATTTCATTCTGGCAGTAGAAGGAGTCTAATAATTCCAAATTCAAACCTGGCTTTCCAGGACTTTATAAAGGTATATTTGTAAAAGTGGAAAGACAGAATACACTTTATTTCACAATCTGTTAACTTGATTTTTAACTTTTAAGTATTTGGACATATGGTATGTGGGCTGCCTTTTGTACCCAACCTTCTTGCAAGTACTAAGACTGGGACTGCCTTTAGGCCTTTATTTATCTATATAAAGAAGGAAAGTGTAATACTGTGCAAAAACAGAATGATTTTTGAAACAATACCAGAACTTCGACTAAAATATTACATAATTTTCAAACAATTTTCTTCTTCCAAAAAGCATTTAGCAATTTGGTTGTTTTAAGTTTGAGAAGCACTTCAAACAGAATGACTGAAGTTTAAGGGAAGGCAAGTTTAAATGTATAAATGAAGCAACAGAAACTAGGAAAAATAGTTTGGTGGTACCAATTAATGCTTTAGTGAAGTCTTCTGGAAAGAGTTAGATGTTGGAACAGTGTAGGGACTTGACTTTGATATGAATACAACATTTCAGTCAGTTGTTCAGATACACAATGATAACATTTGAGCAAACAACCCCAGGACAAAAATCAGTTACTCTTTCACCTAGTTCATTACTCGTAAGGAATTTTACTACCTAGCAATCTTATCTTAACAATGTCTACTGTTAGCATGGTTTGATATATAGAAGGGTAATGATTATGTGTGCTTTTGAATATTTAATTATGCAATAAACAAAAGTACTTACTCAAGCATTGATTTTTCTTGACATTTCCTAAAGATGCTTGTAAATGTTGTCATGTTAAAAATAGTTTTCACTGTTGACCAGTTTTTATTAAAAACTTAAGAGTTCCCTTCCTGTTGATGTATAATCTATCATTTTATCATCTATAGTACATAAAAGTAAGTTGAAGACTGGGAAAAGTAATTTTAAAAAACATAGAAACAAAGATAATTTGAAGCACACACACACACACACCTTTAAAAATATGAGTTTCTAATATTCTTCAGAAGATTTTTGTATAACCAGACATAAAAGTAACTTCTATAAGAGAACAGTAACTAAAGAGAAAAGTGTGTTACTGAATGTTTTTAAGAAGATATAATCTGTAATTAAGAATTGCTGAAAAACAGAAAGGATATATCTAAAGAATTATCTAAAGAATCAATTGGTGTCTTATACATAATAGAAACCGTAAAGTATACAAATGTGAAACTATATATTCTACATATCATAATTTTTATTTACAAAAAAAAGAAAGAATATGAATGAAACAAGAGTATAAAAAGAGCAAATAAAATGTTAAAATAATAGTTATTGAATTCAACCTAAAAAAATTATGTCTTCAAGTGGAAAAACACTGGCAAACTGCCCAATTTAATGATTTCTGGCATATGTAATGATGTATTCTGAAGAAATTTTCAGCATCAAAAAATAACAAATATTCATAGAGAAAAACAAATCTGTATTGGTAGTTTGAGAAAAAATATTTTGAACCCAGAACTGCAAACCCGACCAGAACCGCCCTCCAAATCTAAGTGAATGTTAAAATTATTTTCAAATGTGCAAGGACTCAGAACTTGTAATGTACATGCAAATATATACATATATATTTTTTTAATCTTTTAATGTTTATTTTATTTTAAGGGAGAAAGAGAAGCAGAGCATGAGTGGCAGAGGGGCAGAGAGAGGGAGACACAGAATCCAAAGCAGTCTCCAGGCTCTGAGCTGTCAGCAGAGAGCTTGAACTCACGAGTCATGAGATCATGAACTGAGCTGAAGTCGGATACCCAACCGACTGGGCCACCCAGGAGTCCCTATATATATCTTGAGCATCTACCACAACGAGAAAGTAAGGTAGAAGAAGACATTTCAATAAATCAATGCTGGGGGCTGTCAAAAATAACAGCTCTATAATGATCTAGGGAACATCTGAACTTACAAAAGTACTTAAAGAAAAGGTGATTCTATGTGTAAAATTTAAAGAAAATTTAGAAGGAATTAGTGATATATGAATATTTCAATTTGTACTGGCTATAAGAAATATGTAACTGAATTTGGCATTCCTGTAAGGAAAAAGAAAGCTTTATACGGAAGACATAGTCCCAATATAAAAACAGAAAAAAATATATTGTGATTTTGTGAAAAATGATTATCTGTTCTAGGAACAGGCAGTCCATTTTATCATTTCACTTAAAATATTCATTTTGAGCAGCACAGGGTTAGTAGAGTTGCATTTATTTCTTTAATGTCTTTATATATTCCATTAGGTTCCTTGGTCAATAATATTAAATAGTTAAAAAACATAAGAGTTACTTATCATATGATATGTTAAGAATAATACCAAAGAAAAGAGCGATAATTATGGACAAATATAGTTTAAATAAAAAGACAAATATAGTTTAAATCTATAAATTGACTTTCATCCCAAATGTTCACTGTTTTCAATCTTTCTCCTACCTACTTTCACTGCCATGTTGCATCAGCTGCATTCAGTTTCAGTATCATTTATTAGTAAGAGGACAATATTAAAAGAGAAATCAGAGAAAACAAAGAAATAAAATTCTTAACCTCGTATTCTAAAATAGGTTTTTTAAAACCAATACTTCTGAGGAGTAGGAACTATTTTGCAATTTAAAATGCTATATTCAGAAAGAATAAGCATGTAATGGTTATATCATAAGAACAGACTGGAAGATACTAAATAAAACAAGAGGCCACCCCTGAAAATTATTTACATTTTTCTGATGAAGGAAAAAATTCAGAAGCAGAGATGAGAACAAAATAGTGATACATTACTATCATTTAAATCTCAGTGGAAGATTTAACCAAGATGATAAAATTTCCATAGCATTTTGGAACTCCAGGACAGATCATATTGCATCTTGTTTCGTGGGTGAAACTGAATATATGATAAGCCTCACAGAGCAATCTTCCATTTAAAAGCATGGTGTGTAGACTTAAAATATCAAGAGTGTCAAGCTGTGTTTATATATGGAGATTCAGAGTAAACCTGGATGACTTCCAGACATAAAGAATGCATTATGTGGTAATCAGAGAGCAGAATAGGGGACAATGCCTGTTGTGTTTACATTTGGAGGCACAGAGTAAACTCGTTCTAAAACAAAGCATATAGTGAATCCCCAAAAGGCACATGTTAAAAAGGAAGTGTCAGAAAGGCAGCAGGCAACATACAGTTCAACAGAAGCCATTTAAGAGAGATAGATCTCAGGGCACCTGGGTGGCTCAGTCGGTTGGGCATCCGACTTCAGCTCAGGTCATGATATCACGGTTTATGGGTTTGAGCCCCACTTCAGGCTCTGTGCTGACAGCTAGCTCAGAACCTGGAGCCTGCTTCAGAGTCTGTGTCTCCCTCTCTCTCTGACCCTCCCCTGCTCATGCTGTCTCTCTCTCTCTCTTTTTCAAAAAAAAAAAAAAAAAGAGAGAGAGAGAGAGATCTCCAAAAAGCAGAGAGATTTCACATTTTTGCCAGGAGGAAACTGAAGCTTTCTGTCACTTCTACCCCCTGGGGTAGATCAGTCTTTAAGAAGATATGAAAGTGATCAGACAGGGAAAAAAAATGGTAAAAACAGTGAATCTAAAAACAAACCAACTAAAACCCAGAGTTTTAGTTTCCCTTAATTCTGCAAAACAATTGTGACTAATCAGAGTTTTGTGTCTGTTTTACATGTTTAATAAAATATTCAATAATTGTTAAGGTAAAAAAAAAAATCTGTGTGCTTTTTCAGTATCATGCTGGACACTGAGGAGCAACCCACAGTCTCCATCTTTGTTTAAGACTATGGTTGAAAAGTGTGTACTTTTTAGGGTGGCTTAGTTGGTGAAGCATCTGATTCTTGATTTTGGCTCAGGTCATGATCATGGATTGAGCCTCAAATTGGGCTCTGGGCTGAGAGCACAGAGCCTGCCTGGGATTCTCTCTGTCTGTCCCTCTCCTACTCGTGTATATGGGCTCTCTTTAACATATATTTACATACACATTATATATATTTACTCTTTACTATTGATTAGGATATTTTACATTTTTGAAATGTAGCTGCTAGCTAGTGAAAAAAACTAATGAAGATGCAAATGATGCATACAGAGTATGTATGATAGGGCTGCAATTAAGTTCTGTTCATAAGAAAATCTCAAAAATTAAAGTTTATTGTCCTATAGAACTTTAATTTTGTTGCTAAATTAGTAACCTTATTCAAGAATTCTTTCTTTCAGCCACGATGCATGCATCACACTCTCACTTTCTTTTGAAATCAGCCTGAATATAATGCTAGACTCCCCATTAAGGAGTTACATAGTTGTTTCTCTCTCCCCTTATATTTTCTATTAAAAATTAAAATTATTGAAAATAATTTGTTGCTATAAAATTCCCAGGCATGAATTTTTAATATTGCATGGACTGCAAAACTTAATCCTGTTTGATTTGTTGGTAATTTAGCTAAACTATTCTACAAAAGAGATACTGTGGTACATTTGAATGACAAACATTGAAAGACTTTAGAAATTAGTGTGTAAATATTATCAAACCTACGAAAATACAACAAAAATTATTTTATCTAATAAAGACTCACCCAAGTCAAATGTTGTCGCCTGAACATAAGCTCCGGCCTTTCCCCAACTGCTTTTCTCACACCCTCGAATTTAGGACCAAATTCCAGCAAATTCTCCAGAAACAGACTTTAGGTCACATCATGAAGTCCATACTGTAAGCCATATATACATCAACATTTTTAGGTAATTTGAGACTGCACTTCTAAAATGACCATTACTTGATATAAATTATAGATAATTTTTAAAACAGTTTTTAAAGCCTGAATAATTTGAAAATCTGTGAAAATGTCAGGATGCCAAATGAGTGTGTGGAAAGGCAAAACAGATTATAATTCTGCATGTTAAACACCTAAATAATCATCAAAAGGCAGAAGAAACTGTTGCAGTTGGAGTGTTGGACTGGGGGAAAAATGTTGCAGAAGGCAGTGACAGATAAGACAAATTAAGCTCATTTTATCAAGCAGCAGTAATATCTATTCTCAAATAATTTTGCATGGGAGGCCACTCCCCACAACTCACCCCAAAGTTAATCTAAGGGAGGACTGAATTTCCATTAAAATAGATTTTACTCTATACATACACAATGTCACACTCCCAGATACACTGCAACCCACCACCATATTGGAATTAATTTTATGACAACTGTATATCTACAGAATCCTTCTCATTGAAACCACATTACAAAATTCTTAATTTAGGTATTGATATAAAACAAAATGAAAAGTTAATGTGGTACAGTTTAAACATTAGCAGTGAGAAGTAATATAGATATGACCTAGCAAGGTTCATTCAAGGTTATGAAAATAAAATATTCCAAAAGTGAAAGTAGTTATCTGCTTAACACAATTATGAAGAATGAAGATTTAGTAATCTAGTACTTATGATAGATAAATGTAGAATGTTTTAAGCAAACAAAAAACAGTGTCAAACACATGGTAAGTTTTCAATTACTACACTTGAAAAAATCACCTAATACCAGATATTTTGTCTATCTTTATTCAATTATCATTATGGTAGTGCAGATATTAATTAAAATGAAATCTAGGCACTTCAAAGTTTATCACATTGCTGATCCATGATAACTGGTATGAAGGCATATAAAAATAGAGTAGTAAAAATCACACTTTTATAAAATTATATATGTGAATCTAATCTTTAATATAAGAGTTTTCAGTACTGGAGGAGGTAAAGAGTGATCAGGATACATTCCAACTCTATTTTATGTCCATGAGGGAAAAAAAGATCTGTGCTGGCATAACACTTAGCGAATCAATGATTTGGGAAATTATTATAAAAACATTCCTTTAATAAAGATGAATGCTTGATCGCATTATGTTAAGAGGTTTTAAGAAATCTGACAGTAATGATAGTTGTTAACTGAGAAGTAAACAGGACAAAGTTGAGTATTCCTCTAATTTCTTGGCATACTGGTACATAAAATGTAGATTAACAAATATATACAGTTGACAAAAATAAGCTATGAAAAATGGATGTGAAGATTAAGAAAGCTGCATGCAGCTAAGTCAATAAGAAAACCACAGAAAATGTTACTGGCACATGACTAACATAGCAAAGAAATGCTGAAATGTACAAGACCCAGAGGCGGGAGTGTGATAGAAACCGCCCCTATGTGGGGATGAACCAGAGCTTTGTGACATGTGGACATCTTGGCACACAGGAAAGAAACAGGAAGTAAGATAAGGAACATTTCAGGCAGCAAACCCTAAGGCCATGTTTCCTTTAAATCAAGGAGAAACAAGTAAATACTTCTTGAGGCACGCAGGCCATGCATGGGGCACTTGACTGAGCTCTTGAGGATCACAGAATCAACAGTGAATTAAAGGATAATGTAGAATAAGTCACTTAATCCTTCTGCGTATTTTAATAATGATTAAAGTGTTAGTGGCTGTACATTTTTCACTTCACTACAATGCTGGGGAAATTTTAAGTGAGAGAAGAGAAAAAAGAAAAACCGTGAAGAGACAAGAAAAAGCTGAAGAGAAAATTAATAACAACTTCAGTGCATTAATCCAACCCTACCCTCACCCTGCTTTTGACTACATTCCTGTGAAATAGGATTGCCAGTGTCCAGGGATGAGGTGTCAATAGTAATTCAGGAATTTTATATAGGGCACAGCAGAAATCTACAGGTCAAGGACTTCAGGTTCTATTCTGCCTCCTCGGGGACTAGAAGGACTATTCATGGAATGATCTTAAGTTACCACATTGCCTGGGAAAATCTTCATTTAAAGGTCATATTCTAAAACAATTAGTAATCATGCTTACTTTAATTCTTGCAAGCATATTGTTTGGAATATAAATTATAGGGTCAGCGTAGCTATGGGGCTTATAATGCTCATGTGAGCACAGTGACTTGGGAGATGGGGTGCAGTAAAGTTGTAGGTGGATGAATTTAAAAAAATGGGCATTATCAATGGATGAATGGATAAGGAAGATATGATATTATATACGATAAAATATTATTCAGCAATCAAAAAAGAATGAAATCTTGCCACTTGCAACTATGTGGATGGAACTAGAGGGTATTATCCATAAGCAAAATTAGTAAGAGAAAGACAAATATCATATGACTTCACTCATATTAGGACTTTAAGATACAAAACAGATGAGCATAAGAGAAGGGAAGCAAAAATAATATAAAAACAGGGAGGGGGATAAAACATAAGAAAGAGACTCTTAAATATGGAGAACAAACAGAGGGTTGCTGGAGTGGCTGTGACAGGGGGCATAGGCTAAATGGGTAAGGGGAATTAAGGAATATACTCCTGAAATATTGTTGCACTATATGCTAACTAACTTGGATGTAAATTGAAAAATAAATTAATTTAAATAAAAAAAATTGGGCATTGACCTCACTCCCAATGTGTGTGTGTTTGTGTGTGTGTGTGTGTGTGTGTGTGTGTTTATGAAAAGCAAGATGGTCAGTATGGTAGTTTAGTTTGGAGGCAGGGTGAAAGAAGTAAAATCTCATTTAGAGTAACATTATAGCAGGGAGATAGAGAGATTTTAAAACTGTGGCAATCAAGAAACAACTGAATTATGTCATTGTTCTTCATACAATAAGGATACCATTATTATATTGTTACAGTAGCAGCTATATACCACTTAACTACACTGGGCACTTTCCTGATCACCTTATTTTCATTACCTTCTTTGACTCTCATGGGAACCCTAGGTGATAGGTACTGTTAGTCAGATTATTTTGTAGATATGGAAACTGGAGAAAAGAAATTTATGGTGTAAAGTCACACAGTTCTAATTAGACAGGCCCTGTGGAGTCTCAGCATGAACTTCCAAAAATAACCAAACAGTTTTGCCTTATAAACATTCAATAATGATAGAAATGTTCTACCATGTTGTCCAATGTGATGGCCACTAGACACATCCAATGAGTGAACACTTGAAATATGGATACATTAAGTTGAAATTTAATTATATTTAATTTAATTAACTTTAATTTAAATAATCAAATGTGCTAGTAGTTATTGTCTTAAACAGGACACCTCTAGAAAATTAATAAGAAAAGAATACCTTTTGTGGCTTTTACTTTTTCTTTTTCGTGCCATGTCCTGTCACATTATTAATTTAAAATTGAGAGTCAACCAATCGAATCTTATTTTTAAAATTATTTATTTATTTTGAAAGAGAGAGAGAGAGATGAGGAGAGGCAGAGAGAGAAGGAGAGAGAAAAATCTCAAGAGAGTCTGTGCTGTCAGCTTAGAGCCCGATATGGAGCTCAATCTCATGAACAATGAATATTGTGACCTGAGCTGAGATCAAGAGTCAGATGCTTAACCGACTCATCTACCCAGGCACCTCAACCAGTTAAACCTTTTTTTGAGAACAGAATATGATTTGTAGATAACGATAATGAACATATCAGAAACACCTTTTTCTAATATTCTCTATTAAAAGTAACTTTTTAAAGCACAGTATTTATAGAAAATTTTAGTACAATGGCTGGACTCATCTTTAATTTTGAAATGTTTATGTTACAAAAATCCATGATTTTAAAATGCATTTTTGAAATTAGTGACTTCTTTCCAATTAAATATGACTTAAACTGTTCAGTAGTATTTTATTCTGCCTATCTTAATAAATTCACACACTACAAAATCATGATTTTGCCTGTAGATATTCTTTTTTCAAAGATTTTTTAATGTTTATTTTCAAGAGAAAGAGAGACACAGCGTGAGCAGGGAAGGGGCAGACAGAGGGAGACAGACAATCCGAAGCAAGTTCCAGGCTCTGAGCCGTCAGCAAAGAGCCCCATGCAGGGCTTGCTTGAACTCACAAACCATGAGATCATGAACTGAGCCAAAGCTGATACTCAACTGAGTGAGCCACCAAGGCACCCCTGCCTATAGATATTCTTAAAATATCATTGATAATTTAAAAATAAAACATTTATTCATTTGAAGTATATTGAATAACCATTTTTGATTAGTAGATTTTACAACATTGGAGATATGCAAGTTTCTGTCTGTTTTTTTTTCTAACCAACACGGAGTAAGATTGTACATGTGAGGATCTTTTACACACACTGACAAGCTACATGAAGGCTTTCATAACCCTAATGGATGCATCTGAAAATGATTTGCTATTTGCACAAATCTCGTATTCAGTTCTTACCAGTTTTGTTTTTGTAATGTTTGTTGATTTATGAAGTGTTTTGTTTTGGTTTTGGTTTTTTAGGTGATGAGAATCAAACATTCTAAGATACAAATTTTGGGATCAAAGATATATGTATACATTTTATTTAATAAAAGATTTGGGGGGCGCCTGGGTGGCTTAGTCGGTTAAGCGTCCGACTTTCGCTTAGGTCATGATCTCGCGGTTCGTGGGTTCGAGCCCCGCGTCGGGCTCTGTGCTGACTGCCAGCTCAGAGCCTGGAGCCTCTTTCAGTCTGTGACTCCCTCTCTCTGACCCTCCCCTGCTCATGCTGTCTCTCTCTCTCTCTCTCTCCTAGAAATAAAATAAGAATATAAATAAATAAATAAATAAATAAATAAATAAATAAAAGATTTGGGGCACTTGGGTGATTTAGTCAGTTGAGCATATGACTTTAGCTCAAGTCATGATCTCAGAGTTTGTGGGTGGAAGCCCCATGTCAGGCTCTGTGCGGACAGCTCAGAGCCTGGAGCCTGCTTTGGATTCTGTGTCTCCTTTTCTCTCTCTGCCCCTCACTGGCTTGTGCTCTGTCTCTCTATGTCTCTCAAAAAATAAATAAATAAATACATAAATAAATAATAATAATTAATTAATTAATTTTAAAAAGTTTGTTCTTTTGACACAACCAAGGCTAAAATAAGTGAAGCTATGTATATAAAAATATATACTTCCCATTTCTGTGCAAATTCTAAAAGCATGCAAACCTTTGTAAAATGAATGAATGGTAGAAGCTTTTTAAAGAATAATTATTAAGCTTCTAAAAAAAAGAAAACCATAAGAAAAAATGTTCTTTACCTTGTGTTAGGCAAGACCATCTCAATTTGATGGTGGGCATAAATAATTTAAAAATAACAACGTGGACTTCATAAAAAATAAAAGTTTTGATCTTCAATATTCATTATTAACAAAAGGAAAAGGGAGATTCAACCACAGGTTAGGAGACAAGATTTTTTTTTAATGTAGTTTGCAAAGTACTTACCTTGAGAATTTGATGATCACTTTATGGCTCACAAATGAGACAAACAACACAATTAATATAGAAGTAAATGATTTGAACAAGTAGCTGCATAAATATGTACTCACAAAAGAAAGTACTTACAACTTAGAGAGTATTAATATATCTGATAACTGGGACTCTTAATACTGCTGTTGGAAATTTAAATAGGTACAGACATACTGACTAAGAATTTCACACTTTCTTGAAATGTTATGACTATATCTACTATATCTTATTCAATATTATTAAATTATTAAGCTAAATATAAAACCATATTTATTGAAGTGAGAGAAATCAGGCCAGTGGTTGTCCAGGAATTTTTTAGCTAATGGTAACTAAAAACTGAAGAACACAATTTGACAAACAGCTATCTCTTTAGAATATTTTCCCAATGTGTCTGCTTTAACAATAATTAAACAAATAAGTATTATCAAGAGTTTACAATCACTAAATACTAGGGCAGACAAAAATATGTACAATTAATTCTCAGTTATAAATAGGAAATTACATCATATCACTAAATTCCTGGGAAGTATGTATATTTAATGGACTGGTAAATGCAATAAGGAGAAAATTAAAATGGCAGAGCAAATAATGAAATCAAGTATTTTCCCCTAAAAACATGGCTTCAACTTAATCCAATATACATTAACGATGCCTCTTAAAATCAAATTTATTCCTTATTATAAAGCAATGAGCTATGAAAGGATTTCCACATCTAAATGTAATTTGGAAATGGGATGGACACAAATATATAATTTGATAGGTAAGTAATGAAATACTGAGATGTAATTAGATGACTTACTTTCAGAATTTATGAAATTATATAGACGGAAATACTAGAGGCAAGAAATCAACTACATTACTTTCTCTTCTTTTTTGTTTTATTTTATTTATTTCTGAGAGAGAGAGACAGAGACAGCGTGAGGAGGGGAGGGTCAGAGAGAGAGAGGGAGATACAGAATCTAAAGCAGTCTCCAGGCTCTGAGCTAGCTGTTAGCACAGAGCCCAATGCAGGGCTCGAACCCACGAACCATGGCCTGAGCCGAAGTTGGAAGTTCAACCGACTGAGCCACCCAGGTGCCCCCCCGCTCCTTACTTTCTCTTCTATCAGGTGTTCAAAACCCTAGTTGTTTGAAAAGGTCCAACGTGCATACAATATTTTGAAAATGTATATCATACGTAAATATGAGGAGGGGTTCGTGGGTTTAAGCCCCGCGTTGTGCTCTGTGCTAACAGCTAGCTCAGAGCCTGGAGCCTGTTTCAGATTCTGCTCATGCTGTCTCTCTCTCTCAGAAATAAATAAAACATTAAATTTTTTTAATTAAAAAAATAAAAGAAAAAGAAAAGAAAATTAAAAAAAACAAATATGAGGAAATTATCATCATTCCCTTTTAAATTCTCTTATCTCTGATTAGATTGGGAACAACAGCTCAAAAGCCTGAAGTTCAATATTTTCCTTTGAGAAAGAACTATTGTCTAATGACAGCGATTAGTAATATGTAGAATATGTCCCACATGAAATTTTCAAAGGATTGGTGGAAAAGTTTTGGGAGAGTTCAAGATCACTTTTTTGAGAACATTCCAAGGAAGTTTTCCTGGAATATTATGTGAAATATAGAAGAGTAGACTACTCTGTTATTTTTTATATAATATTATGAAAGCAAGTTATAACTGAAGAAAGAAAGCTTGGAAGAAAGCAAGAGGGTGGATTTTTGAAGCTGTACTATACAAAACTGCATCCAGTTTTGTGTCAGTATAACATTCAATTATCATGGATAAAAAGATACTGTTACGTTAATGTACTAGGTAGGTATACAATAGCTAATGATGATGATAATTTTAGTATATGCAAAAGTATATATACAACACTGTATTTTAAAGGTTTTATAGCATGATGGTATTGAAAGAAAACATTTCGTGGAGAAAATTCAGGCTCCTATGGCTGTCAATCCACACCCTTGATATTTCACACACCTAGTGTAGTTTCTGGCTTTCTGCACCACGGTGCATACAATACTTTTTCTTGCCTTCTTTTGGTGTAGTGTAACTATGTGACTAGTTCTGTTCTGAGAGGTCTTAGCAGAATACTGTGTAAATGTCTGCTGATTGGGGTATTTAGTGAAGATAGTAAGCAGGAAAAGGGGTTGAGATATATACAGGAACTCTGGACTCTACAACTTTTCTATAAATCTAGAACGATTCTACAATAAGAATTTACAAACTTTAAATGTAGCAAATTCAATCCAACAGTATATAAAACGATAATTTATCACAGCCATGTGCATTTACCACTGAAATATAGAGTCGGTCTAACATTTGAACATTAACGAATATAATTCATTTTACTATAATGAAAGAAAACCATAATGATCTAGATGTAGAAAAAAACATTTGCTAAATTCAAACATCCATTCTTGCTAAAAATTCTTAGCAACTTAGGAGGAAAAGGGAATTTCTTCTATCTCAAAAAACGTATCTTTGTAAAACCTACATACAGTTAACATCTTCTTTAATAGTGAATACTGAATGCTTTCCCTCTTAGATGAGGAACAAGCCAAGGATGTTGAATCCTTTTATGGAATCCATAATGTTGATACCATTTATGGTGGTTACAGCCAGTGTAAAAGTTTTAGAAAAATAAATAATTCACCAGGAAAAAGTAAAAGTGTTCACATTTTCTATGTAGAAAATTGTATGAAATCTGTAGAAATGCTACCAGAACTTGTGCGTTTAACAAATGTGGTGACAGAAATATTTTTGTATTGTTTGTTATGTCAGTCAAACAGCCTATAACTTTATTTACACATTTTCTTATTTACAAAGTAGACCATTGTTATAATGTTATCACTTGTCCTTGCTTAATTTCCCTGATGATGAGTGACTCCTCATCGTATCTGTTGGCCATCTGGATATCTTCTTTGGAAAAATGTCTATCTGTGTCTTCTGCACATTTCTTAACTGGATATTTGATTTTGGGGTGTTGAGTTTGATAAGTTCTTTATAGAATTTGGATATTAACCCCTTATCAGATATGTCATTTACAAATATTTTCTCCTTTTCCAAAGGCTGCCTTGTAGTTTTGCTGATTGTTTCCTTTTCTGTGCAGAGGATTTTTATCTTAATGAAGTCCCAAAAGTTCATTTTTGTTTTTGTTTCTCTAGTTCAAATGAGTTTTAAATCACAAAGTCTGTCTTCAATCTTTTTTTTTAAATTTGTTTCAGGGGTGCCTGGGTGGCTCAGTTGGTTAAGCAGCTGACTTCAGCTCAGGTCATGATCTCATAGTTCCTGGGTTTGAGCCCCCTGTCAGGCTCTGGACACCTGGAGCTGGCTTCGGATTCTGTATCTCCTTCTCTCTCTGACCGTCTTCTGCTCACACTTTTGAGTGTATCTCTCTCTCAAAATTAAACAAGCATTAAAAAAATTTAATAAAATAAAATTGTTTCAAATTGCCTTAAGATCAATTTTTATTTTCTTAATTTGAAAATGCATATAACAATTGAGAATTTTAATTGAAGGGACTCAATGTATTTTGTATAATCTCTGCCATATTATATTTGCCTATATGGAAAACTACCATGTGTTTTTTTTTTTCTTTTCTTTTTTTAGTATTTATTTATTTTTGGGAGAGTGCACATGGGGGAGGGGCAGAGAGAAGGGGGCAGAAGATCCATAGTGAGCTGCACTCTGACAGCCTGATAGCCTGACAACAGCAAGTCCGAAGTGGGGCTCAAACCCATGAAAACTACAAGATCATAATCTGAGCTGAAGTTGGACGCTCAACCAACTAAGCCACCCAGGTGCCCTGTTCCATGTGTTTTTCAATTCAAGAACTGTTAGAAGGTAATACTTCATTGTATTATTTTTAAATGACAGGTGATACATTGCAGGCTTAGGAGACTATTGAGGATTTGTTTCATTGGAGACTGCTTTGTTATTTTTTTATTTATTTTTTGTTTTGTTCTTTTGAAGTATTTATCAAGAGTATTAATTAATATAAATACAATGAGGGGGGTAGCACTTAATGGAAGCTTTACAGGTTTTCAGAAATGTAGAATTTAAAGGAATGTGGACAGAATATTGGTGGATTTAGTGCTGCTTTCATTACAAAAAAGAGAAAGAATGAATGTTACAATCATCAAAGTATAATTATAATATGCAAACATAAACATAAAAAAAGAAAGAATATGCTATTAGATAAGTTTGTGTAATTTATGACCTTTCACCTATAGTGTTGTGATGTAATAGTTTTGTATAGATTTTCAGTTGATAGAATAGGAGCACATGTTCTATAATTTTATAGCGTATAAGATACAATGAAGTAATGTTTGAACCTTACCAAGCTCAATAAAAATAATAGTATGGCTAATTCAGATAATGTTAGGCAGTTAGTTATATTCAAATTTCTTTTAAAAAATATTCATTCTTTCAAAAAGTAATTTGTACAAAACAGAATGAGTTATTTTTGCTTCTCAACATATTGTTGTCATGCTTTTAATTGGAGGATACTTTTAATCATATAAAGCAATCTTTGTATTGATTCCTGGAACAGATTACAAATAGGCTGTGAACATTCTGGAGGTCATTATTTCCAAATTGCAAAGAATCAAGCAATGATTATCAAGGTACAAGAGTGCTTGATAACACAATCAAGAATTTACATAATTCATTATGATCTCTTTATCCAGGAAGATGTAATGATAGCATGCAGTAGGGAGTTAAATTATAGAAAATTGTCTGCTTACAGCTTCATACATATTTAAAAGAAAGATTATTTTTCTGATCAACCAGTCTCTGCATTATCAAGACTCTTTTGTACAAAGTTATTATGCTCCTGTTGTTACAGGTCTTACTGCTCACCTTTATCTTCTCTTCAGTGCCCATATATAAAAGTATCTCTATGAATATCATTACTTATAATGCATATATATACATATATGTGTGTACGCACATATATACATGCTTTTAAATATTTAAAATAATCGGGGCACCTGTGTGGCTCAGTCGGTGAAGCCTCCGACTTTGGCTCAGGTCATGATCTCACGGTTCATGGGTTCGAGCCTTGTGTCGGGCTCTGTCCTCACAGTCAGCTCAGAGCCTGGAGCCTGTTTCAGATTCTGTGTTTCCCTCTCTCCCTGACCCTCCCCTGCACACGCTGTCTCTCTCTCTCCCTCAGAAATAAATAAATAAATAAATAATCATTGATGACTTTTTGAAAGTAAAACAAATGTACCTTTTTTTGTTTTACATTTCTTGTCTTCTTTAATTATTGCGACACATTCTAAAATTCCTTTAAAACAATAGAAAACATAATGATGATTTCAGTAAGACAGTTGAAGTTTAAAAAATGGTATATAGAGATGATCATTTTCATTTTATTTTTATTATTTTCTTTATGTTTATTTTTGAGAGAGGGAGAGAGAGTGAGCGAGCAAGGGAGGAGCAGGGAGACATGGAAACACAAAATCTGAAGCAGGCTCCAGGCTCCGAGCTGTCAGCACAGAGCCTGATGTGGGCCTGAACCCATGAACCATGAGATCCATGACCTGAGCCTAAGTCAGACACTTACCTGACTAAGCCACCCAGGCGCCCCTGCATTTAAAATCTATGACATTAGAAGCCTTTGCTATCTTAAACTAGCTATTTCTTCTATCTCAATTTGAAATATGAAATAAAAATTAAATGTATAACTTCAAATTTGATTAATACAATCTCATATTTTTAATTCAGTTATCTCTTTATTAAAATGAAAACAATATTATTTCTTGTGGATATATATCAAATGTCAAATAGTAAAAATGGAGAAAACATTTCTTATTAGTTATGGGTTCTAAATAGTTTCTTATAAATATGTATATTTGATATTTGATGTGTTCCTCTACACACCTGCTATCACAGAAGATAGCATATATACTAACTTGAATATGAATCAAGCTGGGATAACTGAGCATCATATGTAAGTGATGAATCACTAAATTCTACTCCTGAAACCAGTATTACACTATATGTTAACCAACTATGATTCAAATAAACACTTAAACAACTTTTTAAAAATCAAGCTGGGATAAAGAACTGAAAACAAAAACAACAAAAACATTTTTCTTAATTTTGTTTGAAACAGATTTAAAAAGAGGCTGTTCTCTATATGGTAACTTTGGAAAAAATCTAAATCCAAATTTTTTCCTAGTAATATCTTCTTTTGTTTTACTTCTATTGGCATATTAAGACACTCTCTAGATATTGTTATTAGCTAGACATCTATAGGATAGAGACAAAACATCCCATTTTCCTCATTAACTCTTGAGGTCAATTACTTGGCCCCATCTATGCAGTTTATATCTCCTGACCTTGTCCACTGTGTTTATCAACTTTATTACTTTTCTGAGTTCTCCATATTGCTGGCATCCTTAACTCCTATGGCAATGCACCTAGGGTCACATTTATGAAGAAATATCTTTTTAATACTCACATGCTTAAAAACATCAACAGTGCTTCCTTGTTCTAAAAGATAATGTAGCATCCAACAATTTTATGGTCAGAATATAACCTTTTTTTTTTTTTCCAGTTCATATTTCACACTCCATTTTCTGGCCTGTTCCCGTGCCTATGTCATCAACTGTTTCTTATTCCACACACTTGCCATTCTTCCTATATTTCTAACTTTCATTATGTTATCTAAATATTGGAAATTTCCTCTCAGTTAACAGCTTTGACTTCGAAACCTCTGATAATCTTCTTTAAGTCCTAAAATGTAGACAATAATGCTCAAATAAGTCTTCAGACTTAATAACAAATATTATTGAAGAGCCAATACTGAGACACCAAGACCAAGAAGTTGTTTTTATTAGTGTGTGAAATCAAGGGGAAGAAAATTTTAAAAAAAATTGTTTTTATTTATTTTTGAGAGAGAGATAGAAACAGCATAAGCAGGGGAGGGTCAGAGAGAGAGGGAGACACAGAATCTGAAGACAGGCACCAGGCTCTGAGCTGTCAGCACAGAGCCCAACGCGGGGCTCAAACCATGAGATCATGACCTGAGCTGAAGTCGGACACTTAATCGACTGAGCCACACAGGAGCCCCCTCCCCCCCCACACACACACATAAAAGGGGAAGAAAATTAATGAGATACAAAAACACAGAACAGAGTTGTGAGATCAAAAATTTTTAAAAATATATGCTTACACTTGAAGAAGAATCCTAATAGTTCTCCTAATTATGACTAACTTCCAGAAATGACATCATCTATAGCCATTCAAGATATGAGTATTTAAACCTCTTCTATACCTTTTGGTCTTTTTTTTTTTTTATATGTTTTTATTTATTTCTAGGAGAGAGAGAGAGAGCGTGAGCAGGGGAGGGTCAGAGAGATAGGGAGACACAGACTGAAACAGGCTCCAGGCTCCGAGCTGGCAGTCAGCACAGAGCCCGACGCGGGGCTCGAACCCACGAACCGCGAGATCATGACCTAAGTGAAAGTCAGACGCTTAACCGACTAAGCCACCCAGGCGCCCCTATACCTTTTGGTCTTTTAAATCATTTTTATAAATTGGAGCGTATGTATCGATAAGGGACACAATTAGGGCGGTGAAAAAGTCACTATGTAAATGAAATATCATACAACATAATCAAAATACTATCTGTAAAGAAACACAATTACTTTTAGTAAATTTTTAATGCCTATTTATTTTATTTTTGAGAGATAGAGATATAGAGCGAGTGGGGAAGAGGCACATTAATATTTAAAAATATTATATTTTTTAATATTTATTTTTGTTTTGGGAAAGTGACAGACTATGAGCAGGGGAGGGACAGAGAGAGAGGGAAACACAGAATCTGAAGCAGTTCCAGGCTCTGTCTGAGCTGTCAGCACAGAGCCTGATACGGGGCTCGAACTCATGAACCGTGAGATCATAACCTGAGCTAAAGCCGAATGTTTAACTGACTGAGCCATCCAGGAGCCCTAGTAAATGTTTTTCAATAAAATAAATTATCATTAAAAGTTATGTCACTCGGGGCGCCTGGGTGGCTTCCGACTTTCGCTTAGGTCATGATCTCGCGGTTCGTGGGTTCGAGCCCCGCGTCGAGCTCTGTGCTGACTGCCAGCTCAGAGCCTGGAGCCTGTTTCAGTCTGTGCCTCCCTCTCTCTCTGACCCTCCCCTGCTCACGCTCGCTCTCTCTCTCTCTCTCTCTCTCCTAGAAATAAATAAAAAAATATTAAAAAAAAAAAAGTTATGTCACTCGATCAGGTTACAAATACAGCAACTGAACTTAATTTTCCCTCCTCCTCCTTATTTCTCTATCTTATACTTGCAAAAAATAAACAATTTCAAACTTCCAATTCCCACCCCCTCACTGTATTAAAAAAAAAAAAACACTGAAAAGAAAGGAAGAGACACGTCATAAAAATAAGAGATTGTATCAGAAAAAAAAAATAGGGAGAAGAGGAAGAGATAGATCAAAAACGTAAGAGAAAAAGAGACTCAGAGAGAAGGCACTCCTTGTGATGAGCACCAGGTGATGCATGGAGGTGCTGAATCACTCTATTGTACACATGAAATGAATATTACACTGCATGTTAACTAACTGAAACTTAAACAGAACCTTTAAAATAATATTTTAAAAGGCAGAAGAAAAAAGGAAAGCATAGAAATGAAGGATTATGTGAATTTATTAAGTTATCATTTTCTACTTGATTTTAATATTTTAAAAATAAAATAATAATTTCTATCAATTTTCCTCAGAAATAACAGAATGATTGAAGAAAGGCATATATATAACAGGATCCAAAGTATTTACACAATTCACCATTTTGTTCTCTGACAAATATCGTTCATTCATCGTCAGAGAGTAGAAAAGAGGGATAAACATATGCTGAACAAAGCTGCTATCTTGTCCCTTGGAGCTGAGGGTGTGTGAGGATGAGTACGTGTGAATACACACTGATTGCGGTGAAACTGAAGACGTTCTGCTTGGCTTTAGATCCATTTCTCCATTAGCTTGCTGTATCCCCTTGGGCAAAGTGTATCCTAGTTACCCAAGTGTCTAAAAGAATGCAGTTGGCCCAGATAAACCCATCAGAAATTTAAACCTCTGTGATTATTTTCTCTTCATTCTTCCTCCCCCACCTCACCAAACTTAAAAAGATAAGTCACTGCTATTAATGTTATTAAGTCAGAGGTTGTGGAAAAAGTCTTAAGGTCAAAATTAAGTAATATCTAGTATCTTTTAAACTCAATACTACAGTTCTAGTGGTTTTACTTCAGAGGGGTCTAGCATAGATTATTTTTTCTAATGTTGTAAACTGCCTTGAAGCTAAGAAGTTCTATCAAATTAATACAGATATTTATGGTCTTTGGATTTTTAGGCTTATTTTCTTAATATTGTCAAGCAACATGATGCCTGTGACCTATTTAACTTAGAAAATGTAGGTACCGGTTGGAAAGGTTTTAAATACATAATTTTAATGATTATAATGAACATTCCAACATTGTCTCATGCAGAAATTGTACCAAAGTTTATGTGTATATCTAAACATTACTTTCTAAATGAAGGTGACTGTTTTAACGACACTATATACATTTCAGAGATAAATTTTGGTAACCTTAAAAAGATTTTATTTAATGGAAATTAGGACAACAAATAAATCCACATGCTGAATTATTTTTTGACCATCTTACCATCTATATGTGTGTTAAAGTTTTAACTTGGTTAGACACAATCAGATAAATTCTGTTGTATGTGAATATTACAATATGTCACAGTATGAAAACAAAAACAAAAACCTCAGTGTAATAGGAATAATTTCCCAGTAAATTAAATATTTTCCATTGCTAGAATGAAAACTGAAAATATCTTGGTTAAACAGCTGATGGACAACTAAAGAGATTTTATCAAAATCAGTAGTATAGCAATAACACTATAATGGTGACAACTGTTCTGTTATCAATATTGTAGGATTTTAAAGTTCTATATTTTTGTATTCTAATATTTAGTTGCTCCCTTTAAAACAAAACAGAGGTGTTTGGATTTTAAAAATAAACTTTATAAAATATATTTTACTTTAGGTTAACTAGTATATTCATAGGGCAATTGGTTTAAGTAAATATAAACATTGGCTAATTTTGAGCACACTTTATTTTTTCTATTTACTGTCTTTCTAATACATTGTTTAGAAAGGAAGGATGGGTACCCGGGTGGCATTCAGTTAAGCGTCCAACTTCAACTCAGGTCATGACCTCAGGATCCGTGGGTTCCAGCCCCGCAACAGGCTCTGTGCTGACAGCGAGCTCAGAGCCTGGATCCTGCTTCGGATTCCGTGTCACCCTCTCTCTCTCTGCCCCTCTCCTGCTTGCCTGTCTCTCTCTCTCTCAAAAATAAACATTCAAAAAAAAAAAAAATCCCAGCACTTTAGGAAGGAAGGAGAAAAGGAAGTAAAGAAGGAAGGGAAGGAGAAAGAAAAGTTTAAAACAAATATGAAGTTACTTTCTTTTAAAAATATGTGAACTTCACCTCATTGCCTTTGCACGTCCTGTTCCCAATTCCTGGAATTTCCATCTATTCTGCATAGGAAGCTGCACACCTTTCAAGTGAGAGATGGTAGATCACCTTTCCAGCTGTTGGCCTGATTTTATTTTGCAGATATGAGGGTTTTTTCTCCTGGATCTCTAATGAACTCAATACATACACACGCTTTCTTATTAGCAGTCAATTTACTAGAGAACAATTGTTTACAGGTCCAATTCTCCACTAGGCTTTAAGCACTCTAAGTACAAGAATAGTTTCTATTTATGCATATATGCCTCAAAGTCATAATAGATACTCAGTAGATTTCATGGATATACATACATTATTTTGTAAGGTTACTTTAACCCTCCCCCCTCCACACACACACACCTGTTATTTTTCTATTTCTCTAACTTCTACATTCAAGCCCTAGGGGGATATTTCCCAACCACGTTGCTTTTGTCAATTGATTGGATGAGTTTTCTTTTAAAGCACTGTCATTATTGGCAATCTTCATGATGATTAATGAAAAGAACAATGGCCAAAAAATATATGAGCTTTAAATGGCTGTTCCTGTGATTGATAAGTACATTTCTTTAAAAGGAATTAGTTGTTTGAAATAAAATTGAATAAATAATTACACATGTGGAGACTTTGTTTTATTGCTCTTTTGAAATGAGCTATCAACATAGCTCAAGATATAAATAGCTATCAACATACAAAAATCACAAAACAGACAATAGGACAGTTAAAGTTGATTAAAAGATTAAAAAGTAGCATGAAGATAATTTTAAGTGTAATGTAGATTGCTCTAATTACACATACTTTAATTGCTGTTGATCAAGTGAAAGAAAATCTCAACATGACTGGCATAGCATTATCTTCAATTAATATTAATGAAGAGTTGCATTAGCAAATAAACCTATGCAGACTTGCTTTTAATGGGACTAATATCCATAGCACTGTGGTTTAAGAATTATTTTAAGTTAATGTTACCTATGTTAATATGGGGTCATATTTATATTCAATATAAATTAACATTACAGATAGAATGCAAAAGTGACTTCTGTAGTTATTTTGGGTGAGATGCGAGGAGCCAAATCTTTTCACGTCCTTCTCTCTCATTCATGTAAAAGCTCTATTTATGTCTAATTTACATACAGTGAAGTGCACACTTTTAAAGTCCAATTTGATCTATCTTGACATATGGTTACAAGTTTGAAACTATTACCATCTCAAGTTAATAAGTATCTTCATTACCCCCCAAAATATTTTCACGCCCTTGAAAAATATTGTCATTCCCTTTCTCAATCTTTTCTGCAGACCATCCTCACTTTCTTTCCTGTCTCTGACCAACAACCACTGATCTACTGTGCTCACTATATATTAGTTTTCATGTTGCAAAATTGTATGTACAGTGAATCAAGCAGTGTTTCCTTTTTGAAAAACATTACTGTTGTATGAATCCATGCCTAAATATCTATATTACTGAACAGTACTTCTTTGTATTAACATACCAAAACTTGTTTATTTAACCCCTTGTGAAGAAACATCTCCTCGTTTACACATGAGCCTATTACACATAAACATTAGCATTCAAATGTTATTAAGATCATACACTTTCATTTCTCTTGGCTACACATTATAAATAAGTGGAATATGGTAAATGTATTTTTAACTATTCTAAAACTGGCAAAATGTTTTTTAAAAAGACTGTGTCATTTCATATTCCTACCAGTGGCATTGGAGAGATTAACTTGCTCCATACTCTTGAGAACACTTGATAAGATTAGTTCTTTTTCAGTTTACCTATTCTGTTTCGAGTGTAGTTGGGGTTTTGTTTTTATTCAGGTATGGTAAGGTCAAGAGATCAGGAAATGATTGCCATGAAAAAGAAAGCTCTTGAATCAGCTTTCCAAAAGCAGGGAGCACAACACTCCAAACTGGAAACCCCAAACAGGAAAGCATCAGTGTGGGCTTGAAGGCAAAAGGAATGAGGAGAAAATCTGGACAAAAGCCTTTGTTGTGGTCTTCCTGGGAAGGAACAGTGATGCAGGGTAAGCAGCTGAATGGGCTTATGGATTGGATAGTATGAATAATTTCAGCAGCTCTGGGGGTATAGGAGTGGTCTCTAGTTGTCTTTTACCTGACCTTGGCAGGTCCAGCAGGATAGTGTCCTGAACTCAGGATACCGATAAAAGAAAGGGGGTAAAGATATGGACTCCAGATTGGTTGACTCGCATATTGAAGTTTCACTATTTCTATCTCTAGGATCAGCTAAACCTGAGAGTTGCATTCCTACTTTGGGTCTACAAATTCCAAAATGTTAAAGCATCACAAAATATAGCAAAAAATATATATATAATAATAAAAGCATGATTAATACAATAGCAGTATGGCAATGTGGTTTATTCTTCATTTCCAAACGACTAATGAGGTCAAACATCATTTAATGTACTTACTTCTTTGCCATTTGTCTATATTATTTGTTGAGGAGTATATTCAAATACTTTGCCATGTTAATATAATGTTGTTTTCCTCTTATTATTAAAATGTAAGAGTTCTTTATGTTAAGTAAATTACTTTGGGAGATATGTGTTTTATAAATACACATGTGTGTGCTTTACTTTTTACACTGAAGAGCAAATTTTTTAAATGTTGATAAATTAAAATGTATTAATCATTTGTTCTATCATTCATGCTCTTTGTGTTGTACTTAAGAAATCATTGTTAAACTCATTATACTGACATTTTCCCCGATGTCAGAAAAGTTTTATAATTCTGGCAATTATATTTAGGTCATCTATGTTGATGCATTCTTTGTTTACAGTATGTAATAAGGAGATCTATCCATATCTTTCTATCTCCATCTATATCTTTATTTATCTATATATCTATATTTATATTTATATCTTTCTATATGTACATGTTCCAGTTCTATTTGTTGACAATCTCGTCCTCTCCCCAATAGACTGCTTTGATATATTTGTCAAAATTCAATTGACCATAGATGTATGGGTCTATTTCTAGAATTTTAAATCTTTTAATTCACATTGATTTAGCTTTGTGTCAAGACTATTTGGATTAATGTAAATTTACTGTATGACAAGTTGTATAAGTTTACTTTCTTTTTCTTATTTTTCAAAGATGGCTTTCCAGGCTTTTCCCATCATTTGCATGTAAATTTCAGACTCAATTTGCAAATTTTTGCCTAAAAGCCTGCAGAGATCTGATGAGGATTGCATTAAAGCCTATTGAATCGTTAGAAAGAGAATTGAGATCTTAATGATAGAAGACTTTTCTGATGCATGAACATCATATATCCTTAAATTTATTTAGACCTTTATTTTATCTGAGCAATATTGTATATTTCGTATTTTGCAGATCATCCACATCTTATAAATATATTCCAGCATATTATATACTTTATGTTATTATAAAATACATTTTTTATTTCCATGTGTGAATTTCATTGTAACCTAATAACAATACAATTATTTATGTACATTCATCATATACCATGTAACGCTGCTATACTTACTTATTAGATTCTGTAACTATTTTTGTAGAATGCTTCAGTTTTTCTACAGATGCAATTATATTGTATGTGGATAAAGACAAGGTTACTTCATTCTTTCTAATCTGGATACTTTCTAAAAATTTTTTCTTCAATAATTTATTTGGGTAATACCTAAGGTGAGTTGTTGACTCTAAGTGATGGAGCAGATATTCCCGCTTTGTTCCTGATCTTATAGAAAATACATTTAATTTTTCCCCACAAAATATAATTTTAAAGTGTGTTCTCTTGAAATGCTTTTTATGTGTTTGAAAAGGCCCCTTTTAATTTTAATATCCTGGGAATTTCAGCATGATTCAAGGTAGGATTTGTTAAATAATTTTCCTGCGTCTACTAAGACTATATTTGATTTATTTTTATATACTTGTGTTTTATTTGCTTTTAAATATTAAATATTGTCAAAATATGGGGGGGATTTTTCTGATAACTTTCTGTTATTAGCTTGAACTTCCCTTTATTATCATCATCAAACATACCTTCCATGTTTTGAATTATTTTAAATTTGTTAAACTTTTGTTTATGGTCTAGGATATGGCCAGCCTTCATAACTATTTTTTTATTAATTTTAATTTGATTTCATTGTGATCAAAAAGCATTTTATATATGTTTTTATTCTTTTGAAATTGTTGAGACCTTATGACCTTTTAAAAGGTCAATTTTTACAAATTTGAGAAGGTCATTTGAAACTTTTGAGACCTTATGACCTCTTATAAGGGCAATTTTTACCAATTGGAGAATGTATTTGAATAAATATTCTGTATTTTTAAGAACTGTCTATATGTGTCAATTCAATCAATTTTATTAATATTATTGTTTGAAACTTCTATACTCATAGTTGATTTACGTTTTGTATAGCTTCCACTACCAGTTGAATATAGATGCTAAAATCTTCCATGATGATGGTGATTCTTTCTACTTTTATTTTTATGTCTGCCTAATTTTACCATTTGAATCTGATATCAGCTCAAAACAAATTGACGGTTATTACATCTTAATAATAAATAATAACTTAAACATTTTCTCATCATAAAATGTTCATATTTATTTCTCCCTCTATTTTGACCTATAGTCAAGTTTCCTAATATTAGTATAGTCATAGGAGTCTTTATGTTTCTACTCTCTTTTGTCTCCAGTCTTCTAATTTTTACTTCAGACAATAACAGTTTTGCCTTGGGATTCTACCCTACTTGGACCACAGGAACGGTATCTGACTTCATAGATTTGTCCCATTAAAATGCATACACTAAGTTGCCAGGCATGGCAAATTCATGCAGCAAATGTGTCACCTCCAGTGCTTGTTTACCTGTCCTAATCCATAGCTTCTTATTTTTTCTGTCCTGTAAGGATTTTCTTAACATTACACTACATCAAATGCCCATTTCTTTTCTTTTTTAATAATTAAAAAAACTCATTTTTGTATTTTTAGAGAGAGAGAGAGAGCACATGTGAACTCAAGTCGAGGAAGAACAGGGGGAGAGGGAGAGAGAATATTAAGCAGGCTCCAGTCCAGCGTGGAACCTGATGCAGGGCTCAATCTCATGACCCTGAGATCATGACCTGAGCCAAAATCAATGGCCAATGCTCACTGACTGAGCCACCCAGGTGTTCCTAGTATTATTTTTCTACTAGTATAATTTAATATTAAAATATTTAAAGACCATGGATAAAAATACAAAACTGGTAATAAAGCATTGGGCTGAATATTTTGGATATTCAGAATACGCTGTAACCCAAGGATATACATGTATAATTTATACAGTTTTGAATGAATTTGATAGAAATAATTCATGTATAAATTATACTCATAAAAAAAAGAACAGAGTAAAACAAGACAAAATAAAACAAATAAAAACAAGTGTAAATTAAATGAGCTGTAAATAAAATACTATAGGATTTCTAATAAAACGCATCTTCTTTTTGAAAAGACTATCAGAGTATCAAAATCCTGCCAAATTTTATTAATAAAAGAGATATATGTATAAATATATATGCTAAAAAGTAAGGCAATTGCTACAGATTTCTCCATGAATTACATGAATTTAGTGTACTATTGTTTATGTAAGTGGGTTTTAAATAGCTCTTCCCATAAAATGGAGCGCTATTCAACAATTTAGAGAAATGAAAATATGGACTTACTTCCAATAACTACCCCACCCATTCAAGTGTTTTCGATATTCCCTCAGGATTTCCTCAAGTCATAGAGTATAGCAGGATTGGGAGACCATCATGCTTGGCTTGTATATTTAGTGTAGGCATTATTGTCCATTCACTTATGCTCTCCTCTTAGCAGGTTATTCTGAGACAAATCTATGGAAACTCTTTCAAACACACATGGAGGACAACTTAGACTTACAAATTCAGTGGGCCAAATGGAGTTAGAATCCATTGGGCAGGACACACTCTGACCAGAGAAAAAGCTAGAATGGAGGCATAGCCCATAATTGACTGGTTTCATGTGAAGAATAGGGGATGACAGAGAGGTCATTTATATGTCCCTGTGCTTCAACTCCTATGTCCCAAAGTTGACACGGGAGGCTGAAATGTATGGAACTTCCCTTCTGCTGAATGGAAAGCCAATTAAAGCATCCAGTCAATTTAAAAAGGCACTTTGTGTGGGTGGAATTATTCTTTGAGTTTTTGGGCAGAGGTTATTTATTAATAGGTACACAGGTATTTCAACATTCTCATAAATTTATAGGTCTCACCATGTTTGTTAGCTGAGTATTAGCTCTGTATATAACTGAGATTTAATAGCCACACAAGTACAGTGTGTACAGCTTTATGCCAATCATTTTGAAAATTTAATTTCAATGGAAGTATCAGAAACAGATGTGTGTTTTTTAACACATGTATTTTAGTTAAATTACTCTGTAATATTGCTGCTTTGGCATCTATTTTGTACGGCTAAGGACCATTAGCCTTTTTGCGAGTCCCTGCCCCATATAATAGTCTGCATGGTCGTAAATGAGTTCAAGTTCTTGATAGGACTTCCTGATCCCCTAATTATGAAGGCTCTTCTGCTTCAGTCGTTCCCCTTGTGCATCACTTAGATAAGACCTTGTGCAGAGCCGACCAAAACTCTGTTCTTTTTGCTTTGAATTACCAATCTGGCCTTAGCTATAGAACCCCAGAAACACTCCACCCCCAGACCCTCATAATGCCATGTACCTTGTCTTGCTGCTTTAAACTCTGCCTACCATACCCCTCCAGGTATACTATGGACCTCCATAATATACTGAGGGGCCAAGTTTACTGTGGCCCCTCAAGGGATACTATGTACCTCCTCTAGGACTCATAAGAAACCTATTTCATTTTGCCTTGTTAACTTTGTTGAACCATAGCTCAGCATCAGCTCCTCTTGGGGCTCTACTTAATAAATGCTAATTTAACAAAATCACAACAATATGTAAAATTGGATCAAGAAGAAATAAAGATTCAAATAGCAATAAGTAGCAAAGAATTTGGATGTTAAGTAACATGTATTATTGCATCCTTTACCTAAAAATATAGTGTGCAACATACATTTTTATTAGTAAAAAAATGTTAAATCTCTATGTAATTCTAGAAAATAATACCATAATGAAGATGTCCACTTAATTTAATGGAAATTTGGTACCAAAATAAATACTGAAGAGGTTAATAGCATAAGTTAATGTCACTTATGAAGGTCAATACAAATAAGTACTTAGGAGAAATATTGGCTACATATAATCAATTCTTTATTCACAACATGACTAAATAGGTTTTATCTTTTAAAAGATAATAGTTTGATACCAGAAAAATCTATCAATGCAATCAAACATCTTAGTGCTGTCACACAAATATTTTATTTGCTTAAGAAGCACAGTTAGCAGAGACAGTCCAAGTAAATGCTCATGGTCTTTGCCTGTTATACGTGTAATTATTGCCCTGTTAGTTACGCTTGTCTTTATATAGGAAACCAATAGTTATGCTATAAGATATAACATACCCCAAGAATCCTTCAGCAAAGCATGATGTAACTCATATATATCTACATATAGCAAATGTGAAGATCGTGCCCTGAGATAGTATTTGGTTCACAGAGAAGGATCAATATGCTGATTTTAGAGATTAATATACTGTGTGGTAGCTTGAGGGCACGCAGGGCATCTCTCCACTATATCTTTGATCTACAAATAGGAAAACTTCTTTCCTTTACAATTGTCTAATTCAATCCTAAAATGGGAGAGAAGAGCTATGGCTTAAAACTCCATCAGTCTCTGAGGAAAACCTCTTTCTTCATTTTGAGAATGATTACTTGTATTCAGAAGGGTATCTTAATACAAGAAAATAGACATAACCATCCTTTCTCATGGATGTGATAATGAATTTATATTATGTAGTGTGACCTATAAAGAAAATGAATAAGTGCATATTTTGAGTGCATAAGCTGATCAACCTGGGCAGTTAGAATCCTAGAATATGCCTCAGTAGAGCAGTAATAGAGTAACAGAGAGGGAAGCTAATGCCAACATGGCTCTGTGATGCCGGAACTGTGACTTCAAGTACCAATTGATAGCAAATTGGCATTGGCAGATTCATCACAAGGTATGAGCAGGCTGTCCAAAATACCCAGTTCCCCTCTTATATACTCCATTAGATTTTAATAAATTTCAATAAAAGCATCAAATAACTTTCTGGATATTTGATATTGTTCGGGAATATTATTTTAGTCATTGAAGTTTTATGTATCTAAATTGCTTTTTTGATACTCTTTCCTTCCATCTGCTCAGTGAGTCCTTCTTAAGTTTCCTTTCCAACTTTGTTTTTATTAGATACTATTCCTTATGCTCAAAATACATAAACTATTTTTTTTTGTTTTCAAACATATCTGCAGTTCCTATTAGATTACTAAAACACAAAAAATAAAGCACCAAAAATGCTTAACTTTTTAGCTAGTTTGACAAATCTTTTCATGTGTTAGGCAAGATGTGGTGCAGAAAGAAATCTGCTATACTTACAGAAGCAACAAAATGTGTCAAAAAGATGGAATAAAATTTCTGCATGATTTAACATCAAATAGAAAGGAAATGATAATTATTGCATGTATCAAATGAAAACCATCAGGCTGAAACCTGAAGGAAATATTTTCTGGGAACATTCAGTTCAATAATATTCTCAATTCAGTGATTTAAGATGAATTCTCTCTCTTGGGTGAGCAGAATCTTCTAAAACTAAACATTTATAAGTGGTTTGGTGTGAAAATCACCTATTCAATTAACTTGGACTTGTTTTTACTTCCTTTAGGATACTTATGAGGTTCTACAAACATTAATTTTAGATTTGTCATAAGTATTTTTAATCACATACATTCCAAGATAAAGTGGGTAAATTAAAAAGATTATTGATTACTCTTCTCTCTATATAATGAGATTTTATGATTTCCTTTAACACTCACATCTGATCTGAAAGGGAGGCTGAAATTTCCTAAAATAACTTTCAAATTATTTCTGTCCTAATGTAATTGCTCCTGTAAACGTAATGCCCTGCAGGTTTATTGATCACAATATAATATGCTTTTTATACTCTTGTACTGTTGACTACTCTTCATTGGTACATTAACTCACACCATTTAAAACTCATTTTCTTTTCCCTTAACTCTACACTAATAAAGTCTGACAAAGTTATGAGTTCTCCTTTAATATTCTTCCCTACCAAATGTGATTACAGATATTGCACAGTAGTTAAGTGCATGGGCTTTGGGAGTAGACAATTCCAGGTTTGTATTTAAATATTGCTGTTTTTAAGTTTGGGAAGTCAAGCAATTTAAATTTAGCTAAATTTCACAGCAACTGATCACCTTGTTTCAAAAATTGTAATCAGAATGTCCAACCCAGTGTTTTAAGTATTATATGTGTAACGTAAGAGTTATTTAGTGCAGTGCTGGCCATAGTGAGTCTAATTGCATTCTGGCGGATGTGGTAAGCCATTAGTATCTATGTATTTGGTCATCTAAGTAATATGAGAATTCTTGAATATTTTAAATTAACAGACACTTGAAATTATCTAAGTATGATATCTACTTTTTTCTTAATACGAGTGCTTTCTTTTCCTAACATGCAACTTTATTTCACATTTATCAAGTTAATCTGATTGTTCCCAGCAGTATGACAAGAGAAAATAAAGTTTATCAAATGATTTCTTAAACAGAAGACAAAGTATAACTTCCTGCTAATGTAAAACTTCATTTCCAAATTATCATTTTGTATAGTATATGTGAAAAAGCCATCATGTAATTCCTATTTCTAAGAAACTCAAAATACTGATTTGAACATCTTTTAGTTTTCTCATGAAGATGGGTAATTGGAAGTCCTATAATATATTTGTTTTTGTTTTTTTAGTGTTGTTTTAATTTATTTTTGAGAGAGAGAGAGAAAGAGACAGGGTGATCAGGGGAAGGTCAGAGAGAAAGGGAAATACAGAATCTGAAGACAGGCTCCAGACTCTGAGCTAGCTGTCAGCACAGAGTCTGATGCAAGGCTCGAACCCACTAACTGTGAGATCATAACCTGAGCCAAAGTTAGACACTTAACCAACTGAGCCACCCAGGTGCCCCCAAAATATTTGTTTTAGGAATGGACAAAATGATCTGTGGTGAATAGTGACTTTAAATGACCTGAAAAAAGAATTGAAAACAAAATTTTCTTCAATTATAGTTTAGACATTAATTATTGAGTATATATCCAATGAATGAAGTGCAATTGTATAATCTCAAAACCCACTTATCCTCTGTTAGGCTCTCAAAATTAGAGTGTGTGCCATGGCTAAAAATATTCTCTGTATTGCTTTTGTTGAAAGAAGCTGTCATCACTACATAAACATAAAGATGCAATCAAGAAATTATTTAAACTAGAAGTAGAAATAACCATTATATCACATTTAGTTTCTGTTCCTTTTTCATTTTTTAAAAATATTATCTTTTGTTTACCATCTAGGGAAGAAGGGATTTAGGCATGATTTATGAAATTATTAGAAATAACTATATGAATGATGACCCTCAAAATCTGAGTTGTCAGAACTTGCTTTGAGTTAACTTCAATGGGTGCATTTCCTCTCAATGTCCTAAAATTTCTTCCAGCCATATATTTCCAACTAGTCAGACTATTGTTTGCTTCTCTTTGTTCAACTTAGTTTCTCAATAATCACAGGTTACTGTCAGGCACTTTAACATGATTACACAAAGGACTAAGTCAGCAGTTGATTTAACAGCATTAATGAGAGGTTATTAGATGCGTAGGGCCTTATTATTTGATCTCTGTTTAAAGTATTTTGATTTTATTTTTTTTTATTTTATTTTATTTTTTTAAATATTTTTATTTATTTCTAGGAGAGAGAGAGAGAGACAGCGTGAGTCGGGGAGGGTCAGAGAGAGAGGGAGATACAGACTCTGAAACAGGCTCCAGGCTCTGAGCTGGCAGTCAGCACAGAGCCCGACGCGGGGCTCGAACCCACGAACTGTGAGATCATGACCTAAGCGAAAGTCGGACGCTTAACCAACTAAGCCACCCAGGCACCCCTAAAGTATTTTGATTTTAATGGAAGCAAAATTATTGGATAGAGGAAGAAATCCCAGGCACATATTTAAAAGGAAGAAGTAAAATTTGAATGGTTATCAGCTAAACAGCTATTCAGATAGTCTTCAAGGGAAGTGCAAATAGTAAGCATAGCTATATATTGATGAAAAATATCAGCTGTCACAGATAAATACTAAAATATTAGTTGGCTTGCTCATGCAATTCATTTATGTCTTGTAGATGCATTTGAGCATCTACAAAAAAAAATAATACACTAAACATTAACCAGTTAATTTATCTTGATAATAATTTTTATACATTATATTCAGTAATGATGCCATATTATCTGCATAAATATAACTCCTAATTCCAAAAAGGCCTCTAGGTTCATAAAAACAAAAGAACTTGACTCTTTTTATAGTACAGATGATATTAAGAAAATTACTTCTTTTTCGACGCCCAGGTGGCTTTGTCCATTAAGCGTTGGACTTCAGTTCAGGTCATGTTCTCTCAGTTCATGAGTTCGAGCCCCACAGAGGGCTCTGTGCTGACAGCTCAGAGCCTGAGGCCTGTTTCAGATTCTGTGTCTCCCTGTCTCACAGCCCCTCCCCCGCACATGCTCTGTCTCTCTCAGGAATAAACATTAATTTTTTTAAATTACTACCTTTAATTAATTTTTATAGTCTGTATTGCAATCAGCTTTTGTTGTGCAACAAACAACATTTCAATGACATAAAACAATAATTTATTTCTCACTTACATTTCTGTAAATTGGCTGATGTAAAACTTACCCAGGTTGGATTCAGCTGGATTTGGTTCGAAGAAGACATGTGGATCCATGTCTATTCTAGACATCTATCTTCTTCATCCAGAAGCTACCTGAAATAGGTTAATCTCATGACATAAAGCAGGAGAAAAGAAAAAGCCCAACCACTGAAAAGGCACGTCAAGCCTCTGCTTGCAACGTATCCATAACATCTCATTTGGCCAAAGCAAATTACATGTCTGAGTCTAGTATCAATGAGATGGAGTAGTTCACTCCTTCCATGGAAACAGAAGATGGGAAAAAGAAGTGCTAATTTCCTGAATCCTGAACAATAACAGAGTCTACCACAATCTGTACAAGAGTGATAATAACAATTGTTGTGCCCGATTCACGAGTCCCCAGAGACCACCAAGGAGCTGACACCGATGCAAGTACAAAAGGGTCTTTACTACAAACTCAAGCAGGGGCTCACCTGCCTACTGGTGTTGTGGCAGCAAGGTGAAGCCCCGAACAATAGCGAGTAGGGTTTTTATGGGGTCAGGGATGGGGGTGTTACAGTGCACACGTTGTACGTATAGCATCATCACATAAGCACCAATCATAATTGTACAACACCCATGGTAACAGCTTTGGTTACAGATACCGTACAGTATCTGTGAGGTGTTCATTACTTTTGGTGGGACCCAATCATGACTTTTGAGAATCCTTTGAAAATGACCAATTATGAGGTGAGTTCAAAGGGCGCACATGGGGTTCAGGCAAGCAGTGAGTAATTGGCTAGTTTGTACAAAATAACTGTCTGCAGTTCCCAGCCTTGACTCAGACCACAGGAATGTATTTTTGATTAGCTGACCTGAGGGCGGTCCGAGGATGGCTTTAGCCTTGAGCAATCTGAGGCTTTTCCTGGAACTGGGGCCACGTGCAGCCCGAGGTTGCTCTTAATGGGGGCCTTAATCTCAAAATGACATTACTTAGGCTCTTCACAACTTCATAGTGCTAGGTAGAGAACAAGAGTTGCATAAGTGCCATGAAAATTTGAAGTGCTAAAACATGTAAGGATATATTTACTAAAACTTACTATTAATGGAATACCGGACGGGAGCCACTATGATCTGTTAGTTGGTTCAGAACAAGTGGTAACTCATTTAGTAATTTTAAAATGCCTTAGTGTGAACTAAATAGCTGCGACCTGGAAATACATAAAGTTTGATGGAAAGATTAAGCTTTCACTTGATGAAAGTGGAGCACTGATCTATGGCTTTACTGTGTAAACATTAATCCAATAGTCATAATTACTCCCAAATTGAATATAATCCTGATAATATCAAACTTTAGATAAATATAAACAATAGATGGTGATGATGATGATGATGATGATGTTGATAACAGATAGATGATAGATGTCATTGTTGTCAATCAGTGTGATAAAACTAGACTCAAAACCATGCTTGAGAGTATTTTTGATGTTTTTAATTTTATATAATACCAATTTTTAATAGTGAATTTTACCAAGACTAGGGCATACTTGTGAATAATTGATGGCATCGCCATCAATAATTTGCTTAAAGCATAAATCCACTGAGGTCATTTAAAAGGTACTTAATATATTTAATTTAATTATAAGTATTTTTATAGAGGTAAGTGCCCATATATATAATTCACAAGCAAAAATTTCAAAGTTAAGATTTTATATATTGCTCCAAATCCACCCATCTGGTCAAAGAAAGAAAAACATTCTTCCACGTGTTACAATCTTGGTGAATTTTATTAGGATTTTAATTGTTTACATTCCAAAACCTCACGTTAATTGTAACATAATTATTTTTTCAGCACTTTGACAATCCAATATATCACTAACCTTTTAATTTCAAAGCACTACCCCATAGGCCCCATTTTCAAATAGTTTTCCTTCTGCTATAGTTCAGGTCCTCATGCTCTCCAGCTCAGGTGTACATGCCCTTATATCTAGCTGTGCAGTCTCTCTGCCTATTTTCAACTTTCAAAGTCAGCTTCTTGGGGCATCTGGGTGGCTCAGTCAGTTAAGCGTAGGACTTCGGCTCAGGTCATGATCTCACAGTTTGTGGGTTTCAGCCCCGCATCGGGCTCTGTGCTGACAGCTAGCTCAGAGCCTGGAGCCTGCTTCAGATTCTGTATCTCCCTCTCTCTCTGACCCTCCCCTGCTCATGCTGTCTTTCTTTCTCTCTCTCTCTCTCAGAAATAAATAAAACATTAAAAAAAAAGTCAAAGTGAACTTCTTTTCAAGCAATTAAATTGTATTATTTGGTGGAGAAAGTTTTAATTTTAGCCATTTTCTTTAAGTGTAGCCTTAAATCTACCATTAATATGATTTTTCATCATAAAATTAAAATACTTTTAAAGATAATGCTTCTTTTGGGACGCCTGGGTGGCTCAGCTGGTTAAAGGTCCAACTCTTGATTTTGGCTCAAGTCATTACTCACAGTTTGTGAGTTCGAGCCTCACTTTAAGCTCTGTGCTGACAGTGAGAAGCCTGCTTGATATTCTCTCTCTCAGCTTTTCTCTCAGCCCCTCCGCTGCTCTCTCTCAAAAAATAAGTACACTAAAAAAAAAAAAAAAATACATAACAAATAAAAAAGAATTAAAGATGATGCCTCTTTTGACCACTCTGACAATTAAGCTTTTCTCTTGTCCTCCATTTAGGTATCACTGTTATCTATTTGATGTACACATTCACAGGTTTTTAAAAATTATTTTGTATGTTTGTGCACATATTTAACTGTAAAATTCTATACGATCAGTTTGTGGTTGTGCTTTCTTCCCACAAGCTATATATTTTAATGTATCCTTTGATTTTTTAAATGCATAATTTAAATTTCTAATAATTTCAGCATTTCAAATATAGATGTTATTTAAATTATTACTATAAGAATATATTGGTACATTGCATCTCATTACATGACTGTGCCCTAAGCTTATTTAATAATATTCTTTTTTTTAATGTTATTTTTTTTTTTTATTTTTCAGAGAGAGAGACAGAGACAGAGACAGAGCACGAGCATGGGGGGAGGAGAGAGAGAGGGAAACTAATCTGAAACAAGCTCCAGGTTCTGAACTGTCAGCACAGAGCCCAATGCGGGGCTCGAACTCATGAGCTGTGAGATCATGACCTGAGCCGAAGTTGGACACTTAACCGAATGAGTCACCCAGGCGCCCCTTATTTAATAATATTCTAACAATGTACGTATACACTTTATTTTTTTGGTGGTTAGGAAAAAGAATGTTTCCCCAAGCATTAATGTCCACATTTGTCATGCCTACACCAAGGCAAATCTTTAGAGAATAAATAAAGTAAAATAACTGCTTAGATATAAGATATGCACATTACTATTGTGATTTTTTTTGAAACTACTTTCTATAAAACAATTCATTTTCTGCTCTCAACAACAGTTGGCATTATTAAAAGCTGATGGTTAAAATATGCTTATAAGTCCTAATCTGCATTTCTTTTATTATTAATGAGATGATGTACCTTTTTATTGGGTATTTTTATTCCTTTTTTTGGGCTCCATTTCATAATTGTTTCCAATTATTAATTGAGTTGCTTTTATTTTTCTTTATTTGCTTTGTAGGAAATATTTATATATCCTGGATATCAATCCTTTGTGTGTTAAACATGTGGCAAATGGTTTCTCTCAGTCTGTTGTTTGTCTTTTAATAATATTTATGGTAAATTAGAATTTTAATTTTGACAAAATCCAGTTTATCAAAGTTTACTTTATAACTTTTGCTTTTTCTGACTTGTTCATTTTTTTTTCTCTGCCATAACTACAAAAGTTGCATACTAATTTTATTCTAATTATTTTAAGAATTTTAAAGCATATATTGAGGGCCAGGACATTTTGTTAACATCCTAATATCCTGTTTAGTCCTTTTATGGCACTAAGGAAGAGACAATGTCTGTATTTCAGTTTCCTAACTATAAAAATTGGAATTATAACAATAGATAATATTTGTTTATTATTATTAGATAGCATATCGTCTGGCACACAGGTGCACTATATCATGGACCTTTTACTTTTTAAGCTTTCAAACCTGGTTTGGCATATATTACATAATTTAAAGGAAACTGAAATATATACACACACCATTTTCAATGTCCCATTTTTGCTCCGTTGTTGTATCAATAGCCAGTGTTGTAATCGCAGTCACTGGATAATATAACTTGTGCTGCTCACTGTAAATGAGTAGCTTATATTATAACAATTATTCCCCTGAGACTAACAAAAAAACTTGAGGGGTGCCTAGGTGGCTTAGTCAGTTGAGCATCTGACTTTGGCTCAGGTCATGATCCCAAGGTTTTTGAGTTTGAGCCAGGCATGGGGCTCGGTGTTGTCTGCCTGTCAACACAGAGCCTGCTTCAAATCCTCTGACCACCTCTCTCTCTGCTTCTCCCTCGCTCGTGCTATCTCTAAAAAAATCTGAATAAAATTGAAAATTAAAAAAATATATATAGTATAACCAAAGAGGGAAACATAGTCAGGAAGGGCAAGAGCTCAAGACCAATGTGAAGACATTGAGGTAAGCTTGTTTTTCCTGTGGGGCTTATTTGTCAATAAACCAAAATTCAAAATTGGACCTACGAATCTTCCTTCAAGGTAGGGCCTTGCTTAGCAGGCCAGTGTTTCAGTTTAGACCCTGGTCTATGTCCTAGGTATGAGTCAAGATAGTCTTTAAATATTTCAATACCAGATTTATAACGGTGCAATGCACCTCATTTAACTTTCTAGTAGAATAAAAATAAACATTCCTTGGAGGTGATAATATTTTTCATCTACAGTAAAATATAAATTTGTCCCCTGCTCCACTTTAAAAGTGACAGAAATAATTGCACCAATGTAGATTCACTAGAATTAATCAATACTTTGTGGTATATTAACAAATTGGCTTAAATATTGCAACGGAAACAAACTGAAGACTACATAAATGAAGCTAAAAAAACTCTGGGGAAAAATAAATTAAAATCGCTTCTCTCAAAAGCAGACTAAATCAGTTTATTTCTCAATGTATATATACATATGGTAACACTAAAAAGAAAAACAAATGAATTATACAAAATTTAAGATACAGTTACTTTAAAGACTATGGTAGGGTGAAAGTTTAGGGATGAGTAAGTAAACAGGTTTTGAAAGACAAAATATTTGCAAAATTCATTTTGGTAATTTGGTATTAATTTTATCAATATTTTAACACATTGATTTTCATCATAAATACTCTTAAATTATGTATGATATATTTTATAATATTAACACATTTTAAAAATCTCCTTGGCATTTTATTTATAAATAAATTGTCTTACAAACCTTTAGATAATACCTTCATTTTATAATGTGGTGTAAAATATTTATTCAATTTTTATCTGTTCAATTACTTTGTGCTTATGTTTTACTTATCATTTACCTTTACATTAATTATTTAAATTGGAGATGCTGTTATAACTTTGAACATTTCTGTTAAAAGTGTAGAGCATGTGCTTTGTTCTATTTATACGAAGCATAAACATTAAGAAATTTGATAAAAATTCCAAAGCTGTATCTCCAAAGAGCAATTGAACTTTTTTATTTTATCACCAATGGTTGAGAGGTTACTTATTAATGGAATTTGTCATTTGGTTTTCATTACTTTTTTCCAAATAGTATGGGTTTGAGTGGGTGAGACTGAAATGCAGCTATAACTTTGTAACAATAAGGAGAAGAAGAAGAAAGGGAAGGAGGAGAAGAAGAATTATCTTACTATTCAAGAGTATCATCATGTATGGCTTTAGAATAAAATTCATAAAGATGGATATTAAAAATATAATAACCTATGACACCAAGAGGGAATGCTTAGGTAAACTAGGGACTTTGGTTGATTATCATATATAAGATAATGTATGTATGTTCATTAATTGTAACAAACATATCATCTTTGTGTGGGATATTTATAATGGAGGAGGCTATGCATGTGTGAGGCAGGAGTATACAGGAAGTCTCTGTTCCTTCTTATCAGTTTTGCTGTACACCTAAAACTACCCTAAAAAATTAAAAACATTAGTAAAAAGATAATGCAATTGCTTCCAAAAAGGATGATTTTTTTTTCTGGAAATTAATTTCTAGCATGTAAAAGCCAAGCATAAAAGACCAGTGAGGTAAATTAAATATTAACTAAATGAGAAGTAGGGTGTTAAGTGTAGCAATTTTAAAGTCTATATTATCTTGTAATATTTTATGCTTAAAATAAACTTAAAAAGCTCATGTTGTTACTAACTAAAGACATGGTACATAACAACACCATCAAACAACTGATTAGAATTGGCATATATAGACGACTTCATCCAACAACAGCAAAATTATTATTTTTCTCCTGCTCACATAAAACATTCACCAGCATGTACCACATTCTGGGCATGCAACACACCTTCACAAATATAAAAAACAGAAATTACACAATGTCTGTTTTCAGACCGCAAGAGAGTTAAACTAGAAATCAATAAAAGAGAATTAAGGGAAAATCCCCAAATAATGGAGATTAGACAACGCATGGGTAAAAGAAGAAATCTCAAGAGAAATTTATAAAAACATTTTGAACTAAATGTAAAGGAAACTCAACTTAGTAAAATGTGTGAAATGAAGCAAAATCAGCATTCAAAGAAAAAACTTATTTTTCTTAATGTTTATTTTTGAGAGAGAGAGGCAGACAGAGCATGAATGGGGGAGGAGCAGAGAGAGAGGGAGACACAGAAACGAAACAAGCTCCAGGCTCTGAGCTGTCAGCACAGAGCCTGACGCAGGGCTCAAACTCAGAGCTGCGAGATCCTGACCTCAGCTGAAGTTGGCACTCAACCCACTGAGCCACCCAGGCGCCCCTCAAGGAAAAGTATTTTAGCATTGGATGCATACATTAGTTTATAAAAATCTAAAATCAATAATTTGTGCTTCCACTTTAAAAGAATAATAAATTAGGGGCTCAGTCAGTTAAGCATACAACTTCGGTTCAGTTCATGATCTGGTGGCACGAGTTCAAGCCTCATATCCGGCTCTGTGCTTAATCAGTAGCTTAGAGACCAGAGCCTCCTTCAGATTCTGTGTTTCCCTCTCTCTTTCCCTCTCCCCTGCTTGTGGTCTCTCTCTCTCTCTCTCAAAAGTGAATAAGAATTTAAAAATTTTAAAAAAAAATAAACTAAATGTGAAGTAACCAAGGAAATAAATAATACAGTTTAGAAAAGAATGTGATAACACTGAAAACACAAAATCAAGAGAGAAAACAAACTAAACCAAAAGTTAGTTCTTTCAAAGATCATCAAAATGATCAACCTATAGGCAAGCTAATTAAGAAAAAAAGAGACAGAGTAGACAACAATAACATCAGAAATAACAGAGGGAGTATTATGTATAGTATATTGGGTGAATATATTATTATATATAAATATAGGAATGGGAGTAATTAATCACTTGTTAAACTGTAAGTTTTGGAAACTACCAACTATCTTTCCAAAGTCACTGTACCATTTTGCAGGTCCCCTGGCATTATTTGAGAATCCCAATTTCTCTTCATGGTCACAAGCACTTGATGCTGTCAGTCTTTTTAATAAAAGTTCTCATATAGAGTATGTAATGGCATTTAATTGAGATTTTAATTTGTATTGTCCTAATGACTAATAATGTGAGTACCATTTTATTTTTTGTGTTTCCATATAAAAGTGTCTGTTAAAGTAGTCTGCATATTTGTTAATCATATATTTGTCTTTATACATTCTTATATATTCTAAAAACCATTATTTTAATAAATATGGCTTTTGCAAATGTTCTCTCCAGGTCTTTGGCTTTTCTTTAAATTGTCTTGAGTATCTTCATAAAGAACAATTCTTAAATGTCAATAAGTATAATTTATCATTTTTCATTTTATTATCTGTGCTATTTTCTACTTAACAAATGCACTCTGAACATAATGCCATAAAGGTTTTCTCCCACATTTTGTTGTAAGCTCTTATAGTTTTACCCTTTACACTTATTTTTTAAATTCACTGAAAGTGAAATACAGATGGTACAAGGATCAGAGTTCCTTTTTTACTAGATTCATTTGAATTTACTATATAGATGTAATGGTATCTATATATAAAAACACTATTATTCTTCCTTTCTAGCCTGTTTGTTTATATCTGATGGATTTGTAATTTAAGTTTAAATTATGTCTGTTGTCCAGGAATCTCTGGTCATGACATCACTAAAACTGTTCAATACATGCTTGTACCCATCAACATTTGAAAAACAAGTAGTTAATCTCTCTCTGAACTCATTAATATTGAAAAAAACACAGCATGTTTTCCAAAGCTAAAGCATTGCTGAACAATATCAATCCAAAAACGTGTTAAATGAGAAAGTTATTACTCAGTATACAATGAAAATACAATTGATGCAAATACTTAATATTGTCTTCAAAAGCCTTATAGACAAATACAGATAAATGAACACAGAAATGTTTTACTGATATCTTAATTACATCAGAATGCATAGATGTAGATATGATTTTATATATTTTATATTTTAACAAACTGAGCAAAAAGATAAACATATTCATGGTTTATTTCAGCCTCAAGAAAATCATTATTATTGAAAGTAAGTAGAAAATAGCTCAGAAATCACATAAATCATAATATTTTTAAAGACTTTGAATACATTTTGAGATATTAAAATTATTAAATATTCTCTATGTGTAAAACATGTTATCTCTTGGTAACCAAGTTAGATATTTGGAGTTTTCAAAAGATCTTTTTCTTTTCCTTTCTGGAAAAGACTATTTTGGATAGCAATTCATCGCCATATTTGAGCTTGTCATTGTATATCCTATAACTATCAAAACATTGACTACAACTGAACAAAAATGACAAGCTTTGACTATGATATAAAGGAAGAGATTGGTTAAAATATTCTTAAAATCACACTGGGCATTTTCCTCTAAATTTTATTGTTGATTTTCAGGTCCTTCAATTCATATGTTAATGCCTTATGCTGTGTCATTTGCAGGTGCAATGTGAAATCACTGCTTTTCAAAACAGCAACAATTATAACTACAGATTACTATGCCTTTATAACCGAAGGACCAAATGAAGAAGAATTGTCTTAGCTCATGACTGAAGTGAAAATAATATAATTAATTTTTTCTAAAATTATTAAATAGATAAAAAGAAATATCTAGATATATGTTTTCAAAATAATGTGTTATTTTGAGGGTGTTCTGCCTCTTTGACTGGTTTAACTTAATTTGTAAACTACAGAGTAAACTACTGCTAACAATATCACTGCCTTGTATTGTCCATGTGGTGTTATTTTGCACATCATTTTATAAAAAGTAATTTTTCTGTCAATAGAATAATACTAAGTAATTTAGAAATAATCAATAAGCCAAAAAACACATTAAACATTTCACTGCATGATACTACACCCAATATCAGAAAAATTACTGCCTATTTTCTCCCCTAAGATTTCTATGGTGTCAGGTCTCACATTTAGTTCTTTAATCCATTTTGAATTTATTTTTGTGGGTGGTGGAAGAAAGTGAGCCAGTTTCACTCTTTTGCATGTACCTGTCCAGTTTTCCCAACATCATTTTTGTAGAGAAGCTATTTTTTCCCACTGCATATCCTTGCCTCCTTTGCTGAAGATTAATTGAGTATGTAATTGTGGGTTTAATTTTTGGTTTTCTATTCTGTTCCATTGATCGATGTGTCTGTTTTTGTATCAGTTCCATACTGTTTCTATCACTACCATTTTGTAATATAACTTGAAGTCTGAAATTGTGATTAAAAAAAACTTCGGCACAACAAATGAAACAACCCACAAAACTAAAGGACAATCTACTGAATGGGAGAAAATTTTTGCAAATGACAGATCCAATAATGTATAAATAACTTACACAACTCAACATTCCCCCCCAAATATTCCAATTAAGTAACGGGAAGAAAACATGAAAAGACAATTCTCCATATAAGATATACAGATGGCTAAAAGACACATGAAAATGTGCTCAACATCACTGATCATCTGGGAAATGCAAATCCATACTACAATGAGATGTCACCGCATTATGTCAGAATGGCTAAAATAAAAAACTCAATAAACAACAAGTGTTGGTAAGGATATGGAGAAAAAAGAAGCACTCTTGCAATGTTGTTGGAAATACAAACTGGTGTAGGAACAATGGAAAACAGTACGGAGGTTCCTCAAAAACTTAAAAATAGAACTACCCTATAATACAGTAATAAAAACTAGTAGTAAAAACTACTAGGTATTTACCCAAAGAACACAAAAACATTAATTCAAAAAGATATATGCACCCCTATGTTTAATGCAGCATTATTTACAATAGCCAAACAATGGAAGAAGCCCAAGTGTCCATCAATAGATGAATGGATAAAGAAGTGGTACACACACACACACACACACACACACGTGCATGCACATACACACACAAATATTATTCAGCCATAAAAAAGAATGAAATATTGCCATTTGCAAAATCATGGATCGATCTAGAAAATATAATGCTAAGTGAAATAAGCCAGTCAAAGAAAGATAAATACGATATGATTCTAATCATGCATGGAATTTAAGAAATGAAACATATTGGGGCACATGGGTGGCTCAGTCGGTTGAGCGTCTGACTTCGGCTCAGGTCATGATCTCACAGTCCATGAGTTCAAGCCCCACGTCAGGCTCTGAATGCTCAGAGCCTGGAGCCTGCTTCAGATTCTGTGTCTCCCTCTCTCTCTGTCCTTCCCCTGCTTGTGCTCTGACTCTCTCTGTCTCAAAAATAAACAAATTGTTAAAAAATTAAAAAAAAATGAAACAAATAATAAAGATTTTAAAAAGACAATGAGAGAGAGAGAGAGAGAGAGAAACCACAGGCACTTAACTATAGAGAACAAAGAGATGTTTAGCAGAGGGGAGATGAGTGGGGGAGGGGGGGTTGAAATAAGTGAAGGGAATTAAGGGTATATTTGTCTTGATGAGCACTGAGTACTGTATGGAACTGTTGAATCACTATATTGTTTACCTGAAACTAATATAGCACTGTATGTTAACTATACTGAAATTAAAATAAAAACAAAAGCAAAACTACAAAAGCACACAAACAAAAAAGAACTTAAGTGATTTGTATTAAAAACAAAATCAACATATCTGAGTTCATTCCAAATTTGAATTCAATCTTTATAAATTAAGGACTGGCGCCTCTATTTCTGAGTAATGAAAGGAAAGAAAAAGCATGGGCAAACTGCCTTACTTCCAATGGCTTCTCTCCCAGATATTGTCAGCTTAGATTGTATCTTTGTCTGATGGCAGATAACTCTGCATATTTACTTTGTAGCTTCTAAGATTCTCATGACACCTCTTCTGCTACCTTCTACTCACCTACTTCTGTTTGCATGTTCTTGACCCTTTACTCCAACTGGTATTGTAGTAGTTTTCTCTGCTGGAAAACATAAATGCCTATATCTAACCCATTATAATTTAACTGTTCACCTCAGACTTTCATCCAACTTTTTAAGACCAAATGCATAAACAAATTATTCATTGTCAGTTATACAGGCAATACTCATGAATTATTTCATAACTGAATCCTTACTGAAAATACTAATCAAAACTATTATAAAGACAAAGTGAATTGAAATAAAACACTCAGTTATTTAGAACAATGTGTTCTGTTTTCTTAAGTTCTGTATTTTTCTATTTGGTATTCACTAATAACGGGGTCAAACCAACAGCCATAAGGATGGGCATCTCACCTAACAACCAGGGCCCATAATCTGAACCAGCTTCTTACTTAACTCTCATATTTCAAACCAAGGTATCTCCTGCCCTAAATCACCCAGAATCATCTACTAGACAACTAGAGACCACATCTATGGGCCAGAGCTCACATGTAGTATTCAAACTACCCAATCTTGACCTGTTTCTCATAACTTCCCTGCATTCCTGCAGAAACTCAACTTCTCCTCACTCCTTCTTTCTACTTCTTGTCCAAACTTCATGGTTCCCCATGCGTCCCTGCATGGAATTATGTGTTCCCTCCTTTTGGGAAATGTAAGTAAGGTAAATCTTCTTTTAATGCACCATCGTCTCCATGTCAGCACTCAGTCACCTCTATAAATTAGTATCTGGAGGATACAATTACTATTCTGTCATAACAAAATAGTCAGTGAGCATTGAATCTATTTCAAACAAAAAGTTTTCAAAACCTAGGGACATTGCTAAAATAAAATTTGTATATACTTGTTCTCATCTATATGAAAGAAAAAAATTACAATGCAAAGACCTTGGAATCAAGTATTGCTCTCTAAAATATAATTCGGAACCATTTGTCAATGTCTAATATAGAAACATGGATTAAAATAAAGATGTAAAACTCTAAAATATCAGTGCTTCCAGTGATTTTTATAACCTCAGTAGAAATTTCTTAACTGATACACTATAAAATGAAGGAACATTTGCATGAATTTTGGAAATCTTTCTGTTTATCTCTTTCTAAATACAAATATATTCAATATATCAACTTTTAAGTATATATATATGTCATGATTTCATTCTTTGGAAACCTTCTTCCCTTCACTACTTTTCCTCTCTTTCTTTACTTCCCTTTATCTTAGGAGTTTCTTGAATGTTATTTGTAGAATGATATCACTGGTGATCTGCGGGACGAGTTTAACCTTATTTATTTATTTCTATGTTTGCTTCCTTATTTATTCCTTGATAATTTCAAAACTCTGAACTTATTAAAAATAGATTAATTGTGTTAACACAAACAAAGAAAGACAAATATCTTCTTCAAGGTGGTGAATGAATTTGGGAATAAGAGAGTAATAGAAATAAGATCGAGTTTAGCACATTCGCAAAATAACACAAATGATGAATAATTAAATGGCATGACATGAATCATTAATGTAGAAGTTTTTCAAGGACAAATAAATATCATCAGGGTTAGTCATGATGATACAAGAACAGATATGCCCTTAACTACATGTTAACTGTTGAATTTCTGTTGTGCTAGAGTTAAGGCAAATCTAAGAAATTGGCTACATGCTCACAATTAATGCACAGAGATTTGAAGCAATACTTATGATTGACCCTTATATGGTAGACAGATTATTAACAAGTCTAGTCCCATCAAGAGATACTCAGTTAGGGAATACAAAATGAGTTGAACATTATTTCTCTTGACCTCACCTCATCCTTTGTCTCCCTCTCCAGTTCTAGGCTCTTCTACCTGGAAACATTTGACTGATATTTTATGTAGGACTTAAATTTTAATGCAGAACTATGTCACTTCACCTCACTGTGACCAACACTCACAATGTACAGAACAGTGTAGTTTTATATAGGCATTCTCCAACATCAAAGTAGAAGCATATGTGTGTGACCAAAGGCCATGTTTTTGTGGAAAAAAAATTCATCAAAAGAAGCTCTGTCAACTTAAATAACTAGTATCTTACACCATGACTTTATTTTTCACCTGTTTTTTGTTTTTGTTTTGTTTTGTTTTTACCTTTCCCAATGTGGAAAGGGAACTACTTAATATTGCTGATTATGGAATATTCATTACTAATCCATGAGACACAAGTTTTTGTGGAATTAACTTGATGGTTACATGTTAAGTGTACGCATTTTCATGAAACCATAAGTAAAAAGTATCTTTCATAATATAGCCAGGTATTTTTTTTTAAGAGAGAGAGAGAGACAGAGCATGGGGGTAGGGGGAGTCAGAGAGAGTACAGAGCCTGATATAGGGCTTGAACCCATGAACTGTGAGATCACGACCTGAGCTGAAATCAAGAGTCCTATGCATAACTGACTGAGCCACCCAGGCACCCCAGACAGGCTTTTTTACATACATTCTCATATTCCATTTTTGAAGAAGACATGTAATTTTCTCCTTCAACAAAACTACAGAGGATGAGTCTTTAGTAATTCCTAGAGAATGAAATCAGTTATCAGCTACCTTGAATAATCTGAAGTCTCTTGTTTCAGATCCCAGAGTCTGGCATTATATAAATATCTTGCCGAAGGAGAATGGAAAACCCATTGCATAATTCTAATTGAGATGTTGAACTAAGAACTAAAACACGTGGTAGTTTTCACATGTTCATACTTAAAGTCTCTATAGGTGATTTCTCAGGTAGGACATCTGAGAAAAAGGCTATAATAATTAAGTCCCAGAAAAATAAAGTTGTAGAAAAAAAAAGTTCTAGAAAAGAGAATTAGGCTGTGAGAGTTTTTAAGCCCCATACAAGTGGAACAAGGTTTCAAACATGGAAGTATGAGTCTCAACAGGATTCCCTGGAGAATTATCTGTGGGACAGAAATATCAAGAACATTGAGCATAGTGAGCAGAATAATGCCTTAGAAAGTGGCAGTTTTTTGGAGGAGTGGGTTGAAGGCTTTGAAGACATTTTATTAGTAAAAGAGAAAGAGAATTAAAAAAGATATAGGAAACTTTGCTAAGAAAAGAAAATTCAATTTTCCATTGGAAGAGATCCAGTGTAAGAGCTACATTTGTCAAAATCATAAGATGGGTATTCCATTCTCCCTTATAAATTCCCCTGGTCCTATTTTGTTTCATTACTTTGTTTACCTCTTCTCTTTCATGAATTTCTAGCTTTTTGTCAATACCGTTTGGAAATAACTGCTGCTGCTGAATTTCATTTAGAGAAAGTGACAAATGCATCTATGACTATGCCATTTAACCTATTAAATATAAAAGTAAAAGAGTATATTAAGAAATGCCATCACCTACCTAGGAAACAAGTGAAGATTGGCTCAGGGTGTACTGAAAATATCTGAAAATGAAAATGTATTGTATACCTGCAATACAAAAGCACTATAGGAAATTACATTTTATTTATATGATAATTTGGCACATTAAGTAAATAGTGATTAACACTATATGTATTTTATGAATTATAATTTTGGTGATTAATTCTTTAAGCTTTCATGCTACTATAACTTCTCCAATTTGTCAAATTATTTTACAGTCCATTAGAATCATGCATCACCAATTGGGGACAATAAGTAACTTCTTTTTATTGATTTATGTCAGAGACTAAGTACTATTATTTTGATGTCTGTGGTAATAAAGCACTGACAATCAACAAAACTTAACTCTGTTTCTGAGGCTGTAAATAATTATTCTATGTGAAGAAAATGTACACATATTTCAATCTCATCACTAATGAATCATAGCCATCGTCTCATGCATTAGGCTTTAGACACATTTGGTTGGTAACTTCATATATCTACAGCCAATTTAAACTCTTTATACTCCAGATTCATTGAACAATGGAATTTAGTGCTTTGAAATCAAGATAAAAATTATATTACAGGGGCACCTGGGTGGCTCAGTCAATTAAGCGTCAGACTTCGGCTCAGGTCATGATCTTGTGGTTTGTGGGTTCGAGCCCTGGGTCGGGCTTTATGCTGACAGCCAGCTCAGAGCCTGGAGCCTGTTTCAGATTCTATGTCTCCCTCTCTCTCTGACCCTCCCCGGCTCATGGTGTCTCTCTCTCTCTCTCAGAAATAAAATTTTTAAAAAAATGTGTTACATACATATGCAAAAAGAAAAAAAAAAGCATGGTAATCACGTCCTTGCTTTCTACTTCTTGACACACACCTTTGTAGTAGAATATTCTCACAAATCAAGATTCTCTTTCACAAGAAAAATGTGACTTATACTGAAATAGTTGTTTATTAAAAGCCCTTTATGAACTATCTCTGGTTGTGCCAGAACCACATATACCTTAATTAGATAGAGTCTAAGTTTCTTTCATTCTAATTCCATATTAATGTAATTAATGTAAAGCCCACTACAGCAGACCATACATGTTTCTAGATTCAGAATACCATACCTTCCTTTCCTCAGTTTTAACTATTTAGTGTTTAAATAGCTTAAGAGGAAGATAAAGGAAAGATGAGAGTAGAATGACTGTCATTGTCAAATTTCCTGCAAATATTCCAAGTAGAAAGAAAAATATTAATAATGATTTACTCAGCTGCTTCCTATCACTTAACAACATATAATTAATAAAATATTACACTAGCCTGATATAATCTTGGTAAAAATCTATGTGTTAATCTTGCCAGGTCTTGAAAGAAAATAGATGACACAATAAAAATGTATTTAAATTAACATTAACCTAATGAATTTGCTGTTCATTGTGGTACACGTAGAGTGGAACTAGAATGGATAGTGAAGCCCCCAGGGACGAGAAGCTATTGCCATACTTAGCTTTGCAGAGAAGAGGCTACTTTTATCTGAGGTTAGTAAGAGTTCAGCCATAAAAGTGGGGCTACCCAAATGTCACTGTGCTCATAGAAAATGCAGTCATTGACAAAACAGTGGCCCCACATGGACAAAACAGGCCGAATATATACTAAGTTGTCTTTCTCACCTTATTTTTTCACTCATACTAAAACCAATGGACAAAATGTCTAAAGATCAGCCTTCTGCTAATCAAAAAAGTCTGAAGAGGCTGAAAATTAATTTTGTACAGAAAACTGAGTGAAGTCATCACAGAGATATACTAAAAGGAAAACATAGTCCATATCCAAATACTAAACATTTAAATTGAGGAAAATCCACACGTATATTTAACTATCTTAGATAGAATTTATTTCTCAATGTTAAATTACTGCACAGAGAATTTTAAGAAGTATGCAATTCAATGTTCAATTTAAGGATTTAATTTCAATTAACAGTTGTTAACATCAGAATAAAACAAAGACTCACTGCTAATTCACAGACCATATCAGATTCTATTCTTGTAAAGAGAATGGATGATGGTATAGATCCCTAAACTTAAGAACTCTATCTGGTTATTAAGCAAAAGATTTAGTAAAGACATGTCATGAAGTCTAAAAATGTGTTATCTAATATCGAAATAGCACAATTAGAAATTTACTTTAGGCAATATGTCAGACCAAAATGATTTGGAAGTTGGTGGGGAACCTCTTACTGCAAAATTATTGAATCCTAATGAAACATAATAACTTCATTAAATTAGATAAATCTGTATCTGAGAAGAATGAGCAGTAAGTAAGAAGATGATGTGGTTTTCTTGACGGATTTAGGAGGTAGAAACAAGTAATGGCACACACACACACACACACACACACACACACACACACACAGTATTCTATCTTCAGGAAAAAATTCTCCAGGAATAAAGGAGAGATAAAGGCTTTGCAACAAGCAGAAACTGAGGAAATTTATCATTCATAAATCCATCCTTCAAAAAATGTTAGCAGTTCTCAAGGGAGAAGTAAAATGAAATAGTAAAATCTGGAGAGTCCATAAAGAAAGTAAGAATACTGGAGAAGGAATATATGAAGGTAAAATAAAATTATGTTTTGAATTTTTAGGATGAAAAACTATTTGCTGATAAATTGCGTGCATATAGCATATAGCTAAGTGAAATAAACGAGAGCAATGTCATAAAAAATAGGATAGAGCAATTAAGAATACTTTAAAATATGGATCCTGCATGATATAAGAAACAATATAGTGTCATTGGAAGGTAGTCTTAATAAAAAACTGATAGGCAAATTCTAGAGCAACCACTTAAAAAATACTGGAGGATGTTAGAGGAGAAGTGTGTTAATGTGATTGGACTTCATGTTTGCTGATTAGAGTTAGGCTCCTCACTGATAGAAACTGGGAGACACAGTTGTTATTTCTTCTTGATGATTCTTTAATGACAATTACATGTCAAAAGGATGGCACTCTGTCCCTCACAAAATATATTCCTAGGTTATAATACTGGCAAGGGCTGGGAGAGATTTTATATCTGAAAGGAGGCAGAAAAAAAATGTACACTTGCAAGTTTTCTAAAGTAAATCCTCTATTAGATTGGAGTTCAGAGGTTCAAGAAGAGACTTACCCATTGTTTAGTCAAACTCAGGAAAACAAAATTCAGGCCATTTTGGCCAAAACATATTCAGACCTATGAGAATTTAGGAGTTGATTGAGATCTCTTTGCCAACGAAACAAGGAAAAAGAGGATATTGCACTTTGCCTTGCCCTACTTTTACATTTTACCAGGACTTGTGCAGATGGGGTATGTTGAGGTTAGCTGCTTGATAGGAGGGCGGATATCTGTGAGGACATTTAAGATTTCTTTCATCATGATGTGTAATCTTATGGAAGTTGTGGATTATATGTGGGCAAGAAACTGAGAAAGGACCTAGTGGCTGGCCATCTGGATATTTCAAAAGCCCATCATTGTGGACAAAGCATAAATCTGTGTCCATTGCCTTTCAGCCTCAGGTGCCATCAGGGGTTGTGCCTGAACTTTCTAAATTCTGGTAATACTGGTCAAATAAGCATCCTTTCAAATATGGCATTCCAGGCATGAGTTTTGCTGCTTAATAAATTATTTCAACTATAAACTATGTAAAAAGATTATAGATTCTTATTAAACTGATACAAATAACATGTTACCATAGAAATAAGAATATTCAACAAGAGATTCCTGAATTCTAGAAGGGGGTCAGGCAGAAAGAAAAAAAAATAAATGTTTGATTTCTATTTACAAAAGCATAGTCTACTACTAATATAAGTTGTGGATAGTTTATGGAAAAAGCCAGAGGTGTAGCTTGTATCGAGAAAATAAAATTTTAAGATATCAACAGTAGTTTTTAAAAAGCTGCAATCCTCCTCCATCAGTTCATTTATTACTTTGTAATTAACTCTTGTTCCACATGATCTTGGGTTATCCTTCTTATAGTCCCATCCTAATTAAAGTTCTGGATATCCTCAGTCCACTAGTATGTTTCCAAAATTATTTAAGTAATGACATAAGAAGCTATTCCCAGAACTACCTGGCATACTCTTATTCCACAGGATGCTGAGACAGTCCTTTTCTGTCGAAGTACTCTGGAATGAGGCTGATTTACATGTACTTCCAGGAAACCATCAGTATTAAACAAAACAAAAACAAAACAAAAACATATCTGGAAATAGATAACAGAGACTTAAAATGGCTTGATTAAATTACAACTGACAACTTTCAAAAGTAAATGATCTGATCAAAACTCATGACAAGAAAATGCAACAAAAATGAAATTTGGTTCTTTCTGTGGCATACAAGAAAGTAAATCAGAAAAAGTTTGGATGAAATAGCTATAAATATGATTAAACATTTTCAAATAAGATTGTATATTATGTCTAATTTTGGAAAATGCATAAACATAATCCTTACAGAGAAAAAATTCTTAAATGTAAAATATAGTAATCCTGATACATTATATATCGTGAATATATGATATGGTTAGAATACCAACAATACGTCAATATTATCAAGTAGGAAGATTCAGTGTGTTTGAAGTAGGTCTTACACAGATATACAGATGCCTGTATATTAATAAAAACTTCATAGGTTAAGTGGTGTGAATCCACAACTGAAAACTACTTAAAACTGTACAACTTAAAACTACTGAACTCAAAGAAGTAAAGCTATGATCAGGTTAATATTTTAAAAACAACTGATTTTACAGTTGATGATTTTATAATGTTGTCATCTAATATAAGGCAAGGCAGAGCAGGATCCTGATAATAGAAACATAACCTTGCAAATGAGGAAATTGACATAACTCCAGGAATTTCCCCTACAGCATAAGATTTCTGAAATATTTATGTCAATAACATCTTACTCATATACACTTAACCTAAGAAAGACTGAGCATCAGATATGAATTCATGACGCTTCGCAGAAAACCCACTAATAGTAGCATGTCAAATAAAACTATTGCTAGCATCTCTCTTTGTTAAAACTGAAAAAATAATCCTTTGTGATGTTTCTGAAGCCCTCTGGGAAATCTAAAAACAGGTTTTGGTTCAAAAGATATCATTTAGAATATGATTTTAAAAAGCAAAATATTAATATTTGTGAGAGGTTTGAACACTAGGTTAATAATATTCTGTCTTACTAAGAAAAAATACTTGACAGTCTATTCAACTAAAGAGACAAAAATATATTAAAAGTCAATATAGTAAGCAACATGATCTTAAGAAAACTTAACTTTCTAAAGTGTAATGTCGAGTTCTATTAAATAATCAAAAACATGGTGAAGTCATGGTGAAGTCAATGTAAACACAGAAAATTATACTGATAGGACATAGAATATTTGCCTCTTATGTAGATTACTCAGAAGGTAAAGAAAACCTTTTGTAACAAGACATCTTTTAACAGAAAAAAATAAAATGCCAATATTGTATTAGTATATTTGATATTAAATTTCATATTTTTTAATTTTTTAATTTTTATTTTTTTTTAAATTTAATTTTGACATTCTGTATAAACCTTAAGCATCTTTGACCAGGAAAAATAAAATTCCATTTCTATGAATTTTCTGTAACCTTCTATTTGCATTCAGGTGTTGTCTCTCACTTTCCTCTCATTCTGGGACAGCCAGTCATTTCTCCTTAGGGCAAAACTACTCTCTTTTCTTTAACAGATTCACACCCTGTGCACTTTACATACAAAGTGTTCCTTTCAAAAAAACCACAAAACAACAAGAAAACATGTTCCTTTCCACAAGAAACAGCAGATATTGACTATTCTATAGAGAATAAACCGATGGGTGCCAAAGGGAAGGTGAGTGGGGATTAAGGAGGGCACTTGTGATGAGCACCGGGTGATATATGGAAGTGTTGAATCACTATATTGTAAACCAGAAGTTAATATTTCATTGCATGTTAACTAAATGCAATTTAAGTAAAAACAAACGAAAACCCCCAGAAGTAAAAGACTAAATGCGATGTCGTTTCCTATATATATAGGATCCTGGACAGAAAAATGAAATTACATAAAAACTAAGGAAATTTGAATAAAGTATGGACTTTAGTTAATAATAATGTATCAGTAAAGGTTCATTAATTACAACAAATGTGCCATGCTACTGTAAAATTTTAGTAATAGTGGAAATTGTGTACAGAGTTAGAGGGTAGATAGGAGGAGCTCTGCTCTATTTTTCTACATTTAAAACTGCTTAAAACGCAGAGCTATTTTGGGGTACCTGGGTGGCTCAGTCGGTTAAGCGTCTGACTTCGGCTTAGGTCATGATCTCACGGTTTGGGTTCGATCCCCGCGTCCGGCTCTGTGCTGAACAGCTAGCTCAGACCCTGGAGCCTGTTTCAGATTCTGTATCTCCCTCTCTCTCTGACCCTCCCCTGTTCATGCTGTCTAACTCTCAGAAATAAATAAAACATTTAAAAAAAAAACACACTCAAAGCTACTTTAAGAGCCTGCTTGGGATTCTCTGTACTCAAACATAAATAAATAAATATTTTTAAAAATTAAGGTTATTATTAATTAAAATAATATAGCAATAAAATAATAGTAAAAAATACCACAATATGTTCCTCTCTGCCACAAATACTCCTATTTATAAATATTGGTTATAACTTAACCACAGTAACTTCTATTTCATGGAGAACACTAAGGGATGGATACTTGTTGACTGTCACACATTTTGTCAGCATTTTGTGGCAGACTACAGGAACTTATGAATACACATTTCATAAGTTTTTGTGTAAAATATGGGTCCCTTTTATTACAACTGCTCTAACTGCCAAAATTGAACGGGACATAAAAAGACCCAAATATATGTACTCTGTAAAAATAAGAGGCAAGAAATAGACCATTTAAAAAAATATTAAAAAGTTTGCAAACAGATGGTGCTCACATGCAATTATATATTAATTGCATTTTTTTACAATTTATTATTTAATAAAGGAATATTCATAGCAACCACTTAATTTTTTTGCAAATTTCGTATCATGTCTTTAAATTCAGTTTTGTAAGTTTCCAAAGGCAATTAGGGTGTAAACTGTGTTTAATGCTTTGTTTTACGTTTTTTTTTTCTTTTCCTTTAAGCAATGATGTTTTTGCAAACCCACATATAATTGTCACACACTAAGCCAAGTTTTTGGAAATGGCTTCAGTATGAAAGAAAAAACCCAAAAACAATTGACTACCAACTGCTTCATGTTACCTTATCTACAAGATTTCCAACTGTTCTATATTTTAAGGTAATCATATAAGAACCCTGCAAAATCTGCAAAGATATTATTATAATGTTATCACTTTTTCTAAAAATAAGCCTATGTTTTTGTTTCTTTTTTTAAAGAGAATTTCACTAATTTGTGTCGTCACTAAGGTACAAATGAATCTCAAAGGAAATATTAGAATTAATTTTTTTCAAGTTTACAGCTGAGATATTCACAAGCCATATCTAATAGCCTATCTTGGGAATAATTACTGGTAATGGGTATCCAGGGGAAATTATTGCCTGCTGCTGTGAATTAGAAGTGCCACAGGTGGTGTTCATCAATTGGAACGGGTTGGAGGAGAGCAGGAGTCTGAGCCAAGACTCCTTAAGCTTGATTTGTGCAACCATTGTTTCTGGATGCTTCAAGCATAAATAAATTGGCTACTTACAACAATGACCTACAATTTTTTCAAGCAACACAAAATGGTGTATATATAAAACAAAGCACAAATTTAGCATCATGTCCTTAATGTGTGACAGTGAAATGTCTTCATGGTGTGGAAGAAACCCATCTTAAGGTAGATTTCTGAATGAATATAAACCATGTTAAATTAAGGTTAGCAGTGGATATTACAAGTTGCTTTGGTTTATTTTTTGCATGAAATTTAAATAATTATTAGCAAATTGCATTAATTAGTTACTCTATGTTATGTGTTTCTAAACATTTCAGGTGCCCATGGTGCCTGGTGAATATATAAATAGCACCATTAACTCCATTATCATTGTTATTTATAACACCATTTGAGGGATATTATATGTCATCAAGAAATTGCCTTTATGTGTTCTGTGGCTCAAAATAAATAAATACATAAATAATATTATTATCAAAATAAATACATAGATTATAAATAAACACTGTTTTGATGGTTCTTCTTTATAATATAAAAATACCTGAATTTAATTGGTACAAATTTAGTTTATTAAAAATAGGTAACAGACAAAATGAGATTTTGAATAATGTCAGTATTATTTGTGTAATTATTTCAAATAGTCTTCAATTCATTTTATTTCTTATAATTCCATGATTATAAAAATCCTTAAGAGAAAATATTTTAGACAAATATCAGGTCAGTCTCCTAATTTAAATCAATTAAATTAAAAATACAACTACATCATCTCTATGATTACTGATATTTTACTTTAAATATAAATTTGAGTTAGAGGACACATGTGAATACACATACTTTATAATATGAGAACTGAAAAATCACTTGAAATACTAACAGGCTAAGAAAAGGAAACCAACTAATAGGCAAGAAAAAGAAAACAACATATTGAGACAATATTTTCTCATACAGTGGTTAATGCAGTCTCTCAGAAGTGCTTAAAGTACTACCACAGCTCTAACATGATTTAGTCAACAATAGTGAAGGATCTTAAATTAGAAAGTAGAAACCTCCCAAAAGCTCTTTGTTTATTGGAAGTGGATTTACTCACAGCAACTCTGAGGTCTAGTGGTGTGTTCCCATGAAATAATTAGAGTGCTTCCATAACAATAAATTATAAAAGGATATTAGCAAGATGATTTTAGATAAACACTAATTTTTTAGTTAGAGTTGAGTCAGGAAAAAGATCTCTCTGGGTATTTAAAGGACAGGAAATGTATCGCATTTGTTATTGATGTGGTAGGTTGAGAAGTTCAATCGGTATTTGAATCAATCCAGAGTCTAGTGGTAGTATGCTTATTCTACTCATAGGATGGAAGGACAAGTGGAAGATGCAGTGTTACAGGAACCCAGAGGCCAGAGTCACTTGAAGCAACTGGAGTCATGACAGATCTATGTTGCAGGAACTATGCTACACATGGAATGTTTATGCCTCCTATCTCTACTCCTATGTTGAAGCCTAACCCCCAATATGGTAGCTTTTGGAAGTGGGGTATTTGGGAGATTATTAGGTCATGAGAGTGGAGCCCTCATGAATGAGGCTAGTGCCTTTACAAAAGGGAACTCAGGGCACTTGCTCACTACTTTTGCCTCTTGTGAGAACATAATGAGAACATAGCCATCTATGAACCAGGAGGTGGGCTCTCACTAGATGCCAAGTGTGCTCATGCCTGGATCTCGGACTTTCAAGGATTCAGAACTGTGAGAAAAAACTGTTGTCTAAAGCACCCCATCTATGGTAGTTTTGTTATAGAGGACCGAACAAAGACAAACTGCAATCAGAACTATACAGCTACTGCTAGAGCTGCAACCAAAGGTAAAGAAAGAGGAGTGATTTTATGGGTTCCTCTTCCTCCTACTCTGGCCCCCAACTTCGCACACTGCCTCCCTTTGACCAAATGCTGCCAGATTCCCAGTGAAGTGGGAGGAAGCTAATCATCCTGAGATATTGTGCAGAGCAGGAGATGGACAGAACTGTTACTGAGAGAACACAGGAAAAGTCCCAAAGGAGATATAAGAAACACAAAGTATATGGTAGAGTGGAGAGAAATTTTAGACAAGGTAGTAAGGGAAAGCCTCTCTGTGCAAAAGAGATCAAGGTGACTCTTTAATGGTTTCCCAAATTCGGTTTAATCATTTTTTCATTGTTGGATTGGTTCAAGGTTGTGTTCTCAGAAACAGCTGTAGATGAACCAAATTTTTGTTTCATCAATTTCTTCCTGACAAAATAACTGGTAGATTTTTTAGGTAATTTCACATATATTTCATAAAAGCATTTCCAAAGTGGGATTAATCAATTCAAGCTTCCAACAATAATGTAAAATATGTTTCAAATTTCTAAACCTTAAGTGACATGATATTTTCATCACTGATTTAAATATATACAATTAAGAGCCAAACCCCATTGTAGGAATACAAAAAATATATATATAATAATTAGTCCAATAAAGAATTGAAGACACCAAAAATAAAAGAAATATTGAGAAAACTGGAAACTCTACATGTTTTAAGGTTCTGGAATAAGCTTTAGATATGATATTTATCCAGTTGGAAAGATGCATTCTCTGTAAATGAAATGTCAAAGGACAGTCCTCTGTGAAATGACATTCCCAAGCTTTAGTTCTAAACTACTTCTAAAATCGACTATAGTGCAAGAGAGCTCTTGGGATAGAGTACAGAAAAATTTGCTACAAAGAACAATGCTACTCAAACTTATTTGCTATTTTAATAAAAAGATAACTAATTGAATGTTACTAGCATTTACTATTAATGTTAATAGGATTGATTTCTTATTAAAGGGAGATGAAGGATTTGGTGAGACACACATTTCTTTCTTCAGCAGTGACTATTTTTTGATTTGCTGGATCCTACAGATTTAATGAATAACCACAGTTGACCTTTATCTCAATGTATAGCTCACTGTTCATCTATAGTGAAATGTACTATGTTGGTAATCATTTTCTTTTGAAATCATTTTAGTTTGTCCAAAGGGCAGGTTTTAAAAAGCAAGAACAAATCCCCTTAGGAATACTTAGAGGCTGTATAGACTCTTTCATACTATTCAACCTTTTACTTACAAAGGGCTCTTTTAAACTCTAAGTCTCACGCCAACTGCATCAAAGAGAGTATGAAACAAAGCCTTCTGCCAGTCATTTCTTGCAATGGTAGAAGGAGCCCCCCAGTACGAGCTACAAGTTTGAAAATAAACCTGCAGAGAGAATGTCATTTATGTAGGTCCCAAAAAGGAACTTCCTAGTAAATTGAAATTGATATCATTTGGGTGATATTTATGCCCAAACGGTGAAGCCACATGACATATTAATAGGAACAAAATATGGCAAACATCCAAAGGACATTTATTGCTTCAATTTCCTAATTCAAAATGGTTTTTATTCCTTAATCTTAAATATTCCATTCAAGTCTGCAGTTTCATTTGCACTTTTGAGTCAAAACCTTGTATCTTTTCTACTCCTTTACAAATTTGAGATTTTATGCTATCTATTTTTAGCTATTTTATAGATATAATGTTTATTCTGTCTATAAAAATAAAGACAATTACTTGGGGTGGGAATCTCACTGTTAGAAAGGAAGTGATATGAGAAAGAACTCTCTTTGGGTTAGGGAAAGCTACTAGATACTGTCTCTTTTAAATTGATTAAGCATAGCAAAAAAAGTAAAAAAAAAAAAAATGGAAATATAAAACATCCCTCAGATATTGTGTTCTTCCTCATGTTCACCTAGAACAATACCAATTTTACTTGTTTTAATTAGCTTACTTGTCAGATTAAGGAGAATCTGAAGTATCTCCATGCCATGATTGAGGATTCCTTCTTATGCATAGCAGGATCTGACTGAGATGGAATTTCAGTTGGAAGTAGAGTAAAATGTACAAATCAAATTATGAAGTCAGAATGATTAAGCCAAGTGTAGGGAGTGGATTCACGGAGACAGTTTGGGATAGAATACAAAAAGATTATGGACATAAGCAATGCAGAAAGTGACTTAAGTGAAATTTTAGACTTGAGCCCAATGACTAAGATCAGATTTTAACTCAATAGTTTGTGTGAATTTTAGCCATTAAATCTTTGCAGTGATGTATACGATGTGTTGCTAAGGATCCATAAATGCGGCATATGAACAGATCAGAATTATTGTACCTGGAACTTGACTAAAATTTTTGAAAAGAACTTTGGAAATCACTATAGCTAAAACAGAAAACTGATTTACAATTAACGTATGAATCACATGATTTAAATGGAGTTTATAATTCAATAATAGCTTTGTTTGGAATGAAGTGTGATCACCTAATGATAGAGTTTACCAATAAAGATCACATCAGATTAAAGCCTTTACTCTATCTCTCTACAACTAACAGCCAACATAGAAAAAAGCCTACATAGGAAACAGAAAAATACAATATATTTTAACAAGTGCTATATAATAAGTATATTGTAAAACCTAGTTGCCCAAGAAACTAAGCCTGTTTTGATCAGGCATTCTCAAAGAACATTTGAGCAGATACTCAATAATGCTTACTCCCCTTATATTAATGAAATACAGGTCAAATTGCAACATTACATTAGAAATTGTTTCTTGAGCCTTCTAACTAATCCCACTTAGATGTGGGAGCACATTAATCCAGATTATATGGAATTTCATTTTTATCTACCATGCTTGAATGAACCATCAGTGTCATATTTCAAAATATTTAGAATATAATCAACATATTTATATATAGATGTTTTAGTTGTGAATAAATTATCCTCATCGAAAAAAATATAAATCCTATATATGTGATTCTAATTATATTTGCATAGTAATGTATTCATTTATTTTTTCATTCATATATTTATAAATTTATTCTAAAGTATTTACTGGACAGCTATAATATTACAAACATTCTCTACAAGCTGAGTACAAAAAACAAATTGTCCTCGATTCCAATGGAATCTATGTGTAAAGCACATAACAGACAAAAATAGATGTATACAAAATGCACTTTTTGAAATAGGTATATTAAAAAATGCACTTTCATGCAATGGAAAATTGTCTCTCAAAAATATCTATCCATTGTTGCTACAATGTCTTGGCTTCAGGTGAATTATCCATGAATATGCTATTTTGAGTAATATGACCAAAGAAGCTGAGATCTGGGGCGCCTGGGTAGCTCAGTTAATTGAGCCTCTGACTTCGGCTCAGGTCACCATCTCACCGCTCATTGGTTTGAGCCCTGCGTCGGGCTCTGTGCTGACAGTTCAGAGACTGGAGCCTGTTTTTAATTCTGTGTCTCCCTCTCTCTCTCTGCCCCTCCCCTGTTGCCACTCTGTCTGTCTGTCTCTCACTCTCTCAAAATAAATAAACATTAAAGAAAAATTAAAAAACAAAGAAGCTGAGATCAAATCCATTCAATTTGCTCATGCAATATTAAATTAAGGGAAATATCCATAGGAGTACGAGAACTAGGATGAGGCCACCATGCAATATATACTTCAACTGCATCTCTCATGTAGAGTTGTTAAATTTATCAAATAAAAATACAGTATACCCAGCTAATTTGAATTTGACACATTGTTTAACATAAGCATGTTCTACACATTACATAGAGAACACCTATGTGAAAATATTATTTGTTATTTATCTGATATTCAAAATTTAAATGATTGTCCTGTATTTTATTGAGCTAGTTCACCCTCAAGGGTCTCCAAATTAAACTGGCTGAACAAATTACGCACCCTCTGGGTCTACCTTAGAAATCCAAATGGCTTTCTTTTTAAGTTTTTGTATTGATCTTTACCTTGTCCCAAGGCATTAACCCAGGTACAAAAGGATATATTAGAAATGCATGGGCTTTTACTTGGGCCACAAAGAAATTTAGGGAAATTCTATCATCCATTATAATCATGAACAGAGAATTGAGATTAACCTGAATGACTTCGAAGGTCAAGATGAGATCATTAATCACTTCAGCCAAAGAAAGGACACATTTCTCACCACATATTTTAACAGAAATCACTCCCACGGTAGGAATAACTGCCAGCAGAATGTACATTAAAACAAAAAAAGCCAGTTATCATTCCAGGAATCTTCCTAGAATAACTAAAAGTAGGAGAGCTCTTCATATTTATCTGAAATTGTACCTGTGATGTTTCCTTCAAATTTACGGTCTCTCATGACCTCTCCTAAGGTGCAAGTTACCATGATTTCAGGAAGGAGAGAAGTTATGCCTGGTTTCATATAAGAAACACAGGCCCAGCGGTATTTATTCTACCCCTGAAATGAGAGAGTCACTCTCAACTTTGAGAACCCCTAAAGGGGTACCTCATTATTCAGTGCTCACAGATCATCCAAAGAAACCTTCTAGAAAGATGTTAGGTTTTAGAGTTCTCAATTTAGTTTTAATAAATGAATCTAGTTCTTGGTTTTAGAGGGAATGTACAACCTGTCTAAATTTTCCACATACTTAGCCAGATGATACTTGTTTGTCCAATGGGATGACATACAGAAGACTGATTCTACAAACATTTGGGAAGAGGCGTAGGAACTGGGGTTATCATTTCTCGTTTGTAAAACTCTTCTTGGGAAACTTAGTGGAACAGTGATCAAGTCTTGATCGAGCTGTCCTGTAAATGACGGGAAACTTAGTGGTCATTTAAATTTAAAGTTCAGGAAGTATATTGGAGACATTGCTCCAGTACGTTTTCCTTTATGAGGAAGAGGCCACACTGAAATAGAAAACACACAACACTCCTCTCTCCCTTGTATCTTCCAAGTTCTGAGGGATTGTCTTCCCGCTGACAAGATTGTTGTTCTCACTCCACAACCATGAAATTGTGTCTCATTCAGGTAGCTAAAACTTTAACTTTTCCCCAATCAACCCTTACTTGAATGTAAACCTTTACTCTGAATGGACTAATCACAATTATTCGGAAGGAAATTTTTATGAAACTATAGAGATCCATTATGATCAGTGTAGAAGAAGGATATGGTGAGAAGTGCATTCAAACAAACTGTTATCGTTATGACCTACAACAATGTCAATCTAATAAAACAATCAAGGAGCAAAATAAGGATTATGCTTGGATCTTGTAGGTCCTGTTTTGGTCAGGCTATCACAAATAAGGTGTGGCATCCACACAAGCTTGTAGTTAGTGTTAAGGGAAAGATAAATCATACCCTGGATTGATCACGGTGAAATCTGACATTTTCAAAATTGTTTTACTTAACTCATCACCACTCTTGTTCTGATCATTATATAGGAAGAGGTCTAGAAATTATTTCTGTGAATATCTAAATTAAAGAACTAAACAGCCTTGCTTGGATATGTGGACCAGGAGAGAGGTAAAAGAGTTCAAGATGACTTGAAAGTGTAAAAAGCATGAATGCTTCCTTGAAAACCTTGTCTGTAAGTCCATTGTTACTTTTGCAAAGAAAAACCTATCTTCATCAGACTGAAAATGGCAGTAATTGCTGAAAACATGACTAATTTGTTTCAAGAACTATGATCATGTGCTGGAGTTGGCTGGTCAGACTGGAACTGTAACAAGAGTATAACTTGAAAATAGGTCTACCCCAGGGGAAGATGGCAAAATAGGAAGATCCTAAGATTATCTTGTCACAGGGATACAACTAGATAACATCCACAGCAGTATAAATAACCTAGAAAATATCCCCCAAACTGGCAAAACAGACTCTCCAAAGAAAAATGCACAGGGAGAATAAATCCACATAATATCTGATTTTGAAAAGCAGAGGGGCCTAATTTCATAAGTTCTTATAATCAGTGGGACTTAACACCTGGTACTTTAAAAAATCAGTCTGGGAGAACCAGGAGGGTGCTAAGAAACTGAGTCCCCATCCTTAACAAGGCAGCACAAAAAACAGTCCCATGGACATACAGCATAGAAGCAGTAGTTTGAAAATACCTGGGATATACCGGAGGGAAATTTCCATACTAATCTCAGAGCCTGTGTTGGAGGGGTAGGAATCATGTGGAGACTTCTGCAATGACAAAAGAGCTGGTGGGCACCATTTCTCTTCCCCACTCCCCAGCCAAGACACACTAACACCTGCTGGAACAAGCACAACATGAGCTACCTAATTTTCCAAGGGGGTGAGCCTCGCCCCCTTGTCCTCCTGGGGACACGATTCCTCCAGCCAAGCCTCAGTTCCAGGTCTCCTTCAGCAGCAGACCTACATGGACCTTGCTGGCACCATGTGCCCCACCCCTGCATTCTCCTGCAGACTGACTCCCTCCAGCACCGCTACAGGATTTTTATAATGCAGCCTCAGGTCTCCTCCCACAGCAGACTTGTACAAACCTTGCTAACACCACCCCTGAATTCTTCTGCAGAACCGCCTCCTTCAATATGCCTTCACTGGAACCCTTCCAAAGCTGTGCCACAATGTGAAAGCAGTCCCAACAGGGACCAGAACCACTCCACAGTAACTCCTGCCCCAGGGAGAAAGGAAGATAGCCACACACACTAGTGGCAGACATAGGATCTGACAGCAGGCTCCACCCACCAACAAAAGCTTCTCAGGAGACAGCACAGGAAAAGTGTCCTACAGTTCTGTGACACTTCATTTATGGCAAACACATGGTCTGACTGAATTCTAGCCCAAGGTGGCCCTAGCCTGGCCCACCAACCACACAGACCAAACCCTGACCACAACAGGCAAAGAGAATTATTGTAGATGACTGGACTGAAAATGAAAGCAGCTCAGCCTCAACAACAGAGTGCACACAACACAAATAGGAGGCATCCCTGAAGCACAAGGTTGTGGTGAACAGGGTACACTGCACTTTAAGGCACTACAAAACCACTACTTCATAAGGCCACTACTCTCAAGAGCAGGAATAGTTGACTTTTTTAACACAAACAGACAGAGCTAGTCTCCACAAAATGAAGATATAGAGGGGTGTGTCCCAAATGAAAGAGCAGAACAAAATCACAAGAAAGCTAAATGAAATTGAGATAATTAATAGGCCTGATAGAGAATTTAAAGTAATTGTCATAAAGATACACATCAGACTTGAGAAAAGAGGGTACGATCTCAGTGAGACTCTCAAAACAGAGATAGCAAACATGAAAAAGAACTAGAGTTAAAGAACAATAATTAAAGCAAAAAATACTTTAGATGTGATAATAGTAGACTAGAGGAATCAGATAATTGGATCAGTGACCTGGAGGACAGAGTAATGAAAAGCAATCAAGATGAATGGAAGAGAGAAAAAAATAATAAAAAGTGAAAATAAACTTAAGGTACTTTAGGAGACAATCAAGTGTAATAACATTGATACTATGGAAATCCCAGAAGGAGAAAAAAGAGAAAGGAGAGCACAGATTTATTGAAAGAAATAATAGCTAAAAATGTTCTAAATTTGGGGAAGGAAATAAAAATCCAGATCCAGAAGACACAGAGAGCCCCCCAAAAAATCAACCCTAAAAGGTCACACTGACACACGTTGTAATTAAAATGGCAAAAAGTGTGGATAAAGAGAGAATTTAAAAGCAGCAAGAGAAAGAAAGAAAGACAGTTGCATAGAAGGAAAACCCAAAAAGTTATCAGCTGATTTTTCAGCAGAAACTGTACAGGCCAGAAGGAGTTGCATGATATATTCAAAGTTCTAAAAGGAAAAAAAGTCTGCAGTCAAGAATACTCTATACACAAGGCTATCATTTCGAATAGAAGGAGAGCTGAAGAGTTTCCCGAATGGTTCAGTCAGTTGAGTGTCTGACTCTTGGTTTCATTTCAGGTTATGATCTCATGGTTTTTGAGTTCAAGTCCCACATCAGGCCCCATGCTGACAGTGCAGAGACTGTTTGGAATTTTGTTTCCCTCTCTTTTCGCCCCTCCCCTGCTCATACTTTCTTTCCCTCTCTCTCTCTCTCTCTCTCTCTTTCTCTCTCAAAATAAATAAAAGTTAAAAAACAAGTAAGAGTTTCCAGACAAACAAAAGTTAAAGGAATTTATGACCACTAAACTAGCCCTACAAGAAATGTCAAAGTGGGCTCTTTGAGTGGAAAGGAAAGACCATAAGTAGGTGTAAGAAAAGTAGGAAGTACAAAAGCAGCAAATATAAGTATTTATGAAATAATCAATCAAGGGATTCACAAATTAAAAGATGTAATATGACACCATATACCTAAAATGTGGGCAGGAGAGCAGTAAAGAATGTGTTAAAACTTAACCATCACTTAATATAGACTGCTAAATGCATAAGATGTTTCATATAAAACTTTATACATTTAATGGCAACCACAAATCAAAAATACTAATAGATATGCAAAAAATGAAGAGTAATGAGTCCAAGCATATCACTAAAGAAAGCCAGCAAACTGTGAGAGAAGAGAAAAAAGAAAAATAGGAACAGAGATGAACTAAAAAAAATCCATAAAACAAATAAACTACCAATAACTACTTTTAACGTAAATCAAAGGATTTACAACTGCATCAAAAATAATAAAATACCAAGGAATAAACTTAGCCATGGCTGTGAAAGATCTGGACACAAAAAATGATAAAACATTGATAATAGAAATTGAAGATGATGATAACAAACAAATGGAAAGATATTCTGTGCTCATGGATTAGAAGAACAAATAGTGCTAAAATATCCATATTATCCAACACGGTATACAGATTTACTACAATCCCTATCAAAATACAAAATCCTTACCAAAACAACACTTTTGAAAGAACAAGAGAAAATAATCATAAAATTTGTATTGACACACAAAAGACCCCAAATAGGCAAATTAATCTTGAAAAAGAACAAAACTGGAAGTGTTGCAATCCAGGATTCTAAGATATACTACATAGCGGTAGTAATCACAACAGTATGGTACTGGCACAAAAATATTCACATAGATCAATGTGACAGAATAGAAAGCCCCGAAATATATAAAAAGTCTCTTAAGTAAATGTTGTTGGGAAAATTGGACAAGTATATGCAAAAGAATGGTACTAGATAACTTTTTTTAAAGTACACACAGAACCAAACTCAAAATGTGAGACCTGAAACAATAAAAATCCTAGAAAAAAGCACCGGAAGTAACTTCTCTGACTTTGGCCATAGCAACATCTTTCTTGATATGCCTCCAAAAGCAAGAGAAATAAAAGTAAAAATAAACTATTGGGAGTACATCATAATAAAAATTATTATGGTTGGGGATAGGGGAAAATGGGTGATGCACTTGTGATGAGCACTGGGTGTTATATAGAAACCACCTTGACAATAAACTACAATAAAAAATAATAAATATTTTTTTCTGTATAGCAAAGGGGACAATAAAACTAAAAGACAACCTACTGAATAGAAGAAGGTATTTGCAAATGACATATTCAATAAAGGTTAGTATCCAAAATACATAAAGAATTTACGCAACTCAACACACGCACACACAATCCAATTAAAAATGAGAAGATATGAATAGACATTTCTCCAAAGAAGATATACAGATGGCCAACAATTACATGAACAGGTGTTCAACCTCACTCATCATCAGGGAATTGCAAATTACCTCACACCTGTCAGAATGGCTGAAATCAAAAACACAAAAAACAACAAGTGTTGGTGCGGATGTGGAGAAAAAGAAATTCTCCTTCACCTTTGGTGGGAATGCCAGCTAATGCAGGCACTGTGAAAAACAGTACGGAGACCTCTCAAAAAATTAAAAATAGGATTACTCTTGATCCAGAAATTGCACTACTTGGCATTTATCCAAAGAATATGAAAGAAAACACTAATTCAAAAAGATATATACCTCGCCATGTTTATTAACAATATTCATCTTTTACATTTACATTGTTCACAATTTCAAATTATGGAAGGAACCTAAGTGTTCATCAATAGCTGAATGGATAAAGAAGTGGTATATATGTATATTTAAATATTAGTCATTAAAAAGAAATAATTTTGCCATTTGCAGCAATATGGATAGATCTACAGAGCATAATGTTAAATAAAAGTTATCAGAGGAAAACAAATATGGGATGATCTCACTAGTATTTGGAATTCAAAAGGAAAAACAAGCAAAGAAAAATTGAGACAAATCAAAAAAATAGACTCTCAACTATAAAGAAGAAACTGATGGTTACCAGAAGGAAATGAGTGAAATAGGTGAAGGGGATTTGGAGGGCACTTATTTTGAAGAGCACTGAGTAATGTATGGAGGTACTGAATCAATATATTGTGCACTGAAACCAACATAACCCTGATGTTAATTATAGTGGAATATAAAATAATGTAATGACAAAAAATTGGTCTACAACAATAATCTTCAAAAAGGTGTCAAGTTCTGATGAAGTTTACCTGCCATGAGTGGACAGACGCCACACACAAAATATGGCCTCCTGAATTTTTCAGTACTTCCAAAAAATGGTGACCCACGGGCAAATGAGAAACTTATTCAGTGTTATCTCAATAATTTTTACAGTCAGCCCCACACACTGAAAAGCTTAACAAATACTTAACCAGATATAAAATTAAATATTATCATAACAATGTAGCAGCAAATTCACAAGATTAAGATGGAGTTCTCAAACAAGTCAACAGGCAGGAGTTCCAGTTCTTGAATGCGATGGTAGATCCTTAATCCAAAGCAGTCTTTTTTGTGTGTCCAATCTATGATGGATCTGTTTCTATATCTCATACAATGGTGGATTGAAGCAGTAATGTAGATATTTAAGTAATAGAGGTTCAATCTTTAGCTTTGACTAACGTCATCAGAGAATGGGCTCTTGTTTTGGGAATGTATAAGAATAACACAGATGGTTATATTAGCAGCCAGTTTGTGGTCCCAAACCTAAGTGACTTTAATCTGTCAGGCAATCTGTAGCTTTCCAAGAGGCAGACCAAACGGTTAAAAAAGTTATCTACAAGCCAAAAGTCAGTAAAAAGTTAAGGGGGTAATTTTGTAAGCTATGAAAATGGTTTTGAGCTCTGTCCACTGAGGAAAGTGATCATATTCATTTTATATTCCATAGAACTGGCCCCTGAGGTTATATATCCACAGCAGCCTAGTGGACAAAATCAGCTTTCAATTTAAGCAAACTAGCAGTGCATTAGACAGAGGCATTTAGGGAACTTCTGAGAATCAATGGATCCTTTGATTAAACAACTTTGCTTTCTGTAGTATAAAGTTTTCCCCAAAGGGATAACCATTTTTTCATGTGAAGCCAATGCTATTGGGCTGCTCACTGCTCAACCAAATCAAGTTCTGATAATTTCTGTCTATGGAAAACTTTATATGAGGCAACTAGATAACTGACATGATTGTATCAGTTCTGGGAAATCTTTGATTGAATAGCTATAGCATATTGCTTTTTCACCGGGATTTGGGGTTTGTGTCCTTTGGGTGATTCGGGATTGGATCACACAGAAATTACTGTGTGATTTGACACCACCGTATTCTGGGCCATTTGCAGCCACACTGTCATGACAATCTCTGTTAAATTTTCATCTGGCATAAACACATGAAGGACGTGTTTTAGAGTGAAGGACTGATCATAAGAATTATTTAGATTCTTTAGGATCAGTTTCTCATTCTCCTATGGGTCACATTTTTATCACGAGTATAGGCTCAGTGCTTCATAAATCACCTCACACAAGAGGTTTTCTGTCACAGAAAACTGTCCCTGAGAGGACCAAAGCTCTCTGGCAAGTACCCATTAATAATACTTAACTTTTACTATCTCCATACTCAGTACTCAAAATCTCAATATCTCAATACTCAATTTTTTCTCTCACCTCCAAGTGGATCCAAACTTGGAATGTTAGACTGTAGAAGGGTTTGAACCAGAAGATGTCCGTGATGTTGCTATTTTTCTTTTTACATACGCTATGTTTTCTGATTCCATGCCATATTAATAAAAATTTATTTTCAATTAATAAACAAAAAAAAAAATAATCCAGCCTATGTTAAAAAAAGAAAAAAGTAATCTTCTAGGATATTAAACAAATTACAAGAATAATATTCATCTTTGTAATATAGGACTCAGAAGGAGTCTTTAATGCACCTAAATCTGTCAGTCCTGGTCTCTGTGTTTCTCAGTTTAAATTATGAGTGCAGAAATCCAGAGTCACAAGCGTAGATCAAGTGTCCTTCTACTTTCTCAGAAGTACAAAGAAGAAACAGAGAAAACATAGATGCTAGGCAAGCACCCCTTTAGTTGACCAAGCTTCCTTATAGAAAGGCTGAAGAGATACTCCTGTAATATCTATTGCATTAATATTAGTCTAAAGGGCAAATTAGGAGAAGAAGTAGAAGAGCAAAAAATCTATATGATCAGAAGTATATTATGAAATATACAAATAGGTATTTTGAAGTAATGACTTCAATTATCTCTCAGCTATTTCAAAAAGACATATTGTTCTAAAAGTGATACTATATTAGTAAAATAAATATGTCTGCAGACTATATTCAAACGTCAGTACAGATGGTTAAATGACTATATATCCATGATCTTAGGATGCCCTCATGCTGCCACTGAATCAATTGCAATGTCTACATTTCTATTTCGGAACAGAATATTCCAAACTTATTAACAAAGGACCATTGACTTAAATAAAATTATTTTATCTTTGCTGATGAATTTTCTTTTAATTTTTCAAATTTCAATATATGTATTAGTATCTTTGTATGTCTACACTCACCATCAATAGAAATTGTTTTCCTTGATGTTGGCCAAAATATTAATAATTACTATACAAATATATTGTTATAGTCCTTATAAGAGTCAACCAAATGGAATATTGATTCTGGAACCATACTATCTAAGTACAAATTGTTTTTCCTTCTTTTGTCAATATGTTTCTTTGGATAATATATTTTATCTCTTTGTTCCTGATTTTCTTCATCTGTTAGCTAGGATAATACTGGTACCTTTCTCAAACATGTATGTTAGGTACTGATTTTGTTTCTTTAAAAGTTCATTATATAGTAATTATCTTCTTTCCTGAAGAACTTTGTCTACATTTTTAATTTTTAGAAGCGGAATTAGTTGTCTCCAACTGTGTGCATAGAAGTATCTTTTCTTTATTCTTTTTATTTAACCATGATAATTAAAAATTGTATAACTCTTTAGGTTCCTTAGAGGGGTGTCTTTATTTATATTGATGATAGATTTAATCTGCCAGAGGGCATAGCACAGCACTGAATTTGTTTGTTAGATTTTAAATAAATCTTTGAAATTGACTTTACAGATACTCCTCAGCTTGTGATGATGCTACAACCTAATAAGCCTATTATAAGTTGAAATAGCATTGATTCAAAAATGCATTTAAGATGCCCAAGTTACTGCCAACCATGGTTTAGCCTATACTATCTTAAATGTGCTCAGGACACTTCCATTAGCACACAGTTGTGCAAAAGCATGTGACACAAAGCCTGTTTTATAACAGTGTTGAATACCTCATGTAATTTAGTGAATAGTGTACTAAAAGCAAAAAACAGAAAGTGTCTGCATGGAGACAGGCACCAGTTATTTACCCTCGTGATTGTGTGGCTACCTCGGGCTCCAGTTTCCTGCTGCCCAAAATTGGGAGAGAAAGGATTGAGACAAAGTATCAGACCCTCTATTGCTAGCCCTAGAAAAGACCCAAACTGAAATCAGGTACAGCTTGTACCAAATGTGTATTGTTTTCATACCACTGTAAAGTCAAAAAATCCTTGTCATCAAGTGGAGTGTTTACAAGGAAACGGACATAGACATTCATAAACAAGTATTTGTTTGAGTGCCTGCTTTTCAACGCTTTGGGGTATGTATCTAGAAGTGGGATGGCTGGGTTGTATGGCAAATTTTCAGGTAAACACAAAACCACTTTCTGCAGCATCTGGACAATTGTACCAGCAACGTGTGAGGGTTCAAGTTTCTCTATACCCTCACCAACAATTGTTATTTTCATTGTTTTGATGATAGCCATCCTAGTGAGTATTAAGTGATATCTTATGGTGTTTTTTACTAAGTATTTATTTTTGAACAACCACATGGTCTTCTGAAAAGGATAATGGCCCTAAAGTGAAAATAATCCTGCTGAGTGGATTTTTAGAATACAATTATTCTCGGGTAGGAAATAAATATGGTTTCAACGGTGACTCATCAGAAAATGTGCAAAGGTAATTCTTTTTTATCTTAAGAAATGTCATTTCTTATGAATTATAATTTATTATAACTGTACAGGTTTTACTTTTACAGATTTTACATACTAAGTATTTCACGATGGCTATAAATATTTGAGCCATTACAACTTATAGCTTTTGTCAAGATGGCTGTGATATATGTTGGTGAGAGATGCTGTACTCAAAAGGGATGAGCTTGAGGCTTGCATGCCTCAGTCCTCTTTATCGCCCATATGCTACCGCAGGCAAACGTTTAACATGCGTATTTTTGGCTTTAAATAAGCTGCAGCAGAAAACACAGCTGTCCTGTTAAACTATCCCTTGCTACCATCATCTTTCCCTGCAAACCTTATTTTTACAAATCTACATTAAACCCAAGCATTTTTGGGGGGAATATTTTAAAATTAACATTGAAAAATAGAACTTAATGTTCATTTTTTCACCGAATACAGAAATGTTTAGATTTTATTTTTTATTAATGTTATGAATTAAAATCATAAAATCAAATTTTAAAAAGTGTGCTAATTTCTGTTCATTTAGAGATTCCCAAGGCATATCTCTATGACTTTAACAAAAATTTCTAACTTCAGTTGGCTAATAATAGAGAGAAAAGCATTATTGAGTGAGCTAACACAATTAGAACCATAAATATATTCTTAGAGTGATTTTTTTAAATGTTTATTTCTGAGAGAGAGAGACAACATGAGCAGGGGAGGGTCAGAGAGAGAGAGAGAGAGAGAATCGGAAATAGGCTCCAGGCTCTGAGGTAGCTGTCGGCACATAGCCCGACGTGGGGCTGAACCCACGAACCACGAGGTCATGACCTGAGCCAAAGTTGGATGTTTAGCCGACTGAGCCACCCAGGCACCCCTCTTAGAGTGATTTTTAAATGGGACTATGAACTTAAATATTGCCTACCTTTTTAATATCCAAGTTTTTGTCCATATCACTGACATCAACAAAATTCCAGGCCAGAGTGGAGACAATCTGGTTTCAGATCTTCACTGCTTCCAGATGTATGACTTGGGGCAATTTAGATAACCTTTCTGAAGTTCAAGTACTTCATCTGTAAAATGATTATCTACTTATAAAACTATATGGCTTAAATTCATCAATTCATGTGAAACACTTGGAACAGTGACTGGGGAATGGTAGCAGAATATGTCACTCTAAATATGCCACTGTGTTTTATCGATTAATTTAGCTGTAGGCATTTAGAAGAGAGCAAATACGAGGAGAGGTTTTTTTTGTTTTTGTTTTTTTTTTCTGAACTCCCTTCTCTGTGGAGATCCTCCACAAAAATTCAAAAGGAACTTACTTGTCATCTTCCACAAGAAAGATGGACTCTCACCACAGGCAAGGAGACTAGAAGTCTGTATCACACGTACACAACCTTTATCACAAGCTATTATACTTCTAATGTGTTCTAGGTGCCCATTCATCTTTCCAAAAATTTAGTTACATTTCTTCTGTGAGGCCTACATCCCTCTCTTCTTTCTTTAATAATATGGTGATTAAGTCTGAATTCTAAGCCAATCTTGGGGAGTTACTAATTTTTTTCTGGGTATCTCCGATGTATGCATGAGGTACGCATGTTAATAAATTTGTTTGTTTTTCTCTTGCTAATTTGTCATTTATTACAGGAGTCTCAACTAAGAACTCAGACCGGTAAGGGAAAATTATTCTTCCTCTCCTATATTGACAAACATATTTGTATTCAAACTGTCCAGTCCCAATGTATTCCTCATACCTGTAGCCAGATATATCATAAATCACATCTCTCTTTTTATTAAGGATCGCCAACAGCCTCTTATAAACCTAGAACTGAGTTTAATATCTTCCTTACATCCCTGAATGATCTGGTATCAATCTGCCCTCAGACTCCATCTATACCTCCCTAATGCTAGTGGCTCTTCCAGTCACACAGGCCATCTTGTGGTACACAGACTTGCCAGTTCCTTAACTGACTTTGGACCTTTACACTTATTATATCTTCCTTCCTTCTTTTGGAACCAAATGACTCACTTTTATGTCATTTGTGTCAAACTCTCAGTGTTACTTCTTCAAAGGGATCTTCAGTGATAACTCTGTATAAAATAACGTCCCACCTCCACCAGCCTCTGCTTAGTGTTTTACTGGTACTTAACAACAGGTTAGATTATTCTGTATACCTTGTTTCTTCTACCAGACCATAGCTCACGAGAGAAAGGCCTTTAGCATATCGCACTATTGTTAGGTTGTAAAAGAGTGACTGCACATGGGAATTAAATGATAATTGTTTTAAGAATAACTTACTTGCCATTTTTAAAATTACTCTTGTACTCTATTTTTACAAATAGAACACTTTTTTAACCAACATTTTTTAAATAAGTTTATTTATTTATTTTGAGATAGTCAGTGGGGAAGGGGCAGAGAGAAAGGGAGAGAGAAAGGAAAAGAGACAGTAAGAGAGTAAGAGAGAGGGAATCTCACACCCAAGCCAGCTCCTGTCAGCCCAGAGCCCAATGCAGGGTTCGAACTCACCAACTGTGAGATATGACCTGAGCCGAAATAAAGATAACTAACTGAACTACCCAGGTGCCCCTTAATCAATTCTTATCATGAGAAATAATGTACTTAACAGAGAACATTTTATTACAACAAAAAATTGGGGCTCTCAGACAGTTCAGGGAAAAAAGTGAAAATGGTTATTCAATGCATAATATGCTTTTTTTTCACTTCTAAAAACAAATAATGAAATTAAAACTATATGAGATACCATTTCTTACCTATAATCATGGCAAAAATCCATGTTTGACAACCAATACTTGATGTACTAGGGGGAATAAGAATATTTATACATTGATGATGAGCGAACAATCATTTAATCCTGATGAAAGGAAATTTGCCAGTAGCTAGCAAATTTGCTTATGTTTAAACACATTGACCTAGCAATCTCATTCTAGAGAATCTATCTCAAAGAAAGAATGACAAAGTTGTTAAATGCATACATATATATATAATTATTATTAGCAATGACTCTAGTTGTAATAACAGTTAAAGAACAGTACTAGTCCAAATGTACTCCACCAGAGGATGGTCAGATGCCTGTGATTTACTCCTCCCTATAGAACACAGACCTAAAGAAGAAAAAATGTTCATATACACTAATAGTTCAGAAGAAGCACCAAACTATTCCATTAAATTACAAGAAAGAAAACAAAGAAAATTTTGTGGTGAGCAATTAGTAATCTAAGAAAGGCTATAATACAAATAGAAAGATAAATCATGAAATAAAAGGAAGTAAATTGGGAGTAAGATACTATGATAGATGCTAGGCCTCTTTATAGTTTGTTTTAAAATGACTGGATCCACATTAACACTTGATACAAGTTTAAAACTAAATTATGTTTAAAGTAACATGATGAAAAATTGAATGCCAAATGTTACCCTATGCATATATCCAGTTGGGGAGATAATCACATGCCAAAAAACTCTTCCAAGTTTTCTTAAAACATTGTAATTTGATCTTATACACCTGATTAAATATGTCCTAGGAACAAAATGAACTGTAAAAATAATATTAAAATGTTTAGAATAGGCATACTTTTGTGGTAGTCTTAGAAATATTATTCTGATATTGGCCATGTATGTTTTATTTATTAAAAATCAGTAATTATGCTGCTGTCATTAATGGGTGAGATTTTTTTTTAACTGGGAAAAAGAAGATATGCATGCACTGTGTTATATAAATAAATGCTTCCTAAAGGCAAAATTTTAAAGAAAAAAAAACAAAAAGTATATTTTAAACATTAGGCACAAGGCAAAGATTTTAAACCAACTCTCCATTAACTTCCTAGTTTTATAAAATTAAGTAAAGCCATTTAGCACAGCATTACCTGAAAGCCGGACACATTTTATTTCATTTTTTTCTATGAATAATTTTTATTTTTGTAACAAATATATTGAGTTAGTACAAATGCCATTTTCCTAAAGAAAATTTTTGTAATGACAAAATGATGTACAAGTTGCTGGCAACTTGCTGTCATGACTAGGAAGTCTCCTCAGAAAATTTACATAAGACTCTTAATCTTCTTGATAGATTTTATTTTTTTAATTCATATATTCATAAAATACATTCCTACCTTTACATTCATTGTGGATCTTATTATGTTTCAAATTGTAAACTATTATACTCTCTTGCCATGAATACTTTTCATTTGGCTTCTGTCTTCAAACAAATATGTTCATTTTCGTAACTTACAGAATATTCCTTAAATTTCTATCAATAATCATTTAAATGCAACCTCCATTTTGAATATACTTTCAATTAGTGTGTCCAACATTATTACTTAATATAATTTAGAACTTTAATTTTAGAACTGGCAAACTGGAATAATGAACTTTCTAATTTACAGTTGGTTTCTCATGTCATAAAAAGCTAGCATTGAAGATTTTGCTTAATGTTTGCCTAATGATCTATCTGTAATATTACCTTCCTGATAACTACTTTTCTATCAGTATTTAATAGTTTTAAGCTTGGTTGGCTATAAAACTTATTAATTTCTTTGTAAAAGGAACTGCGGTAGCAAAGCCTCAGATGCTCTATGAGTGGAATATAACAGGTAAAGACATATTATATGAATTTTAACAGTATTTGCAAAGTAATAAAGCCTGAATAACTTTAATTTCATGAAACACAAATAGTTAATACGTGGAAATGTTAATATAATAGTAAATATTGGATCTACACATCAGTTTTGCACTTGAAAAACAAGAGAAGAAAATCTCATGTCACTGTAATATGTGATCTCTTTAACTGACATTCAAAGAAACAGAAAAATTTAATATTGTGTTATTAACACAGGTAATCAATTTCTTAGTCTCAGTTTAGAGATTTTTTTCAGTATATAGAACAGACTTAGATTTAAGGACAATTCTTAGCAATTCTGTTAATTTATAAAATCATCTAATATTTCCTTACTACTAAATTTTGATTGCTTGCTGTTGCTTACTTTCAAAAATTAACCATAAGTAGTGTGTGTGTGTGTGTGTGTGTGTGTATTTGAAACTGAAATATTGGGCCCGATGATTGTTGTTCATCAAAAAACATCTCATTTTTTTTAAAGCTTATTTATTTTGAGAAAGTGAGAGGGTGAAAAGGGAAGAGGCAGAGAGAGAAGGAGAGAGCAAATCCCAAGCAGGCTCCATGCTGTCAGTGTGGGCCTTGATCTCACAAAGTGTGAGATCATGATTTAAACCAAAATCAAGAGTCAGACGCTTAAATGACCAAGCTGCCCAGGTGCCCCAAAAAACATTTTTTTTACTAGAAATGTAAGAGTTGATTTTGCTGGTTGTTTAACTTTGTATGTTTTTTATTGATGAAGAATTTCAAATATGTCTTTGTAACTTAAAAATAAACTTGAACAATTGATTTCAAAATTAAGTAATGCTAAATATATTTTATTTAATTTTAATAGAAATCTAATGTGATTATTTGAGATTGATTCCATAAATTAAAAAAAATCACCTTTATACCTTATTTATGGAAAACGTTTTTTCTGACTCAAAGAATTGTGGCTGATGAACAATTTTTGGTAGTATGAGGAGCTGAAGAGAGCAGTTATACAATCATGTTGGAGCACCTGGGTGGCTTAGTCATTTAAGTATTGGACTGTTGGTTTTAGCTCAAGTCATGATCTCATGGTCTGTGGGTTTGAGCCCCACATCAAGCACTGTACTGGTAGCTGGCACAAGCCTGCTTGTGATTTTCTTTCTCTCCCTCTCTCTTTCCCTACTCATTCTCTCTCTCTCAAAATAAATAAATAAACATTAAAAATTTATTAAAATCATGTTAATAAACAATTATTAAAGTCTGATAAATAATACAATGGTAGTGGAAACATCACTGAGTCCAATAAGTTATGTGTAAATCATTCTGTTAAAATTTGAGAGTGGGAAGGACCAGTTAAAATCTCCTACTTAATCATTTGAGCCTTGGACTTCTTCTGAAAAAGAAATTTATGACTTAGTAAGATAGCAAGACATTTACATAAAGCTATTATAAAAATAAAATATAATGACTTTAAGGTAACAAAATATATTGGACTGATGAGTTTTGTACTTATCTGTCTAAGGTAAGTTTATTATTATTATTAATTAATCTCATTATATTTTATTAGAAAGGTGGATATTAGGTTGAGGATAAAATGGCCTCAGATATCTCTAAGCATATATATAGCGAAAGATTCTGGCCAGAAGAAGAAGATGACTAAAGGATTAAAGACAAGAATATCTAAGTTGTACTAATTTGATACTCATTACATTAGAATGAAGATAGAAGTTAGGAACACTGAAACAAGAAAGATAATTAAGTTCAGATGGGGAAACTACTTTTTTTTTAATATTAAGGACAGGGATTTTATTTAATGAAAGCAATGGGATCTCTTTTACTTTTGGAGCAGAGAAATGGAGTAAGTAAACATATTCTGGGGAGTGGGGGGAGTGTGTGGTGTGTACTAGGAATTGGAATTTAGAAGAGTATTGCAAAATTTAAGCCATAGCTAATAATGAAGATTAGAGGTAATGTTGATTACTTACCAAATTTTAGGTATTATTTTCATATGTGCATAGGTTATCTTATTTAAATTTCAGAATAGTATTGCTAGTAATTATAGTATAGTATTATTCCTATTTTACAGATCAGGAAGTAGATAAAATTAAGTAACTTCTCTAAAAACACTCAGTTTAGTAAGAGTTGTCCCAGGATTGAATCCAACCAGTTTGAATCAAGAATATATATGGTTATCAAAATGAATGTAGAGAGAATAAAATGTAGATATTTATTCTAATGTAGAGAGAATAAAAATGAAAATTCAAAAAAAGGAAAGGTTGGAAGACAGTTGAAGACACAAAACATAATCCAGAGTTTTGGCATGCATTTCTTGAAGATGCTGATATTCTCTTGGTCACTTAAAAGGTTTTTCCCACCTTGAAGGCGGTAACCTGGAAAGGGGTAACATTATACTCGTTCTTAAATTAACTTCTCAGGCCTAGTATTTAATAACTGAAGACATAATTGGAGTCCATGGTTACTAAACAAAAGCTGAGGCTATCAAATACCTCTCTTCTCTCTTGAGCTGTAAGCCCAATGAAAGTAAGGAGCAGATCTGTCTTTCTCTCCACTCTTCTCATTGCTTCACGTAGTCTGTTAATAGCATATATGTAAAAACAACTTTGGACAAATGTATGCATCAAACACCCATGTACAGAATAATGCTAATATGCATGTGCAGAAGTATTTGTGTATATATGTGTGTATAGTGTATGTGGTAAAGCTTTTTATGTTGTATGCAATAAAGAGAGTTGCAAGATGGCTTCTCGTTGTGGTTTAATTGAATACTGACATGGTATTTCACAGGTCAGATCTGATCAAGAGAAGTTCAAATTGGTTGAGAAAATAAAAGCATTCATCTCTCTCTCATCCTAATAGAGAAGTGCAATAAACAGAGAAAGTCATCCAGTAAGTCTGAAGGTTGTAATGTGGACACTTTCACTCTGGACATATTTTGAGAAAACCAGTCACAAAACACTTCCCGTACTTACATTCACCTATCATCGAGATTTCCTTTTTTTTTCTAAATCATAAAACAGCCAGGAAACTCCATTTATGATTGATCATAAGTTGTGTCGATTTTGTGCGGGGAACATTTTCTTTCCAGGCTAGTGAATAAAGCCTACCGCACAAACTATAACATTATGATTTCCTTTCTGAGCTGTTTCCCAGCTCAGAGTGTGCCTGTATGAAAGCAGCAGGCCACTTTTGGGTTTGCAATCCATAACTTAGGTTCTGAATTTTTCATCCTTGGGCCCATTGCTCATAGAGAACTTCTCATTTCTTGAGGGGTAGGGTTGAAGGCTGAACAGTGTCAAAACATTAGGTACACAAGGAAATGAGTTTCCTAAACATCCTAGTATTTTCTATGTTTATTCCGGCTTTGTTTGGCCCCATATGTCTAAGATTCACTTGAGAATGGAGCTTCCTTGGTATAAATGATTTTATGACTAAATGGACAAAATTATTGCAAGAGAAAAGTTATCCTAAAGTTTTCTGAATGGTGAGTTCTGAAATCAGACTTCCTGAGATTAAATTAGGCATTCATTGGCACATCAGGTCATGTCACTTAATTTTTCTCTAATTCAATTTTCCTGACATTCAAATGGGTGTATGAGTAATATTTATCTTACAGATGTCATGTATTATGCAATACAATATATAAAATCTAATGCCAGTGATACTTAGTACTGACAGTACACCCAGTGGGTGTTAGCTCTTGTTGGGTGATATTAACCCACATAATACACACACACACACACACACACACACACACACGTATTTTTAAGCAAATTGGATTAAAAGAGTAATGACTATGGAAATATCTAGAATAGAAGAATAAAATAATAATTAAATACTGGTCAAAATTCATGGTTTGGAGCTTATAAAATGGAAATAATAAATAAATTAAAGAGTATCAATAATTGCAACAAAAGTCTGAAATCTCTTAAAAACTCCAAAATGTACTCACAATCACATATATGCAAATTAAAACCAAATTCCCTTACCAAACTAGGGAATTTTAACATCCTGACAATATTCTAAGTGGTAATGAGGGTGTATATCAATGAGAACGACTTTGCATTGTTGAAGGAAGTACAAACTGACACAACTGATTTACAAAGAAATTTGGTAATATCTATTAATGGAGGTTATTCTATGTCATCAAACAATGATTTCATTCCTAAGCATTTCATTCTAAACATTAACATTAACCTAAACATTAACTACTGTTAATAGTTTCATATAGTCTTTCATTCTTCACTGCATCTTAATGAAACCAAAAGATTGAGATTTCTTGAAAAGAAATATATGAGCAGTATAAAATGTAACCTATGAATATTTAGGGGATATTTAATTTAGCAAGAGGAAAAAAGAAACATCAAAAATACTGCATTAGAATTTCCCATGATGCTAAAATGCCACAGCTTGAGGGTAACACTATGTGCTATGGTGAAATCTGAAATTATTTTTTTTTCTTTCACACTCGTTTTTTTAATGTCTTAGAGAAAGAAAAGAGGGTGATTTAAGTTTTCATTGAAAAAAATGCTGTCCTAACTCTAGCAAATGCAAGGTACAAATGATTCACTCATTAAACTGTTTGGAAATAGTAAGAGGAGCTTATGATTCTTGATGATAGCTCAAACCAAAATGTGCAAGAGAGTTGCTAGGAGCATAGGCTGTGCTTATTGGAGTGGACCTCAGAGGTTATTTCAGTCATGGAAGCTGAACTTGACTGTTAAAAGACATCTGAACATGTACTGCTACCTTGTATGCATGCCCATTGTGAGTAGGCAGGGGCTTTTGTTATAATTAATCAAGTTTATTAGCTACTGGCCTCTGGCAGGGTTCATGGTGATCCTGAGCAGGGACTGAAAAGATATCATGGTGAATTACATACAATGTTACTCTTTGCTTTAACAATATTACTCTTAAACCTAGGAATGACACTATCATTTTTGCTGACAATTCATTCACGTAAACATAAAAACGCACAAGAAATAAAAAAATACGATCACAAATTTCAAATCAATGCAAAATTATAACCCCACCATATGCCTGGAGGAAGAGTCAACATCTATGGAAACCCTAAGGATACTGCAGTGAGTAATAAATTGATCCTCATATAAAAGAGGAACAAGTAAATATCTGCTTGCCTTCAACATTTTCTATACAGTGTACTATCTAAAATTTACAATCACTTGATCTTTTAAGACACATAAGAATAAATATAAATGGAAACTTTATCTAGGAAGTTTACACTAGTAGGTTAAAATAAGGCATTTTATTCTTGCCTCAATTTCCTTTTCATAGCCCCAAATCTCTTACTCCTACTCTGCCAAATATATGACAGCTCAGTGATGGGAGTGAAAGCTCCTGAAAGCCCCTTAAAAATTTCTGGTTCTTTAAGAATGGAATGAGAATGAAAAGAAAGCCCTAAGTAGTAACAATATATCATAGTATTAGGGGGAAAAATGTAGGCTAAGAAAAAAGAAACTGCATGGAGAGACATGTTAGCAATTTCTAAAACAAAAAAAAATCATTTCTGTATTATAAAGCTATAGTTATTTTTTGTTAATTAATCCAGAAAATATATAATGATTAAAACCATATATTTGTTACGGAAAAAAAAAAACAGAGGCACTTAGGTGGTTCTGTTGGTTAAGCCTCTGACTCTTGATTTTGGCCAAGGTCATAATCTCATGGTTGGTGAGATTGAGCCCTTTGTCAGGCTCCACACTCCTTGGAATTCTCTCTCTCCTCTCTCTGCACCTTCCCCATTCACTGAAGTGCATGTGCTCTCTCTCTCTTTCTCTGTCACTCTCAAAATAAATAAGTAAACTTAAACAAAGTACTGTAGATTGTGAACATATAATCCCTAATTCCTTTTAAAAAAATCACTAAATAGGGGTGCCTGGGTGGCTTAGTCGGTTAAGTGTCCGACTTTCGCTTAGGTCATGATCTCGCGGTTCGTGGGTTCGAGCCCCGCGTCGGGCTCTGTGCTGACTGCCAGCTCAGAGCCTGGAGCCTGTTTCAGAGTCTGTCACTCCCTCTCTCTCTGACCCTTCCCTGCTCACACACACTCTCTCTCTCCTAGAAATAAATAAAAAAAAAGAAAGAAAACATTAAATTTTTTTTTTAAAAAATCACTAAATAGCCTCAGCATCTGATATATTTTTCCATGCATATATTTCAATGCATATATTGTTTAAAATAATTTACTTATATGACATACATACAATTCTAAAACTTATTCTTAAGTTTTCACTATTTTAATGTTTTGATATAACAAGAATGTCAACATTCAATCACAGAGAATATTAGCAGAATGGAAAAATTGATAAATTTCATGAAACAACTTTAAATTCCTCTATGCCTATTAGTAAAACTACATATATAATTGTACAAGCCATATAATAACATGCTATCCAGGCATTTAAAAAAATTAAGACTATTTTGTTTGGTTTTCAGATTGAATGGTAAATGTTTATAGATCTATGTAGTCAAGTATTAGTTACTCTTGCATGTAGGAATCACAGTGAAACAAATAAACCTTTTTTACTAGATGTTTGAACTGAAAGTCACAAAAAAATATAGAGAAGTAAATATTGTTCAAGTAATTATATTATTTGACTGTAAACAATGCATTACTAATTCTCTATATTATATATTACATATAATAATCATATAAGATACTGTTCAATTTTCAAGATAATAGTTTCGTTGTTAGTATCATGCTTAGTGAAGTCTATAAAGACACAGATGAGGGGTGCCTGGGTGGCTCAGTTGGTTAAGTGTCTGACTTTGGCTCAGGTCATGATCTCATGGTTCGTGGGTTCAAGCCCCTCATCGGGCTCTGTGCTGACAGCCAGCTCAGAGCCTGGAGCCTGTTTTGGATTCTGCGTCTCCCTCTCTCTCTGACCTTCCAATGCTCACACGGTCTTTGTCTCTCTCTCTCTCTCAGAAATAAATTTTAAAAATTTTTAAAAAGACACAAATGATATGAAAATCTTAATGGCCATATCCTCATCCTGGTAGTAATTACTGTATTAATCATCTCTAGTCAGGAAAGAATTATTTCAACAGAACATAGAGAAATGTATGTCAAAACAAGAAGTACTGATATATCACAGAGGTAGTGACTACAGAAAATAGATATCATCACTAAGGCTGGCACATTAATGGGAACAGACTGGAATTCTAAAATTTTATTTTGGAAGGTTTCTATTCAAATGATAATCAGACTTTTGAGGAAGAGATATTACTATTACTTTTTAAAAGTTTGTTTATTTATTTATTTATCTACTTATTTTGAGAGAGAGAGAGATACAGTGCAAGTGGGGAAGGGTCAGAGAGATAGAGGGTGAGAGAAAGAATCCCAAGCAGGCTATATACTGCCAGCACAGAGCCTGATGCAGGGCTTGAACCCACAGAGCTGCAAGATCATTACCTGAGCAGAAACCAAGAGTTGGACATTTAACCAATGGAGCCACCCAGCTACTCTATTAGTATTTAGCAAATACACAAAGAGCTTGAAAAAGTGTCTCTATGGAAATAGTGCCCAGACCTCGGAGGAGGGTCGACCCCTGAGGTTCAGTCCTCTGGAGACCTACAAGATTCTTGTTCAGAGCTCAGAAAGGGGGTCCCGCAGAGCTGGGACTCAGGGCCCTGAGGAGAGGGCACTGAAAGAGTGGTTCCATTAAGGTAGAGAGTCTGCCAGCTGGAACCCACTGCTTCCAACTTGAGATGAAATAACATTAGCAAGAAAAGAAAGCAAATAGAACAAATTTCCTTCTTTCTAGTCCAGCTTTCTAGTCTGCTTCTAGCAACTCCTAATACAATGGCTAAAATAAGCCATTTGGCAAAGAAAAAATGTTAGAAACTGAGAACCCAGAGTTGGCAAATTCATTTCTAATATATTAGCACATTTGACAATAAAAAGTTTATAATTAAAACTTTATGAGCTAAGGACACTAAATATGCGTAATGAATGAAACTTGTCAATGTTAACTGGTAATTTTCTAGGACATACAAAGTATATGTAGTGAAGATAGACCACAAATTCAAGTAAACAAAACTCATAGTCAATATTCATTCAGACATGCTATACAATAGTTAAAACTGGAGCAAGTTCATCAGTTTCTCTAATGTGTGAAAAGCTCAAGCTGTCAATTCTTTTTTAATATATTTTATTTTTTAATGTTATTTATTTTGAGATGGACAGTACACATGCACAAGTGGGGGATGGGCAGAGAGAGAGGAGAGAGAGAATCTCCAGCAGACTCCAGTGTCAGTGCAGTCACCTACACAGGGCTCAATCTCAGGAACTGTGAGATCACGACCTGAGCCGAAATCAAAAGTTAGATGCTTAACCAGCTGACCCACACAGGCATCCCGGTATCTGTCAAATCTGAAGAGGGTATAAATATTTTACATGCTAATGTTATATGCCAATGGCACAGTAAGAATTTTAATTATGAAAATAGAATTAGGTTTATTTTTAAACTTTAAAATTTTGCTAATCTTGAATGAAACTTCCATTCCTATATATGAACAAAATATTTTTTTCCTTTTTTTTTTAAATGTTTATTTATCTTTGAGAGGGAGAGACAGACAGACAGAGGTTGAGCAGGGGAGGGGCAGAGAGAGGGGGAGACACAGACTCCAAAGCAGGCTCCAGGCTCCCAACTGTCAGCACAGAGCCCTATGCAGGGCTTGAACCCACAGACTGCGAGATCATGACCTGAGCCAAAGTCGGACATTCAACTAACTGAGCCACCCAGGGGCCCCACAAAAATCTTAATCCAAAGTCAGAAATCCGTTGTCTCACCCAGATTTCATTCTTTAATGTAAAGCATAATTTAGGTTGGAATATCTCACAATCACATTGTAAGAATGTTTTATAGAAATAGCATGTGAGCAGTGTATTTATATATGGGTTTAGATACTGAATTTTGGAATAATCTTCTGTGATCATTTCCTACTTTCGAATAACCAAATTTCTGAATGGATGATGGAACTTTGGGAACTTTGGGCGACTTTACTTTCAGCCAGCAGTTAGGTCATAAACAGGCTATTGAGAAGTAAAATTGACTGTCTAGTTTCAGAATCTGAGTTACTAAATTCGAAAAGAGAGTATTTTACACTTTTCAGCTTACATGGAAAATCTTAATTGATAAATGTCAGATGAAAGGCAAAGATAAATCTTATATGAGGTTAGGGAAATGAGATTTTTACATGCATCCTGGCACATTATGCTAGCTGATCTAATAACATTTAAAGGGATTATTAATGATCATATAATGGATTTTTTTTCTAATTATTCCCAATTATGTCTTACAGTTTTCAATGTATCCCTGTAATGGAAATTTACAATTTAAATGATTATTTCTAATAAAATTCTAGTTATACTGATTGACTAATAATAAGGTGAATAATATGGATGAAACAAGTAAGAATTTTGAGAAACAGGCATAAAGTTGAGAATTTGTTACTGGAAACATTTCCTAGTACATAGGACTCAAAAATATATATTATAAAGAAGCATTTTGAATAAAAATAATTTTATTTCATGATATCAACGATCATCTCTACATCTGCAAATCTGAGTTTAATAATAAGCAGTTTAGGGTCACCCGGGTGGCTCAGTCAGTTGAGTGTCTGAACTGGGCTCAGATCATGATCTCACGGCTCATGAGTTCAAGCCTGGCATCAGGCTCTGTGCTGACAACTTAGAGCCTAGAACCTACTTCGGATTCTGTGTCTCCCTCTCTCTCTACCCCTCCTTTGTTCATGTCCTCTCTCTCTCTCTCTCTCTCTCTCTCTCTCTCTCACACACACACACACACACACACACACACACACAGAAATAAATATTAAAAAATATTTTAGGGGCGCCTGGTTGGCTCAGTCGTTAAGGGTCCAACTTCATCTCAGGTCATGATCTCGCGGTTCGTGGGTTTGAGCCCCGTGTCGGGTTCTGTGCTGACAGCTACCTCAGAGCCTGGAGCCTGTTTCAGACTTGTATCTCCCTCTCTCTGACCCTCCACTTCTCATGCTATCTCTCTCTCTCTCAGAAATAAAATTTAAAAAAATATTAAAATTATTTTTAAAAAATAATAAGTAGTTTAATATCTTATGAGAAAACATAATAGTTGCTTTGTTCACCAGAATACCTTTTTGACCTAAAATAATCTTTTATTATAAGATAGATATCAAATAAAATACTAATATGTTAATAAATATATCAATAGTAGCAAATTTTAAGATTTAAAGAACAATGATATCTCTTCAGTTACTAGAAAGTAAAGTCACCAGTTATATAGTTTAATTCATTATTACAGGTTTGCATTCTTTAAATGCATGTTCTTTAGGTTTTGAAATTTAAATATTCATAGATGAATGGATAACCTAGTAAAATACCATGCTTTAAAATAATGAATTAAATGAGGCACCTGAGTGGCTTAGTCGGTTAAGCGTCCGACTTTTGCTTAGGTCATGATCTCGCGGTAGTGGGTTCGAGAGGTAGTGGGTTCGAGCCCCAAGTCGGTCTCTGTGCTGACTGCCAGCTCAGAGCCTGGAGCCTGTTTCAGTCTGTGACTCCCTCTCTCTCTGACCCTCCCCCGCTCACGCTGTCTCTCTCTCTCTCTCTCTCTCTCTCCTAGAAATAAATAAAAATATTAAAAATAATAATAATAAATAAAATAAAATAAAATAATGAATTAAATTAAGGGTGAAATTCCTTTTCTAATAAGTTATAGTAACCATAGAATACAGTTAGAACATAGAATTTATTACATTATGTATACAGATGCCTGATATTTAATATTGACCTGATAAAGAACTCCAATTTGGTCTTTAACTATATAATCCAATAACTTTCAGAATTGCACATCATATTTAATTGTAAGAACTCTATACTAATTGTAGGGAAAAACACCCAGCAGTTTTGAGTAACACACTCTTCTAGGTAGAATTTTCCATTAGTGGCTACAATATTTGCCAATAATATTGGAAAAGAAATCTACTTTTCTTTATCTCACAAGTCAAGAAAGTCAAAAGTAGGGCAAATTATAGCTATCTGGATAATTTTGGCAGAGTTCAATCTTATTGTCTACCATAATACAAAGATTTTGTGCAGAAGCCACTAATAAACATGCTTATCAACAGGTCAATCAGATTCAGCAATGACATGAACTAATGATTCCTTTACATATTGGTTGAAGATTTGCAGACACACACACATTTAAAAATTAGAACTAACAATTTCTTTAAAAGCACATTATAAAACAACTAAATTTAAATACATAAGGCCAAGTTATTAGTATTTTTAAAGTTTATTTTATTTCTGACCCTTTTAAAAATGTTATTCATTTAGATGAATTTTGGATAATTTAACAAAAAGATTAAGTAATGCTGTTGTTATAGAAATCTACACTTAGAAACTGTTTCTGGAAAGAAGTACTACTTACCAATGTACCTGAAAATAAAAATTTTGCTTTTAACTTTTGTTTGACCAAGCATGTCATGATAAAAAGTATTACTCTGCTGAGACTTGACTTTTTTTTTTTTTTTTTTGGTTTTAAATGTGTGAACCTTAAACATTGTATTTCATAATACTTGCCACACAGTTTTCTAGTTAAGTATCGCTCATTCTCAGAATTCTGCAGTGCAGAATCTTACCATTCATCGGTAATTAAATGATTTTAATAATACACTGATGACAAATTAATGTAGCATCTGTCCATCTTTATGGCAGCCATTAAGTGACAGTTTAATTGTTGGCTACTTTCCTTACTCATTAAGGATAATTTCTGAAAGATTTTTACAACCAAGGCTATCATGAGCAAAATGTGCAGGAGATCATATTTAAGCTGCTCTTTTTCTTTCCATAATAACTGAATAATTTCAGTGTCCTCAAATCTAACCATTAATTTTATAAATGAAACTTACTTTATATTAACTTTGACTACTGAAGCAATTATTTTATAAAGATTCATTGATGAGCCTGAAGAAAATAACTTTTCCATTTACCTATCTAGAGATAAACATACCAGGAAATATATCTGTAATTTTACACAATGACAAAAGCATATCAACATTAATATTCTGATTTGTGATAAGATATTTGTCTTTATTGAGACTGTTATAAGAATCTACCACCACTGAAAGCCTTAGAAACAACAGAAATGTATTATAAATTTATTTCTCACTTTAATGGAGGCTGGGAAGTCCAAAATGATTATCAGATTCTGATAAAGGCCTTCTTCCTAGTTCACAGACTGTACTTTCTCCCTGTGTCCTTACATAATGGAAGATCCAGGGATCTCTGTGGGGCCTTAAGAAAACTAATTTCATTCATAAGAGCTTGACATTCATGACCTAAGTACCTCCCAAGACACTATCTCTTAATACCAGCACATTAGGCATTAGAATTTCAATATATTGATGGGGGGTGGGGGTAGATACAAATATTCAAGCCACAGCAGATATAAAAATCTATGGTAGACAGAGAATCAATGTGAAAAATATTTAAGGCATTAATAAAATTTTCTTTGATAACATAGATTTCATATTCATAAAGCCTATGTATTGTCCACTTGGGAATACTTCTTGACTTATAACTAATGTACTTCACTTTTTCTTTTACTCATTTCAAAAAATCTATCAGTATAAAGTGTAAATGTTGTCTAAAAATAATTCTACAACATTGTGTACATTGGCATATAAAAATGCATATGTTGAAAAATAAACATGAATGATGAGAAAAGTTGCACTCAAAGGGAAATGACAATAATAATAACTTAGTTTGATAAATAAAGTATTACACAAATAGCAAAAGTGTTTCATTTTATAAATGAAGTATTTTATTTTACAAATAAAAAATAAAGTGTAACATAGATATCAGAATGTTGTTTAGAAACTGTCCTGGATTCCTACTGTTATCCCACATTATAAAACAAAGCTAAGCGAATAAAAAAGAGAGAGAGAGAAACAGATAGAGAGGAGACTGACATGAAGATAAGGAGAAGGAGGAAAAGGAGAAACAACTCTGTTGTGGAAGCAAAGAGAACTGCATGCCTCAAACAGAAAATATGTTAGAGGCATCTGAGTGGCTCAGTAGGTTAACTGTCCAAATTCACCTCAGGTCATGATCTCACAGTTCATGAGTTCAAGCCCCATGTCGGGCTCTGTGCTGACAGCTCAGAGCCTGGAGCCTGCTTCAAGTTCTGTGTCTCCCTCTATCTCTGCCCTCTCCTGCTTGCATTCTGTCTCTCTCTGTCTCAAAAGTAAATAAACATTAAAAATATTTTAGAAAAGGGGTGCCTGGGTGGCTTAGTCGGTTAAGCGTCCGACTTTCACTTAGGTCATGATCTCTCAGTTCGTGGGTTCGAGCCCCGCGTCGGGCTCTGTGCTGACTGCCAGCTCAGAGCCTGGAGCCTGCTTCAGTCTGTGACTCCCTCTCTCTCTGACCCTCCCCTGCTCACGCTGTCTCTCTCTCTCTCTCTCCTAAAAATAAATAAAACATTAAAAAAAAATATTTTAGAAAAGAAAATACATTAGTATTTATATGTTCAATATAGGTAATAACATTATATTGTGAACAAGAAGCAATTAACATAAAAGGGAATAAAATGACACATTTTTAATGTGAAAGAAAATGTGAATAATACACATTCAACCACTGTTGCTTTAAGGTGGTGAATGAATAACTCCATTTATTAAATATGGTTTAGGATATGGAACAAGGAGCATAATAACTTATACAGAAGATACAAAGAATAACATTTTTAAAATACAAAGCTAACTATAACGTTCAAAGTATAAGAAAAAAATACCTGAACGCAAAAGACATGAGAAAATTTCAAGATGGTAACTGTTGTTTTTGTTGCCTACCACACCAATTCAAATAGCCTTCAGTAGGGGTTTAAACCATCATTTAAAATGATTAAAATGATGAATAATAAATCTAATGCACAGTCAAGTATCAAAAAAGATCACAGAAATGCAAAACAGGCTGAACCTACAAAATATGGAAGCCCAGTATCAGGAAATCATTTAATTATGCACTAAAACTTTTCAGAAATAGGAAGACTCCTGGAAAATCACAGTAAGCTAAGGGAGAACATTTTGGAAAGAAAGATAAAATAGCTGAAGTTTCATTGTATGCCAATGGTTCGATATCATCATGCTTTTGACAATGAAACACTACAGTAAGACTCGTTTAACATTGCTTTACCAAAAGCAGTGAAATGTAAGATAGATAAAGTTAATTTTTAGAAGATATAATGTGGCGCTAAATCTAATATCTATTTTGTTATGATATATCGCCGTTGTGTTATATTATACATATGTATGTATATGCATCACTATGATATACACACTACATATACATATATGTATATATTGCTATTATATACACACATATGTATGTATATTTTATAGGTATGTATATATATAGGGGTGTATGTGTATGTGTGTGTATTGCTATAAATAAAAAGTGGAAATGACACATAAAACGACTTTTGGACAGTAGATTAGGCAATGAAAGATAGATAATACGATTTTCTAACTATATTCTATGTGAGAAGAGGAACCTGAGAAGACTCAATAATTGTAAATCTCATGGTCTTTGATCCACCTTCAGTCAAGGATCCACCTCCAACTGACTGACCACAGGAATAGCTGAAAACATTGAGTTTCTAGACTGTGGAAAGCTTCAGGCTTCAAGGGAACAAAGTTCAATGTGGAGTTAAGGTACATGCTGCAATTGCCCTTAGACATGTAGATTACAATAAGGTAGCAAATCTATATGAACATTACATTATTTAGTTTTGAGCTTTGGGGCCATGTAGCTAATACAAGTTCCATAGATAATGTTTTCTAGTCCTCCTCATTTGGTTTAAAGAGGTGAGTCTGGAATAGTATATTCACAGCATTCTGATGATTTTTCTCTTTTTCTACATTGTTTTACTTCTGAATGAATTGTTAGACTGGATGTGATTACCAAAATTAGAAAAAAAGTTTGATGCTGTATCTGACAAGTCTAATGCAGATTGCCCAGAACTGTCAAATAGAACTTTTGGTGGTGATGGAAGTATTTCACACTATCCAATAAGTAACCATTTGCCACAGTGATGAATGCAATTGAGGAATCAAATTTGTACTTTAATTTTCATTAATTCAGATTTTAATTTAAATGCACACATGGGTTAATGGACAACATATCAAATAGTGCAGAACTAGTAACTTACATTCACATAAAGTGGTAGGTATGCTTTATAATTTCAGTCTCATATGCATGATGTCAAAATGTAACTTGGGTCTTCAATTGTAGTAATTAGTTGATTAAACACCATATCAGACCAATCATTAAACTAGGAGAAACCACAGAATTATAACAAAAATACACAAAACAGCTGTTAGAACTCATTGAAGAACAAATAGGATAGTCAGGCTGAAGATCCAAAATACCTGAGATAAGAGAGGCACACAAATGAGATCTGCCCACTTACATCCTGTTTTGTTTTTTCTTTTCTTTTCTCCTCTCCTCTCCTTCCTTTTTTCTTTTCTTTTCTTCTCCTTTCCTCTCCTTTCCTTCCTTCCTTCCTTCCTTCCTTCCTTCCTTCCTTCCTTCCTTCCTTCCTTCCGGTTCATTTGTTATTTCATGGATAAAGGAAATATAGAAGGAGCCAAAAAGAGCATCAGGGAGTTTGTAGCATTTTCTATGAGCTGAATATACAAAATAAGGTGTTCCCAGTTTCCATGGAGACTGGGATTTGAAGAGTAGAAAGTGTCTTTAGAAAGGGACCCTAAAATACTGAATGTAATTGCATTCAAGGCCTTTCCAAATGTTTATTAAAATATAAAGAGTGTGAACCTCCCAGAAATCAATAGATCTATGTCAAACAAAACAAAACAAAAAGAAAACTCCTATCCTCAAAATAAAAATGTGCATATATAGTTTATTGCTGAAAAATGATACATATAGCGAGGGTGTGCAAAATAGCCAAAGTTGGATTCCGACTAAAAAGGTAAGCAAAATCCAGGTGCAAATCACATTTCTTCCTCTGTACAAACCATGCTGAAAGTTTTCCCTCTCTTGGAGGGAGAACTGATACTGATGGAACAACTTAGAACCAGAGAGTCCAAAATAGAGTTTTGGCCAGAATTCCTAATATCCTGCTGGTCTAGAAGGTATAGTTTTGCCATGTAATGAGGCTTAAATGGCAGAGCCCTATGGAGTGCTCACTGAGGACAGGTGCAAATCATCAATCTCACTGTAATCCATAAAAATACTGACAAGCTGGTATAAACTACTCCATTATAGCTTCAGACCTGTGGTTACAAAACACACTATTAATCAGTAAATTGTATGTCTTCACCAAGGGTCAGTGGCACAGAGATACGTATCACGTTTCAATAAAACAGCTCAGCTTTAATCTAGGCCAGCTGGAATTAACCCTTACAACACACTGGAAAAATAAGAAGCTGAACAAATATTCCAGCAGTCTTGGATTCAGGATATGAAAAGATGGCAGGACCCTGAAATGCAACAGTGTTTCATTTGTGAACCCAGCCCACTTCTGTTCCTTGCCTAGAGTACCAGAACCGACAGGTACTCTGCCTTCTAAAAGGACCAAAAGTAACTAAGACGACCAGTGATCTTAAAGACACAGAAAGCAAACAAGATGAGACCTATACTCACTCAAACTACTACCTTGAGAAACTTTACTGAATGAAGATCAGGGAAGAAACCTCAGGCAAAGTCTAGTGGATATCTTGAGTAGAGGAGATGGAGATGATAATCTGGATAGGACAGGATAATGGAGAAAAGAGAGATACAGGAAATCTATACCATCTACCAACCACCTTCTGAGAGTCTACTTTTGTTATTCGTTAGAATACCAATCAGAACATACCTGTGAGAAAATTACTTGAGTCTAAGGAAGAACCACCCATACCAATTAGAAATAACATTTCCAAGCACCCACACAGGTCTGGGTGTGCTTCCTGTTTGCTAGCCAGGCAGCAAAATCTCATGACCCATACATCCAAAGTCTCAAAAACATCCAAGTACAAGAAATATGAATATAACTAGTGCAGAGTCACATCATAACACTCAAAATCAATGATAAAGAGAAAATTGTAAAAGTAGCCTGATTAAAAATACTCATTACACAGAATACAAATATAAGAATGATGACCTTGCATTTAGCACCCTTTGGGCTAATTCAGTTCCATTGTTTCTTCTACATGAGAAAGTATAGTGTATAGTGCTATACAGTTGTAATTCTTTATCTCATAAGTGCTGGAGCAATTATATTGATTGGGAGTGCTGCATATAGAGGACTCTATCTCTGTTGACTCCTGTGATCTTCAAATCCATGAGACGGATTTTATTGATTGAAACTTTCTTTTTATTTTTTTAATATTTTATTTACTTTTGACAGAGTCAAACAGAGTGCAAGTGGGGAGGGCCAGAGAGAGAAGAAGACACAGAATCATAAGCAGGCTCTAGGCTCTGAGCCTTCAGCACAGAGCCTGATGCAGGGCATGAACCCAAGAACAGTGAGATCCTAACCTGAGACGAAGGCAGAAGCTTAACAGACTGAGCCACTCAGGTACTTCGCTGAACTTCTGCAAAAGAAAGGCAGCCTCTTCCCAGGCATCTTTTGGGGTTTGGGCTCCTAGCTTGCTGATATGACTCAGCTATTAGTTTGCAAATGGAATCTTTTAAAAATTGAAATACCAGACTCCCAGGGGACCTTGTTGTTATCTGTCCTAATATGTAAATATTTGTGTGATAATGGTGACAGTTTGCAATGATTTGTCTTTTTAGCATGGAAGTGGACTATCATCCATTCTGAAAGTAAAGAGTCTGTCCAGCACCAACTGGATTGGTTTTGTCACCCTACTTAAAAGTGATCTCCCAGTATAACCAAGACAATGGACTCATGAAACTATGAGTGTATTGAAATTTCTCTGAGTATTCACAAAATTTATTTTTACTGCCTGATTTGAATTTATCTTTGTGGATTATCCAGGATATCTAATAGGCATCTGGGTAGCAACAAATCCTTTTCACTACAACCAGTTTTTTTAGTGCTTTTAATAAATGTTTTATTCATTTATTTTGCGAAAAAGAGAGAGAGAGAGAAAACGAGAATGAGCGAACAGGAGGGAAGAGCAGAAAGAGAGGGTGAGAGAGAGAATCGCCAACAGGTTCCATGCTCAGTGTGGAGACTGTCACGATGCTTGATGTTACAACTGCAATATTGTGACCTAAGCCAAAATCAAGAGTCAGATGCTTAACCAGCTGAGCCACCCAGGCACCCCATCCGAACCAGCTCTTAATTTAGAGTCCAGTATGTTGCTATTTGGTATGTCAAGACAATCAAAATTGCTGTGGAATGTAATATGGCAGATAGCGGGGTAGTTATATAATCTAGAGAGACAGTGATGTGCTGCTGTCTTTTTTATTCCACTGGAAGATAAACTGCTTTTGATTCTCCCTGCTGAGTATTTAAAAGAATACATTCATAGAATCAATAGCTCCATATAATGTTCATTGATTTGTTCCAGTGAAGACAACACACCCTACAGAGTAGAGCAGTAAGAACAAGACCCTGTTGTGTTTACGATAAATATCATCATACACCTTGACCCATCTGACTTTCACAGAGAACAGACAGGTGAAGACACAGGAATGCACTGGTGAGAGAAGAACCAGCGTCATTAAATAGCTCTGTGGTGACTATCCTTTGTAGGCAAGGGTTGATGAGAAGACATGCTGTTACAGAACTGGGTTCCCTGATAGTAATAAGCATGATAAGATCCAATAAAATAATGGAGGCCAGGAAGTGGTACTTAATCAAAGAAGCCAGGTGTATTCAATTATTGTAATGAGCCAAGATCTCAAATGGCTGTTAGGAAGGCTTGACCCATGGAGAGCTATGAAAATATTTTATAGCACATGGACCTCTCAGTGGTAAGAGTCATGGCAGTTGCTGGGAACCGCACTGCCCTTGCTGGATGACAGTCACAGCGAGGAAATTGTAGCATCTGCACAGCTCCTGCCATGAGAAATGAAAACTGGTATCTCCTTCTGCTACTAGGGGCTCATGTTGGAAATGAGGCTGCTGGTATTGACCAGGCCTCACAATATTACAGATCAGACCAACATTACCCACACAGATTGCTCATAAGGAAAGGCATGTCCCTGCCTTTTCCAAAGAGATTTCAAATGAAAAAACTGTGGATGATTGTCAAAAGGCTCTTCCTAAGGGCCTTGCGGATCCAAGACTTACATAATAAATGGGGCTTGAGTCTAGCCCTGAGACAAAGAGCCTAATTTAGAGTAAAGGAAAAATATCCACACCCACCCAATTGTTTCTAAAAGGAGCACAGGAAACCCCCCACCACAAGACATTTGATATAAAGTATTTGGAGTGACTTATTCTGGCCTTGAATATGCTGATTGCTCCCTGTAGAGGAACCTATTGAGGAACTTCTTTTGTGATTATGAGAGCAAAGGTGTTTCCTGAAAGACCTGTTTTGACCCCTGCTCACAGAGAAGTAACTTCACCCTTTTATGCTAAAAACATTGTCTGGTATGTTAAAGATGCCTTCCTTCCCCATGAGATAAGCATCTAAATCCCCTATCTCAATCACTATTAATAAAGTTTATGCATGAGTCTTCTACAAATCTATGTTCCAGGAAATTGTTACATAGCAAAGAAGTTTGTTATCAGAAATCATTGTCTAAGGCAAGTGCCACTTCTGTGCCATCCCCCAAACACTAATTAAGTTGAGCCCCAGTCAGAGCAGAGATGCCTGCCTGGTGACCAGAAAGACTCTCGGGCCTCTCTCAATCCCCCCTCGCTGACACTGTCCATCCTTCAGGGACCCCTGGACTCCACAGAGCCAGTCTCCGACAGGCAGTCAAAAAGGATATTGCTCTATATAAAACACAAAATAAATCCAGGATGGATGCTTAGGAGGCAGCAGGCAGTATCACTGATAAACTGGCATAATACCTCTACCTGTTTTCAAACTTGAACTAGTTCTTAGCCAAGAAATTTCTTGACTGAGGAGAAGCCTGGATCTCTTTAAGGAGAGATGCTGGAACACTATAGCAAGCATGTATAATAATCATTTCTCCATTTTTCCCACAAAGTGGCCTATAGCAATGTAGTCAGGTAAACATATACCAGGAAAAGAAAATACTAAAACATATTTAAAAAACAGTTGAACGCAGATTCCTACTGGACATTAATAATGAAGGACTCAACATTTGACCTTTGCAACATTTTTCTTTAAATGTCTTCCAAGGCATGAGAAACAAAAGCAAAACAAACTGTTGGGACTAGACCAAAATGAAAAGGTTTTGCCCAGTGATAAAAAACATCAACAAAACCAAAAGGCAACCAACTGAATAGAAGATACTTGCAAATAATATATCAAATAAGGGGTTATTATCTAAAATATGTAAAGAATTTTTACAACTCAAAGCCAAAAACAAAATCTGATTAAAAATGAGCAGAGGACTTGAATAGATATTTTTCCAAAGAAGATATACAGATGGCCAGTGGATACATGAAAAGATGCTCAACATCACTCACCATCAGGAAAATGAAAATCAAAACCACAATGAGATATCACCTCATACCTGTCAGAATGGCTGAAATCAAAAAGACAAGAAATAGCAAGTGTTGGTGAGGATACAGAAAAAAAGGAGCCCTTATGCACTGTTGGTGGGAATGTAAATTGAGATAGCCACTGTGGAAAATAGTATGAAGTTTCCCTCGAACATTAAAGATAGAAATACCATATCATCCAATAATTCCACTATTTGGTATTTGCACAAAGAAAATGAAAACACTAATTTGAAAAGGTATATGTATCACTCTGATTATCGCAGCATTATTTATAATACCCAAAATATGGAAGCAACCTAAGTGAGCATCAATAGATAAATATATAAGAACAATGTACACATGCACCCAAATGTACAATGGAATATTGTGCAGTCATAAAAAACGATGAGACTATGCCATTTAAGACAACTGTGTGGAACTAGTGAGTATTATGCTAAGTTAAATAAATCAGATTGGGAAAGACAAAAACTACCGGATTCCACTCGTAAGTGGAATCTAAAACCAAACAAAAGAATAAACAAATAAAAAGCTGAATCAGACCTGTAAATACAGAGAACAAACTGATAGTTGCTATAGGGGAGGAGAAATGATGCTTGGACAATATGGGTGAAGCAGAGAAAGAGATTCAGGCTTCCAGTTATGGAACGGATAAGTCAAGGGAATAAAAGTGGCCACATAAGGAGAACACTCAGTGATAGTGTAATGGCAATATAACAGGGCAGATGGTAGCTACACTTGCAGTGCACATAGCGTGATGTGTAAACTTGTCAAATCACTAAGTTGTACACCTGAACCTAATGTAACATCATGTGTCAGATACACTTAAGTTAAAAAATATTAAGGCACCTGGGTAGCTCAGTTGGTTAAGCATCCCACTCACTCTTTTAAAAAAAATTTTTTTTAACATTTACTCATTTTTGAGCGAGAGATAGAGTGTGAGTGGGGGTGGGGCAGAGAGAGAGGGAGTCACAGAATCTGAAGCAGGCTCCAGGCTATGAGCTGTCAGCACAGAGCCCATGGGGGAACTAGAACCCATGAATGGTGAGATAATGACCTGAGTCAAAGTCGGAAGCTTAACTGACTGAGCCACCCAGGTGCCCCTTAAGCATCCCACTCTTGATAATAGCTCAGGTCATGATCTCATGGTTGGTGAACCTGAGTCCACAACAAGTTCTGCATTACAGTGTGGAACCTTCTTGGGATTCTCTCTCTCTCTCTCTCTCTCTCTCTCTCTTTCTCTCTCTCTCTCTCTCTATATATATATATACACACACACATTTGTATATGCATACATATATATACATGTATATATACATACATACACATATATATACATTTTAAAGCCACAAAAAGGAAGAGTATAAATTGATCAAAAATTGATCTATCTACCTATTTATCCTAACCACAGAGTATTTTCTTGTACAAATAGTTTATTGTCAAATTAGTTTCCACATAACACCCAATGCTCATCCCCACAAGTGCCCTCCTCCATGCTCATCCCCCCTCCCCACATCCATCAGTCCTCAGTTTTTGTCAGCATTCAAGAGTCTCTCATGGTTTGCCTCTCTCCCTTTCCTACATCATTTCCCCCCTTCTTCTCCCCCTTGTTCCTCAGTTAAGTTCCTCCTAATCCTCCTATACGTGCAAACATATGATATTTGTCCTTCTCTGCCTGACTTATTTCACTCAGCATGACACCTTCAAGGTCCATCCATGTTGCTACACATGGCCAGATTTCATTGTTTCTCATTGCCATGTGGTATTCCGTGGTATAGATAAACCACATCTTCTTGATCCATTCTTCCGTTGATGGACACTCAGTCTCTTTCCATGTTTTAGCTATTGTTGAGAGTGCTCCCATGAACATTGGGGTACATGTGCTCCTATGCCTCAGCATTTCTATATCCCTTGGGTAAATTCCTAGCAGTGCTATTGCTGGGTTCTAGGCGAGTTCTATTGTTAGTTTCCTGAGGAAACTCCACACTGTTTTCCAGAGGGGCTGTACCCGTTTACATTCCCACCAACAGTGTAGGAGGGTGCCCGTTTCTCCACATCCTCGCCAGCATCTAGAGTTCTCTGTTTTGCTCATTTTAGCCACTCTGACTGGCGTGAGGTGGTATCTCAGTGTGGTTTTGATTTGGATTTGATCTGGATCCCTCCTGATGAGGAGGGATGCTGAGCATCGTTTCATGTATCTGTTGGCCATCTGGATGTCCTCTTTGGAGAAGTGTCTGTTCATATCTTCTGCCCATTTCTTCACTGGGTTGTTTGTTTTTCAGGTGTGGAGTTTGGTGAGTTCCTTATAGATTCTGGATATTAACCCTTTATCTGATATGTCATTTGCAACTATCTTTTCCCATTCTGTTGGTTGCCTATTAGTTTTGTGGGTTGTTTCCTTGGCTGTGCAGAAGCTTTTAATCTTGATGAGGTCCCAATCTTTTATTTTTGCTCTTGATTCCCTTGCCTTTGGGGATGTGTCAAGTAAGAAGTTGCTGCGGTGGAGGTCAAGGAGGTTGTTTCCTGCTTTCTCCTCCAGGGTGTTGATAGTTTCCTGTCTCACGTTCAGGTCCTTTATCCATTTTGAGTTTACTTTTGTGCATGGTGTGAGAAAATGATCTAGTTTCATTCTTCTGCATGTTACTTTCCAGTTCTCCCAACACCATCTGTTAAAAAAGCTGTCTTTTCCATTGGATATTCTTTCCTGCTTTGTCAAAGATTAGTTGGCTGTATACTTTTGGGTCCACTTCTGAGTTCTCGATTCTGTTCCATTGGTCTATGTGTCTGTTTTTGTGCCAATACCATACTGTCTTGATGATGACAGCTTTGTAGTAGAGGCTAAAGTCTGGGATGGTGATACCTCCCGTTTTGGTTTTATTTTTCAGTATTCCTTTGGCTATTCGGGGTCTTTTGTGGTTCCATACAAATTTTTGGATAGTTCTAGTTTTGAAAAGTATGCTGGTGCAATTTTGATTGGAATTGCATTGAATGTGTAGAAAGCTTTAGGTAGTAATGACATATTAACTATATTTATTCTTCCTATCCATGAGCATGGAATGTTTTTCCATTTCTTTGTGTCTTCTTCAATTTCCTTCATAAGTTTTCTATAGTTTTCATCATACAGATCTCTTGTATCCTTGGTTAGGTTTATTCCTAGGTAGTTTATGGTTTTTTGTGCAATTGTGAATGGGATCAGTTTCTTGATTTCTCTTTCTGTTGCTTCATAATTAATGTATAAAAATACAACAGAATTCTGTACATTGATTATGTACCCTGCAACTTGGCTGAATTCTTGGATCAGTTCTAGTAGGCTTCTGGTGGAGTCTGTCGGGTTTTCGATGTAGAATATCATGTCATCTGCAAAGACTGAAGTTTGACTTCCTCTTTGCCAATTCTGATGCCTTTGATTTCCTTTTGTTGTCTGACGGCCGATGCTAGAACTTCCAGCACTATGTTAAACAACAGTGGTGAGAGTGGGCATCCCTGTCGTGTTACTGATCTCAGGGGGAAAGCTCTCAGTTTTTCCCCATTGAGGATGATGTTAGCTGAAGGCTTCTCATAGATGGCTCTAACCACAGAACATTTTAAAGCCACAAAAAGGAAGAACGTATTTAAATTGATCAAAAATTAATTTATACTTGCATGCAAAATTGAAGAAGATTCTAAGTTGATTAAAAAAATGTCCCACAGGATATTTGAGTCACATGAGCTGCTGAATAACTCTTTGTTATACAAAGCTATTATTATATTATAGGACATCTAATATGTCTGGCTTCTTCCCAATAAATGCCAATACACACTTATTGTGTCAACCAAACCATCTCCAAATGCCTTTTTGTTGGTATATTGCCAATTTGAAAAACCTCTTCTTTCTCATTCCATTCTATGATTGTACATTTATTGCCTGGCTATTCCAAAAAGTGAAAAGCTTTTAAAAGTATATTGCTATTACTCTAGTTTTGTATCCCTATGACCCTGCATGACACGTAACCCATGGATAACTTTCAATAAATATGTATTAAATGATAATAATTTAAGAAAAGCAGTTGTATAACTGCCCTCCAGTTCAGCTAAAAGATCAGATACTATTTTGATCTCAGGATTCTTCAGGTCTACATTGACTAGATTTGATCAGAGTCTGTGGGAGTTGGCATCCAATAACTTTCTCTTTTCCCAGAAGACATTACCTAGTTTTCATTTTGTTTACTGACTTTCAAGTTAAGGAAATAGAGTTACAGCAAAGTCCGATTTGCTTTATTAAGTATTCTTTAATGAATTTTTCAAGATAATATTATAGGTAGTCCCAGAAAAATGTCAAGGTGATTATTCTTGCATTTTCCCCTTCATCACCAAAGACTTCAGAAAAAATCAATTTATAATGATCACATTTAATATGTTTTGTGTATGATATACAATTTAAAGTTTCTAGGGGCACCTGGGTGGTTTAGTTGGTGAAGCATCCGACTCCTGATTTTGGCTCAGGTCATGATCTCATGTTTCATGAGATCAAGCCCCTGCTTGGGATTCTCTCTATCCCTTTCTCTCTGCCCCTACTCTATTCTCTCTCTCTCATAATAAATATATTAAAAATAATAAAAAATAAAATTTCGAGTTGAAGGCCTTGTATACGTAGGAAAATCTTATTATTATATTTCCTTAATTGTTATTACAAAAACTTGTCCTGCTATGAAAAATTTTCAGTGAAATCTAAATCTAATACAGTAAGCCATTACACTTAGCAAAACTATTCTTTGTAAAATCTATAATGTGCCAAGTGATAGGTGGAGAAAAAATATGGACTCACCAATTCAAATATGTCAAATGAAATTTACTAGAATTACTAATTCAAATTATACTTTGAACCGCGTAGAATGACATATTTGTCTTGTTTCTTTCTGTCTTACCATATACTGAGCACAGTGTACTTTATTCACTTTCTGCGATCAATAAAATATATTATGATAGATGTGAAGCATAAACAGCCATAATGTCACAGTGAATTTTCTTCTGACAGCTGATAAAGATGTAACCAATCCAATTCAGGAACATTTTGCCACATAGTTTAAAATTATAATGCATATGCTAAAAATTGAGATGAGGTTGTTGTGAAGGTTAATAAAATGTCTTTTAAAGGCAGTTTATAGACTTTTCCCATCTCAGTAACCTAGGTTATTAAACTTGTAAGTAAACAAAGGTATCCCAGAGGCACTGTCTGCTGCTATGTATCATCCTGGAAATTAGGATCAGTTAAGGCTTCAATGTGACAGTTCCTGAATGCCATGGCTGGGATATCAGCGGCAGTATGGGGTTGCTCAGCTCTCCCTGGTGCAGCCAGCTCCAATTCATTCTGGTAGATGTAGATACAGCATATCTCTTTTACACTGTCTTTGCCTGTCATTGCTACTCTCTTATCTAGTTTAATTTCCTATTTTTATATTTGTATGTCACAGTGATTGTATCTGCAAGAGAAAAAAAGTTTAAAATGTAATAAGGATATGTTCACTGTCTAGGTAGACTGGCCACTCTGATGCAAATTTGAACAATTTCAATATTTACCAACCTTTTGCCAGTCTGATCACAAATTTGTATCATTCACGATAATCAGAAAAATATTTTAGCCATGGGAGAATATGTAGATAACTGCAAATTTATCTTAATGTGAAAGAGATTTATGTAGCAATGTTTATAACATAAATGACTGGTAAAACACCTAAATGTTTTACAGTCTGAAATCTTTGAAAGGCACATACGATTTTATTTCCTTAATACACTTTTGAACTATCTGGGCTGAAGTATACAAAATAATGATACTTTCTAAACTATAATATTTTATAATTATTTTAAATAATTCCCATTACTCTGCACCCCCCCTCACCTCCATAAATTCTTTAATGAAATAATGATTCTCCAAAATGAACTTTGGGCCAATCAAAGCAAAACAAATGACATAATTATGGTTTTAGGATGAATCATTAGCCTGAAATAGAATACATTAAGTGTACCATATTTAAACAATTAGGATAATTACATATTGGTTAAACCATATTTACAAAGCATATTTTGAAACAATAATATTACTTAATATTTAAGAGTTATTACAAATTTTTAGACCAATAATACTAGGAAATATGAAAAGATTATGAAGAACACTTCACATTCAAAGTGAAATTACAATTAACAGTTTAAACATATGTCTCACTTTCTTACAACTAAAGAAACATGAATAAAAACAATACTATAAGATTAATTTTTAACCTATCAGCTTGGTAGTCATAATATTTTAAAATAAAAAGAGTTTTGCAGAAGGAGAGATGAGATACTTTGAAAGACTCATTGAGAATAATTGCTGTAACTTCTTTATAGGCTGATCCTCTAACATTTATCTAAATTAAAAACGAAAATGCACTTGTATCAGAAGTTCCATTCTGTGTTTTTAATCCTATTGATACACTTCCACTTAGGTTCCCCACTCCAATAAAGGAGTGCTAATATGTGTCTTGAAACAGTGTAATATTGTTCTTACTTTCCAAGTTCAGGAAATAAACTAAAAGTACATCTGTAAGATCTAATCAAAAATTTTATTTTATTTCATCCAAGACACTATTGTAAATTGCATTATTATTTTATGTACTATTTACAAATTAAAAAAAACTTATCAATTATACCAGAAAGACTGTCATTATACTATTCTAAGAGACAACTTAACTTTAGTTAAGCATCTGGCTCTTGATTTCTGCTTAGGTCATGATCTTACGGTCGTGAGATGGAGCCCTGTAACAGACTCCATGCTAAGTATGAAGCCTGCTTGGGATTCTTGCTCTCCTCCTCTCTCTCTGCCCCTCCTCCACCCATGCTTTTTTTTCTCTCTCTCTCTCTGTCTCAAAATAATAAACATTAAAAAATAAAATAGCATAAACATAATAAAGTGAAAGGATCTTAAAATATTTTAATAAAAGAATAATGAGTGAATGGAGAATACTGTATATGAATGTTCTCTTATACAAATATATAATTTTTGAAGTAAATGAAAAAATCTAATCAGAGCTTGCCTTTGGAAAAGACATTTTATTTTTTAGCAGGTAAATGAATGAGGAAAATTTATTTTATTAAGATTTGTATGTGCTATCACATGTTGTTATATTTTTAACATAATTTTTAAAGTTTATATGTGTATTTTGAGAGAGAAAGAGAGAGAGCACACACATGTGCACGCATGCGAGTGGGAAAGGGGCAGAAAGAGAGGGAAGAAGAAAATCCCAAGCAGGTTCTGCACAGTCAGTGAGGAGCCTGATGTAGGGCTCAAACTCACTCATGAACCATGAGATCATGACCTGAGCCAAAATCAAGAGTTGGAGGCCAACCAGTTGCCCCTATAAAATTGTTTTAAACGATTCAAAAGTAAAACAAGTTTTCCTCCCTTGTTGACCACTAATTTTTAATTCTTGCACATTTTTATATACCTCCATGTTTTAAATGAATGTATATGCTATGAATATTTGTGGTCACCCAAAATTCAAATGTTGAAAACTGTGGGGAATAGACTTAGGAATCCCGTAATGACACTGTGATGGTATTGGGGTGGGTGGCTTTAGGCAGCAATTAAGTCATGAAGATGAAGCTTTCATTAAAGAGAAATTCACAACATCGGTGTCTGTGTTTTATAACCCTTTACCCCTGGAAGCAACTCTCCCCAGGGAAATAAGTGATGCTGTCAGTAAATGGAATGCCTATTAGGGGGAGGGAGGGTTATTAATATTTAGTCTTTTACTATTCAATCCTTTGATTTCTAGTTTTGTATACTCACCAACTCTGATGAAAGTATTCCTGAAAGTAAATCTTCACTCTTCTGCTGGAATGGGGTGGGTATTGCTGTGCCTGTTTCTCAGGACAGAAGGAATTTCTGAGAATTCTAACTGCTTCTCATATATATAAATTACAACCAATAAGTTGATTTTATGTGTTTTCTCTATTTCTCTATTTTCTCTATTTCTCAGGGAATTTGGTACTCCAATTTTTTTTTTTTTTTTTTTTTAATTTTGGGATTTGGGTAATAAAACCTGTCTTGGGCTCTCCTCAACAGAGAAACATTTCAGTTTTCTTATCAAATTTAATCAATTTGATAAGAAATTGATTCTCTGTTTCTGAGGTTATGTTTTCGTGTGTTTTGTCTCTTCTTGCATTTATTTTTTTTACCGTTTGTATTATTTTATCATTCCACACAATCCTGTGTTTTTATTTTACTACTTTAAAAAAACTGTAATATTTTTATTCATTTTTAAGAGAGAGAGTGTGAGCAGGGGAGGGGCAGAGAGAGAGAGGGAGACACAGGATCCCAAGCAGGCTCCAGACTCTGAACTGTCAGCACAGAGCCTAACGTGCGGCTTGAACTCACAAGCCATGAGATCATGACCCAAGCCAAAGTCAGATGCTTAACTAACTGAGCCACACAGGCGCTCCTCATTTTATTACTTCTTAAAGCTATCAGAGGTAAAGGATACTTTAATTCCTTCATTTTTAACTGAAAAATACATATAATATTTAAATATATATATATTGATACTATATTTATTGATACATTTAAATATACTGATACAAATTAAAGTAAATGAAATAGGAGAAATGACTGAATTGTGAAGCATAGATCAACAAAAAATAGTAATTTGTGTATAATTCATTATACACAAGCTAAATTTGAAAAATATATTCAGTAAATGAAAATAACATAGAATTCAGATAAGGGTAATTTGTGAACAGCATGTTTTACAATTTTCAATACTTAGCAATGTCTCTTCTCAATATATTATATTGGTCACTTCAGATTCATAAAATACATACAATTAATCTGTTTTAATAATGAAGGAATTGAGACAGAAAAATCTTTATAGTTCAGCTTAAAAATATTGAGTTTCTACCAGGGATTCAATTATTGACTAGGCTCTCAAAGAATAAAATTTATAAAGGTTTTCCTTTTTCCTGAGGTCATTCAGTGGGCAGTTAAACAAATACAAGATGTCAAGCAATAAGATAAACATATAAATAGAGAAGATGAAAAATACTTATCACAAAAGTTCTAGTAATACTTTCTAAGTATTTAATGTATATTATGCAACCTAGTAAAATATCTCATTTTCTAGCATATAAGAAAAATGTGAATGCTTATGCTCGTTAATAATTCAATGACTGTGTGCTAATAGGGTGAACATTCTCTGTGTGCACCTGAAACCCACTCTATTCTTTTCACCATGCTCTGTGTCCCTGAAGGATGACCTCTAAAGACTGCTTCAACTCAGTAACATCAGTTTCCTTTGTCCTTTAGTTTCAAGTTGCATTATGTTCTAAGGTTACACTAATAGTAGAATAGGTGAGTTACTCTAGGGTTCATTCTTAAGGGTTCATGGTTTAGGCACTGGCTCTGTTCTTCCACTAGAGGCCACACATCTTACCTCCAGCCACTTGAATTCCAGTAACAATTCAGCATCACCTCTACCATCATCCCTTAAAGAGGGAGATCATGATTTCCTACTCTTCTTGATTTTGTAATGCTTTACCACTCCTTAATGGACCTCTTGTCTATATCTTTGCAAAAAATTTCTTTCATTAAATACAGTGATCCATTCTGTATATGTCATATCTTTGCGGGGAGGGAGAAGGTTGTCAATTTGACTGACAGTGCCCTTTGTCCTATGAAAAACAGATCCTAAATTGAATTAAATTTGAATAGCGTATCTGACAATTTTTATAAAAACCATTAAAATATTCTTTCTGAGAAGAAAATGAGATGCTTGTAGTCACTGCAGTAACAATTATCCAACAGTGGCATGTGATAATGAGCAAATAGAGCACAAGTTGGTGAGGTATTGTGTAAATACTATACACTTTGTCACCAGAACAACAATTGTGATAATAAACATAATGACATAAGCTGACTGCTTCTTTTAATCCTAGAATGAGTACAGGGGAAAATAATGATAGGATAGCTTTAAATGCCCAACTGAAAGTGTAGGGGGAAAATCAGAAAACCATAAAAGAAATCTCTTACTTATTGCAGTCACAAGGGAGACATAGTTGAAAAACAGTCTAAAGCCTCTTTGCAAATGTGTACAGTTACAATGTCGTATAAATGTGCAACACCAGAGACTCTCTTATAAGGACAGTGGTGAGAATTGATAGAAACCTAATGTACTGGATGGGGACACTGGACAGACATAAGCAAACTGAGATCTTTGAGCCAATAAAAAGAACTGGAGCAGCACTGGATAATTTGACTCTTATTAACTGAAGAAATGTGTTCATAGCAGCTGGACCAGTTGGTCATCTGGCCTTCCCTATACAGAACAATATTCAACAGGTTTCAGGACAAGATGAAAACCCAAACTAGCCTCTAAATAGAGTTCTAAAAAATAGGCCATTATAAACAGGACTAAGAATTGCTAATGAATGAAGTGATATTTTTAAATATAGGACAAGAACATCATCCTCTAACCAAAAAGTTCCCTCTTTGCACCAGAGTAAAGATAAGCTTTTTGAAGTTGCAAAAGGTTCCAAGCAAAACAAATACATTTATAGGACACATTGAGCATAAATGCACAGCAGTATGTGGGAATAAATCTTAGTCCTGTAAGAACAATAAGTATAAGAAGTGCGGCAAGCCAGATCCAATATCCATAACCTGGAGAAATACTCTTTTTTTTTTTTTTAATGTTTTATTTATTTCTAGGAGAGAGAGAGAGACAGCGTGAGCAGGGGAGGGTCAGAGAGAGAGGGAGTCACAGACTGAAACAGGCTCCAGGCTCTGAGCTGGCAGTCAGCACAGAGCCCGACGCGGGGCTCGAACCCACGAACCGCGAGATCATGACCTAAGCGACAGTCAGACGCTTAACCGACTAAGCCATCCAGGCGCCCCTGGAGAAATACTCTTGACATATGAAAAGAAAAAAAAGAGCCAGAATTCTTAATCTTGCAAATGACTAATATAAGTATTAAACATCAGTCTTGAAAGACTTGCAAATACTACCCAGACAGGACTTTGACTAAACAATGACTACATCTGCAATGTCAATTGCAAGGAAGGAGTCTTAGCACAAATACCAGACTTTAGCACATACAGGATTTTGTAAAGAAAACATGGAGCCCACCTAAAAATTATTATATATGGTAGACTTAACGCAAAGGAGAAAAATTTACAATTCACATTCTAAAATTTCAAAACACATAAAAAGACAAATAATAAGCAACACAGCTATAAAGAACAACATGTTCATGATGATTTATCCTAGCAGGAAATGGAAATATTAGATCAATATAAAATTTACTTTGAAATAAGCATGTTAAAGATGTTTAAGAAGCAAAGTGATATAATATATTCATGAAATAAGAAATTATGGAATACTAAACAATGATAAATAGAGTGTAAAGAAATATTGACCAAATAATATGGATATGAAAATATCAGGTATAAATTTTGAAAATGAAAAATATCAGATAAGCCTTTAGAGAGAAAAATAGTGAACTGAAATATGTATTAAAGAATTCTTTAAGACTCTACATAGATACATAGAGTTCAAAATGAAATGAGTCATCAGGCTTATACAGTGAAGTTCCAGAAGAAAGAAGGTGTGGGCATACGGGAGAAGCAATTTCAGATAAATTAGCAGTAAAATATTTGCAGCACTGAAGAAGGAACTAAAATACCAGCTTTAAAGTATATACTATTTTCTTCAGGTATAGAGCATGATAAACAATAAGTGTCACTTAGTTTTATTATAAAAGTTTTATTATAAAAGTACAGACAAATGGGACTGTATATAAACACTGCACTCCTGTGGTAAATGTTTCTCATATGGCAATATAGGTAAACTGTTCTGAACCTGTTTTGCATATGGATGGATAAAAAAATAAGTGGAATGTCAGACGAAAGGTAGGGAGCCATGTTTCTTGCTGTCAGAGAGGGATGTTACCAATAAACAAGAAAGGAAAGCTAGAATAAATCACATGATACCAAATTAGAGCTGGAGACAACATAAAACTTGTATGTAAATTAATATACACGTAACAAGAACAGATACAGAAACTGTTATAAATGTATATGTATGTGGTTAGTATACACTCCCATATTTTCGATTTCTGTTGACTGAGAGTACCTAGAGGTATTAAAGCTCTAGGAGAAATGAGAACATCCAGCTTGGAGATCTCAGTTTCCAAATACCATCCTCCAATAAATGAAACTAGTGTTCCCTGGTAAATTGGTTGATTCTGTGACCAGGGCAGGGAGAAGTGTAAGATGGGTCTAAGATATCTTGAAGTGTCAGAAGGTAATGAAATGCTCAAAAAATCCCAAATGGTAGCATGCCAAATGGACACAGAGGCCAAACTGAAAGAGTTTCCAAAATTGAAGAAGTGTAAACAACAAAATAAATAACATAGTATTGAACTACAATGAAATTTATAAAATACACATACATGAACCCACAGTAATGTAAATAAATGATTGGATAAATCAAATAAGTGAAGAGGGTAAGACAAATTTAAAAAAAATATATTTTAGAAAGGAAGAGAGTGCATAAGTGGGGAGGGGAGGATCAGGGGAGGAGGAAGGGGGGAGAGAGATCTCAAGCGTGCTCCATGGTCAGCATGGAGACCAAAGCAGGGCTGGATCCCATGACCTTGGGATCATGACCTGGGCTGAAACCAATAGTCAGATGCTCAACCAACTGAGCAACCCACGCACTCTAAGACAAATCTTTCTTACAGAAGAATTCCAAATAATATTTGTATATATTTCCCCCTCCAAGAGGTGGAGCTTAATTCCTGACACTCGTCCCATTGCCAGTGAGTTCGTTTTAGTCAATCACTTTCTAAGAGTAGAATAGGGAAAGAAAAACATAGCAAATATATAGTTGATAAAACTGGCAAACACTACCTGAACTGAGTGATAAAGATCAATATAACCAATAATGTCATGTGCCTCCCAGCATGATGTGACAAGCAGAGCACTTCACTTCTTTTGTATAATTGCAGTCGAATCAGGAAAAAATAGTCATTCTGTAGAATATTTGACTTTTGCTTTTCAGGACCGCCAAGATGATGAAAAAGAAAGACTGGGGAGTTGTCACAGACCAGGCAGGCCTGGAAGAAATTTGGTGACTAAATGCACTGTGGCAGCCTGGATTGGATGTTGGAATTAAAAAAGATATTAATGGAAACTCTGTTGAAACATACAAAGTCTGAGTTTTATTTAGTAATATTGTACTAAAATCTTCAATTTAATCATTTAACAAATGGACCATAAAAATGTAAAATTTTAACAGCAAGAAAAACTGAATGAAGAGTATCTGGAAACTCCCTGTACTGTATTTTCAACTTTTCCATACATTTAAATATATATCCAACATTCCAATTTTATTAGATACTGAAAAAAATGGATTGAAAAGAAACGTATGTGAGAGTAGATATGAATTATTGGCAGCCCCAGTCAATAGAACTATCTTCAGCTACAAATTGAAAACACACTTACCTTTTTGGTCTTTGCGTTGAGGAGGAGATTCATTATTAATTGTTATTAATTATTATTATTATTTTATCAATTCCTAAAAACAAATCTGCTTCTCACATAGGTTTGGGACAAAGATCTGCCTGTGGGTTTTGGGGGTTTGTTTGTTACTCAGTAACTGGGACAGAAACAAATGAAAACTTAAAATCACTGCTGGAGAAATAATTCAGGCCACAAAGAACACAATGTATTTTTAGACTGCCAGCAACTTAGACCAAATGCTGACCAAATGTGTATAATTTCTTCCTTTTTATAAAATTATATGAAGCCTTAAATATGAAAATATATTCATGGATATTATGTCGAGTTTTTCATGTAGGAAAATTTCTGTAGGATAGCAAATCAAATGGTTATAAACACTTGCATAACCATATATGAACTAATTTAGACATTGCCCACTGAATTGCTCTCTGTTGTCTCATTCTTTGTTAAGATTTTTTTTTAAAATGTTTATTAATTTTGAGAGAGAGAGAGAGAGAATGAATTGGGGAGGGGCAGAGAGAGATGGAGACACAGAATCCGAAACAGGCTCCCAGCTCTGAGCTGTCAGCACAGAGCCTAATGCAGGACTCAAACTGATGAACTGTGAGATCAAGACCTGAGCCGAAGTCAGCCACTCAACCAACCGAGCTACCCAGGCACTGCTCTATTGTGTCATTCTCACCTAAAATTTATTTACGTCTTATATACCTAAGTTCAAAAAGATTTAAAATATTTGGGTTGGTGAAACCTAAATTGTTTAAATATATGTTTAAATCTATCATTTAAATGTATGTTTATTATGTTTCACAATTTATTTTTCAATATATATCAAATGAGGCAAAATATTCTTATAGGTAAGAATTACAGTTTAATGGTAACTCATTGGGTTCTTGTGTTTTGATTTTTCCAACCTATACCAATAATGACTTTTCTATAAATCATAAGAAAGGAAATATAGGAGGTTTTCATTGTTTTCAATGGAAGCCCTTGTTAACAGTATATAAAAAAGCATACAGCCAGCAATAATTTTGAAAAATCGAAGTATATGTGAAGTTTAAAACGTTAAAAGGCATATATAACAATAAAATATTGATAGATAAGATTTCTTCCTAATCATCAAAGATAAATAACACTCAAATAAAAAGAGCATTTTATTAGAAGAAATGGTTTAAATGGGAGGTTAAGAGAGTATAGTCTCTGTTTAAATTTATTTCATGTTTCAGAATTTACCTTATTCACAGATTAAAAGCATTTTAAACATTTTTATTTCTAAGGCATTTGTAACTAAATTAGAGCAGAGATCCACTTTTAATGATTAACTGAAAGCAGTAACTTTTCTGTAGGAAAGTTGAAAAATGAACATCTTAATAAGAATATTAAAGTGTCAATCTCACTTTCACTAAAAGGGTATTAATATCACTATGTTGCAGGTCTCTGATAGTAGTAATTGGTTCTATACTGAAAACCAATGTTACAGAAACCTACAAAATATTTTGTCTTTGTGGTACACATAAAGAATTTAAGATAAATACAGTGGGGAAAGGCATCTGTCATCAGTCCTTTGTGAATTATTCCCTTGTCACTAGAGGGTAGAAGCAATATTTAATCATGTTGGGTTTTTATAGCCTACAAAATAATTATTTTTGAGCCCTATATGTCATAAAATTTTAATTTACATATCCAGTTGATTATGAAACTTGCTAATTTTTAAAATCAAATAAATAGATAATTTTAAATTAAAAATGAGTTATTAAACATGATTTTTTTAAAAATCAGCAAAAATTAAATTTTAAACTCAATTGACATTAGATATTGTAAAGCCATAAGCAGATTGTTCATGCCATACCATTAATGAATTGTCCTATAATTTGCAGATGATTATTTTAAATACATTATTTTAGCCAGTAGGGAAATATAACATAAAGCAAGATATCTGAATGAGGTAATATAAAATTTCTTAAAAGTCTGTAGCTTCTAGTTACTTAAGGGGACTTGACTTCAGTTTTCATAGAATAGAAAATAAGTGTTTGAATTACTAACTGTCATCTATTAATATAAAGTAAGATAACTGATGAGAAAACTGCAATCTTAAGAACTATATATAAATTTTAAAATAGATGATAGATGCCACAAATATAGAAATGTATGCTTATTTTATATAATAAATATAAATACAATTCAAATATAATCTTGTTCCTAAATATAAACAAAACAACCATTTAAATGTTAATATTATGCGATTCCTCTTATTTTTATTTCTACCCTGGAGAGAACATGTCCCCTTTGGTATCTCATTCTTTTTATCTCTTATTTTTAAATTTAAACTCCATTCCAAATAATTAATCTTCTTGAATTAGAGGTCGGACATGGAGGTCTATTTTCAGCAGATGTTGAAATGCAAAGACACTCATGTTTGCATCATTATATAAGAGGGAGTAATTTATGGCCAGGGCATGGAAGTCGGGTTCTGTCCTCTGACCCCCAGCTCTATTAAGTGTGGAAACGAATGCATGGAAATATTTTCTTTTTTCAATGAGACTTTGACCAGAATATCTTGCAAAGCCCTTTCCTTGTGTGTGTTATTCTACTAGATATAAGTTTGTGACTCAATAGTATGTAGATATTGATCTGAATCTGGGAGTGCAAAAATGCAGTAGCTACCATCACTTTGCAGGTTATTTTCTGGAATGTTACTCATACAACCCTCTCAAACTCTTGTTGGAGAATTTTACTTGTTAAATCCAACACTCAACAATATATCAATATTTTCTGAAATGTTTCATGACTGTTCCCAAAGTCTATCAATCGTTTCTTCTATTTCCCCAATCCTAGTAATACGCTTTCTCTTCTTTAAATGATGTCTCATAATAAATATCCGGGTACTGACATGATTAAAGTGTATATATGCCCCATATATGAACTTTTGTTCATATAAAAACAAAACAAAACAGACAAAAGCAAGATGAGAAAGAAAAAAATATAGTCCTGCCTATCAGTTTTATAATAGTAGTGGACCTACATGACAGCATCATACAGTTTTTATTTTTTATTTACTTTTTGAGAGAGAGGCAGAGAGAGAGGGAAATGGAGAATCCCAGGTAGGATCCGCACTGCCAGCACAGAGCCTGATGCGGGGCTCAAATTCACAAACTAAAATCATGACCTGAGCCTAAATCAAGAGTTGGATGTTCAACCGACTGAGCCACCCAGGTGCCCTGGCATTGTAGGGTTTTAAAAATAATCCCACAATATTTTATTTCCTATTCACTTTTATCAAAAGACATTCTTCTGGTAGATCCCCATAGTATCACTCCACAAAATGTTACTTTTTGCTCAACTTTTACAAACCAGCATCTTTTTTTGTATAAACAAGGGAATAGATTGCCATTTCTGGTTTCCAGTGCGAAAACTCAGTATATAATTTGCATTTTTATTGTAGGTAGCCTATAGTTTACATTTAACTGAAAAAATCTGTTGGGTTATTTTCTGTTGCTGGAAGGGCTGCTGTGACTTGCACTGACTGTCAGTGATTTCCCAAAGGCAAACACCTGCATGGAAAACACCTGCAGTTACCTGCCTGTGGGAAGTAATACTTTTAGGCAGCAACTCTAGGGGGAAGCATGAGCATTTCAAATCTGCTTATGAGTATTCAAAGTGGGGAGGAATGTTAAAAAATATATCATCTACTATATTTTCATTTGATTATCCATATGTAGATAGTGAATTATTTGGTATAATGCTAGTAATAAAACTGCAAATATACAAATATAATAGCACACACTTAGGATAATAATTTTGATAAATATTTAGAAAATAATATAAATTAAGCCTTTGAAAAATGCACATTATGGACAAGTTTTTTGTCTTTCAAATGTATCTACATCAAATATATCTATGTTCACAATTTTTGCTTTATTTATTTGTTTGTTTATTTATTTTACAAATTTGAAATTGGAGAAAACAGTACATATAAATTGACTATTTTATAAAACCATTAATATAGCTTGAGGTAAAGCTTTGCAAATCCAGCATATACATTATAATAAAAAAATCACTTGCTGAGTTTAGGGGAATAATTATTTTAAGAGAGAAGAAGGAATTTTGTAGATTTTAAAACAGATTAAATATTACCTTTATTTTATCCTGATTGAATGTTTTACTAATTCTGAGATAATGGAAGAATACCACTAAATGAATATATTGTTTATTTGTCACAAAAATAAAAATATGACTAATTTTAATATATTTGGCATAAACTTCATCTATATGCAGTAAACGTGGCTCTTCAAATACAATAGACTAGAATGTAAATTCGGCCAAGTTAAAAAAAAAAAAAGTATGTCGGACCATTAATATTATTGAAATAATCTTTCAAACAAATTTACTCCAGGGAAACCTTCAGAAATAGGGAAGCCGAAGGGACACCATTTTAGACAGTTCAGTCTTTGCTGTTTTTCTGCAAGGCCCAATTTACTTACGTTCCATATTTTGCCTCTGACTAAGCCAAAGAAGCCGTGTTCCCACTTCAAGGGGGAAGCAAGACAGTTAATCATTCTCTGGTTTTGTCCCAGACCCCAAACACCTGATAACACCTAAGAAGAGCCAGACCACAAATGTGCTCCAGGACATTAGCTTCCAATGAACCTTGGCTGACACTGGCATCAACAGCCCTACTTTTGGAATATGTAGAATGGCACCTATTGTTCACCTGACCCTTGCCTTTGATTGGACCCTACCTTGGATTCCTGGAGGAACACCTACCCTAGACCCTTCTCTAATATAACTTCCATCACCAAGCAATGGTGAGATTCATTTTCCTTTCCTTTCTGAATCTCCCAGACACTCCAGCTGCTATTCTCTGACTCACCCATGCTAGTCAATAAACTCTATTTTCACATTCTCCAGGTCACATTTGATTTCTGTCCTGCCTGAAGCCAAGGACCCTCTTGGCTGGTCCTGTGGGACTCTCTTCTGGGTTCTCAGACCCAGCCTGTCTGCACCATTTCCTTCTGTAGGCTGATTACCTTAGTATCTAATCTGTGACTTTGAATTATTATTTATATATTAATTTATTAATTAAACCTGTTTCAAAATTTCAAGCATATGATACAGAAAATTAAAAAAAAAACTAATACTTTCTTTTCTTAAAAATAGAAAGCCACAAACTGAAGTCCTGCTGTCAACATATGATTAAAATTCTAAAAATCAACATATGAATTAACTCAAAAATTTTTAGAATAAAATATAATGTGGGTTGCTATAACATAGTTATAGCATATGGTTCATAGTGTAGTATACATACAGATACATATACTATATAGTATACTATATATATATATATAGTATATTTGTTTATATTAATAATCTTGGTTTTATGGTCCAGGAGCATTAACATCATGTGGAATTTCAGGGATAAGAAATCTCAGACCTTCTGAAACAGAATATTCATTTTAACAAGGCCCCCGGTAATGAATGTGCATAATAAAATTTAAGAAGCATAGGTATAGACTTTGTTAAAAAAAAGTCCTGAACGTGAAAAGTATATATTATTCCTCAAAAGCAAAGATAGATTGCTTTTTCACTATAGTGGTCTGGAGAGGAGTGGATGACATCAAAAATGTGAAAGGGCATTTTCAATACATGTGCAATCCTTACAATGCATTTGTTCAAATGAACAGTTTCTAGGTTCTTTTGGAAAGAGAGGAGAGGGTGAGCAAGTTTTTATTTATCCCATTATTATTATGGTTGGTGTGGTGTGTGAGCCAAGCTTGAGAGTCCCACTTCAGAAGCATTTCGTATTTCTTCTTTACTGAAGACAGCAAAATGAAATGAGACCATGAAAGCAGCTAGAGAAGACAAACTCTAAGTCACTTACACTCCACACAAAGACCAGACACAATGACCTTTGATATTTTGTGTAACTTTATAATGGTTTATTTGTCCCTCTAAAATAATTGCATTCTGTTAGTGTGATGCGCTTGAATAACTCTCCACTAACTATATCAGGGATTAGCAAGCTATGGTCCATGAATGCTAATGGCCAGCTACCTTTTATTAAAACAATTTTATTGGGACAAACCAATGCTTATTTTATATGTATTTTCGTGGATGCTTTTGAAACTCAAAAACAAATTTGGGTAGATGAGAAGAAGACTATATAGTCTGCATAGTCTAAACTATGTACCCAATCTGTTCCTTTAGAGAAGAAGTTTGCTGACTTATATGAAGAAGTTTATTTTGGTTTGTTTTAAGATTCCCTTTTCACCGTCCATATATCTTTCCAGTGTGAAAATTAATAAAAAGGAAACTTCATAAAGTGAACTTGGTATATTAGAAGGGGAGGCTGGAAGAGGGAGCTGTTGTTTGACTTGCCTATGGTTTTGCCATAGCTTGCTTGCCCCAAATTGCAATTCTCTGTTATTCCTGAGTAAATTCATTTTTACTGATAAAATAACTGACTGATTTAAGTTTAACAACACCATCTAGAGGATGGCTTAAGGATACAGGGTCTTGGAGTTACATCGTTTGTATCCCTAAATCTATCCAATTTTGTGTATGGCTTTCAAAGGATTACAGGCAAAAATCAACTTAAACGCATAAAAGTTTAAATGTAAGTTACTTTAAAAAATTTTTATTATCTTATGAGTAGGCAGAAATAAATTAGTGCCAGCTATAATTTTCTTTCAGTTACTGTAGGTAAAAGGAAACAAGTTCAAGTATTATTATTATGTAATTGGATGTGTGAATATATGCTATCTACATAATACAGTGTGCAGTATTCTAAATACATGAATTATATTTGTATATAGACATTATAAACATATGTATAGATACATGTGTGTGTATAACTATTTCAGAATACACCATTGTTTTGTCATATTTGGTAATGTGATTACCCTGTTTCCTATAATGCACTCATGTCATAATAGTTATTTCCCTGATTGGGGTAACTGATAATCCCAGTTAGAATAGGATTGAGAAAGACAATTTTCTTTACTCTAGGAATTCACAGGCAGAAACAACTGTATACTGTGTGAATCCATTTGTATTAAAAGCAATATAGAGAATAAAAGAAACAAATTGGTGATCATCTGGAGTGTGTCCTACACAGAGGAACAGATTTTAAAGAGAAGTGGGATATCTTCTGCAAATGATAGAAATACTCTGTATCTTATTTGAGATGGCATTTTCATGGGTGCAAAACTGTCAAACAATCCAGATAATAGTCCATGTTAAAGAATGCAGTTTATTTTATGTAACTTTTTTCTTCATGATGTTAAAGAGTAAAAATGAATTTCACTATATGTTTCATGTACCTTTCAAAGTAATTTATATTACTCTACAGTTTGTGACATAGTATTCTATATATATAAATGATATCTGCTCCTCAGTTAGTTTTTGTGCCACATAATATGCTTTTTCTGATTTATTTCTCTTTAATCTATGTTGCTGTTTTAAATTCACATTTACAATTGGGATGTGATAAACTATACTTTTATTTCTATTTCAAACACATACATTATTAGTATTTAATGGCAGCATATATTTCTAGTGTATAGTCTTTGTTATTATTAGTTATATCAATTGTTATCTAAATTAAATATTATTGCCTTAATTCTGTGTAGTATAGCGTCATGCAAGATTTAACATTTTCATTTCACCATTTGTGCTCTTTCCTATATCTTCATATTTCATGAGTATCTATTTTAAGAAGTATATAATTAGAGGGGTGCCCGGAAGGATCAGTCAGTTAAACGTCAGACTTCAGTTCAGGTCATGATCTCTCAATTCGTGAGTGCAAGCCCCACGTTGCACTCTGTGCTAGCAGCTCAGAGCCTGGAGGCTGCTTCAGATTCTGTGTCTACCTCTCTCTCTCTGCCCCTCCCCTGCTGGCTCTCTGACTATCTCTCTTTAAAACATAAATAAACATTTAAAATTTTTTTTAATAAAAAAGGAATATATACTTGGATTTGTTTTTATATACCAACTGAAAGTTTGTCTTTTGAGTATTAGGGTTTTTATTTAACATTCCTTCTGATTATTAAGGTAACTTATTTAATTCTATTTTTTGTTCTTTGCATTTTCTTTGTTTCATAATCACTTATCTCTTTGTCCATTCTTATTTTGTTTGGAATATTTTAAAGATATCATTTTTATATTAGCTTGTTATGTATACAATATTTTGTGATTGCTTTAGAATTTCAGTGGAAATTTAACACATATTATTGCTTTATTCTATATTGTGTAAATTGGTAATTTTACTATTTCCTGAAAGAAATCACTGAACATTGTCACACTAATTACACATCTATTAAATTTTGTACTATTATTTTTGATATATAATTATACTTTTGTCAATAATGTAATTTTTCAAGTAAATATTCAAATAGAGTTTCCAATGTATTTACCATTGGTCTTCATTTTCCCCTTCATATCCAGACGTCACTAGGATCATTTTCTTTCTCACTGAAGAATTACCTGTATTATCCCCTGGGCTGTCCTTGCTTTTGTCTACTTGTCTCAATGTTTTGTGGGGTTTGTTTGTTGTTTTCTTTATTTCACTACTATTTAAACTTTATTATAAAAAATTTTAAGTTTATTTATTTTGAGACAGAGAGCGTTCAAGAGAGGTAGGGGCAGAGAGAGGGGAGGGAGAATCTCAAGCAGGCTCTGTACTGTCAGTGTAGAGTCTGATATGGATCTCGAACTCACAAACCATGAGATAATGACCTGAGCCAAAATCAAGAGTCAGATACTTAACTGATGGAACCATGTGGGAGCTCCCTCACCTTTATTTGTAAAGTATATTTTACTTACTATAGTATTCTAGGATGGTTGTTATGGGAGGTATGACTTCATTACCATCCGGATTTCATTATACTCTACTGAAATGTGAATTGGCAGTCTCAATGGTGAAAGTAATCGAAAGCAATATATATATATTCTTTACTTGTGTTTGAGTTCATTTCTTTCTTTAGTTTTTCATATATTTTGTAGTTTGTGCTTAGTTATGTTTTTCTTTTTTTTCCAGTTTTGTAGTGGATCTTGAAACTATAACTTATCATGATTTCTCATTTTAGAATATTACCCACACTATCGCCTCCAAAGTGTTTTCTGCCTCCTTATTTCTACTCTCCTTCTGGGATTTAAGTCACATGTATGTTACATGTTTCACCATGTTTTGCATGATTCCTTAAAATTTTCTTTATTTTGATTTTTTGCCTCTTTTCTGCTCATACCTATATTCTTTCTCATGAAATATATTATTTTATCAGTTAGCTGTCCAACCGTACTTTGTCTGTCACTAAGGCCATTTGTTCAGTTGTTAACTTACATATTTGTAATTTCAGTTATATAATTTCCATTTGTTTCCATTGTATAATTTCCAGCTCTCTGCTGAAGTTGTCTATTTTGTCATTTAATATCTTATCATATTAATCATAGTTATTTTAACTTTCTTGATTGACAAATCCAATATTTGGAGCTCTTATGTATTTGTTCTATTTTGGTTTTTTTCTTTAAAAATTAATTCTTACTTCTTATATTCTTTCCTTTTTAAAAACAGAATTCCCAATAGTGTGAATGGAAGATTCAAAGTAATATGAAGTCTTAAGTTAGACTAAGTTTTTAGTGCTTTTACTTCTAGAAGCTAGCTAGAATAAATGTAGATATCTTTAATAGGCTCAGGTATTAAGACAATTTGACACTGGGTTTCAGTTATTGTATGAGGGTCTATTTTTCAGTCTCTATACTTACAAGGTACCATTCTTAACGTCCAAAAGCCTGAATTATTTACCAGAGCTCTCCAAATTAATGATATGGCTGAAAGCTCTAATCATTTTTTCAGTTTATACCTTTTCTTCTGAATAGGCAAATGTCCTGAGGGAAAAGCAGTCCCCCAAACCAGAGTATATTCTTTTAACTTTCTGCTTCCAAATAAATACTGACCCCATAATTCTTTACTGCCCTCTGTTTTTCTGAAACCTTAAAAAGGAAGATATCTATATTTTGTTTACCTTTTTGAGTTGTTTTCTGTGGGAGTCTTGGTCTAAAATCTTGGTCTATCTATTGCCGCATTAATTCTTACTTCTTATATTCTTTCCTTTTTAGAAACAGAATTCCCAACACTGTGAATGAAAGATTCAAAGTAATATGAAGTTCTAGATTATACTAATTTTCCCAACTGCTCCTTCAAATTTAATCATATTTGTAAACTGCCATCCAGATGAATAAATGTATTGACTATTGGCTAAATGATGTGGGTTGTAATTTTTCATCTTATTATGTCTGTATTTTCATCTTGTAAATGTTATTAATTAAAGAGCATTAAATGTTCACATTAGGGCAGCCTGGGTGGCTCAGTTGGTTAAGCATCCAACTCCTGATTTTGGTGCAGGTCATGATCTCACAGTCTTGAGATAAACCCTGCATCCAGCTGTGTCTCAGAACACAATGCCTGCTTGGAATTCTCTCTCTGCCCATCCCCTGTTCTCTCTCTCTCTCTCTTTCCTAAATACATAAACATTTAAAAAGAATAAATGCTTATCATATTTAAAATGCAGTATTATTCAGCCATAAAAAAAAAAGAATGAAATCTTGCCATTTGTGACAACATGGATGTGCTGAGAGTGTATTATGATAATTTAAAAAAGTCAGAGAAAGACAAATACTATATGATTTTGATTACATGTGGAATCCACAAAATAAAACAAATGAACAAACAAAACAGAAAGAGATTTATAATTACAGAGAACAAACTGCTAGGGAGAGGAGTGAACAGGTAAAATAGGTGAAGAAGATTAACAGGTATATATTTCAAGTTATACAAAAATGTCATCAGATGTAAAGTATAGCATAGGGAATGTTAATAATATTGTAATAACTTTCTGTGGTGACCAATGGTAACCACTAATTGTGGTGAGCATTTCATAACATATGTAAAAGTTGAATCACTACATTGTATACCTGAAACTAATATAATATTGTTTGTCAACTACACTTCAATTTAAAAAAAAATAAAAATTAAGAGCATTTAAGTAAAAATGATTTCTCTCACAATTTCATGTTAATTAAAACTCTTAAGGGGTGCCTGGGTGGCTCAGTCGGTCAAGCATCTGACTTTGGCTCAGGTCATGATCTCACAGTTCGTGGGTTCGAGCCCCACATTGGGTCTGCGCTTACAGCTAGCTCAGTGCCTGGAGCCTGTTTCAGATTCTGTATCTCCCTCTCTCTCTAACCCTCTCCTGCTCAAGCTCTCGCGCTCTCTCACTCTCTCTCTCTCTCCCTCTCATCTCTCAGAAATAAATAAAACATCTGGGATGCCTGGGTGGCTCAGTGTTAAGTGTCCGACTTCGGCTCAGGTCATGATCTCACAGTTCGTGAGTTTGTGTCGGGCTCTGTACTGACTGCCAGCTCAGAGCCTGGAGCCTGTTTCAAATTCTGTGTCTCCCTCTCTCTCTGACCCTCCCCTGCTCATGCTGTTTCTCTCTCTCTCTCAGAAATAAATAAAGCACTTTAAATTTTTTTTAAAAAGAAATAAAACATTAAAAAAATTAAAAAAAATAAAATTCTTAAATGAGAATGATATTTCCAATTCAATAGAGCTTTTAAAGGTAGGATTTGTCAGTTGTATTATTCCATTTCCTATTTATCTCACGGGATTATTGTAATGATCAATTGTGGTATAGTATAATGACTATATAACTTGAAACATAAACTCAAAATATGACCACTATAAATTTAATTGTATAATATTAGTATCACACCATAATGCCTTTAAATGTAATGGGTAGCATTATCAAAGGCAGAAGTTTGCAAACTCCACTAATTGCTTTGTCAAAACCTACAGTTATAATAGAATGGTTGTAAATGAAACTTTATTTCACTTGTGAATCATGATTATCTAAGACAATCTTGGTAGATCCCTTTCTTTTAAATAGGAGAAAACCCAATAAAAATGAGAAGGAAACACTATTTATTAATTATTATACAGTTCTTCATACATACTCTGATTGGGTCTATAACTCTGAAATTGCTTTGGCCACCACAGATAATTTATAAGATGTAACATTTGTCAGATATCTATTCATTGCTAGTGAATTTGTTATCAAATAAAAAATGTTGAACAATGATATATCTATAGCCTATTTAATGTGATAATAAAAATTCCCTATGTTTTTTTTTTGAGCCAAGATAAAACATAACCACTAGAACTCATTTATATTCATTTCATAAATCAATGACAATTCACTTCAGTGAATACTTCTGGAAGTCAGCCAATAAGTAACAGCAACAATCCATTAAATATACTTCTACAGATAAAGGTCAACTGTTTCTAAACACTCCATTTCTGAAAGTCTGCCAATTCCTGAACTTCATTCATACTTCTCCAAACCCTACATAAGATCAACACCTTTTGCTGTGCTCAAAGAAGCCGTGGCTTACAAGCAAACTTCGTAAACAAGCCATGCATTTGACTTTTGTTTCAGAGGCTACAGCATTGACTACTAAAGGTTTCAATGATACTTTGTTTTTTGTCTTAAACACTACCTTTCTGTGATTTCCCTTTCAGGGAAAAACGGTGCCCATTAGTATCTTTGTGTCCTTCAAGTTTGCTGTCTGATGAGTCTTTCAACAACAATTTGAACTCCAATTTGTTTCACTGAGAATCTCTTAATTTACTTACTTACCCTAGAATTTGTAAGCAAATAGATCTTTGTATAAATTAATTAGATCTTTGACTTAGAAGAAACACCATTTGTATATTTTCTTGACATGAATCTGCTTAGTCTTTTGGTGATTTCTTTATTCTTTTTTTTCCTTTTTTCCTTTATTCTTTATTCCTTTTTTAAAATAAATTTTTATAATAGTTTTAGATTCACAGAAAAATGCAAAGATAGGATGGAGAGTTTCCATATACTCCATATTTAATTTTCCTGTCTTCCATTTAGTATTGCACATTTGTTGCCTATATTGATATATTATTATTAACTAAGTCCATAATTTAATCAAATGTCTCAAATGATAAGTCTCAAATCTAAGCTGGCACAAAGGAATATTTTAACCGTATTCATCTGATGACTAATTCATACAAAAACAATTGCTAATACTTTGCTTGGATCACTCAATAGAAACTTCAGAACATTTTCTGACATGAAAAAGTATAAAACAGGGTCATTTTGCATAATATGTTTCTGAGATCAGTAGTAGAGGTATAAATTCTATTATCAGTTTTTGCTTCTGCTTAGTTGGGAAATAGAAACTGTTTATAATCATACATGTTAGAATTGTAGTGGCTTCTTTCTTATGTGATTTTGCAAGAAAGTTTGCAGTCTTCACTTGGGAGAAAATTGTATTCCTATATATACTCTCAATAAAAGCCTAACTTCTGGGGCACCTGGGTGGCTCAGTCAGTTAAGGCTCCAACTTCGGCTCAGGTCATGATCTCATGGTTTGTGGGTTCGAGCCCCACGTCGGGCTCTCTGCTGATAGCTATCTCAGAGTCTGGAGCCTGTTTCAGATTCTGTGTCTCCCTCTCTCTCTGACCCTCCCCTGTTCACACTGTCTCTCTCTTAGAAATAATTAAAAATATTTTTAAAAATAAATAAATAAAATAAAAGCCTAACTTCTTTATTTACCTTAATATTAATGGCATAACTTAATGAAAAATAAATAGAATATTATTCAGCCATTAAAAAGAAAGAAACTTTGCCATTTGCAGTGACATGGATGGAGCTACAGAACGTAATGCTGAATGAAATGAGTCAGAGAAAGATATGTGGAATTTCGCAAACAAAAAAACAAGCAAAAAAAAAATGAAAGACAGAATGAGAGAGTGAGACAGAGAGAGAGAGAGAGAGAGAGAGAAACCAAGAAACAAATTCTCGATGATTACTAGAGGGAAGGTGGGGGGGATGGGTGAAATAGGTGAAGGGGATTAAAGAGTGCACTTATGATTAGCATAGAGTAGTGTACAGAATTGTTGAATCACCATATTGTACTGAAACTAATATAATACTGTGTATTAACTATACTGGAACTAAAAAACTCTTCTAAAAACATACATAAAATAACAAATTTGCCATATTTTAAAAAAAATCATTAAAAAAATTCTGTAAGAGAGAGAAAACCAAATCAATATTTAACTTTCATTTGCATCCTGAGGCCTCAAAATTAAAGAGAATCTCTCTTCAGAACTCTTTGGTGGTATCCTATTTTAAAATTAACAAAAGTCAATGGAAATAATTCACATTCAAATCATTGAAAAGTAACACCTCTTATAACCTGCCTCTCTCTGTCTATATTTTTTATTCTACAATCCACTCAAATTTCTTTTTTTCTTGCTGCTTCTAGTTTCTGTAAATTAGCACCTCTTCCATTACTTCTAAGAGGAAGAAGAATCTTATGGCACATATCCCATAAAGATTTCTGGACCAAATTTTGGATCTATACAGGTTGCATTTAAACCCTGATCTAGAGCAAAGACAAGGTCAATAATTAGAGATTTTCTTGAATCAGGAAGACCAGCAGAATTTGCATCTGAATTAAGGATTTTGTTAATACTTAGTTAATCCAATAGTTCACTTAATTGTTAACACATTAGAGGGAAATGTTAAAAGCAGAGTACAAAAAGCTGGTACAAAATTTAAATTGCATAGCTGTTCATAATTTAAATAAATGTATATGTACCACATAATGCTATTTCAGAAACCTTTCTATTAAGAGTAGACTGAGCAGATATTCCAAATTGCAAATGAAATAAAGATGAATCAGTAAATGATTTTAAAATTTTACAGAAAATGTCCAAAATATTCTGAGGAAATAAGTTAATGGGAAGCTTATTGGAAGTTACTCCCCATTGTGCCAAGTATCTCGACTTGAAATAGGTATTTTGTAAGGAAAAGGAATGGAATTGGAAATTTGGCATTCCAAACATATGGCAGAAAATAAATATATGACTGAATATTTTTAAAGGGCAGTAGAAATTAAGCAGGGTAGAAATAATAATTTTGTGGCTCATCAGATAAAATAAATTGGTCTCCAAATAATAGAACACTTATCAATGAATTGTGAATTTATTAAAATTTATTTATCCTTACAAAATTCAAGCAAAATCTCCATTAGAAGAAAAACTATTTCATGTTGGCTAAGAAACAGGAGGACCACTATTAAAAATCAAACTATGCTGCTGTAACAAGAGCTAATAATACTCCCTGATTACTTGTCCTCCTCCCAAGGGTCATTATCTATAGATTTAAATGAATAACAACACAGCTTTCTATATCTATCATCTGTCCCTCCAGCATAAAACCTGAGACCCTTGGAGTACTAAAAGACCTAGTAGTGGAAATTTCTAACAACTGGTAAGTCCTTTTCCATTCCCCAAACTCTTAACTGTTGCACTGGCACCATTATCATTAGAATATTCCTGTATTCTTTGTGGCACATTCTCTAAAAATCAAGTAGTGAGAAATCATATTTTCAAATGAAAATACCAAATTAAATAAACTCTAGGTTCACATGTCAGAAAACTCTTCTACATGCATGATAAAATTATAGCTGATCTATACATTAATATTTTTTATTTTAATAAAAATATTTAGTATTTATTACTTTAATAAATACTAAAAATTGGCTGTCATCTCTGAGTCTATGAGCTAAAGATTCCTTGTACATAATTAGAAAATTTGGAGCACAGAGCCCAGATTGTTATATTTAAACTGTTTATTAAATTTCCTCAATATTTTCTTAATGCTGATTTTAGGCCAATTATAGCCAATATGAGAAAAAAAATTAATAGTTTTTGTTTAAACCAGGCCCTGTAATTCAATTTTACCTTCTCAAAATATAATAATGAAGGATATAAATTTGTCCAAATTCTGTAAGGAATTAACAACTGCTCCACAGCAATGTCTAACAAAATCAGCTTGGGTAAATCTGAAGACACTTTTAGTGTAACAGCTTTACAGTGAGCTTTCTTTAGTGTCCTAGTTGCTAAACATAGTCAAAATTAATTGCTTTCAACTGAATTGCTATGTACTAGATATTTACTGTAGTTTCATTCTTCTTCCAAATATAAAACCAAAATGTGATTCAATTCATGCATAAGTGTCCAGTAAAAGAAGTTCCCTTATCACTGGGTAGATAATTGGAATACCTCAGGGAGTGCCTGTATTTTAGGGATAATTAGAAATAGTCTTCTGTTGAAAAGCCATAGTGAATATGGTACGAAGAAAAAAAAATCCTACCTGTAATATTCTAATTTATGTATCCAGTGATAGAAGTCACTTTACTGTATAATTATTTACTAATTCTACAAGGTTTTGTTACCTGTTCTCCTTATCATTCCAATCATTTTTTCTGAAGGTAAACTGAATAATCTGCAGATAAACTTATGAGTCTATAGTTCTGTCAGATAAATAGGTGGATAGAAGTGGGTGTTACCACTTCCAGGTCCAGGCATAAACTCCACTATGTGATCAATCATGATCTTGCTTCCTGTTTCATGGAGAATAACGTGTTCTGTTGTTGGATGGCAACTTCTGGAAATGTCAATTAGGTCACATTTTTGAAAGCGTAATTCAAATATTCTACATTCTTACTGATTTTCTTTTTCTTTTTATTAAAATTAATCAAAAAGTGATGACATTTCCATTTATAATTGCAGATTTGTCTCTTTTTCCCAATTGTTCTGTTTCTGCTTCATGTGCTTTGGAAAACTCTTATTAGATAGATGCATAAATAGATATTTTTGTGTTCTTTTGATGAATTATTCTCTTTATGATAATAAAATGACCTTGTTTACTCATGGTTATATTCTTTGCTCTATAATCTTTGTCTAATTTACATATAGCCACCCCAACTTTCTTCTTATTAGTGTTAGCATGATAAAATATATCCATTTTTTTAAATTTTAACTATTTGCATCTTTATATTTGAAATGCACAACTTGTAGGAAGCATATAGTTGGGCCTTGTTTTTTTTCTTTAATTTTTAAAATTTTATTTATTTGATAGAGTTAAGAAGACAGTGTGTGGGTGCACTTGCGCTTGAGCAGGATAGGAGCAGAAAGAGGGAGAGAGAGAATCCCAGGCAGGCTCCACACTGTCAGTGTAGAGTCCAATGCAAGACTCAATCCCATGATCCCATGAGATCATGACCTGAGCTGAAATGAAGAGTTGGATGGTTAAGTGACGGAGTCACCCAAGCACCCCAGGCCTTGTCTTTTAATTCAAATCTGAGAACCCCTGCCCTTTAACTGAGTCAATTATATTTTGTGATTATTGATATAATTGAGTTTAAATGCGCCATCACGTTATTTATTTTCTGTTTATGCTGTATCTTTCTTAATTCTGTCCACTTGTAGATTAATTTCATATTTTTATAATTCTATTTTATCTCTTTTGTTGACATAGTTAGTAGGCATTACACTTTATTATAATATGGTATTAGTTGATTTATTCCTCTGGTTGTTTAAGTTGGGAAGTTTTTCTTCCTAGAGGTCTTTTGACAACACATCAAGACACATTGAGGGGTGTGACTAGCAGGTGGAGACAAGGGACATTATTAAACATTCTACAATGGGGAAGATAGCCTTCCACAACAGAGTCATCCATCCAAAAATGTCAACAGTGCCAACTTAAGAGAAACCTTGTGTTAGCTTCCACAATATATATTTTTAAGTTGTTAGAGTCTACTTTTAAGTGATTTTATATTATGTTGTATGTAGCATAAGAACCTTAAGGCAGGATGCTTCCATTTCTCCCTGGACAGACTTTGTACTAGTTTTGTCATACATTTTACTACTAAAATATAACCACACAAAACATTGTGTTACTTTTTAACAAACAATTATCTTTTAAAAATATGCAGATAAGAGAAAATATATTTATCTATGTAGTTATTTTTTCCTCTTGTGGGTCATATGTTCCTGCTGCTTTACATGCCTAGTAATTTTTTTTTCTGATTCTAGACATTGTAAATTTTTCTTTGTTGGATGATGTATATTTTCATATTTCTACAAATATTCTTGAGCTTTCTTCTGTTGTAATGTTAAGTTTCTTAAAAACAGTTGGTCTTTTTAGTTCTTGGCTTTAAGCTTTACTATGTTCAACAAGAGCAATGATTACCATAGATCTCAATGCAAGGCTGAAACAAACGCTATGGCCTGTTATATCTGATGTCCTATGACTGTGGATGATGAGGGCAGAAATAGAATTATTATGTCCTCCTCTAATTCTTCTGTGTGGTTCATTTCTCAGCACAAAGTAGTTTCTTCATGTATATATCCTTGTTGGAAATCAGTTTAAGACTCTCATGGGGTCATCTGCAAATCTCCAGAGATCTCTGTCTCTGTGCAGCTTTCTCTCCGGTATTGTGTCCTGTGGATTCTGAATAGAGTCCTTGTTCCTCTCTCTGGCTTCCCATCCCCATGTCCTCAATTCAGAGAAACTGCTGGGCTTTGTCTCTTTCTTCTTCCCTAAGGAACTTCCTGGAAAATTTACTAAAGTAGTCTACAGGGATAATTGTAGGAACCAACTTATTAACAAGCTTTTCCAATAGCCCCCAGGCAGATTTGTCTTCAGTGGTCTTATGGACCTCCTCTCCTATTATAAGTGCAGATTACCCAAAGAGAACAAAAAATGAAGGCACTTTTTAGGGTGTACTGTTTGGACTTAAATCCTTTAGTATAATATGCAATTTTTAGGCAAAATCTAGAGGTTAAAAAAAAAGGTGGCTTTCTTGCCCCTGTGCACAAATAACTGATTTTTTTTACTTGAAGTCTGGCTGAGAATTACTATTAAAAAACTTTAATTTCTTAGGTTAAAACTAAAAGTTTGTATTTTAAATTTCTAATTAGCAGTTGTATTCACTCAGGAAGGTAACTAGAAACACAAGTTCTTGTGTTTGTATTATTTTTGTTTGTTTTAACTCTAAACCCTAGGTCTTTTTAGTCTCAATTATATCAAAGTCTTTTGGTGTTTCAAAGTGAACAGGACCTAGAAATTTGTTCACCCTTCATCTTTCTTTAGCAAGATAAATCCACTTCTTTTGAATTATTCTTCATTTGGATTTGTCTCTCTTATTAACATGGATTCTTTTTTTCCCATCTCTCAAGGATTTGCCTTACTGAATCAATTTTGATGTTCTCCTATGTTTCTTATTGCTATTGTAAGAATGTTGACAGAGCTGTATTCCATCTGAAGGCCTTAAATAGAATCAATTTCAATAATTTTTCCAGTTTTTAGACTGTATCTGGATTCCTTGGCCAGTGGACTCTTTCTGTCTTCAAAGCTAGCCATAAAAGTCAGTCAAATCTTTCTCATGTTACATCACTCTGATACTGTCTCTTTCATCTTTTAAGAATGCTTGTTATATAGTGAGCTTCTTCTAGTAATTCAGAAAAACTTCTTAAAGTCAGCTGATTTCTAATTTTAATTCTCTTTGTCAGGTAAACAACAGGTATTTGCAGGTTCCAGAGAAAAGGCCATAAATTTCATAGAGGGGTTAGTATTCTGGGTACCACATATCAGCCACATCCCTGATTGCCTACTGCAAGGTGACTATGTCTGCGCTAAACACAGAGAAGGATGAGAAATCCCTCTTGTCTAGATAGAGGTTAAGCCCTTCCTGTTTTCTTTCATTTTAGCTCCCATGCAAGGACAATCCTATATTTAGTTTTTCTCCCAGATTCCAAGTGTCAGAAATATATGTACTATTTTAATTAGATTAATAATATATCTTTCCTACTTTTATATACATTTAATAGGCCTTCTATGTATATTCATAAAAAAAATGGATAGGCCTTAGAAGACCAATTTTTGTTTTCTGATTCCAGACAGCATAAAATCATAGTCACAACCAAAATTCCAAATGTATCTATACCATCTGTTATGGGCTGAATCATGCCCCCACCCCTGAAATTCATATGTTGAATCCTAAACTTCATTATTTCAGAATGTGACTTTAAAGAGATCATTAAGTTTAAATGAGGTCATTGTGGTGATCCTAGTTCCTATATGGCAGATGTCTTTAGAAGAGGAAACTCTTACATATATACAATTCATGTGAAGACACAAGAGACAGATGACCATGTCCAAACAATAGAGAGAGACTAAGAAGAACTCAACCTTGCTAACCTTGCCAACTCTTAGGTTGGACTACTAGTTTTCAGAATTGTGAGAAAATAAATTTCTGTTTTTCAACTCACACAGCCTGCGATATTTTGTTATGTCAACCATAGCAAACCACTACATCATCTCAGTATTTTTCTCCTGAGAATTACTATCTGGACAAGAGCTGGACTTACTGCCATATTTCCTCTATTTCAGTTAAGGAATGACATGTTTAACTAAACAAAATGATATTTAACTCATTATGTTTTTCATTCTCTTTAAAAGCATATTGTGTTTTCATTTGGAGGGCATCTCTTCAATTAGAAGAATAATTCTGAGTTCCTGCATCAAAGAAAGAACGCTTTCACCTTAATTATTTTGTTCAAACAAAAGGGTACATAAGTTACATAAAAGAAAATATATTTATTACAGTGTAAAACTTTGATAGAACATCATGACATATAAACTAATGTAAATACTAGACCTTATTTTTTTTCCCTTCTATTCAGTCACTTTCTCTCATTTGAATAGATATATACTGGTTGCTTAACATTTTAATATGTTACATTTCATAATGTTACCATAATATTATCACCACTAGAGAAAACTGTACTGTTAAATTTATTTAAGATATGTCATAATTTTTATTGGTAAGTCATTAGATTAATACTACAAGTTTCAGCTTTTACTCTAACGGATTTTGTGCTGAGAAATTAGCTGTATCGCTCACAAGCTGTACGGTCTTAGGAAAATCACCCCATGTTTCTTTTTCTTAACTTCTCCTAAGCCTATCAAATTTTAACAAAAATACTACTCAATTTAAAGCTCAAGCAAACCAACATAGGCCAATGATTCAAAGAGGATCTGGTATCTATAATCAATCCATCCATCAATCATATTAATCACTAGCATCATCACCATCTTCAGCATCATCTTCAGCATCCACGTAAATATTAACATTCACAGATTTCATTTCATCTATATTAAAAAATTAAATAGGTCACTTCTATATCTTAAAATGAACTAATTTTCAATCTAATAACTTGTTTTTCCTTCACTTAACTGATCTTTCTATAATAAATTTATTAAGACTCACCACAATTTATTTTACAAACACAAACACACAAACATGTGCATATACGAGTTCATTATTTTTTGAAGATGATTGATGAATTTCAAAATCTGGTTTAGGACATTTCTTATTTGATTTAAGTAATCACTTACTTATTATAAAAATAAATATAAATAAACTAACAATTAATAAAAATACATTTTCATCCTGATGGAGTGAAATTTTGAGTAATCTATCAATGAAGTATTGTGAAGGACTGACAGATGTAATCTGAATAATGGAACTATAGTATCACCCAGACTCTGGAACAGACTATTCTCTGTATGGAGATGAAATATGAATCTTAAAGCCAGAGCAGGGGGTCAGTGCTCACTTGAAAAGATAACAATCGTCTTACATAATGCAATTTATGACAATATTTTAGATTTGAGACAGAGTAAAAATGTAAGGGAGATATTCTCAGCCTTACAACTAGCCCATACTAACTGTAAGTGTAAACGTATTAAAGAAAAAATAATGACAATGGTATTAACACTCTGCATTCTTCAAATTCCTGTCATTGATAAGGAGTCTATTATTTTTATTATTTCTGCTTCAAAATTGAAATGAGGTGTACACTTTTTGCTCTTTTATGTTGTAAGTAATATGAATAGATAGAAAATGAAATAAAGATTGTGCTTCCAGCGACTCACAGAGATAAACTATTTTATCTAGGTCAAATCATCTTTTTAATAATAATTATAATTAGAAAAATCCCATGCAAGTAAAAGTCAATTATCAAGTAATTTCAAGTATGATTATTCTGATGTCTCATCCTCAGTATTTCTATTCCCAATTCTTTTGTGGTCTTTATTATGTTTTGCTTCTCTCTCTCTCTTTTTTTTAAATCTACACTTGGCTCTGACCAGAATTTTATTATTATTTTATAGAGTATGTTAGGAGTGTTTTGAGGTGTAAGCAGTGTTACCAAATGAAATCCTCTCTTGGTCCTAAGGGTGGAATGGCAACCTCTGTTTTGCTGCAGTTTCTGTTACCTCCCTGAATGTCTGTCCCTGAAGAAATCAGAACTGAGCTATCATGAGTGGAGGAAAGTCTCAAACCTGTCTCAATTGAATTCATCATTTAAATCTTTTTATTGGGTCTCATAATGAGACAGTCTGCCTAATTAAACCAGGATAAACTATTATCAGGATTGCAGTGACTTACTTATGCATATCAAATCCTCAGAAGATACTAAAGATTCCAAGCCTTTTTGCAGAACAAAGATGACTTCATAATTTAAATTGATGACTTCTAGACAAATATCTGTGGCTGGAAAAAAAATGGAAATTGTTTAAAGTGCATCCTTTTATTTTGAGACTGGCAGAGATATGTGGAGACTCTTCCCTTTATTGGCAAACTGAGAGGATTTTAGATGTCATGGTTATATGGCAACAGATAGAGCTAGCTGTAAATACAATGCATCCTGATTTGCAGGTGGACTGTATTATTTTCTTTTAAAACTGTTGGGACATTACTTCACTTTTTGAGAGGTTTCCAAATAACTGCCACTGAGCTGTGTTTTTAACATTAAATCAACTATGGAATATGTTATAAAAGTTGAGATCTATAAGCTATTCTTTTTAGGGCTCATTTATACAAAGCCTTCCAGATAAGAGTGTCAAAAGTTTTTTGACTATTCAACAGATACACTCTCTACATGGCAGATATGGAGACCCAAACACATCTATAAATGTGTTGTATAGCTGTCTTTGTCTACAGATAATTGCAATACAAACCAGTTGGAAAATAACACTTAGCTGTTGCTGGAATTTAATTTGTAGTTTAGTAATTTGCACCTCCATCTGACCAGGGAGATACATTTTTTTTTTATTGATTTCACTATTAAATAACCTGAGAGGACTGCTTTACTTTCGCATCATCTCATTAGGCCAACCTTTGTTTTGATATGAGTGTCTTTGTCTTTTCCTTTAACGTTATCAAAACACCCTAATTTATATTTGTAAATGTAATGGTCACCCATATATTCTTCTGAACATAACAGTAGGGTGTGGTATTGGTAAAAATGATAAAAAAAATTCTTATTGATCACCTGTCATTCCGCTGCCTTTTGTTTTAGTAACAAATAATAAATTTAGGGTTTTATCATGTTAACATGGTTTTATCTGGTTAAATTAATGAATATGTTAAACAACTTTGAAGTTCACTGTTTTCTTCTAATTGTGTAACTTAATGACAACAGGTACTGAATATATAATCAGAGCACAGTAGTATTATTATTTGTAAGAAGATAACCCACTTTGTAAAAGATTGAGGAATTAGAGGAATTAATGCTTCTGATCACAATAATTGCTACTAATAATAATAAATAATAAAATACATCTTCCAAAATCAGTTTTAGATTGCCAAAATTTAAAATATTGTTGTGGGCACCTGGATGTCTCAGTCAGTTAAGTGTCCTATTTCACATAAGTTCAGGTTAAGATCTCATGGTTCTTGAGTTTGAGCCCCAAATGGGTCTCTCTCCTGTCAGCATGGAACCCGTTTCAGAGCCTCTGTCCCTCTCTCTCTGGCCCCCCCTCAAAAATAAACATTAAAATAAAGTAAAAGATAAAATACTGTCTACTATGAGTATGTTTCATCCTGAAGACTATGGATTGTTGATTTAAATATTATATTTTTTATAATTTTTCAGATGTTTTTGTTTTCATTTTGAATTTCATAATTTAGAAAAATAAATTTGATCCCTATATCAACAGTACTCACTCAACATGGCTTTAATATTTGCAGACTTTCCCTTAAAATATTTTCACATTTTTTGAGTAAAAACTGAAAACTTACCTTTGTTTTAATAATACAAAATATTTTATCCACCAGCAATTTTTCTTGAAAATGAATACCTTTTAAACAGATTCTCATATAGTCTACATTGGTCTTCTATCACAGATTCTCATATAGTCTACACTGGTCTTCTATCTCCAAAGGTTATTTTCTTAAAGCATCTTTAAATTATCAAGGGACAATTGCAGATTGCAAGGACAAATTTAAGCGCACATCTATTACAAATTTAATTATGAAGAATACAATTATGTTAAAGAAAATCAAAATTAGAGTGCATTTGATGGAATACTACATGGCAATGAGAAAGAATGAAATCTGGCCATGTGTAGCAACATGGATGGAACTTGAGGGTGTTAATGCTGAGCGAAATAAGTCAGGCAGAGAAGGACAAATACCATAAGTTTGCACGTATAGGAGGATTAGGAGGAACTTAAAAGAGGACCATGGGGGAGGAGATGGGGGGAAACAGTGGGGGAGAGGGAGAGAGGCAAAACATGAGACTCCTGAATGCTGAGAACAAACTGAGGGCTGATGGGGGTGGCGGGGAGGGGGGGTGATGGGCATGGAGGAGGGCACTTGTGGGGATGAGCACTGGGTGTTATATGGAAACCAACTTGACAACAAACTATTTGTAAAAAAATAAATTAAAATTAAACTTAAAAAAATTAGAGTGCATTTGAATTTAGTGAATGCATATGCAAAGGACACTAGAATATGTACCTGTGCTTTTAAGAACCATTTGGTTCCATTTAATTTGCTCTCTTGATTCTGTAAGTTGAGGGAATATGGACACATGGAAGATGAATATATTGATTTCAAATGTCAAAAATGATTTATTTAAGTAATCAAATCAGAGGCGCCTTGGTGGCTTAGTCGGTTAAGCGTCCGACTTTCGCTTAGGTCATGATCTGCGGTTCGTGGGTTCGAGCCCTGCATCGGGTTCTGTGCTGACAGCCAGCTCAGAGCCTGGAGCCTGTTTCAGAGTCTGTATCTCCCTCTCTCTCTGACCCTCCCCTGCTCACGCTGTCTCTCTCTCTCTCTCCTAGAAATAAATAAAAATTTGAAAAAACCAAATAAATGTTAAAAAATTAAAGAAAAAAGTAATCAAATCAATATTGCACAAAAAAATGCAAATTTTTCTTATATGTATACTCCACAAAATTGTACTCCAGGATACTAGCAGACTAAGAGTCATGTTCAAATGTGTTAATTCATAAATATTCATTTTTGCAAATATATTTTGGAATAAAATAGAAGAAAATATATAAAATATTCTAAGCTTTATCTCTTACAATCATATTGTTTATGTAGTCATAAAATTTTAATGGTGCTAGATATCATTAATATGTGTATTCATATTTATATTTGTGTTGTTTACTATATAAGCCATCTGAATAATCACCTTGTATTTTTTCTTTCCTATATAAAGCAGTACTTACCACATTATGTTTTGAATATATATTTAAATTAATGAATAGACACCTTTCATAGTAGTACAAAATTAAAATTATATAAAATATGTTTAAGTATGTAGGTAGATATTTACATAATAAATAAATAAGAGTTAATTAGAATTTTAATCCCACACAATTTATTTAATAGTTATTCTGTAACTATGTTCTATTAGTTTAGTTAGGTAAAATGAGTAAAGATATTTATCATTTCAATAGTGAATATTAATAATAATCTGCGTTTCTAGTTTTAATATATATTTATTTTTCATATATTACATGAAAGATACTATTTGGATCCTGAGGATGAAATATAAAGAAATTCTATTTTCTATATCAATTGGAGGTAGTTAAGACAGATATGTCCCTGATATCAGTGACTTTCTGTCTTCTGGTATGTATTAGTTAATGTATTTTACCAGAAACTTTGCATATGAGTCATCGGTTTGAGGGATCACAGAGTAACAAAGCAACTACTACCATTCTGTAAAAACTATATAAATTTCATTAAAAAATTGTACACATTTTGATCAACTACAATATTTAATCATGGGGTTGTTAGTGTATTTAGTTGCTTTAGATACATTTCTTGGTCATAGGTAGAAGAGTCAAGTTAGTTATAGTTACAGAGCAAAGCATATTTAGTATATTGCACTCAAAGAAAGAAATGTTGAAAAAATGTTGCTCTAAATTAATAAGCTGTCTGATGGTGTTAAGAGGAAAGCATGAAAAGATATAATTTATTTGATGTATTGTTCACATGAAGATAACTGTACATATCTTAAGTACTCACTCAATAAATTATTGTACACATGTGGACACGAAACCAGTCAAGGTATAGAATATTTAGCACTATATTCAGGTTCTTTCCCACTCACGCCCTTTCCAAAGATGTAAACAAAACTAAAGACTCTATCAGTCTGTATCGGTTTTAATGTTTTTGAATTTCATATAAATAGAAACAAAATGTTTCTTTTTTTTTTTTTAATGTTTTATTTATTTCTAGGAGAGAGAGAGAGACAGCGTGAGCAGGGGAGGGTCCGAGAGAGAGGGAGTCACAGACTGAAACAGGCTCCAGGCTCTGAGCTGGCAATCAGCACAGAGCCGGACGCGGGGCTCGAACCCACGAACCGCGAGATCATGAAACAGAGCCAGACGCGGGGCTCGAACCCACGAACCGCGAGATCATGACCTAAGCGAAAGTCGGACGCTTAACTGACTAAGCCACCCAGGCGCCCCACAAAATATGTTTCTATATTGTCTTTTCCTTATGGTAAAGATTTGGAGATGGGGCGCCTGAGTGGCTTAGTCGGTTAAGCGTCCGACTTTCGCTTGGGTCATGATCTCGCGGTTCGTGGGTTCGAGCCCCGCGGCGGACTCTGTGCTGACTGCCAGCTCAGAGCCTGGAGCCTGTTTCAGTCTGTGACTCCCTCTCTCTCGGACCCTCCCCTGCTCACGCTGTCTCTTTGGAGATTCATTTAAGCCACTTTTTGTATTGGTGCTCAAGACAGTTTTGTTGCTTCATGGTATTCAATTGTGGACATACACCAGCGTTTATTTTTCCATTTTTCTGTTAATGAGCACTAGGTAATTTCCAGTATTGTTCGATTGAGAGTAATCCACTACAACATCTTGGCATGGTTTTAGATATACGTATTAGTTTCTATTGGATATATTGCCAGAGGGCACATTAATAGATTAGCTTATAATTAGCTTTAGTAGAAGCTGATAATTATCCAAAATGGAAAAGATGATTTAAATTACCACTATCAAAGTATAAGAGTTATAATACCTCCAAATCCTTATCAACACCTGCTATTTTATGTTTCTTTAATTTTAGTCACTCAGATAAGTAATTTATGATTTTAACTGTATTTATCTGATAATAATGCTGATAATCTAGATATCTTCTTTGTTAAATGTCCATCTTTTGTTTATTGTTGTTCTTTTCCTTTTTTAAAAATTATTAATTTAAAAATCATTTTATATACTGGATATGTATCTTATCTGTATATAAATTACAAGTATATTTTTTTCCAAACTCTAGCTTACCATTTTGTTATATCTCTAACTTCTTTGATAAAAATATTTTTTTAAATTAAAGTATCATTTATCAGTATACTTTGTGGGGTTTGCCCTGTTTAAGAAATCTTTGCCTACTCCAAGTTTACATGTTATTTCCTTTAGTGTTTTTCTATATAACAATTTTACCTTATTATCACATCTATTATTTATGTCAAATTAATGTGTACATTTGATATAGAGATTCAGAGTTACTTTTATCATAAAGATATCTAGATGTTTTGGGTCCATATTATATTAATTTTTCCATGAAATTATGGTAGAACATTTATCATAAATCAGGTGATACATATATACTGTAAATACAGATCTTTTAAAATGAATGATTAAATACATTTTTGTTACATTAATTTGCATGGAATTCTACATTACTGCTTTTATTATTCTTACAAACTCAAGTATGTCTTTTAAGGAATCATGTATGTTTTAGTAGATGTTATAACTTAAAATATTATATTTTCTACCATATATAAAGTTAAAATTAAAGTATCCCTCTACATAAAACAGTATATGCTCAATTTTTTATTTTAGATTATTAGGCATATTATGAATATCCATTCTTTTATTATCCATTTAATATAAACAATTTCTGTTTACTTAGTCATTGGCTTTTTAACTAGTGACTATTTCCAGGCTCCATTGTAGCTGTTTTGGGCATGTATCTGAATTCTGACTAACTGGGGTTGTAAACATGTTTCTGTCTTGTCATTTACAGGTGAAACTCTTTTTAGATATGCATTGGCTCCTCTCTCTCACTCTTCCTCTTCATAGAAAATTTGGTACGTTGAGGTAGAGCAATGCTGCAACAAAATCATGCAGATAATATCAAAGATATAGAGATGTGATATCACATTGCTTCTCAGCCTTTTGGCTAGACCAAATGTAGATGTGATGTCACATACCTATTAGATTGCAAAACTGATGTGTTTTTTTGTTCTATTTTGTTTGTGGGTTTTTTTTTCCCCAAGAAAGTATTTATACAACCTTTGACTGCGAATGTTGAGCACAGAGCTCTAAAGCATTGGGTGTTAACCATGGATGCATGGTTAACATGCATGATAATCAACTGCGGAAGTAAAAGAATACCAATGGCTATGTTCCACAAAAGAGAAATTCTAAAAGAATCTCTATAGCCAGGATTGAAAAATATTGCCATATAAGTAAGGCTTTGAAAATTCTGAACTTTATTGTGGATTGAATTTATTTATATTTTTAGTAAGTTTTATCAGAGGTAACCTCAGATGATAAACTGTTTTTCAAACATATATATGAAAATAATAGCACAAACTTTCTACCTGTATCTTGCAATTTCAAAAGATAGAGAAACTTGGAATTGAAGGTCCAGTTTTTTTAATTAAAAAACAACTGCTTTGGTTGGCTGGGTGGCTCAGTCAGTTTAACTTAATTTGGCTCACGTCATAATCTTCCAGTTTGTCACTTAGAGACCCGCATCAGGCTCTCCCCATTGTCAGTGCAAAGCCTGCTTTAGATCTCTGCCCCCCCTTCTCTGCCCCTTCTTTGTTTGCTCTCTCTCTCTCAAAAATAAAAAAAAAAAGTCAAACATCACCAAAATGAATAAAACAACAAAAACACTATTTCAAAATCTTAGATCTACAAATGAAAATATCATTTTTAGTTTGTCTTAAGAGATTCTGGCTAAATTCACTCTGTCATAAAGAAAGAAAATCTGATGGCAAAATAAATATTAAGGATTTTTTTTCTACAGACTTATGAGAAAGTCTCAAATAATTTTAATAGCTTTTACAAAAATTAACAATTCAATTGATTTTTATATCGAAGTAACTGACAATATTCTCAGTTGACAAAACACATAAAAGGTAAGCTGTCTTATTTATGTTGGATAAACCAATAAACAGAAAATAAAACCATAACATTAGAGACTGTTAGGGAGTAAGAATTTCTGTCCCTTTCAATGGTCCTTTTAGCTGGACTAGGAATCAAACTGATATGGGACAGATTAACTGGAAAAAATCAAATTTTAATAGCATGCATATAGGGAATCCACAGACATGGAAATTCTGAAGATAGGGAAAATGAGGTATATATGCATATGTATTCCTGAACTAAGGGGGTAGATGAGGACTTCAGAGGAAAGGAGTACAATCAGGGCAATAAGAAGATGCTTGGTAATTAGATATTTACCCTGCCATACAGATGGGTCACTCAGATAAAATCTGTTTGTAAATAACTGTTTTTCTGGGAAAGACTCCCAATTCAGATACCCCTGTGTAGTTAAAGGAAAGGCAAAAGTTTCTCTTGAGTGCCTATAGTCTTGATTGCCTTCAGCTCAGAACAATCTTTACGTCAGTGGCCCATCCTGTGGCAACCTGCCTGTAACCCTTACAAGACAAACAAAGCAAAAGAGACTCAGAAACATCAAAACATAATCCTGTGCTGCTCTGGTGTTGCAAGTAGTAGGATGATTATGAGGGATAATCTTAGAAAGAGGAAATGTTTCTTTTTTTAAAAAAGTTTTTTTTATTTATTTTGAAAAAGAAAGATAGACAGCCATGGAGAGGCAAAGAGAGAGAGAGAAGAGAATCCCAAGCAGGCTCTCCGCTGCAGTGCAGTGCCGGTCATGGGGCTCCAACCCAGGAACCATGAGATCATGACCTGAGCTGAAACCAAGAGCCAGTGGCTTAGCTGACTCAGCCAACCAGGCACAGGGAAAGAAGAAATGTTTCTAAATTAGCTAAAATGTATCTTCCAAACACTTTATTTACTAAGTCCCTTCTCTATATCCACATTTTATTCTCACTTTAACTACTCTGAAATTTGAGTGAACACTGCAGTCTCTTTCATTATGGAAACTGTTGCACTTTATGACATCAAACTGTTTGCATTCCACCCACTCATTAGGTAGGTAGGTGTCTGGAAAAAAACTTTTTTTTCCCCCAGCCTTTTAAAAATTTTGTTTCCCTGTTTTATGGCTTTTTGATTTCTAATTCTCCAAGTATTTTAATGATCGCTTCCAGAAAAGTTTTTTTTCACTTTTTTAAAAAATATGAATTGATATCTGATATTCTGGAATTTTGCAACAATTAGACTTAATACATTTTTGTTCATTCTTCAAGTTATAATTGTAATTATTAACTCACATATAAAGCTTCTATTAGGCCTTTTGATATTCTGCTTGTTCTTTTTAAATAATATATTTTCCTAATATTTGCTATCCATTGTGTTATATTTCATATAACTTTAGATACTTGACAATTCCCTCAAAAGAAAACTCAGGCTTCTACTTCTGCTGTGTGTGTGTGTGTGTGTGTGTGTATGTGTGTGTGTGCATGTGTGTGTTCAATTTTCATGACTCCATTTGTAAGACATATTTATGTAAGTTGAGCAATGTAAGATTGTGACCTCTTTAAAACCGGAGATTATTTTTGCATTTTCTAGACAACACAAGTAGAAACATGTGACTACTATGACTTCAGTCCTAAGTTTCAGGCTTTTCAAATAATACATATTTTTAAAAAAGTTTTTATTTAAATGTCAGGTATCATACAGTGTAATATCAATTTCAAGTGTAAAATTTAGTGATTCATCACTTCCATACAACATCTGGTGTTCATCACAAGTGCACTCCTTAATTCCCATCACCTATTTAACCCATCCCCCCATCCACCCTCTAATTGAGACAATACAGGTTTTATAAACTGGGTGATGATAACTATGGAATAATAGGAGAAAATGCTGTTTCTATAATTTTGGAGGGAAATATTCTTCACTAAACAAATCCCAGATGAGGTAAATTTCTTTTCTTCCTCTCCTGTCCTCCCTTCACCTCTTTGTCTCTATCTCTGTGTCTTTCTGGCTGTATGTATGTACGTATGTACATATACACATATATGTATGTATGTATGTATGTATTTCTTCTACATCAATCTATTATTAAAGGTGAAACTATCTCTCTTGTTGGGATCAAGATATGCATCCTATTTCTCTCTTGTCATCTTCAAACCCTGTCCCAAAACTGACTATCTTCCAGAGCAGCTATAATTTCAGTTCAAGATTCCATCATCTTCGAGTTCTAGATTCCATCATCTTCCTGGTCACTTGCCTACACTCATTACTGCAGAAATATTAGACGATGTTTGTTATATTTAATTCAATGTTTCAGGTGCTTTGATTGGAGAAGAGTTTTCATTTTATTTAGTAAAAGGAAATTTCCATATCTGTAAAGAAAATATACTTCTAATGTTATAATTTCAGGCATCTGAATTGTTATCAAGGGAGGTATTTTTATGCAAAACCACGTTTAATGTGAAAATATCCTATAAATTTCAAGACTAGCAGTGCAGATTTTTTTCATAGTTTTCTATGATAAGGAAAGAAAAATTATTTCTAGCCCATTTTTTTTTGCTCTGATTGGCATTATATTGCATTCTTACTCCTCTCTGGAAGCCAGCTAATGTTGGTGAGACATTATTCATATATAAAATAGCATTTCTTCCTTGTTGGCAAAGAAGAATTAGATATATTACCCCTTTAAATTCTCTAGCACTTGCTTTTTACCATTGTATAGACTGAGAAATCTGGCTAGGTTAAGTAGCTTTCATAGAATTTAAATGCAAGCATTTTAAAACAGCTGACAAGATTTCCATCACATTGTACACTCTGTCCCTTAGTTTCTTCTTCATTGGAAATTTAAAATTTATTCCACCATTTCTGCATAATAGTGGCACCTGCACCTTATAAATTAAGAAACAGAGTCAAAAAGAAGTTAATTGCCTTGCTCAGGGACACACAGTAAATCAATGGTAGTATCAGTAATAAATGGATTCCTTGGTCACAAATAACCACTCTTTCCTACAAGAACATAAAGCTAATGTAAATTAAACTTTAGTCAGTCTAAATAATAAAAAATCTCTCAAATCCAATGTGTTTTAAAACAGCTGAGCCAAGTAGAAGACGTTATTACAACAAAAATATATTCTCTCTTTTATATTTAATTTCAGGAATATCAACAGCATTATTTCTCTTGAAAGCACTCCATTTTGTTGTAGAAAATAGAAGGCAAGAAGCACACCTATTTTACCTGTTTACCAGGGCTGAAAATTAAACTGGTTTTAATAACCTCTGAATAGTTTTAAACATATCTTAATTTATAAACTCCCCCCAATCCTTCCCTCTGAATTCAAATATATATATATGTAACTTTATACTCTGATATTTAAAATAAATTTTATGTAATTATTGTTTGTTACCTTGGAATTGTTTAAAATTTTATTACTGTGTTTCCAATAGAAATGGATGGAGGAAGTACTACAACTCCAAACTGGAAGCAGAAATACTGGGTAGATATATCAAGCTTTTCAACTAAGTACATCTTAATGCTGCACTTTAAAAAGTCTGTATGAAGTTTATATGTCTCTTTCACTACCAATATCTTGTTTTAAACCTGTTTGTAAACAGCCTTTGTGGGTGGCATGGGTTAAGTCTTATTGGAATTGCAATGACTCCATTTATTTCACTGAAGTAAAAACTTCATTAGGGATTTACCAATTTCTTATATTATAAAGGTTGTATGCAGAAAGGATCATTCTCTCTGAAGCCAAAGGAGAGACCCAACTACATGGCGAGTGAGTTGTTACCTACAGTGATCTACAAAAGTTAAGAGGGCATAGTCATTTCCATGAAGAGAAGTCTACAGCAAATGCTTCATAGGAAAAAACTTCCTCCACATGCTGTGTTATCCTTAACTACTACAATCTTGTTCTGGGAAGGTTTATGAATATCTGTCTCAGGGGTACTAAGACAAAAGATGGGTCTCAGGGGTACAGATTTCTCCTCAGCTGTTCAGACAACTGCTAATGGGCAGATGTCCTCCCAATAAAATTCTTATAAATGCGCTATAACTAGATGGGAAGGCAAAGCTGGGCTTCCAAGCAAAACTAGAGATTCCCATTAGTCATAAGAAACAGTAGAAATGTAGTTGTTAATTTATCTCATTTGTTGTTTGATCTTATTTGTATATAATTCATTGTCATCTTTGTTCTTTTTTAAAAATATGTGGATCTTGAGAATGTTAACAGAAGACCATGGGAGAAGGGAAGGGGGAAAAATAGTTACAAACAGAGAGGAAAGAAGGCAAACCATAAGAGACTCTTAAATACAGAGAACAATCTGAGACTTAATGGAGGGTGGGGGGAGGGGAAAATGGACAGTGGACATTGAGAAGGGCACTTGTTGGGATGAGCACTAAGTGATGAACCGCAGGAATCTACCCCAAAAACCAAGAGCACATTTTACACACTGTATGTTAGACAATTTGACAATAAATTATATTAAAATAAAAAATAAATAAAGGGGTGCCTGGGTGTCTAGTCAGTTAATTAAAAAAGTAAGTATATATATAAAATATATATTCTATGATAAGCTATGTTTATATATATAACTAGGTTATGCAGATGTATTATAACCATTTACAGACACTTGACAATTCAGCCTTCAAAACTGCACAAAGTTTTTAGTCCATTATTGTTACATCTCAGATTTGGGAGGAATTTAACAATTCTCTTAGATATAATATCCTAGATAAGTCTTTGCATTCCTGAATCTTTCTACCTTAAACTACTTCAAGTCAAATTCTCCATAAAGGTTCTTCTATATCACATTCTTTTAATTATCAGTATAATCCAGGTATTTAAAAAATCTGAACTCTAATGTTTTAGTTATCTTAAACATAATCATCTCATCTCTACCCTTTTCTATTTTTCAAAAGTATTAAAATAGTAAGAATGATTTTCCTGAAGTAGTATTTTGATTCTGTCAAGACACTGGCTTCTATGAACTCCCTCATGGTCTTTAATTACTCTTACATGAAATCACACTTTTTTGTATTGTTTTTATTTTATTTTTAATTTTGAGAGAGAGAGAGAACAAGCAGGGGAAGGGCACAGAGAGAGGGAGACAGAGGATCCCAAGCAAGCCCTGCACTGAGAGAGGAGAGCCCAAAGGGGACTCACACCCACAAACTGATTTCATGACCTGAGGCAAAGTCAGCCATTTAAGCGACTGGGCCACCCAAGTACCTCTGAAATCATAACTTTCAATCAAGGACCAAAAAAATGACTCTTTGACTCATTATTTACTAAAATATTTGTAGTCCTGTCTGTTGTTGACCATATCTCTAATTATATCTCAATAAATACTTCATTACTGAAGTACAGTTTATCTTTCCTAGTAGAAATTTACAATGTTCAACCCTCTATTGAACGTTTTCAAAAATCATTTAAATTTCAATTTATGGAAGAAACTCTAATTCTAGCACAATCTTCCTGAAAGCATGCCACTGTTCCAAATGTATCTTACTTGTCTTTTGTCAGCCAAACTAATTTATCTGAAATTGTATTTTTTTCTCAATTCAGACACATAACATCTATTTAATGTTTTATTAACCTATATGTAGCACTTTATTTTATCCTCAAGTTCCCAAAATGTTTCAAGAGACAATGTGCTTAATTACAGAACTCAAAGATCTCTTACCAGTGACATTCTAGAATAAATAAACAGAATGTCACCTCATTAATAAAGTCATGTGTTCCTGGCAAGCCTATTTGCCTTCTGGAACTGTATGTGTTAATTTCAGTGTTTTATAGTATAAATATCCTAAAATTAAAAATGTGCTACTTTTTCTATATATTGTTGGTCATATCTCATAGTCCAAGAAGCAATTCATGTTACCTATGTGTTATTTATTCCTTCTTTGCCTTTAGTTTATTCCACCTTTTATTCATGGAATTTACTCAGTCTGTACCTAAGCTTTGATTTCATACTGAGAATTTATTAAATGCTGGAAAGTAGAATTCTTTTTATTATCCCTGAATATTTGTGATGACAGTGGGGAGAGGTGAACTTGTAGGTATTGATTAAATACCTTAAAAGTAGGAGAGAAAATTATGGTGTTGTTTTACTATTGAGATCCTCAAAAACTGATGGAGAATAGAAAATGTGAAGAGGGGCAATTACCAGAGCAGAAATGCAAAACTCCATGTCAGGCCTCAAGTTATAATCACAGATAGTGGTCTATTAGCTAATTATATACTGTGAGTCAGTTGGTTTAGAAAGAATTGGCAGTTTATATGGCACTTTTTTCCCCACCAAGTATCTGAAATTTACTGATATGAATGGTGACCCCATTTAAAGTGTAATAAACAAGAAGATATCTCATATCTTCTTAGCTAACATATGCCACAGAGAAGTAAGTTGTATACTTTGAATTGCTTTTGAAAAATAATGAGATCATGGAATTTCAGCTAACTGCATAGATTAATGCTATTAAATGGATTATACCAGCTATATTGCCTTAAATAATAGGGAGAGGATAGTTTATTCAATAAATGATGTTGGGAACACTGGACAGCCACACGCAAAAAAATGAAACTGAAGCCTTTACTTATAGTCTACATGTAAGTCAACTGAAAAGTGATTAAACACGTAAATGTTAGAGGAAAAACCATAAAAGTCCTTGAAGAAAACATAGAGAAAAGTCTTCTTTTTTCCTGGGCAATGATTTCATGGATATGATACTTAAAACAAGATAATAAAAACAAAAAATGGAAAAATGGACAAATGGAACTATATCAAACTAAAAAACTTCTGAACAGGAAAGAAAACAATCAACAAAATGAAAAGGCAACTTATAGAATGGGAAAAAATATTTATAGAATGTATATCTGATAAAGGGTTAATATCAGAGGCACATAAGAAACTCTTACAACTCAACGACAAAAAATCAGATAACTTGATCTAAAAATGGGCAAAGGAGAGAAAAAGCTATTAAAAAAAAGACAGACAAGTAGCCAGTAGATAGATATATGAAAAAGTTCTCAACATCACTAACCATAAGGAAAATGCAACTCAAAACGATGAGATACTGCCTTGCACCTGTTGGCATGGTTTTAACAAGAAATAAAAGGAAAAAAAAGATAAGTGTTGTTCAGGATATGAAGGAAAGAGAACTCTTGTGTCCTGCTGGGAATGTATATGGCATAGTCACTGTGAAAAATATTATGGAATTTCATAAAAAAATTTTTAAAAACACATTACCATATCATCCAACATCACCATTTTTGGGTACACATAAGGAGAAATTGAAATCAACGTCTTGCATTCCTGTGTTTCTGCACCCCTGTGTTCATTGCAGCATTACTGGCAATAGTCAAGGCACAGAAGCAACCGAAGTACACAGTGACAGAAAAATTCATGAATATGATATATTATATACACAAAGAAAGTAATTCTATTTAGTCTTAAAAATAAAGGAAACATCAGCATTTGTGACAACATGGGTGATGCTACAGGATATTAGGCTAAGCTAAATATGCCAGCCACAGAAGTCAAACATTACATGATACCACTTATATGAGTGATTTAAAATACTCAAATTCATAGAAGCCCCTAGTTGCTAGGGGCTTGGAGAAGGGGTATGTGGGAAGTATTAATTAAAGCATATAAAGTTTCATTTATATAAGGTGAAAAAGCCCTGGAGATTACTGTACAACACAGTGTCTACAGTTGCCAATTTATCGTATTTATATAAATTCCATATATTTTTGTACTCACTGGATACTTTAAAATTACTAATAGTGCAAATTTTATGTTAAATGTTCTTATCACAAAAAACAATTAAAAAATAAGATGGTGTGAAGAACATTTTGGAGGTGATAGGCTTATGGCCTAGAAAGATGATAGTTTCATCGCTTTATAGTTATGTCCAAACTCATTATGTTGTGTATATAAATATGTATTTTATATGTATACATTTATTTTTTATATTTATATTTTATGTTAATTATGTACTTTTGGTATTTCAATCATACCTCAATAAAATGACTTTTCAAAAGACCAGTCATTTAGTAACATTTCTGAGATCAGTTTCTTCATTTTTAGTATCAGAATAATAATGCCTGTTTAAAATCTCTGGAAGCAGATTTCTCTCTCTTATCTACAGGTGCTTAAGAGATATATGAGTAGTGTATTCAGCTCTTATTTTGTAATAGGTCATATATCTGTAAATTTTGTATGTAACTCATCTCCGACTCATTTTATGCTCCCTGTAATCTTAACTAGCATCTAAATTCTTTGGTGTTTTGAAATTACAGTAGTCCCCTTTTATCCACAGAGAATGCTTTCCAAGACTCCCAGTGGATGCCTGAAATTACAGAGAGTACTGAACCATATATATTTTTCCCATACATATACAGCTACAATAATGTTTAGTTTATAAGTTATACACAGTAAAAGATTAACAACAATAGCTAATAATAAAATACAATTATAACAATATACTGTAATATACATTTGAATATGGTCTCTCTCAAAATATCTTATTGTAGTATACTCACTGTTCTTATTGTGATGATGAGAAATAATAAGATACCTACATGATGAGATGAAGTGAGGTGAATGACATAGGCATTGTGAGCTTGTGTACACAAGATGTACTTGTGATATTTGATACACCTACACATTATAAAATTATTACCACATCAGACTAATTACCTGTCCATCACTTCAGGTGGTCACCATTGTGTGTGTGGTAACACTTGAAATGTATGCTCTTAGCAAATTTCACACTAAAATTCGGTCACCTTTGCAAACATAATTGTACCAAAGAGCTGGGAAAATAGCTATCATAGAGAAAATAAATTACAGAATCTGTGATATAAACTATAAGCCATTATGTTTGTCATTTTAGCAAATGTGGCAGATATAAATGAGTGAAGAAACTGTAGTTGACAAGTAACAAAATATTTACATTTTACAAATTTCAACAATATTTATAAACTTGTTCATACTATATCAAATCTTTTTGTGGTTGGTAAAATGTAAAAACTTCTAGTTATACAATATAATATACAGTATGGTGATTATAGTTAATAATATTTTATTACATATTTTAAAGTTGCTAAGACAGTAACCTGTGAAAATTCTTATCACAAGAAAAAAATGTAACTCTGTATTGGTGGTAGATGTTAACTCTAATTATTGTGGTAATCATTTCACAATATATACAAATATTAAATCAGTATGTTGTATACATGAAGCATAATATATGCCAACTATATCTCAATAAAATAAATATCAAAAATATTTAGTTTTAAACTAGTAATACTTTGAGTTTCAATGCCTAGTTTGCTCTAACACAGTATTTTTCAAATGTGCACAAGTATAGCATTCTAAAGAATACTGAAAAATACTTGAGAAATGCTGCTCTAACAAAATCTGAAATGGCATTTCAGTTTAAAACAATGTGTTTTTTTTCAAATTTAAGTTCTTGAAAACTTTCCATGATTAGTGATTACTATGATTTACATCAGGGGTTAGCAAACTTTATCTATAAAGGAACAAATAGCAAATAATTTAAACTTTTTGAAACATATCGTTTTTGTCACAACATTCAACCGTTAGGCCATGATGCAGAAGCAGCAACAGATATGAACAGGTAAAGTGACTCTATCCCAACACCATTTGATTTATACAAACAGGAGGTGGACCAGATTTGATTTTTATGGGCTGTAGCTTGTAAACTCCTGATTCATATTATACCATATATTATATTTTATACAGATAATGGTTAAATTTTAAAATTATTTATAATCCATCTTTTAGAGACATGCAATATTAAGGATGTTTACATTAAACATTTTACAATAATTTAGGAATGGACTACAATATAAGTGAATAAATAAATCAAATTATTTGTGTGACGAGGAGTTTTCCAGGAGAATAAAACTATATTGAAAATAATGAAGAGGGGTGCCTAGGTGGCTCAGTCGGTTAAGCGTCTGACTTGGGCTCAGGTCATGATCCCACAGTTTATGGGTTTGAACCCCATGTCAGGCTCTGTGCTGACAGCTCAGAGCCTAGAACCTGCTTCAGATTCTGTGTCTGCTTCTCTCCTTTTCAGACTCTGTGTCTCTCTGTCTCACTCTCAAAAGTAAGTAAAGATAAGAAAGAAAGAAAGAAAGAAAGAAAGAAAGAAAGAAAGAAAGAAAGAAAGAAAGAAAGAAAGAAAGAAAGAAAGAGAAAGAAAGAAAGAGAGAGAGAGAGAGAGAGAGAGGGAGAGAGGGAGGGAGGGAGGAAGAAAAACTGAGGGGAGTTATTAAATTAAAAATAATATATTTTCTATCATAAACTAATTTAATTTACAAACAATAATTGTAAAATATATATTATGAAATAGGAGGATCTTTTAATGTGAAATAGACATAGTCATGGGACTTCCAATTTCCATTCTGACAGGTAAGAAGCTTGGAAGCCACCACTCCCATCCTTACAAGAAGAAAAAAATACAAGAAAGAAATTTCACAAAGTTGGAAATAAACAAATCTTCTCAAACCCATCAGATAATTAAGGTCACAGGGTAAGCTGCTGCCCTAAAAACTGGAGAGACAGGCAGATACAGGGAATCACAGTTTACGTGGAGCAAAAGGTAGTGCTGGTGCTCTAGGAACACTTGAAGCTGGAATTGATGAAGTGTCAAAAGCTCAGTGTAGATTACTCTGAAAGTTAAAAATTCAGAGGAGGGCTTTGTGATTTTTACCTCCAAGCACCATACCAGGTTCTCAGGATGAACACTGGAAACATAAACCAAATGTGAGCAAGTTACTTTGTAGATATCAATAAACTTATTTTAACATTTATATGAAAGGGAAGAGACCTGAAAAAGCCATCATAGTATTCAAAAAATAATAATAATAATCAAAGTTGGAAGACTGATGCCACTTCAAGCTGCAGTGATGCAGGCAGAGTAGTCTGGGCAGAAAAATAGGCAAATAAATAGAACAGAAAAGGCAGTCACAAACACGTGGAAATGCAATAAACTGACCTCTGAGAAAGGAATAAAGGCAATCTAGTGGAGAAAAAAGCAGTCTTTTCATCAAATGGTGCTGAAATAATTGGACAAAGACAACAAAAACAAAAACAAAAACCCACTGATGCAAAGTTTACATGTTTCATAAATTTTGACTCTAATTTTAAGAGCACAAAACTATAAAAACAAGAGTATAACATCCAAGAAAATCTAGATGACCTTGGATATGATGACGAGACTAGATAAAATATACAAGACATGGTCTATGAAAGAAAAAATTAGTAACCTGGACTTCATTAAAATAAAAATATTTTTATTTCCAACAGACATAGTCCAGAAAATGAAACAAAACAAAACAAAACAACATAAGAAAGAAACAACTCAATTTAAAAGTGGGCAATATATTTGAATGCCACAAGAAAGATAAATAGATTGCAAATAAGCCCATGAAAATGATGTTCAAAACCATAGGTTGTTAAGGAATTGCAAAGTAAAATGAGATACAAGAATACATCGATCAAAATGGCTAAAGTTTTAAAAACTAGCAACATCAAATATTGATGAGGGTATGGAACAGTAGAGACTCTGATAGACTGCTGGTGGAAATGAAAAAATGTACAGGCACTTTAGAAGATACTTTGACATTTTCTTACAAAGCTGAACATAAGTCACACATATGATCCAGAAATCATGTTCCCGGGTATTTACACAAATGAGTTGAAAATGTATGTGTATACAACCTCAAAAAGAATGTCTTTAGCACTCATTTCTAACTGCCTACTAGAAATCAGGAATAAAAAATGGCTAATATCTCAATAATCTATTGCTGAAAAAATAAGTTTTAAAGAAATCAAAGAAGATACTGAACTGAATGGAAATAAATATAAAAATATCAAAGGCTTATAGCTAAAGCAGTGTTGAGAGGGAAATTTTTATCATGAAATGCTTACATTAGGAAAAAATTAAATCAACGATATAAATTTCCACTGAGGTAAAGAGGGTAAAAAAAGAACAAAACAATTGCAAGGCAAATAGAATAAAGAAAGTAATAAAGACAAAAGAATAGATGAAATTGACAACAGAGAAAAATAGAGAAAGAATGAAACTGAAAGTTGGTCCTCCGAAAAAGTCAATAAAGTTGACAAATGTCTAAGAAAACAAATAAAAAGAAAATAAATGCTACTCGTGAGGAATAAAATAGGGGATATCATTGTGGATTGTAGACAAGAAAAGGGTAAAAAAACAATGCTGCAAACAACTCTATACACATAATAAATTTGACAATTAAGTAAAAGGCATAAATTCTAAGATAAGTAAATACTGCGAGTCTCTCAGTATGAAACATATATTTGGAAAAGCCCTGTAAGTATTAGGGAAATTAAATTTGTGATCAAAAATATCCCATAAAACATTACCTTCATAAATACAGAATTCTACCAAATGTTTGAAGAAGTAACACCAATCGCAAGCCGTGAAAGGAAAGTGAAGCCACTGTTTTACAAACTGATGGTATATATCTGGACATCTATCAGAATACTGATAAATTACAGGTATTTAAAATAAATTACAGGTATTTAAAAACCAAAACAATAAAAAGTCTGCAAAAAAATAAAAAATGCCAGAACATGGATGTACAATCGAGGGGAGGAAATACAGTCTTAACTGAAAAAATATAATTGACATAAATTAAAATGCATACTTTTACTTTTGTTAAAAAATGATAATTAAAATAAGTAAAATTCACAGAAAGTATAATGTAAGAAAAACATCTGCAATACAAAGACAGTGTGTATCACAAGAACAGGACAGAATCTCTAATAGAAATATAAGCAGGAGTGTGAAAATATAAGTCACATTGCAGCAAATTCAAATGACCAGCCTCCTTATGAGAAGATGCTGAAACGTACTGCTAGTAGGTAAAAAGCAAGTTAAAGTAAGCATGAAATATCACATTACACAAATCAGAATAACAAAATTAAAATAAGTGATAATATCTACTGTTGGCTGGAATAAAGGCAAGAAGTACTCTCCTACATTGCTGGTAGAAATATGAATTGTTAAAAAAAATCTTAGAAAGCCATCTGGCAACCTTCACAGAAATTAAAAATACACTTATGCTCTGTTCCAACAACTCCACTTCTATGAATCCATTCCTTAGGGTAAAAAATGCACTTGTGCTTTAGAAGTTCAAAGATGTTTATTGCCACATACTTTGCAATAGCAAATAAATAAGTATACATTGGTTAATGTATTTATAAAACTATTGAAAAGTTGGGCTGTAATCAATTTAATTAAAAAATTAAACTAGATTTGAGTGATCACTTCAGAAAAATGTGCACCAGAACTGTGCAAGTCTTAATAAGGCTAACGGTGACAAACAGCCCCATGTATGCGTAGACAAAAGCAAAATGAAGAGAAGGAACAAAAGCAACCTTAATTTACATGTGCTAAGAGGGTATTGGGTACACTGATGTACACGGATGCTGGAGTAAAGGGAGACCCAAGTAATAAATAATGAGAAAACTGTACTAAATATGTATGTCTACCTAAAAAAAAAACAAATTAGATATAGTTTATGGAAGGCACTGTTTTAGAGCTGAAAGAAACTATTTATTCTAGTAGATGAAGTGTCTGCTAACAACAGTGTGGCTGTAAACACATCATAGAACAGCTTTCTTTTAGTGCCAGATTTTGGGTTCCCTTGGTGACTATAGCCTTTAAATAGAAAATAACTCTTGAGCAGAAGCTCAAGTCTTTGAACAAAGATTTAGTGGATTTTCACAAAAGCTCCTACAGCTAAATCTTTGTCTATATCTACATCATTTTCTTGATGTTTCTAAGATCTCTTCCCTAGTCACTGTGTTTTGAAGGATATCCATAGGAACTGTAATTTAAGTGAAATGATATAAAGTTTGTTAAAAAGAGCTACAAAGAAAGATTTTGTAAAATTACATGTTTTCGTTAGTTGTATATTTAAAAAGTATTTGAATTTAATATTTTTTTCTATTTAAAATAATGTAAGGCGTAACAACTATAAAGAAAATACCTTAATTTTGTTCTACTAGGTAGCTTCAATTTCCTGGTTTAAGAACTAAAAGTCAAGGTAATTGTAAAAATTGGTACTTTGGAGAAAATAATCTATCTTCAATGGGAACATTAACACTTTTTGTATGTGTTTTTAGAAGACACAAATGACCCAAGTAATAATATATTAAGGACTCTGTAGCTGTCCTTTACAAGGAATGAATCTAATGTAATTTGCAGATATATCAAAATCTCATTTTCTGAAGCACACTTTTGTAGCTCCCACAGTACAGCCTAGGAACAGTAATAAGCAATATGTGCTTTAAGAAGGAAGATTTGTTACAAATGAGATTCCTATTAAAAATATGTAGCAAAATTACAACAAATTTATATATAGCACAAGCATAATCAAAAGAAACTATGTTTTATAAGAGTTTGAAATGATATTATCAGAAAACCAAATCAGGATTCATCTGCCAACACCTAACTATTCAGAAAATAAAGACAGTACCACAATATTCAACAACTTTTGAAATAAGAGGTTTTGCTCAGTAATCTGTTAGTCACAAGGACAACCTGATAATAATAAGGTGATAAAATGCACATAAAATGTTGGGTAAGAAGTTTAGCCGAAATAGAAGAAAATATAATATGCCCATCCACCCACCACGGTGAATATCCAACTAAACGTGGGTGAAGTTTTCACTGTTACAGATAAGCATAATTACTTTTTTCCTAATTTATCCAAGACATTCCTACTGATATCCTTTTGTATACCCATTCTGAAATTATACTTTCAAGAGGTATAATTTTGATACGGAGTGAATGGATGGGGCTGAGTGTTGTATTCTGAATGTAAAATCATCAAATAGTAAAGTTCACCATTTTCTGACATGGTGTAGATGAGATAGTCTGAAATTTGGAATATTTTATGCATTATTTACAATAATATCAGATATCAGTAAAGTTTGTATAATTTAATGAACCCTCTACACCAAGACCTCACAGTAGAAATCTGTATCAATAAGTCAGATGGTAAAAAATGTTATCAGGCAAGAGGCTGATCAGGAGGTATTTATTTTCTTTTGTCTTATTTTTTTCTTTATAAAATGAGTGAGTGACCTAAAGGAAAAAAACAGTGAGGAAATAGCATTTTGTTACATTTGAAAGAACTATTACAGGTGGAAAAAAAAAAAAAAGAAACCCATACAGTTAACAAAAATAAATAGAATCACATAGCACATCTACTTTTGTTTCTCTATACAATTCAAAAATACACATTTCTTCATGTAAGCCCTTATATATGAGAAAATGATTGCGATAATTAAAAAAATGATGGAGGAAATGTTAATAAAGTTGTATGGAAACTAAAAAGACAAGTCACAATCAAATCATTATTAGAAATAGTAGAGCAGGGGTGCCTGGTTGGCTCAGTCGGTAGAACATACAATTCTCGTTCTTGGGGTTATAAGTTCCGGCCCCACGTTGGATATAGAGATTACTTAAAAATAAAAAATATATAAAAAAAAAACAATATAGTAGAAGTGACCTTGTTAGGAGCTAGGAAAAATAGAAATAGGTAAATAAACATAATTGTGGTATTGGAATAAAGACATTAGTAGAAAAATGAAACTGTAAGTAGATCAAACAGCAGAGAGAACTAGTGAATAGCAACAAGTGAAGTAAAGGGGTAAGGAATATGATTAAGAAATTATAAAATATTAGGGCAACTGGATGGCTCAAGTGTCTGACTCTTGATTTTGGCTCAGGTCATGATCTCAAAGCTCTTGAGATGGAGCCCCATGTCATGCTCTGTGCTATCAGCATGAAGCCTACTTGGGATTCTCAATTTCCCTCTCCCTGCCTCTCCCCTACTTGTACACAAAAATGCACTCTCTCTCTCTCTCTCAAAATAAATAAACATTAAAAAAATAAATTATAAAATACTGAAATTAGAATGAGAAATTTCAAAATATACCTAGTAAGAATTCCAGAAAAACAGAATAAGATATTGGAGAGTCATTATTTGAAATTATTTTACAAATATTTTAAATATTTTTAATACATATATTTATAAATGGAAAAAAACATAATTCAATGGTTTGAAAATTTTCAGAAAGAGTAAAGGAGTAGCATGAGAAAGAAAAGAACTAGACTATAATAATGATATCACAGATTCTCAAATAAAAAACAAAAATTAAATACCTGGAGCAAATACATACATACTACTCTGAAGATACATTCCATTTAATATGACTAGTAGGTAACTTTTTATCATAAAATAGAATAATATATTTAAAATTCTAAAGAAAAAATAATGTACGTAGTTAAAACATATTTTATAAAACATAACAATATAAATGATAGATGACCAATAAATAGATTCTCCCCAAAAGAACAAAAATTGATATAAAACTAAAGGCTATTCTTGAACAAAAAATAACAACAATATATCATCTTAACTCAACAGGCAGAACTGGAAAGATAGAAATAATAATTTTGAATAACAACCACAACAAAGATAAAACATAAGGAAGGTAAACCTAAAGAAGAATTTAAAGAAACTAAAAACAATACCTTAAAAGTCCACCAAAAGAAAATAATAAATTCAAACCCCCATCACTTAGCATAACTTTGTATGGCCAAATAGAACATCAATAACCATGTGTACAAAACTTGACTCATAGTTGTCTTCCAAAACATGTTGTATCTGATTTAGTGAGAACCACCAGCTTTAGCCCAATTTCAAACAAGTCATTAAATTCATCCTTGGTGCCATCTTACTATGTACTTCCCAATCAGTACATCACTAAGTCCTCCTCAAATACCTTAAACTTGTGAGGTACCTGGATGGCTCAGCCGCTTAAGCTCCAAACTCTTGATCTTGGCTCAGGTCATTATCTCATGGTTCATGGGACTGAGCCCCATGTCGGGCTATGTGCTAGCAGAATGGAGCCTGTCTGAGGTTCTCTCTCTGACCTTCTGCTGCTCGCCCTCTCTCTCTCTCTCTTTCTCTCTCTCTCAAAATAAATAAATAAAAGATTAAAAAATACCTCAAATTTGTCTATTTTTTCCATGCGTACATTTCCCAAGTTTAGACTCCCATCATCTGTACCTGGAGTGCTGGAAAGTGCCGATCAGTCTTTTTAAGCCTTTTAGTTTCTTGTACTTTAATCATTTCATCCAAGTCAGTCTGGTGAATTTAATCAAATTTAATAACTTTCCCTACTGCATTATCCCATAATTCTGATTTCTTATTGATTTTATGTTGTTCCAAACTGTTAAAACAATCTGTAAGTATGTTTATTTGCTTATGTCTTCAGCTGTAAGTCTCAACAGAGTTTCCCAACACATGCACATATGCATACAGTTTTGTTTCCTCCTTTCTTCCCTCTGTTTTTACTCTTGCATCAGGCTTAACATTTTGCTCACCTCTGGTACTTCACACTTTTTTTCTCCCTTTCCTTTACTTCCCTTCCCTTGTCTTCTTTCTCTCTCTTTCTCTCTCCCTTTCTCCCTTCCCCCTCCTCTTCCTTCCTTCCTTCCTTCCTTCCTTCCTTCCTTCCTTCCTTCCTTCCTTCCTTCCTTCCTTCTTTCTCTTTCTTTTCTTTTCTTTCTCTCTCTCTCTCCCTCTCTCTCTCTCTCTCTCTTTCTTTCTTTCTTTCCAGAATCCCCTAGCTAAATACCCTATATCTTCTACCTCAAAGTTACAGACTTCCCAGTGTACTCAATGATCCACTTTTCTTCTTTCCCACCAAATGATTTTTAAATTCTTGGATTACAGTGCTTGTTCTCCATTTAAGTTCCACTTTGGACTAAATTATGTAGTTATGAGCTTCAGAGATTCTTCCATCTATGCTGTGTATCACTGTATCACTTTGGGGACTTAGGTAGTATTTGGTATACAGGATTTCAAAGGATATTTGTCAAAGTTATATCTCCACTTCTATAATATTATAGCCAATTTCTTTCTGTTTATACATAATTATTATTTCAAATAGTCTCCATTATATAAAAAACTAAGATTTTTTCATGAACCCAATAATTCTCAAAAGATAGCAGTGTCTTTTAGTTCATGTGGAACTAAATACACACTAGAATTAAACTCCTAATGGTCCCTACAATCAAACACATCTATTTCTATGGATTCCCACCCTTCCCTTCCTCCTTTATATAACGTAAGTGTTTCTTAGTTTTGTGCTTACTCTCTTCTAGGCTTGGTATCACCTCTCATTTATCCCCTCAAGACCTATTCTTTATTTTTCCCTTTCTAAGGGAAATATCCAAACCAATCTCTCTTTCCCAACTATAATTTCATCGAAATGACATAATCTTCTAAGCCATTTATACAACATTTTGTTTTGACTTTAATCTCCCTATAGCATCTGTCATTTCTGATATTTCCCTTTGACAAACTTTCAGAAAGAAATGCCTGTGGACACAAGCCCCAATTCTGTGCCTTCTATTTACTATTCAACCTTCCATATGTGCCCCCCAACTAAAATTTCAATGAACATTTGGCAGTAGTATCTAGAAAACATTTTTTGTCTGTGTATCTGTTCTGTAGGAGAGTGTTACATTAATCTCCCTCTTCTGAAATATTCTCTACCAAATTTCTGTGTAAGTATATTCATTGCATTCATCTGGACATTTTAATTACTTTATTCTGTATTTAGTTTCTCCTCTTCTGCCCTCTTAGAAATCTTAATGTTTTTCCTAAGCTTCCTTTCCTTCTTCTAAACACTCACCTTCAATGTTCTTAATTCCCATGGCTTTATTTACAATCTTATGCTAACAAGCTGTCAGTTTGATATCTCTACTACAATAGATGCAAAAGGACTTTAAAAGCATATATTAATTAGTTTCTGGTCAACTATCTCCCCTAAGATAAACTGTGGTTTATCTGGATGGTTTATACCATTAATGTGGTTTATATAAAATAGTTCCACTGTTAATGTCCAAATCGGATCTGAAATTTGCTCTTCCTATGCACATATCACAGGACTGTGAATGGATTTACTTCTACCCACTTGCTCAATCTTTTGTGTGTGTGATTCTATTCCTCATTATTTACACTCTATCAATTATGACATCTCTTTAGTTTTAATTTTAAATGCCCATTTATCTGTCTATTTTGCTCATCTCTATTATTCATGTACTAGATCAAGAGCAATCATCTCTCAAATGAATTACTGAAAAAGTCATACTCACACTCTTAACCATGAGCTACCTCAAGAGTCTTCCAAATATGTTTTAATTGCATTAGTAAAGTTAATGTATTTTTCTTACTACTGTAATAGATATTTGATAGCTATCTATTAATATGATATTGAAACATAGATGTACAAACTCACAGTAAACAAACTCAAAGCATGAATTCCAAGGTAATCCATTTTTCTTATTATACTCCTTTCAAAGAAGGAATTTGACGATGATGTAAAACGACATAATATGGGGCATCTGGGTGGCTCAGTTGGTTAAGCGTCCAACTCTTAATTTAGGCTCAGGTCATCTCATAGTTTTGGAAATTCAAGCCCCACATGGGCTCTGCGCTGACAGTACAGTGTCTGCTTGAGATTCTGCCTCTTTTTCTGCCTCTCCCCTGCTCACACTCTCTTGCCTCTCTCAAAATAAATAAATAAAAAACTTTAAAAAGACATAATAAGAATATACATTAAGATTATTTCTTAAACACATAAAATCATTCACAGAATATACTGTCTTACCTTAGGGCAAAAAATGTAAAAATTATGTCACAGTTTAATTTTACAAACATGAACTTTGTGTTCAATTTTTATAGCAGCCTAATTTGCATCAAACACTTGATTCCATGTATATAAAATATCTTCATTTGTAGGCAGGACTCCTGGACATTATTTAATACCTGCAGCACTTGGAGTAAATATTATATACCTGCTTATGGTCAGAGAGATTTTGTCTCAGGTGTTCTCTACATATAAAAGTACAAATCCTGACAGAGGCCCATCCTAACAGATATTCCTACATTTAAAAGTAGAGATATACCACTCTAAACACTGTTGTCAGTTGTTATATTGCTAAGTTTGTATCTATAGTTCAAAATGTGCATGTCTTATATGGAATTTTATATTATGAAAAACTTTTAATTGTTAAACATTATTTAATTCTTAGAATTATAAAATATTTTCTAAACTGGAAATATAAAATTAAATATAGCTACATTAGGATAATATAGTGTTAGATAATATAGTGTTAAAGAACATAATCAAAAAAATAATTTCACATATTTGAATAAGGAGGCAGAGGCTCACAGGGGTGGTTAACAGGTGTGAGTTATTAGTTTAGTATTTAAACAAAGTTTACAAGCATGCTACAGTAGGGAGTAAATATGTTATACAAGTCAACATGTTATATGAAACATGCTTTCATTTCCAAATGGTGGAATTCAGGAGATTATATTCCTCATGAAATATTTTTGTATAAAAACCATAATGTAAGTTGACAAACATAAGCATTTCTATTTTGGTAAGCAGACCCATATTTGTATTGTAGAAATCTCTTCAGAGTTCACCCTGCTTTGACAACCTTCAAAAAATCCATATCCTGAAAGCTGTCCCAGCAATGGAGAAACTTTTCAGCATGGGGTTGATAGCTCAGCTCACCCTGCTGACGGTTCTGCTTGCAATGAAAAGCTACTGCTGGGAAAATACACGTAGTGGTCTTGAAACTTAAATCCCACAAGCAAATAGAAGCCTATTTCTTGAGGAAGCGTTGGGAGTAACGATTCCAGGCAATGGGTAGGAAATGTCTTCCTGTCATATAATTACATTTTATAGAGAGAACATAGAAAACTGTAGTATATTGTTCTTTAGTTGCATCTCTGTATCAAAAATCTTACCTCTCCACATGAAACTTTGGTAGATTGACAATATTATTATTTGAATAATCAGACAAAATTTTTTTGGCTACTTTTTCTGAGATCCGCCCACAAACTATGCAGGACTCCTCGCTGCTGGTTAATGGCACACATTCTTATTAAGAGTTCTGAAGGAAGAAACTAAAAAGAATGTCAAATGATTCATCATCACATTATCAGCCAGCTGTCTATCATTTATGCTCAAGGGCACTATTTTTGTCTCCCAACATTTTCAACTTTTAAAAAAAGAGCTAAAATTTTGTTCCCAAGTTTGTAAAAGCACCTAAAAAAAAAAAAAAAAAAGACTTGGCATGTATTCATATATTATCATCTATTCATTCACTCTAAGTATTTTAATAAAGTCATCAATATGTATTGAGCACATATTTTGAATCTAGTCTTGACCTAGAAACTGTTAGAGGCTCATAAAAAGCATAATACTGTGTTCCTGATTTAAAGAACTTAAATCTAATAATAAGGACAATGTGAATCATGAAGCAGCGGAAGACAATATATAAATTCTAAGCATTAGAATGTTTGAAATAGATACATCTAAGAATATAGTAGAGAAACATCAATGAAGACTGGAATAGTAACTTGAGGTGTTCAGTGATGAAAGGAAATGGGAACATGCACTTGAAGAATAAATAAATATAAATGATAAAGTATCATATGTGTGCATATTTTAAGTTGGGAAAACATGAGAGGAAAATGAATTTAACATAAGCTCAGATAATAAATAAGAACTTATTGTGTGAATGCTATGCAGACTCTAAAATATAATACAAAGAGGCAGAAGCCCTATGTACTGGCAAACTAATGGTAAACATGTCTTCGTATAATAAATACATTGTAGTTCTTTGATAATAATAAGCAAAATGCACTGCAAACACCATGTGGAAATTTAAATAGTGAGAAAGAAAAGGAAAGCTTCCAGGAGTTTAAGACCCACCCAAGATATAAGTTTTATATGATGAATAAATGCTTTCTCAAAAAAAAAAAAAAAAAAAGTCCCTGGTGTCAGGCAATTGAGGCAATAAACACAACTGCAAAGGTAGAGTATGATATGCCAGATAAAGTGTGAAACATGAAGGCACTGTAAGGCAAGACTGGATCTTCAAGTAGTATGGGTGTTAAAGTAATGAAATACTTAGTAAAGGTTAAGAACTAGTGACAAGGTGATAGAATTATTTACTCTTATTCTAAAATGTTTTAATTTGAATTTGAATATATTTGAGAGCCCTAAAATGATTTTTTATGAGAGGAGTGATATTTTCACTTTGAAGACAAATAACTCCTTTCTTCTTTTGCATCTCCATTCTGAGTATTCTTTTCTCATACTTCTATGATACATATTCTCTAGTAGATGTAGATACCAAATTGGCACTGCAAAACTACTCATGGATTATATCTGAAAATGTTGAGTACAAAGTGAGTAGTAAGAAGGGATCTTAACTCACTTTTTTGGAAAAGTAACAACTGATTAGAGAAAATAAAATACACAAAGGAAGCACTGAAGAATATTTAAGATGATTTTGGATAAAAATAAGACATTGCCCTATAGATTGTGAAATAAAAATGTAAAAAATGATACAATAAGAAGATGGATGCAAACATTTAGAACTGCTTTTTTTTTTCCCCACAAATTTCACAAGACCAGACTCATTAGGTAGACTGGAGTCAGCTCAATTCAAAAGGTAACTATTAAAATAAGCTTATTAGAGACTTTATTCATATGATTCCTTTTTAATCTGTGTGTAAACTTTCTTCAAAGATAACCTATTTGGTGGACATTCATAAATCAGTACTGTATACTGAACAATAAATTATTCTAAGGGTACCTGGTTGGTGCAGTAGGTTAAAAGTCCATCCTTGGCTCAGGTCATGATCTTAGAGTTCATGAATTCCATCCCTGCATCAAGCTCTCTGCTGTCAGCACAGAACCCACTTTAGATCCTCTGCCTCCCTCTCTTTCTGCACCTCCCCCCTCTCAAAAATAAATAAACATTTAAAAACTTTTTTAAGGGGCGCCTGCCTGGCTCAGTCAGTTAAGCGTCCGACTTCGGCTCAGGTCATGATCTCATGGTTTGTGGGTTCGAGTCCCGCGTCAGGCTCAGTGCTGACAGCTCAGAGACTGGAGCCTGCTTCAGACTGTGTCTCCCTCTTCTCTGACCCTCCCCTGCTCATGCTGTCTCTCTCTCTCAGAAATAAATAGAAAACATTAAAAGAAATTTAAAAAGATTTTTTTAAATAAACAATAAATTCTAGAAAACAATTAGCACTTAATTTGGTGCAGATGTCAGTTTCCCAGATGTTGACAATAATTTTGCTGTGCTTAAAACACTTTTTTCTTTACAAGAGAGATTAAGTTTACCAGCAGTTTAGTTTTGATATTTCTCCAAAAATATTTTTATCTGTTTTTCAACAATTCTGACTTTGATATTTCAGCCCATAATTTTCCTGCCATTCTGAAGTTATGTAAATAGGAAGCTGAGGAAAAAGTTGATGCAAACAATGTAAAAATCACTGGTAACTAGGCACCCACTTACTCCTTATAGTAATTTCAGGAAATTGAAATAGAGCTGGTGCAAAAGACAGGGCACATGTCCATATTGCTTCAGGGAAGTAAAAAGATTTGGCAGAAGAATACACTGATGCAAATGATATGTAAATTAGAACTGACTTTTTCAAATACTTTGTACTTACTAGTAGACAAGAAATTGAATCTGGCCATACAGGAGTAGAGACTTCTTGTCAAGATAACTGAAGGAGAAACCAAACATAAGGTTTGTTTATCTGTGTTCTCCTTGCAAGATCCAGACTGCCAATAATGAACCTCATGGGCTAGTTAGCTAGGCAAATGACAAATGTGCTTTGTTTTGATAATATTTTTATAATTAAATATATGAATAAAATATTTAATTGTCATTTTATACCTATGTTATACCTATTGTCATTTCTTGCCTTTCATCAGAAAAGATAATGGAATATTATTTCTTATCTTAACTTATGAATTATTATTTTCAAAACTATTAAAATATTTTAAGAAGTTTTCTTTACTAGAAAATAAAAACTAAATTAAAAACTGTATTTCTATATATAGATGCATACTTAGAAATAAAGATGAATTTAAAATTACTACAGGATAATGTTTTAGGGCTATTATTTCAATTATGGAAAATCAATTGTAAAAAAATATATATACGGAAAAGAATTTGTAATATATCCTAGAGTTAACATAAATTGTAACCACAATAGAGATTTACCGTGTGTAATTCCCATATATTGAATATGATATATAAAACCTCTTTATTTGTTTTATAGAATTCAATTCATTCACATTAAAACATATTTTTCATTTGAGAGTAAACATCTCCCTCTTCAGGAATTTTTATTAAATTCAGGAATCTGAAGATTTCACTGAAAAAGCTAAGTAATTTCTTTTCACTACATATCAGATATATGTGAAAACTTATCAATATGTTTTAAATATAGCTCATATGGCTTTGAAATTCTATGCAATACAGATTTAATTAACTTTACATTTTGTGTCCACCATGCATAGATTTACTCTCAAGTTTCCCTTAGTTAAATTTATTAAGATAATGCTCATCCATTTCCATAGGACTCTTTGTTAATATGCAAATCATAATAAAAAACAAATATAGAAGTAATGTTTTAACTGAACTGTGCAAATTAATTAAAATACCAAGAACTTTCATTTCAATACAAACCTTCAAAACACATTAAAGAAACAATACATAAAAGGTGCTTTTGAGACCAAGGTTTTTCATAATTTGGGGGAAGAATTTCTTTCCTTAACCAAAAATTACATGTGTTAACATGAATAAATAAATCTTTTAAAACTGAAAACCTACAAGGGGTGCCTGGGTGGCTCAGTCAGTTTAACATCTTACTTTGTCTCAGGTCATGATCTTACAGTTTGTGGGTTCAAGCCCCACTTCGGGCTCTGTGCTGACAGCTCAGAACCTGGAGCCTGTTTTGGATTCTACATCTCCCACTCTCTCCCTCGCCCCATACTCTTTCTCCCCCGCTCCCCATCTCTCTCTCTCTCTCTCTATCAAAAATAAACATTAAAAGATTTTAAACGAATTAAAAATAAAAACCTACAAAATCATCCTTAGAAACCTTACAAAATTCTTTCTGATACATAACAATTTAGATAATTTACATCAATGTATTTGTTAATAAAATCCCAAATACAGTTTAAAATTTTTAAAAGACACTTTAGAAAAAATGTTGGTTGCTCCCATATAAAAAATGTTGTATGATGAGTTGAATAAAAATCATAGGTATAAATTTATACACATTTATTTTTAATTTATAAAACACTGGCAGGGGTGCCTTGGTGTTTTAGTTGGTTAAACCTCTGACTCTTGGTTTCAGCTCAGATTATGATCTCGAAGTTTGTAGGACTGAGCATTGTTATGGGATCCATGTTGACTACCCAGAGCCTGTTTAGGATTCTCTCTCTCTCTCTCTCTCTGATCTTCCTTCTCTCCCTCTCTCTCTCGCAAATTAAATAAATAACTTTTAAACAGTGTATAAAACACCGGCAAATGAACTTGAAAATAAAGGTTATTCAAGGTGATACAAATGTTCTAAATGTTATAGAAACTTAAAAATTCTTTTATTCATAAAAATGTGAAATAAGGTGTATCTTTTAGAAAATTTGTTTTAGAAACTTCTTAATAATTTGTGGTAATTTTTAATATTCCTTAAAACTACCTGAAAATATAATTATTCTTCTTCAACAAAAGAAAAAAATCAACCAATAAACTACAGATTAGTCTTCCCATATTAAAATCATGAGTAACTCAAGAGGGGAGGGGCTACACAGAATTGACTGTATTCTTGGGTTCCTACTCTGAAGTTTATAAGTTTGGAACCATTTTAGCAGTAGACACTGACATTGTGTGTCTTTTTATTCTATTTTCTCAAAGTTTATGCCACTATTCTATAACAGAGAGCAAATGGACCAATATAGAAACAGACTTTCCCCCAATGAAAAAAAAATGGGAAAAAATAAAGTGCCAAGAAAAAACTGTCTCTCGTCATGAAGTGGGGCTGTCGGGCTGCTTGTGGGTGACACAGATGAAATCTACACATGGAGCCTAGAAGGAAACACGATTCAAAGCAGAGTTTCCATAATATTTTATCATTATAACTTCCATCAATCCAACACTAAGATGCCCATCTACATGGGTAAATACCATGTTAGGAATGGGATTTTAAGAAAGTTGGGCAACATAATTGATGTTTGACATTTTTTTATTCCCTCAAGATATATGTCATTTTTTTTCTTTGGATAGCCATGACTAAGATAGCGGAATGTGAATTATCACTGCTCTAAATTATAGAATTTGGGGATAAATTAACACTCTTACTTACATTCTGTAATATTTCTAATTAAATTTTAAGCCAGTTCCCAAGAAATATCTAAGGCAAACTGAAACATATATCTAGTGTTTTCATTTCACTGAAAACACTAGATACATTTTTGTTCTAGAGGCGCATGGGTGGCTCAGTCAGTAAGCATCTGACTCCTGTTTTGGCCCAAGTCATGATCTCATGAGTTGAGATACAGCCCCATGTCAGGCTCTGCACCGACAGCAGGGATACTGCTTGGGATTTTCTCTGTCTCTCCGTCTATCTCTCTGCTACTCCTCAGCTCACGCTGGCACTGGCGCTTTCTCTTTCTCACAAAATAAACACACACACACACACTCACAAGATTTTTGTTCTATTTTGTCTTGCTTTGTTTTTAGTCTTCTTGTAATCCAGTGATGAATTCTCTTGGTATCAATGCCCAGAAATTCATTTTAATTAGAGCAATGTAATGATGGGAAGAAACACTTCATTTACAGATACACACCACAAATGTGATGTAGATGTGCTTTCTTGGAACTGAAGAACCTAATCAAAATAATATTGTTCCCAAAGCAAGTTCTTTGTAGACTTCGTAATTTTTATTTTTGCAAATCATGGTAGATATGTGTATACCTATTGGCAAAGAATTTTTTTAATGTTTATTCATTTTTGAGAAAGACAGACAGATAGCACAAGCAGGGGAGGGGCATAGAAGAGTAAAACAAAGAATCTGAAGCAGGCTCCAGGCTCTGAGTTGTCAGCACAGGGCCTGACTTAAGGCTCAAACTAACAAACCACTAGACCATGACCTGAGCCTAAGTCAGAAGCTTAACTAACTAAGCTACCAAGGTACCCTTGGATGACAAAAGAATTTTGAATGAAGATGGTATTCATTGTTACAATAAAAGGTAATGCCCTTTGTTTAGGTAAGATCACTTTCTTCTGTTCTTTCATAGATATCATCACCATTGTTCACAACTGATCTTTCAGATAGCAATTATTTAGGATATGTCTGTATCTCATGTTGGAACATGATTTCTTTAAAGTCAGAGACTTAGTTTTATCCAATTTTACATCTTATCACTTAACAATGTATATAAGATTTTTAGAGATAAAAAATTAAATTAATTCACCCCCTCTTTATCTAAGTTATCCATAAACAAAGTGCAATATTTAAGATAATATTAGTCTATACACTAGTAAGTAGAAGTCAAATGACACATCCTATCTAATTTGCACTATTCTATTCTTGAGAGAAATTACTCCAGGAAAGATTTCTGTAATACCTTAAAAGATGAACTCCCCAAAATAGATCCATAATCTAAACAACACAACACAATAATGTTAATGTTAAAGACAATGATTTAGGAAATGGATTCTCCAGACCATAAGAACATTCCAAATTCAGTGCAATGGTGATTCAGCTTTAACCAGACCATTCTTCTCACCGGCCATGCCTCCAGAATGCATGTTCATCTGGGTGGCTACAGCTCCATAAGGTAGGGTCCACCTTGACCCAAAGCTAAAATGTTTTCCAGTTTGAAACCAATACACAATTCCAATGATGTCGTCCCTCCAATGTCCTCTTTTCCACAGTGGGGGACCTACTCAACATGGAAACACTCTAGTCTCGCCCCCCTAACCCCATATAAATACTGTCTTCCTTTCTACTATTTGAGAACCCATCTAACTACTCCTAGGAATAAGATGTTCATATAATAAAACATATGCTTTTGATTTAAATATATACAAATATATAAATAAATAAATACAGAATACAATATAAGCTAATCATGTCCTATATATTAAAAAATATGTTTATCTTAATAAGTGCATATAACGTATTACAGTAGTGTTATGGTTCATGTAAGAAATGCTTATTCTCATAAAATTATAAAGAAATACTTGATGTGGAATGTAGACACAAAATAGAATGGAATGTTCTACAAACTGTAATCAATTGGTCTCATCATTTTGCTTGTTTTATAAATCCAGTTCCATTGTGTGTCCCTTTTTGGAAACATCATGAATCTTAAATTCTCTGTAGTTTTACTCACTTGTCTATTCCATCATGAAGCAAATTTTTGCTGTCACTTCACTCATGTAAACTATCCTACTTTTCCTGAATACCTTGAAAAGTACTTTTTAACGTATCCTACATATAATTAAATCAATCTGACATGACATCAAAAGTAAAATTTTAAGCCAGACATAGTCTCAGTTTGAATGTGTTATAATTCAGTTTTCCAGAGAATTTGAACTATAAATATCATTCAATCTTCAGCAATTTCTTAAATTATTTCCAAGTTTTCCCTACATTTCATGCTAGCACATGCTACTTATCTTATTATATTTTTATATAATTTCCCACTCTTCACAATGTTTCCCATGAAAAAGAGGTTATTATCTTATTTTGTATCCCTCAACTGAAAATCACATAATAGAACTTGCCATCTATATTTAATGAGCTAGGTAGGTAGGCCATAATTTGTGTTAACTTTATAGAAATTATTTTAGTAAGGGAAAAATTATAACACAAATATTAAGAAAAAGAAAATATGATTCATTTAGTCATTAACTTATAACTGAAATATATGCTTTTAGGGAAATATTTTATTTCTGTATAAATTATTCTTTTATTTTTTAATTCAGTTTCTTTTGATTTAGAATTTAATGGTTTGAACTAAAAGACAAGGCAGACAGGAGTTTTTCAATAATGGTTTAAAAATGTTATATCAGGCAAAACAAAAACAAATATAGTAAAAATAATGCATTATACAAAATTAGCCTCTCAGTTTTACCCTATATGAACATATTGGGTCTCAGATACCTCCCTTCTAAAAATAAAAGAAGTAAAAAAATAAGTATATAAATAAAGGAGTTATACAATATTTCTAAAGTCAAATACATGTCTAATATTTACAGATACAACATTTAAAGTTTTATTCTTTTAATACTCATTTCTAATAACTACACTCTATTTCAAGAATTAAAATAATTCCTTGAGAGAAAAAGTTTTGATAGACTAATTCATATTTAAAAAAATTACAATAATTAGAAAGAAATATCAAAGAATGTGGGGATTTTGTAAATATAGTTTTTAAGGTATTGTCATTAAGATTGCTTATTTTAGCAATGAGAATGAATAGCTATGGAAACATGAATATGCTCCTTTAAATCAGAAAGATCATGGATTTTAGATAATGATTATGATTTTGATAAATAGATTGATCTAGGGTATTGGTAATCTCCTAAAATACTACTATATTCACCATTAGCCAAAATGGATACATTAAAGTAATACTGAAAGGCAATGCTATTTAAGAGTTTAAAAATAAATTCGTAAATGTTTCTTTGCACTATCTTAAAATTCATTCCCATACAAAGGACCTGCCTGTCTACCTCACGTAGTGGTAGTTATTTTCTATAGTTATTGTACAATGAGTCTGGTCTCTTATGCAAATGTTTACATATAAAATAAGTGAAATCTAAAGTATTATATGCAAAGAATTTTGCTATATGAAGGGGTAAGAATTTAAAACTGACGTATAACTAAAGGCATTTTTCAAAAACTCTTTACCAGAGTTTGAAACGATTTCTTAAACCCAATCACTTATAGATTTTGATGACAACCTATTTCAAATTAATTACAACATGGGAAATGTCAGGATAGAAAAAGAAGATAGCTCGCAGCACATTAAAAAATTATCAGTTAGTGACACTATGTAGAGACGTGAACTTTCATTTGCCATTTGTCTCTTCTAATCCTCAGTGTCAAGAAGAGAGGAGGTGGAGTCTTAAGATACCTTCTTTTTTAGCTTTCCTTTCTTATACATAAAAAATCACAGTCCTATGAGTAGCAGTAGATTACATAATTGGCCCATTTTAATTTTTTACCAATATCAAGAAAGAACCAAGAATGCAGAAAGATCATGGTGTAAAATTTGTTGTAGATTAAACTGTATCATTTATATTGAAGTTCTATCTCCTGTATAGGGTATTTGAATGTACCAAATTATGTTATAACAATATGTTAATAATTTTATGTTTTTATAATTAAATATTTATTGTTCCATATACTTAATAAAATTAATCAGTTTTAACAAGAGCAAAATCTTAGGAAGTAAATAGTTTTTTTTAAGTGTTTTTTTGGTTTCTTTTTTAATGTTTATTTTTGAAAGATAGAGACAAAGTGCAAGCTGGGGAGGGGCAGAGAGACAGGGAGACAGACTCCAAAGCAGGCTCTAGGCTCAGAGCTGTCAGGACAGAGCCTGATGCGAGGCTTGAACCCACAAACCGCAAGATCATGACCTGAGCCGAAGTTCGATGCCCAATTGACTGAGCCACCCAGGCGCCCCAGGAAGTAAATAGTTATGATATTATCTATTAATATCTGTTAACCAATAAAACTCTGTATTTAACATGCAAGTGAATATATGCAGGCATTCAAATAACAATAAAATCAGCATTATTACTATTCTGGTGATCTAATATATACAATATATTTATTATATTTTTAATCTCATGTAAAAATATTATTTCTGTAAATGTCCCATAGAATTGATCCTATTAATTGTAGTTACACCATCCATGTTTGAAGATTTCTGAATAATGGTAGCTCTTTGTGGGTTATTATCAACAGAGACTTGCTGTTCATTTAATATACTTAAGCAGAATAAACAGAACTTGGTTGATGTAAACGGTAGCAAAAAATGACTGCCTTGTAACTAAAGTGAAGTATTTTTCTGTTTCTAAAATTAGAATTTAATTTTATGTTATTCAATTTTTTTTCTTTTTTTGTAATTCAAAAACAATGAAATATGTGGGTGAGTATGTGATTTGATGTGAGCAGATAATTAGAAGGAAGTGGATTGCCTAATGGTACAGATTATGGGGACTAGAAGAGATATAAAAAGAACAATGAGGGGCGCCTGGGTGGCTCAATAGGTTAAGCGTCTGACTTCAGCTCAGGTCATGATCTCACAGTTTGTGAGTTCGAGCCCCGTGCTGGGCTCTGTGCTGACAGTTCAGAGGCTGGAACCTCCTTCAGATTCTGTGTCTCCCTTTTCTCTGCTCCTCCCACACTCATGTTATGTCTCTATCTGTCAATAATAAATTTTTAAAAAGTTAAAAAAATAAAAGAACAATGACCCATTATCCATTTGAAGAATTGAGCTGTATTTGGATGTCTTCCCTAGTCACAGATACAGAAATAGGTCATTTTGTTCTTCAATAATAAAAAAAGTATAGCATATGCAATTATGAAACTACTGAGAAAGGTTGTAGCCCAATCATTGATAGAATGTGAAAATGCATGAATCACTTAAATCCTTGGAGCTTAATTCCTTCATCAGTACAATGAAATTATCTAGGTCAGGCTTCTAGAAATAACACCACAGACTAATCCACTCAGTACGCCTCATGTTATACACAATTGGATCACACAGTTGGTATTCCTGCAAGATTCAATCAAGTGTCATTAAAAAAAGGGTTTTGTAGAGGCCACACACATGTTATGAGAGAACAAAAGATGACAAAAATGATTAGCAGTAGTTAAATGTATCAATAAAAAATTCATTCAAAAGAAGTGACGTTTAAATTAGTTTTTCAGGTTAGATGGGAATTTAAAACTAAAAAAAACTAAAAAAAAAAAAAAAAGAAATGAGGCCATATTGAAGAAGGAAACCATGGTACAGATGGAACCGCACTGAGATACTCTGTGCTTGGAGGCAGAGGTACATTAAGTCGAGGGGATCTGACACTAGAGAGAAGTGATGTGTCAGAGGTGGCACAGCGCCAGGATGTGTCTTCATTTGACAGTAGCTACGAGTCTGTGTCAAAAGCTGTGGGTGGCTGTTCCCAAGCCAGTGTAAAACACCAGAGAGAACTCAGAATACCCCTGTAGAAGAGGCCTCAAGAAGCAAGAATTCTCTCCAAAGCCAGCTTGCATCTATCAATGCAGGAGAAACTTACGCAACTCTCTCTAAAACCTTCCCGAAAGAAAGAGTGTGCTGCCTCATCACGACCACCAAAGCTGATAAAAAAATTTACCACTCAGCATCAAAGATTATTATATATTTAAGGAAAACACACATAAGGAAATTTATCAGAACAAGTAGAAGAAAAAAGAAATCTTTCAAATAAGCATTACATTGTCATCAAAGAGTTTCAAGCAAATAGTATATTTATAAAAAAGGAATCAAAAAAGGTCTTGATGATTAAAAACATGATTAATGGAATAAAAAAATTTAAACAAATTAGAAAAAAATGCAAATAGAATTAATTGAAAACTAACTTTATATAAACTTTTAGTAACTTTAAAGTAATAGTTCTCAAGGAAAAGTAAATATTCAATTTACCTTCCAAGTGATAGATGTTAGAAACCAAGAAACATGAAGAAAATTGAAAATGTATCAAGAAATCTTCTCCTCAAAAAAGGACAAGGTTTAATTGTTTTATGAGTAGATTTTATCAGGTAATCTTGTAATAAATTTTTCCAAATGTATGAATTTTTCCAAATTTTCCAAATTGTATGAATTCAAAGGCTACGCAACTCACTACTCAAGGTAACCATGGCTACTCTACTCCTGACCATACAGGATGCATCGTTCTTCCCTGGCTTCCATAGTAAAATACCACAGACTGCATAGTTTAAACAACAGATTTATTTCCCCACAATTCTGAAAGCTGAAAGTTTGAGATAAGGAGACCAGCATGGTCAGTGCCTAGTAAGAGTCCCTCTTTCTGGTTTATAGATGTTTCCATCTGGCTGTGTCCTAACATGGCAGGGAAAGAAAGAGGAAGAAAGGTCTGTTTCGATCTTTTTATAAGGTCACTAATCCCATTAAGACACCCCTACCTTCTTGACCTCATCTTACCCTAATTACTTCCCCAAAGCCTTATTTCCAAATACCATCACATTAGGGATTAGGGCTTCAATATAAAAATTGGGAGGAAAGGCACAAACATTTAGTTCATATTCTAGGACATTTGACTCCATTGCAGTGCTTTAAAGAATGATTATATGTATAGTCTGTTCTTTAATTTCTTAAGCATGTTTCAGGTAAACAATGTAAGTTAATATCATTTATGACCACTTATGTAAATTTTTAGGTAAAATAATAAAAATTAAAATCTAGCATTCCAATAAAAAATAGTAAATTGTGGCCAAGTGAGATTTATCCATAAACCCCAAAGTTAGATACCAACAATTTGATCAATTAAAACTTACTATGTTAAAATATTATATGATAAAATTATAATAGAAAGCTCAAAAGAATTTACCAGCCTACTTTTCTATCTCTCTGAAAAACTTACCAGGTTATTTTTCTGATCTTCCCTGACTACATCTTAACTGAACAGCCAGTTCTATGTCTTGGTGTTGGGATTAGGCAAATGATAGGCAGTTAGTTCATGACTGGAGCTTGAGTCAGGGCCCTTCACTTCTACAATCTGTGCTTTAATATTTCTGTCTTTTCTGTCTACACTGATATAATCCACACTTGAGCCCATGTTTTCCTTTCTTCCCCTCCAGCCTTACTGAGGTATAACTGACAAATAAATGTGTATATATTTAAAGTACAACATTATTTGATGTACATATATAGTGGAATATATACCACAGTTAAGTTCATTAACATATCCATCACTTTACATAATTCCTTTTTTATGTGTGGTGAGAATGCTTAAGATCTACACTCTTAGCAAAATTCAAGTATACAATAAACTGTTACACAGTATTGTCACTATGCTGTACATTAGTTCCTCGGAATGTATTTAGCTTAGGGGCACCTGCGTGGCTTAGTTGGTTAAGCGTCCAACTTTGGCTCAAGTCATAATCTCATGATTTGTGGGTTCCAGCCCCACACCATGCTATGAGCCTGAAGCCTGCTTTGGATTCTGTGTCTCCCTCTGTCGGCCCGTCCCCACTCGCACTCTGTCTCTCTTTCTCAAAAATAAATAAACATTAAAAATGTTTTTAAAAAGAATGTTTTAGGGGCGCCTGGGTGGCTTAGTCGGTTAAGCGTCCGACTTTCGCTTAGGTCATGATCTCGCGGTTCGTGGGTTCGAGCCCCGCGTCGGGCTCTGTGCTGACGGCCAGCTCAGAGCCTGGAGCCTGTTTCAGTCTGTGACTCCCTCTCTCTCTGACCCTCCCCTGCTCATGCTGTCTCTCTCTCTCTCCTAGAAATAAATTTAAAATATATATATATATATATTAAAAAGAATGTTTTAGCTTATAACCAACAGTTTGCACCCTTTGACCAATGTCTTTCCATTTCCCACTCCTACTCTCAACACATTAGTCATATTTTGCTTTGTTTTGTTTTTTAGGTTCTGCGTGTAAGTGATATTACACGGTATTTGTATTTCTTTGTCTTATTTCACTTAGAATCATGCCTTCCATTTTATTGATGCAGTCACAAATGACAGGATTTCCTTCTGTTTTAGTGTGTGGGGGGGGGGGTGCACGTGTGCCTGTGTCTCTATGTGTGTGATTCATATTTCAGTTTTCAATTTCATTTTGAATTGCTCATTTAAAGCATTCACTGACTCTGACATTCAAGATTTTAAAAAAACAAAAACTCATGGTCTTATTTTTCCTCTTAATAATGCCAGCTTTCTCTAGCACATTCAAAGTTGACCTAATTTTATCCTGACACTCATGTGGCTGAATCTGAGAGGAAAAAATGTTTCTAGATAGCCCAATGCTATTTCTTTAATTCCTCCCATATCTATCCAAAATGCGTTTTCTACCACCATGTTGTCACAGAGTAGTCCTGAGTTGACTTACTTGTAAGCAGGTACAGCTATCAGTCATGGGAACACATGAGCACCCACATGTGAGGGTCTGGGAATAGTGCTATATTATCCAGGATTTCAACACTGCACTATGTTCATGAGCTCTCCTCCCAAATATTTTTTTCAATCTAGTTAGAAAAGTGTCCCCATTTTTGCCAGTGAAGGCAAAATGTATAACATAAGTATATATGCTATCTTTGTTGCAGACAGGATTTACGTGTATTCTCTAGTTTTTATTTCTTGTTTAATTTTTAAATTGTGTGTCAAAAGAATGAAGTGTGTTTATAAATATATTTCCAGCCTTCAATTTCACTGGATATTATTAATATAAATCTAATACCTCCCTTTATTGGCTACTTGAACTCTGGAAACATTTTATGATTGAACATGTTTAAGTAAATTTTGAGATATTATTAATCAACTCATCTTTGGTATCACCAACAGTGTAACATGTAAAAAATAACCTGAATTTCTAAGGACTTTAAAATTTTTTTTAATGTTATTTTTTTTTTTTCTGATAGAGAGAGGGAGAGAAAGAGAGAGAGAGAGAGAGAGAGAGAGAGACAGCATGAACAGGGGAGGGGGACAGAGAGAGAGGGAGATACAGAATCTGAAACAGGTTCCAGGCTCTGAGCTGGCTGTCAGCACAAAGCCCAACACGAGGCTCAAACCCACGAACTGTGAGATCATGACCTGAGCTGAAGTCGGACACTTAACCGACTAAGCCACCCAGGCGCCCCATCTAAGGACTTCAACATAAGCAAATTTATGTATAAATAATAAAATCATGTATAAAAATCAACATTCTCCTTTGACATACAAGAAGACAATACAGGGGCGCCTGGGTGGCTTAGTCGGTTAAGTGTCCGACTTTCGCTTAGGTCATGATCTCGCGGTTCGTGGGTTCGAGCCCCGTGTCGGGCTCTGTGCTGACTGCCAGCCTAGAGCCTGGAGACTATTTCAGAGTCTGTATCTCCCTCTCTCTCTGATCCTCCCATGCTCATGCTGTCTCTCTCTCTCTCTCTCTCCTAGAAATAAATAAATAAATAAATATATGAAAGAAGACAATACAGTATAGCAAAACTCACTAAAAGCATTAAAGGAAAATTACAGTAAATAAAATTAGAAATTCATGGCTGTTGTACAATGCAAAAACATCCTTGTCATGTATAATCAACACATCTGTAATTAATATGGGGATATAAGAGGTAGAGTACTCTTGGACTGACTTCCTATACAATAATTAAAAATATTTTTGTTGAGTTTTTTGAGTTGTGTCTGATTTAAAACTTATCACTAGTGTCCTAGAAGAAACAGATGAATCATTGAAGAAAATGTGAATATTTGAATATTTCTGAATAATTTGAGGAACACTTAATAAAAAGACTACTTACATAAATGTGGACATTTTACAATGCGTTATTGTTTGGCATGCCTTATGTTATGGTTTGGTGAACCAGATGAGAGCTGGTTCATGATAGAGGTATCTGGGAGCACAGTCACGTGATCATGATTTTAGTCTTTCACAAAGCTTAGTAGCAAACCAGGTAAAACTTTAAATTTTAGAATATTTAATGGCAGAAGACAGCATAGCCTTTTTCTTAAAGCTACAAGTCTTCCCTGTGATTTTCCTAGTGGCTTTGCAGAATCCCTGTATACATTTCTATCTGCCTGTAAGCTTTTCAATACCATTAGATGTGTCCCTCAAAATTCACATATTGAAACCTAATCCTCAATATGATGGTATTTGGATGTGGGGCCTTTAGAAGTTGATTAGGTATAAGGGTGGAATTCTTATGCATGGGATTTAATACCCTTATAAAAGAGAGCCCAGAAAACTCTTTCATCCTTTTTGCCATGTGAGGAGACAGCATGAAGACTATGATCTGCCAGTTATACAAATCTGCCAGTTCCTTAGTCTTAGACTTCCCTGCCTCAAGGACTAAGAGAAATACATTTCTATTGTTTATAAGACACGGGATCCATGGTATTATTATTATTACAGCAGGCCTAACAGACTAAGACAGGATTTCAATATGTTCATTCCACACACGAGATGTCATGGAAGTTTAAAAATACAAGAAGATTGCAAAGCTTTGTAAGGAAAAACAGAAAAAATACCAGGCTAGGGGTTTTCTTTCTATCTCAACGAAAAGGCAAAGAAGGATAAAAGAAGGCAAATGAGATGGAAAACTTTGGGGACAGAATTATTTATTTATTTGACTCCACAGACTGATTTAGATTATTTTTCTTAAAATGCTAAATCCTTTTTGATATTGAGTAATAAGCTTTTAGAAATTGACATGTCATTTCAAGATGCTAACTAGAAATAGCACCTGTCAGATTTCATTTCCAAAGTGATTCTACTTTACCCAGCAGTAAAGTCTCTGTGTTCTAAGTCTCTAATTATTTTGTGACACTGTTGTATTCAAACATTTGAAAATTTAATGAAACAAATAACAAACTCAATTAATTAATGACACATTAACTCTGGTGTTTTTATGGCATTTTTCACTAACATAACACTTTCAGCATGGTACACTATGGATTAGATGAAATGATTCAATTAACATTAATGTCAACTGCATAAGAGGCATTCCCATAAAATGAAACAAGGTTATATATCTAATAAAGCACAAAAAAAAGAAGAAAAAAGAAGACTCAGATTTAAATACACTTAAAACATATACTCATCAATTTTATCATAAACACCAATTCCTATGATAAGAGAATTAGTTGATTAAATAATTAAATTGATCTATTAATTAAACTTCATTAGTCATTACAAACAATAGCAACCATAGCTGTAATAATTTGTCATATGAGGACACTGAGAACTTGGTAGTATCACCAAAATCAGATAGGAAACGTCAGGCATCATTTTAATCCAAGCAAAGCCAAGATAGAAAGGAAATGCTGTTATTGCTGCTGATGAAAATCATCACCTTTTCTCAGTTTCTCAGTGCCTTGTCTCAATGACCTTGTATATAAGCTTACACACTAATAAATAAGTACAATTTAATATTTTTCTGAAATTTATGAGGAAAATTCATGTTGTTTTTATAATAAGCGAGATATATGATAGATTCTATTTGCCTACTTTAAACTTTGAAACTAATTTTATATGCAATTAAAACAATAAATATAACTTTCTACTCAGAAATAATCTTTTAAGTCACTCCATCACTCTACTAAAACACTGACTAATCAAATATAAGGGGTTCTGTTTTGATTCCATCAGTTGTCACAATGCATTTTATTACTAATACAGAGAACTTTGTATTTAACTTTTATTTATTAATTAGCTCCATGATACAGTATCTTACCTTAAGGGGTGCCCGGGTGGCTCAGTTCGTTAAGCATCCTACTCTTGATTTCAGTTCAGGTCATGAACCCAGCGTCATGAAATCAAGCCATGCATCGGGCTCCACGCTGACGACAGGGAGCTACTCAGGATTCTCTCCTTCTCTCTCTCTGCCCCTCTCCCACTCATGTTCTCATGTTCCCTCTGTCTGTCTGTCTGTCATCTGTTTCCCTCTCTGAAAATAAATATATAAACGTTAAAAAAATATTCTGACCTTGAGTTTTTACTGCTACAGTGATGTATTTAGAATTACTTAGTCAAAGGAAAAACAAAATATAGTCTGTAAATAAATTTCAAACATAACACATACTGGGAGAAACAATGAAATAATTTTGATCATGAAGAGAGACGTATAAATATATATCCTAAAAAATTAGATAGCAAAGTACTGACTTCAAGAATATTCCTCTCATAAATATTCTCTGCAATATTATTTTGAAATTATTACCGTAATAAAGTTTGGATATTATCACACTGGATCATACACTCCTTAACGCACTATTTTATAATGTGGCTCCTAATATAATCCTTATTTGTGAAAAAAAAAACATGAATCATAATATACATTTTAAGCTGTAAAAACTGTATGTGAGATGTTATTGTCAACTCAGAGAATTTAGATATTAATATAATATGGGGAATATTGCATAAAAAGATAAGACTTAATATATTTTTAAAAGCTTTTTCAGGATCATTTTGAATATCTCCTTTATTTATATTTTCCCCTGTGACATGGGTCATTAAAAAGTGTCACTGAATGAACCAAATTCACATATGAACATATTCTAAATTACTGTATCATAGCAATGTATGCTTATTGTATGTTATGTACTTCATTAATTTGAGAAAACTGAGGGAAAAATAAAACTTCTCTATTCTAATCTACAATTCTCTCACTTTCCTACCTCAGTTATGAGCATCCTTTCTTTGACAGATTAAATTTTGGAGTTGAAAAGAAATGAGGAAAGTTAATCCTTATAAAAATACTTTAAAATGCATACTTTTGTTTTCTAATTTTTTCATCTTACCCCAACTATTTTTTTTTTCTTTTTCCACTGTCATTTGTTTAATGTATATCCTTCCTTAAAAGTAAATACAATGTCTCTAGACTAGAAAGCTATGTGCGTATTTCAGGACAACAGGAAAGCAGATGGTTCTTGATGAGAGGATGAAACAGAAATGGAATTTCTGGTCACAGTGACACCCAGAGACTGCACCCTTTAAAATAGCACTATGTATACAAGTCAGTTATTCAATAAATATTGACTAATTTCTGCTAGGCCCTCCACTAAGAACTGGGGTTCCTCAGACAGAAAAGGAAGAAAAATCTCTTACCTTTCTGAATCTGGCTTTAAACTCACTTTGAGGAAAGGTAGTATCAATCTAGTTTGTGTGGAGAACAGGAGAGGAGGGGTAAGAATCAGGCTGAGAGACTTATCAGACACTAGTGAAGTCGTTTTGATGAGCAATGAAAATAAATTATATAATTGTGGAGGTAGTTTTGAAATATGTAGTCATGAAAATTGGATAGATATGGACTCCATTTGAGGAGCTGCTGAAATAAGCAAACTCATAAATATACCTATATATACTGAAGGTATAACTTGTAAGAGATGATCTTTTATTAGATTTTTGGAAAGTCATCCATTGTTAAGAGTTTTATGCAGTCACTTATTTTGATCTTTTTGAAGAGATGTATATATTTTCAATGGTTTCAAATGTACTGGCATTAACATTTCTTATCATTACCATTTTTAAAAACTTTATTGTAGATTTCGCTTTTTCCTTGCCATTTACAAAATTACATAACCTGAATATCTTCCTGTATAAAATACTTAGAAATAGTACAAAACAATAACTTATTTCATAGTGTAAAATTGAATTCTTTGAAAGCAATCAATTACTCCAAGAACAAACAAAATTTTTCTTAAATCCAGACAATCCTGAGCTGAAGCAATAGCTGATTTATGTAGAGAGGGAAAGGATATTCCTGGGATTACTTATAAAAACAAAAACATGCATACAAAACCTTCATCAATCTAAATCCTACTTTGGGATAAAAGGCTTCACTTTGGGATAAAAGGCTTCATTTTGGGTTGGCTCTGGGCAGAAGCTGAGACATGCAGATAATCCATATGGATGAAGAATTACACCCTCATATCCAAGAATATTCAAAGAGAGAGAGAGAAGAAAAAGTTCAGAATATTGAATGACAATATCATGTCTGAGAGCATAAGTCTTCAGAGTTTCTTTTCAGGAGAGTATGTACATAAAAATATTAACTATCATCAGAGTAGTAATATAGAAATACTCTCAAACCTTTAGTAGGAAAATAAATCAAACTCAAATAATTTAGTGGCAAGCAAAAGATTTTTGAAAAATGATAGACACTGGATGTCTACCACCCAACACAAAATGAAATGCTAGAAATAAACCTAAATATAAAGGTATTCACAAAATTAGCTCCTCAACTAGACTGTTTTAGTGTAAATTCCCCTGATTCTACATGTCCTATGTTTACTTAAAATTCAATAAAATTCTCAAAAATAATTCAATAAAATTCTCTCTTTCTCAAAATGTAAACAAGTATTTAAAGGAGTATACATCTCAAGCAGTTTGTTTAAAGCAGTGCCAAACTCCAATAACAGTATAAGATAAATAAATGTACTATAATATTTTTAGTATTATTGTATCTATCAGTCTGGGTCTAATCAGGAAAGAGCAACTGCACAGTAACTTAAACATGGAAAGTATAAAAACAAATCAAGTACATGAGGACATTAGAATATCAAGGGACTGGCTAATAAGAGTAAGTAGAATTCTAAAAAATACAGGAATAGAGGATATAAGAAGTAGCCGCTATTCCTAGAGCTGAGATAAGCATTGAAAAGAGACATCTCTGATCCCCCAAACTGAAATCCAGATATTTGTTGGAGAAGAGGTGACCTTGAATCACTGAATGCTGAGAAAGCATTGTGTTAGTAGAGCTTGCTGGTAACCTGCCCTCCAGAACATGCCAGAAAACCATCCAATAGGGAAAAGCGGAGAGGTGACTCGATTAGAAATCCACTTAAGGGGTTGCCATTAGAAGCTGCTGGCTACCAGCCAATATAAGAGCTGGGGACTGGAAAAGCAGTTGCACTACAAGTAACCCCAGACTGGCGAAGCTCCATCCCCCATAGGAGGCAGGTGCTGGGAAATCATAAACTATAGAACCTACTGAGCAAGCACACTGGAACCAGGAAACAAAACCCTTCCCTTCTGCCAAGTTTCTTTAGTGCCTTCTATTCACAAAAATATTTAATAGCCTTGATTCATTTTCACAGAATAGGCAAAACAGAATTTGGAACTGAGAGGCAATAAATTGATAATTGATGATGTTAAGTGGGATAAAAATATCATTAAGTAGAGCTTATTTAAATTTCTTTAAGAATACAAACAATATGCTCTTTAAAAAAAATTCCAAATTATAACACATCTAAAATGTAGTGAGTAGAATCCTAAAAGCACTTCCCAAGATTCCTCAACATAATCCCCAGGACTTCGAACTTGAAACAGCATGCCTGTGATTATGCTATATTTCATGGAAAATAAGATTTTTACAGATATCATCAAGGTTACTAATCAGTTGACTTTGAGTTAATTAAAATGGAGTTTATCAACATGGCACTAATCTAATCACACAGAGCTGACTTTTAGAGACTGTGCAGAAGTCAGAAAGATTTAAAACAAAAGAAGACCATATGTTTGGTGGGACATATGAATAGGAATGCAAAAGGCCTTTTAATCTCCTGATAGTCAGCAAGGAAGCAGGCAAGACATGTTATAAAAACATGTGGCATCAACCTGAATGAGTTTGGAAATGGATTATTTATTTCCTGGAACCTCTAAATGAGAACCCAGCCTGACTAACAATTTGATGGTGAACTTCTGAGAACCTGAGCAGAGAACTCAGTGCAAGTAATTGTGCTTTTTTAAAAAAATATACTTTATTTTTAGAGCAGTTTTAGGTGAATAAAATACTGAACAAAAGACACAGAAATATCCCATATACTTGCTGCTTCCACATGTACATATAGCCTCCTTCATTATCAATGTCCCTCACCAAAGTTGTACATTGTTACCATGACATATTATTATCAAAAGCCCATAGTTTACATTAGGGTTTACCTTAGGTATTGTATATTCTACAGGTTTGGACTAATAATGATGACATGCATCCACCATTATAATAAAATAGAGAGTAATTTCACAAAAGACAGTGTCTTTTTCAGGGAAAAAATAATTTTAGTGAAGTATAGCTCATTAATCTTTTGACTCATTGATAGTAGTTCTGGTGTTGTAGGTATAAAGTCATCACCAAACAAAATGTGATCTAGATTTTCTCTGTGTTATCCTCTAGAAGTTTTATAATTCAGTGTTTTATATTTAAGTTTGTGGCCCATTTTGAGTTAATTTTTGTGAAGGATATAAGGGCTCTGTCTAGATTCTTTTTTTTTGGTGGTGGGGGGGGACATTTGGATATACAGTTGTTCAAGCACCATTTGTTGAAGAATTTATCTTTGTTCCATTGCATTGACTTTACTCCTTGACAAAGATCAGTTGACTATATTTACGTCTATGTAGGAGAACCACGTAAATGATAAACCATGTAAGACTTAAAAATGCTGAACTTTTGAAGTATTTGGAGATTTTCCAACTTTCTTAGAAAGTTCAACCATGTCTTCACTGATTTTCTGCCTGCTAGGTCTCTCCATTTCTAATGGAGGTGCTGAAGTTTCCAACTATAACAGAGGATTTATCTGTTTCTCCTAGCAGTTCTATTAATTTCTGCCTCATATATTTTGATGCACTACTGTTAGGTGCACAGTTGTTACGAATCTCTGGTTTGATCATTCCAACATCCCTCCTTGCCATGTTTGATCTCATTCTGATGAGAGAGAGAGGAAGAGTGGGCAAGGCAGGCAGAGAGAGAGAGAGAGAGAGAGAGAGAGAGAGGGAGAGAGAGAGAGAGAGAGAGAGAATCTTAAGCAGACTCTGCACTCAGCAAGGAACCCAAGACGGGGCTCGATCCCACAACTCTGGGATCATGACCTGAGCCAAAAATCAAGATTCGGAAGCAAAGCCACCCAGGTGCTCCTGCTGTGTCTCTTCAAACTGTGTTTTTCACCTTGAAATACAACTTGTAATTTCTCTCTTGTTAGCTGACCATGACTTACTGAGTTATAGGGAGTGCTGTAAATAGGACTTAAATAATGCACTGGTAAATTTTGAGGGGAGGGAAATTATTCTATAGTTCTATGATTATAAAAGTTATTTATTGAGGCTGTGCTCAGATCGTAATCTCATGATCCATGAGTTTGAGTCCCACATCTTCCACCTCCCACATAGGACAGGATGGCTAGATTTAGATAAAACTGGGCATTTCCTTTTTTCCTACTGGAAGGATAGAAGGGATTGGGATTGGCTACTTCCTTTCTTCTATGCAGAAGTCTAGAGCTGACTGGGTATTTCTCTTCTCCCAAGTCAGTTAGGCTCTATTGAATAGTTTCTCCTCAGTAAAAACCTTGTTTAGATAACAGAAAGTTCTGGTTGATATTAAAATGGTTCCTTTCCCCCTTCTCCTGCCAGAACATAAGGACTATTTTTCTCTGATATTAATTGTAAGGATGGCTAGAGATTCAGGAGATGAAACTCACAAAAGCGTGCCCCTCCCATGACTGTTTCTCACTGGAGATTTTTATTTCTCAGAGTCATATACATTGAGCTTCCAGTAATTCTTCAATTATATTTTAGGTTTCCTTACTTCAGAACTGGTTACTGTGAAAATTTCAACTCATCGACTTCTATTCTGTTAAGTTGTAAATCTCTATATTGCCTATCTGTTGATCCAATTTAAGGAGCAGTGGGTTTTCCTGTGACTTCAGTTTTCTTATGGATCTAAGAAGAGCAGTTGATTTTTTTGGTATGGATTTTAACTTGTATGGACAGAGTGGTAACTTCCAAGTGACTAACATGCTGGACCAGAAATTCCCACCTGATTTCTGACTTACAGAACCTATATTAAATAGGTGCTACTTTAAACAGCTATTTTTGTGGTAGTTTGTTATGCAACAATAGGAAACTTATGTCAACAGGTTGAAGATAAATGAAAAAAAAATTCTTCCTGGCCAAATTCTTATCCATAAAAATAGTATAATTAAAATACTGCTAAGTTAATAAAAGATATATGGTAGATTTCTTTTCTTCTCTTTCTCCACTTTCCATCTCCCTTAAAGTCCAGATAACTTTAGATATTTACTATATTTTCTAGGACAGTAAGAAAATCAATACCTATATTACTATAGACATATACATTCATAATTTTGAAAATTATTGTGATTCATTAAAACACGTTCAATCTTTATAACTAATTATTTTTTACTTTTGTTTGTCTGTGTATTTGTGTTTCAGTTTGGGAGGACAGGGACAACTTTAGGGATTTATTTTTCATTAAGTAGACTTTTATTTACTTATTTATTTATTTATTATTATTTTTCCTGTTGTTGCTTCCTGCAGTCTCATGGTCTTTATCTTCTTCTTGCCTTACTTGAAAATCTGAACCACAGGATCCAGTTTTTAGACTCACACCTAAACAAAAATTCCTTAGGCCAATGTGGTCTTAATTTACTTTAGTATTCATTTTTTGCATTCTCTCTTCTACTTCATAGGTATATTTTTATTTTTGTTTCAAATGAATAGTAAAGATTTTCAAAAATTACTTATGCCTTCTTGAAAATGTTGATGTTTTTGTTTTGGGCTGGCAAAACCTTCAACAGCTCAAACCCCATGATAATAACTCTTATCTAAGCTATGAGGTAACTTATGTAATGTAAATATTACACCCACTGAGCTTTTGTAGTAGACAACTGTAAAGTAGTCAGCCTTGTTTAGAGATATCTATTTTAAATGTTTCCAATTTCTTTTATTTTCTTTGAGGTTTTCTACTCTTTTAATTCATGTCTAGTAATTTTCATATTCCTTAACAAATTATATTCCTTAACAAATATTTTCAGATTTACTGGCATGATGGTAAAACACTTCAATTAATATTATTTTTATGAACTAAAGGTTTGTGTCTCCTGATAATTCATATGTTGAAGTCCCAAACCCAAAGTTATGGTAGGAGGTGGGGCCTTTCAGCAGTAAGTAAATTTAGATGAGGTCATGAGGGTGAAGTCCTCATAGTAGGTTTGGTGTCCTTATAAGAAGAAAAAGAAAGAGCTACCTTATAAGAAGATAAAGAAAGAATAGAGCTCTTTCTTTCCATGTGTATGTATTGTAAGCTCACAGAAAGAAGGAGGCTGTCTGCAAGTCAAGAAGCTGAAACAAATCTATAGGCACCATGATATCATACATCCCAACCTTTATATCTTAACTGTGAGATATAAATGTCTATTGTTTAAGTCACCTAGTCCATGGTAATTTGTTATAAAAGCCCAAATTACTTTATTTATATCACTTAATATTTACACAGAATAATTATTTTCTATTATTTATATTATTTAAAACATTTTGCCATTTACCTCTCTCATAATTTTATTTTCTTAATTTTCAACATGTTTTTATTATGAAGACAAAAGTTATATTGTCTAGTGGGAACTGGTTTACCTTAAAAAAAAGTCCTCAAGGTTTATTCAAGAAGAAAAATCCATTTTGAAAATTCTGATTTTTTTTTCTTTTACAAAGTACAGATTTTGAGTAGTGTTAGGTAGAGAAGTGACATAAATATCCACGTTAACAGTTAACTTGTATAAGTTAAGGTTCTATACAGTGTAACAAAACAATGCAAGTTAACAACAAATATAATTGTTCATAGGGAAAAGGACTATGGCTTGGATTAAGGTGATTATAATAAAAAAGATGAAAAATTTAATAGTATATATTTTAGTGGTAGAAGTGAACTTACGGAATTTCACTGTGTATCTGGTGAGGAAAAGACTGATGACTTGTAGGATTTCATATTGAACACCTAAGAAGTGATGAGGCAATTTACTATAACCTAGAAGACTGGGTTAGGAGGTTGGAGGATTGCTGAGCCTCACTTATGATTTGTATGTTTTTACCTATCTAGGCATCATTTACACGGAGATGTTAAGAAGTTTGTAGGATTTAAAGGAGTTCTAGAGAAAAAAAATGAAACGGATATATTTGTTTAAAATTATCAGTTTAACAATACCCCCTACAGTCTACACAGATAAAATTACCTAGGACAAAATATAGATAAAGAATATGAGAGTTCCCATGGGGGTGCTTGGGTGGCTTAGTCGGTTAAGTGTCCAATTTGGCTCAGATCATAATCTCACAGTTCCCGTGTTAGAGCCCTATGTTGGGCTCTGTCTGACATCTGAGAGACTCTGAAGCCTGCTTCGGATTCTGAGTCTCCCTCTCTCTGTTCCCCTCCCTCATTCAAGCTCTCTCTCTGTTTCTCAAAAATGAATAAATGTTAAAAAAAAAAAAAAAAAAGAATATGAGTTCCCAACAGTGACTCCTACAATGCTCCAAAATTAAGTGGTCAGTTGGAGGAGAGTCATCAAAATCTGAGAAGTTTTAATAGAATGAAGAAGAAATATATTTTCAATAGAAGAAATCCAAAGGAGAAAAAGGCTTCAAAAAGGCTTCAAATGCTACTCTGTAACAAGATAACAGAGAAATATTCATTGGACTTCATCATATGAAGGTCATTATTTTGGCACATGCAGATTTAAGCAAGTGATGGTGATAGGGAAGAGGGAACTTGATGGGAACTGGCAATTGTAGTCAGTAACAATGGATAGTCACTTTAAAAATAACTTTCTAAAATAAAGGAAAGTAATGGGAAAGATGAAGGTAAGGTACATATTTTGTTTATTTTTAAAATGAGAATTTCAATCATGATCATTAATCAAAATTATCGAAAACCAAGAAAAACTGATGATGCACAAGGAGCTAAGCATAAATGGAGAAGCAAGGATTTTGAGATCGCTAGGGAACACGTGACACAGAAAATAACAAAATAACTAGATATGTAAAAAGAATAACCTCTCCCATTTTAGCAGAGAGTAAAACAACAAATATCACTCAGCTTCAGGTGGGTTTATAGATATTTCTGGTGGAAAGACAAAGCCTTTAACCTCTGACAAATTGTAAATGATTCAACATATGAATAATTTTCCTGATACAGTGAAGACAGCAAATACAGCAGAAGCAAAAACCCAAGGGCCTATGAACTAAATACCTTCATGTGAGTTGTAGACAGAAATATGCACTTAAATTATAATAACTTACCCTATTTAGAAAAAATAACAATATAGGCTAACACTTGCACGTAATTTAGCAATATTTGCACTGTCATGGCAGAAATATAAAAAAAATCAATAAAATATAAAATCCCAACCAAAAATGAAAATGAACATATATGAATAGTGTTGAACAAAAAATAATAGTATTTATCATTCACAGTATTTTGCAGTAATGTAACTGCTATCTATAATGAATTTTGCAATAATGTAACTTCTACTTACAGTAGATAGTATCTTATTTTGAAATACTAAATCCCATTTCCAAAGATGGTTGAGAAGAAAAACCATAAAAATTTTTATGCCAATATATGAAATGAAATAATAAATTCTAAGATTAGGCAAGACTCAGAATACGTGACATTTGTATATTATTTTAAAATATATTTCTTGTGGTGCCTGGGTGGTTCAGTTTAAGCTTCAGACTTTGGGTCAGGTCATGGTCTCCCAGTTTGTGAGTTTATGCCCTGTGTCAGGCTCTGTGCTGACAGCTCAGAGCCTGGAACCTGCTTCAAACTGTCTCCCTCTCTCTCTGTGCCTTCCCTGCTTGCACTTTATCTCTCTCAAAAGTAAATAAACATTAAAACTTAAAATATATATACATATATATTTCTTGAAGTATGTGTGCTCTCTTTGAATACTAGGTTATGCAAAAATACACAAAGCAAACACTTTAAAGTAATAGGATAGGGGCGCCTGGGTGGCTTAGTCAGTAAAACGTAGGTCATGATCGAGGTTCCTGGGTTCGAGCCCCGCCCCGTCGGGCTCTGTGCTGACTGCCAGCTCAGAGCCTGGAGCCTGTTTCAGTCTGTGACTCCCTCTCTCTCTGACCCTCCCCTGCTCACGCTGTCTCTCTCTCTCTCTCTCTCCTAGAAATAAATAAAACATTAAAAAAAAAATAAAGTAATAGGATAAATTTATAGCTAGGAATTTAAATAGTTAAATGAAGTAGGCTTAAATACATAGGAAGAGTTACACTGTAAAAATGTAAATGTATCCCAGTGATTAATGACACAGGTTTTGCAATCAAATAGATCTCAATTTAAGTAAAGCAAATAGCCTCTGCTAGCTATGTCACCTTGGGCCAAGTTTTTAAACCATCCTGGCTTTGGTATCTTAATTGGTAAGGTGGGGATCACATCATCTGTCCCTCATGTAATGGTAAAATTTAAATGACAGAGTATATGTGAATGCTTATCACACATCCTCTAAGTGCTTAGAAAAGGCAGCTAGCAGAGGTAGAAAGCAGAAGCAGCTGTACTCTAAAATTGTTGTAAATCTGTTTCTAACAGATTTTTAAGAGAGTGTACTAGCCACCGGAATACAGCAGTATGAGAGGTATGCAGTTCAGGGTTTCACAAAATATGAGCTCAGAAAACATAATGACTCTCCCAATAAGTCCTCTAAAAATGTCTATAAAAAGCAATGTCAACTACAGAGAGCCGAAAAACCTTATCAGAAGAAAAAAAGTTTGCTAATATCACCTTCGCTATTTTTTTTCTGGGCTCTTTTATTACTTTTCTTACTACATATATTGTTCCTGGGCACTTAAGCACAAAAATATTAATCCTAAATTGTATATAAAAAATTGTAGAAAGCCTATTATTTACCATTTTGACCTTTACTCCTGTTGAGGCAATATCAGTGAATACATATTTTAGACTTTTGTACATTTTAAACAAATCCTCCTAACTCAATTAGGTAAAATGCTTAAGAATGCCTATTATGTTTCCAGATGTCCATTTAAAATCACTTTGATTGAAAGACTTTGGGCAGAACTTTAGCTATTAATTCTTAAAAAGTATTTGATAATAGACTCTCTGAATAATAGTACAATTATTGGAGATACAGTAATAAACAATAGACACTGTGCTCCCTCATTAAGGGACTGGTATCAGAATAGTCTTAACAACCTACAATGCATATTAATATCATGAAACTGAGATCTGTAGATTTATCTCACGTTTGAGAAATACAGAACTCGTCAGCAATAGTCATTAAACAGGGCTTACAGCCAGCAGCAGCTGGAATACGGAAGTATGGAATATGGGAGTATGGAATTAACTTAGTAATGACCCTGAAGTCATTCAGAATTTTCCCTACCCAGATAGGTGTTCAAGAGTCACACAGTAATTATTATTACTCAATAATATTTGTAGAAGAAACCATGTCTATGGGCAACTTGTCAGTAACTCACCTAGAAGCATTCCCACATCAAGAGTATCCAAAACAAACTGCAAAAGTAATCTGCCATGGATGGAAAATTATTGCAGAAAATCTTCATTCTTGGGGCGCCCGGGTGGCTCAGTCGGTTAAGCATCCAACTTTAGCTCAGGTCATGATCTCACAGTTCGTGGGTTGCAGCCCCATGGCGGGCTCTGTGTTGACAGCCAGCTCAGAGCCTGAAGACTGTTTCAGATTCTGTGTCTCCTCTCTCTCTGACCCTCCCCTGCTCACTGTCTCTCGCTCTCCCTCTCACAAATAAATAAAACATTAAAAAAATTTTTTAAATAAAATTAAATAAAAAAATAAAATCTGGGGGTGCCTGGGTGGCTTAGTCGGTTAAGCGTCCGACTTTCGCTTAGGTCATGATCTCGCGGTTCGCGGGTTCGAGCCCCGCATAGGGCTCTGTGCTGACTGCCAGCTCGGAGCCTGGAGCCTGTTTCAGTCTGTGACTCCCTCTCTCTCTGACCCTCCCCTGCTCACGCTGTCTCTCTCTCTCTCCTAGAAATAAATAAAAAACATTAAAAATTAAAAAAAAAAAATAAAATAAAATCTGTATTAACTGAAGCTGTTTTAAAAGACCTTATATTTTGGCTATTGTTGATAATGCTGCCATAAACATTGAGGTGTATTTATCCCTTTGAATCAGTATTTTGTATCCTTTGGATAAATACCTAGACTCTTAAGTCTGGAGAACACACTGAAGGTTGCTGGAGGGGAGTTGGGTGAGGGGATGCATTGAATGGGTGATAAATATCATATGTAAGCGATGAATCACTAAATCCTACACCTGAAACTAATATTACATTGTATGTTAACTCTAATATTACATTTTATGTTAACTGGAATTTAAATAAAAACTTGAAAGGAAAAAAACAGAAGTCATTATTTAGAGCAGTTTGAGGTTTGCTTCAACATTGATCATAAAGTTCAGAGATTTCTCAAGTAACACCTGTCCCCACACATGCAGACTCCCCCATTATCAACATCTCCCACCAGAGTGATGCATTATTTACAACTGATGAACATACATTGACACATGATACTCACCATTAAGTCCATAGTTTACTTTAGAGTTTGCTTCTGATGTTGAACATTCTATGGTTTTGGACAAAAGAATAAGGATCCATTATTATGGTATCATACAGAGTGCATTCACTGTCCTTAAAGTGCTCCATTCATTCAGCCCCTCCTCCTCTCAAATCCCTAGCAAATACATATTTGATGTTCAGAGATCGTTCCAAACAGTGTTAGTGCTATCTAATGATGGCATAAATGGGTGGCTAATATTTAAAAAAATTATCTCTGAATTATCAAAATACAAGAAACAATTTGGCTGTTTGACATCTTATCTTCCAATTCATATCATTTATTATTTTTCTAAAATGTTTTCCTCAATTTTGCTTGCTTTAATGAAGAGTTAAATACATGGCCAAAAGAATGGAGGTATGTTTTAGGTTATAGGGTTTTTTCATGACCCATGGAATTCTATTGTGAGTACTAATATAAATTAATACCAATATGCTGGGAAAATTGGACAGCCACATGTAAAAGAATGAAACTGGACTAATTTTTAACATTATACACACACAAACACACACACACACACACACACACACACAACCTCAGAATGGATTAAAAGGCCAAATGTGAGATCTGAAACCATAAAAATTCTAGAAGAGAGCACAGGCAGTAATATCTCTGGCATCATCCATAGAAACATTTTTCTACATATGTCTCCTAAGGCAAGGGAAACAAAAGCAAAATAAACTTTGGACTACATCAAAATCAGAAGCTTTTGCACAGTGAGGAAAACATCACTGAAACAAAATGGTAACCTACTGATTGCAAGAAAATATTTGCAAATTATATATTCAATAAGAAGTTAATATTTAAAATGTATATAAGAACTTACACAATTCAAAACCAAAAAAAAAATCTGATTAAAAAATGAGCAAAGACCTGACTTGACATTGTTTCCAGAGAAGACATACAAATAGCTAACTAACACATGAAAAGATGCTCAAATGCAAATCAAAACCACAATGAGATATCATCTTACACCTATCAGAATAGCTAAATTAAAAAGACTAGAAATAACAAATGTTGGTGAGGATATGAAGAAAAAGGAATCCCCCTGCACTACTGGTGGGAAAGCAAACTGATGCAACCACCGTGGAAAACAGTATGTAAGTTCCCAAAAAATTACAAATAGATATACCGTATAATCTAATAAATCCACTTCTAGGTGTTTACCCAAGGAAATAAAAACACTAACTCAAAAAGATATAAGCAACCCCCAATTTATCGAAGCAGTATTTACAATAGCCAAGATATAGGGGCAATCCAGATGTCCATCAATCAATAGACAAATGGACAAGGGATAGATAGATATAAATAAATAGATAGATAGATAGATACATGGATATATTCATATATATGTGAAATAGTAATATAAATGAAATATTACACAGACATAAAAAGAATGATATTGTGCCTTTTGTGACAACATGGATGGACTTAGAGGGTATTATGCTATAGGAAATAATACAGACTGAGAAAGACTAAAATCATATGATTTCACTCATATATGAAATCTAAAAAAATAAATAAATAAATAAATAAATAAAGAGCAAGTAAAGAAACAAAAAGCAGAGCTAGACTTATAAATACAGAGAACAATTTGATGGTGGCCAGAAGTGGTGGGAGAACTTGGGCAAAATGAATGAAGGGGAGTGGAAGTTACAGGCTTCCAGCTATGGAATGCATAGTCATGGAAATAAAAGGCACAGCCTAAGAAATATAGTCAATGATATCGTAATAGCACGGTAAGGTGGCAGACAGTAACTATACCTGTAGTGAGTATAGCATAATGTATAAACTTGTTGAATCACTATGTTGTACACATGAAACTAATGTCATAGTATATGCCAACTACACTAGAAAACCTAAATTTATAATGGAAGAGTGACAACTAGAAAACCTAAATTTATAATGAAGAGATCATCTGTCACTGTAGTAATCAGGCAATACACCTGAGCTTCTCTAATAGTGGGTCAACTTTATATTATGTATCTTCTGATATGAAGAATGAACAACACCATAAAACATATCTGCTGAATGTTAGGGTTGAGTATTTCATCTGATGACACTAAGAAAAGTAAAACAGGGGAGCCTGGGTGGCTTAGTCGGTTAAGCGTCCGACTTTCGCTTAGGTCATGATCTCGCGGTTCGTGGGTTCCGCCCCGCGTCGGGCTCTGTGCTGACTGCCAGCTCAGAGCCTGGAGCCTGTTTCAGTCTGTGACTCCCTCTCTCTGACCCTCCCCTGCTCACGCTGTCTCTCTCTCTCCTAGAAATAAATAAAACATTAAAAAAAAAATATAAAAAAAGAAAAGTAAAACAAAATAATTTTAAATATGCTTCAGAACTTTAAGGATTAATATGTAACAAATGGTTTATCAGTTCAAAAGCTGAAAGAAAATAAGAAGTAGGGATGTTGAAGGAACAAAAAAAAATCACAACTATGGAGGAAAATGATAGAATATCTATTTCAGTTTTTAAAAGCTGGGTATCTTAAAGGTTATTTTAGATAACTAGAAAGGTATAAATGTAAGGGCTTTATAAACTAGTACTGGTCTTTTAAACTTTCATATTAAACTGAGACCAGTAGACCAATATTTGCTCAAAATTGTTCTTTATACATAAAAACAGAGTTGTGACTACACATTTTAGTGAGAACTTGATCTTTTTCTTTTAAGCAACATCAATAAATTTTGATGGAATATATCTTCATTTTCATTTTCCTTTTTTTAATCTTTATTTTCCATGTAACACCTCACTTTTTTCTTTAGTCTGAAATATACAAATGTAGAAGAGATGTATAAAAACAGAAAGAAGAATCTGAAGGAATAGAATAGGGAATAAATGGTTAAGAAAATTTCAGGTGTCAGGCACCTGGGGGCTCAGTCACTTAAGTGACTTCTGCTCAGGTCATGATTTCATGGTTGCTGGGTTCAAGCCCCATGTTGAGCTTTGTGCTGACACCTCAGACCCTGGAGTATGCTTCTGGGTGCTGAGTCTCCCTCTCTCTTGGCCCCTCCCTGCTCATCCTCTGCCTCTCTGTTTTTCAAAAATAATAAATAAATGTTAAAAAAATAAAATTTCAGGTGCTTATTTTTTGTTTTTTAGTTTGTAAAAAAGATCTATACTTTTTATATAATATTGATAAAAGTAATAACAGCAAATGAATGAAATGATAATTAGTATTTATTGAAAATCTATTATTTGTAAGATTCAGTGCTAGGAGTGCTACACATTTCGGGCTTGTGGATTTTATATTTTTCTACCATTTGCAAATAAGGAAACAGTTATGAAAAAAGTTAAGTAATTTGGACAGTTAAATACTGAGAATTGTAAATATACATCTCCCAATTCAACTATAATTTTACATCCCTCTTTATAGTTTCACTTTCTTCTTTTATGAAATTGTGAGAAAACACAGCATGGTGCAGTAAAAAGAGCACTAGAAATGGAGTTAAGTAGTCTAAGTGCTCATCTTGGCATTCCCAATTACTACCAGTATAGTTTGGGGAAAATTGTTTAAATATGCCTATCATAATTTTTCTCGTTTCAACAGGCACAGTACATGCACAGATGTTGTGCCATCACATAAGGTAGTGGAAGGGAAAGTAATTTTCCCAAGATGAAAATTGTAGCCTAACTCTATAACATGGCAATGATGCGATGAGGTATACACAATTAAAACAAGGCACAAGCTGGCCTTCTCTCATGTCACCCTTCTTCACTCACCACAAGCGGGTAATAAAATCTCTCCCTTTTCCTTGTTATCTTAAAGAGAAAAATAAATATGATTCTCTTTATCATCATTTTTATTTATTATTTAAATAGCAAGTATAAGGAAAGTTGGAAAATTATAATAAGGTTAAGTGAAAGAATATTCAATTTACATCAGGAAATCTTAGTTTAAGTTCTTTCTCCATCAATGAATATTTATTTGATCCTATGAAAATCATTTCCTTGCTCTGAACCTGATTTTCCTCATCTATAACACAAAAATTACAATATTTGCTCTTCTACCTAAAGAACATTTATGAATTCTAAATACTATAATAATAAATGTAATACCACTTGGCATGGTATACAATAATACAGTATAAATAGTAATGGTACATTATTTTAAAAAAACTAGACAATATGATAGTAATGACACATTTAAAAACTATATAATAATATAGTGTGAGAAAGATACATTATTACAACTTATAACAATACATTAATATATTATTAGGAATCTATTTATAAAATACTAACTGGAAAATATGTAGAAAATATAGAAATATAGAGGTAAATCAACACTGAATTATTATTCTACACAAATATATGTATATATGTGATTTTAAAAAATGATTGAAATGAATTTTAGCAAAAGACAAAATATAGGGCATACTAGAAGGAATGGTAAGATATCTTTGTAAAAATATGACCCCGTTTTATGTAGAAAAGGAACGCTCGTATTTTCTGTTGGAGGTGGGAGGAAAATGAGAGAGAGAGAGAGAGAGAGAGAGATGCATCATGAAATTATGACATAATTCTCTATGGGCAATTTAAAAAAGCAGAGAAAATTAAAAACTGAATGGACAGGAAGCTAACCAAATCAGTAAGATAAGCTTTACTAGGCAAACAACTTCTAAACTGTGACCTGAAAGATTAAAAGGTATGAATCAAGTGAAGAAAGGTGAGGAAAAAAATAATCCCAGAAGACGGAAAAGCATGTTTGGTGGCCTAAGAGCAAACCAAACCATTGCATGATTGAAGATTCAAAAGAAATTTTGTATCAGAGTTTGGCATTAAGGATAAATATGATGAGAATAAAAGATAAGTAGTGGGAAGTTATTAGAATTCCCCAATAATTTCTATTTCAGTATTTGGGGTGTATCATATAAAGAGGGAGTTTAAAACCCAGTCCAAGTAGGCATAAAGCAATCAAATTTGTCTTAGAAGTATACATAATTAAAATGACGTCAAGACAGCAGACTGAAAAACAAGTTATGAGGCTGATGAAATAACTCAGACGACAAATAATGGTAACCTAGAAGTGGGAATAGATTGAATAATTAAATAGTTATTTAACCTAAGAAATAGATAATATGTGCTCTCTCATTGATTGTGATACTAAGGGACACAGAAAGCCCAGGCTATATAACATACATAATATGTAAGGGATAGTAAATCTACATAAGTTTATCCTCAGTAACACTTAGCTGCTGGTTTTCCATAAGCTCCCATGTCAAAAGCAAAGTCTACTAATAACAGATCATAGTGATTCTTCCATAGTGTTTTCAGGATACTCTTTCCAATTATGATTTACATGACATAAAGTATTATTATTTTAAAGAGAAAACCATCATACAAAATGAGTTTCATCTGCAGCAAGAAGCAAGTAAGTGTGTTTTCTGCTCTAATATAGAGTAGAAATATAATGCATAAGATTACTAGAAGAGACCAAGTTAGAATGCACGAATATTAGAATTGCCTTTCGCTTGTCAGAAAACCTATTGTAGATGTTAGGTATACATGCAGAACGTTTTTCATTACTTTGCTCCTGGGATTGTGTAAGGAGACACTTCAAAGGGTTCCCTTTGATAACATAGGAAAGCTGTTAACTGAAGTAAAAAGCACTGAAGCACTAAAGAGGCAGGTCCTGAAACTTGTGCCCTTGAGTGTCTCTTGACTACCCCTGTGGTATGAGATGAATGAAAAGATTGTGTAAGCTCATCTAGGCACATGGAAATAGCTGCTTAGAAGGCCAGTGGAGAAAGCTAGGGCATTGATGAAAGACTTGGCATTTGCTGTGCCAGGAGTAGCCAACTGAGGCAGCATCAGCAAAGGACTAGGTTCTTAGCCAATGCAAGACAGCACAAGTTCACAAGACACGGATCTGAGGTCAAGAACACAGGATGGCAAGGGATTATTTTAGGATAGTCATCCTGCAAACAAGCAAGGGATACCTAGAAGACAACTTGATCTTCAGGTAGATTTGAGCCCAAAGTTGATGCAAACCTCTGCCTCAATCTCAAATATATACAAGCAGCATTTAGGGAGGAGTAGAGGGAAATAAAAATAAGAAATACTGAGAGTGTGTACTGAGAAGATTAAGCTTTTCAAAACTATTGAAACTTAATAATTGGTAATACTTCCATATATTATCTTTGGATGTTTAAATCCCTTTGATAAAAGAGATTATCTACAGAAAGTAAAGACTCTGTATTCTCTGTTCAAATCTGCTAAATAGAATGGAAATTTATGACTAAACCAAAAATGACTACAAGATTATAGGCTAAAGGGAAAATAAGTGGATAGATTTACTATTCATTAAAAATAATTTATATGTGTATCTCTGATGGAAGCTGATATACAAGTTTGAAGACCCAGGGAGACTTTACCTAGCATCAGCATTTAAACATTTATCAGTAATATGGGAATAGATTAAAGTACATGGAGAACGCTATAAAGTTAGGAGAGAGAAGCAGAACTAACCCGACACTAACATACAGATAATTAAAAGACAGACCATGAAGAAAAGTACACAAAAAAATCTAGAAAACCACTTCCTAAATATATCCTGATATACCCAAAGATAGAGGAAAGCATTAGGATAAGTTCCCACTCAAACTTTGTCGGAGGTTAAATACATACAAGGTTATGGAGTTTGTTCATGGATGATTTGGTGAGTAGGCAACCCCACCCAGAATGCATACAGTATAGTGGATTTAGTAACCTATCCATTGAACCCCAGAAATGATTTGAGCTGGAGAGTGTAGTAAATAAATAAATAGATAAATAAGGAGAGAATGAATATTAAAGAAATACTAGGAGCTAATCTCTCAGTGGGGGAAGGCACAATGTTTCTGATGCACAGTGATATCTAAGTGTAAGCATGAGGAATGTCAGGGAATCCACATGAAGTCACAGTTTCATGAAAATTAAGAAATCTGAGGTCATAAAGAAGGTCACTTGCAAAGAATTGTGACCAAGCCTTGGCATGAGACACTTCATTAACAAATAAGAGTTCCAGAAACCATGAGGAGAGCTTATATTGTGCTTAGAGAAAAATGATCTGGAAGCCAAATAATCAGTGAAGCAGCAGGATAAAACACATTTTTCAGATATTCAAGGATTATGAAAGTTTATCTTGTAACAGTCTTCTTGCCTATAGGAAATTGACATGCCTACCAAAGGTGGGGAGGATGTAAAATGGAGGAATTGTTGAATCTTTTCCACAAATGTGGTGATACTTGGACTTCTGGGAACAATAACACAAAAGAATAAATGTAAGACAGCAACTGGAGTCAAATCATGGAAGTGTGCCTTTTAAGCCTAGAACTTGGACACTATAATTATATACGATGGGGCTTAAATAGAATTGTTCATGGATATATATTAATGAAAACTTATCCCAAATAAAGGACCCCAGACTGTTATGTTATAGTCACTTATCCTAATGGCAATGTAGAATTTTCAGAAAAAAAAATTTGCTACAATATATATTTGTAGTGTATATATAGTTACCTTCCATTTAGAGGTATGTAATATTAAAATTGATAAGTAATCATGATTCAAGGTAAACACTGGTTCTATTCTTATCCAGAAATAAAAATATATTAAAAGTTTATATTTGTTAAAAATATTCATTTTTATGTAGTCATGTACTAAAAAAAGGTTACTAAGACAATTCTGTTACAACCTACTATTTCTTCATGAATATTTTAAGGTTCAATTTTTAATAATAAAAACGTGTCTACTTTTATTAAAGACAAGAACACGTAATACAAAATAATACACTAATTTTTGTTTTTTGGATCAATGAGCATCTATCATTTTATTTTATTTTTATTAAATTATTTAAATCACTTCTTGGCCTTTTGGCTAAGATCAAGTGTAAATTATTTAAACAAAAAAGAGAAACGGTTCACCCATTTCTCCCAGTCTTCTAAACATTGCCTCTCGCAACCGCCAGTCTGTTCTCTTTATCTATAAGGTTGGTTGCTTGCTTACTTATCTGTTTGTTTACTTATTTATTTATTCATTTACTTATCATTCCATATATAAAAGAGAACATACAGTATTTCTTTCCTTGTCTCACTTACTCTCTTAACACAATGCTCTCAAGATCCATCCATGTTGTCACAAAAAGTATGTTTTCATTGTTTATTCTATGTCGGAATGATATTCCAGTGTGTGTGTGTGTGTGTGTGTGTGTGTGTGTGTGTGTGTGTGACAATTTCCTTAACCATTCATCAATCAACTGATGGACACTTACAAATGCAGAAAAGAATATTTTGTCAATACTAGCTTTGGATATGTGACATTCCTAAACTTAGGAAAATGAAATAGTATTACTTAATAATCTGGCAAACACATGGATATATTCACTTAATTTCTATATTTTATTTTATTATGGTATTAATTTTCTTACACCTTATCACATTAGCATATTTTGGCAGCAAAATGAACTAATTGTAAAAGCACCACATTTAAAATTTTTGTGATCGAAGGCAAATAAAAATATATTTTATTCCACAAATAGATTTGAGAGAACATGTTTTAATATTTTTGATATAAGAAGTTTATGCTTTAGACTCTAAGAGAAATGGTCTTTTGAATAGGCGGTTTGCTGGTTTGAATAACATGTATGAGAATATTACAAGGCATACTTTTTTTTTTATGTTTATTTATTTTTTAGACACAGAGAGATAGAGCTTGAGGTGGGGAGGGGCAGAGAGAGAGGGAAACACAGAATCCGAAGCAGCCTCCAGGCTCTGAGCTGTCAGCACATAGCCCAACATGAGGCTTGAACCCATGAATCATGAGATCACGACCTGAGCAGAAGTCAGATGCTTAACCAACTGAGCCACCTAGGCGCCCCTACAAGGCATACATTCTTAATATTAGTGAGCAAAATGCCCAATATAAGGAAGTATTACTGATTGCTTTGTGAAAACATTGTCCCCTCCTGGGTACATAAATTATACTTATAATGTTATTTGAAATGCATTTCAATATAAATAAATAATATATTCATGTCTGTTAAACATTTAAATAACTAAATGCTGGGTGTTTTTTCATTTTAAGTCAATTTGCACTTGTGAGCCTTGTCTAGCCTTTAGGTGTCCTATAGCTGTTTCAGGGCGATAATATTATATCACATTTTAATTGATAATATTTAGCTTTACAACAATTTCAGGAATGTTTTATTTGTTTACTTTTTTTAATTTACTCAAGTATCTTAAGGAACATTTGTATCCTTTTTTTAGGTGAGCAGACGTGGTTTGTGACACCAAACCAGCTAAATTGTAAGTTTTATTTGGTTCTATTAGCCCATACTAGACATCTGACTCAGAAGGATTCATACTAACCTAATGTTCTTTATCATACAGGAAAGTAAGAAATATACTGGCCTTGGTATTAACATCATTCCTCTTGAGTAGAGCATCCATTGACCTGCCTCTTTACAAAACTTTTCAAAATATCAGTAGTACTCACTTAGTAATTAGACTCATAAAAGCTACTTATTTTAATAAAACTTAGGACAATTAGTCCATATTGACTCAATATTAATTCTTCCACATTGATCTATAGATTCGATGCAATCCCAATCAAAACCTGTTAGTTGGTTTATGGATAGCACCAACTGTTTCTAGGTTTTAATGAAAGAAGCAAGAGACTCAGGATGGCCAACACAATATTGAATAAGTACAGAGTGGAAGGACTGACATTACTCAACTTTAAAAATTACTATAGAGCCACAGTAATCAAGACAAAGTGTTACTGGGAAAAAATTGAGTAAGATATCAATGTTTCGATAATAGAAACTCCAGAAACATACCCATATTAATAAATCGATTGATAGTTGATAAAGGTACAAAAGCAATACAATGGAGGAAAAAAATGCTGGGACACCTGGAGACTTTTTACATAATTTGCCCCCATTTCTCATCATCCAAATTTTTGAAAGGTCAAGGTCTTTATTCACACTGATGGAATGGCTAAGGAAAAACCCTCTATTTAGGAACATAGATAGTCATATGAAGCTGTTTGCAGTCATAGGAAGGCTTTTTAGATTATTCTTTCTCTTTAATTTAATGTCCCATTTCCTTATTCTACTTTAGTACATAAATCTGTGTACTAAAATAGTTTTTTCCTTTTTTGATTAAAAAAGGACTAAACTTTGTTGACAAACTGCTGCAGACATTTTGAAATAAGTTTAAGTTACCTATTTAAGCAGACTTACATGTAGCTTTTAATCTTCCTAAAAGAAAATATGAAGATGGTACAAATCCAGTTAAGGCTTTAACTTATATACAAAGTGGATTTTGACTCCTTTTCCATTCAGCTGCAGTGTCTCTTTTATAACATGCTAGTGTTGAGACATAGCTGATTAACTACCTTAAGAATAGTTCAATGTAATTGGTCTTCTTTACATAAAGGAAAACAAAAGGATTTAAATACAAGTGAAAATTTTAGAGGTTTCTAATTTCATATGACAATACTTTTATTTTTTATTTTTTTTACAAATAGTTTATTGTCAAGTTGGTTTCCATATAACACCCGGTGCTCATTCCCACAAGTGCCCTCCTCCATGTCCATCTCTCCCCTCCCCCCCACACCCATCAGTCCTCAGTTTGTTCTCAGCATTCAAGAGTCTCTCATGGTTTGCCTCTCTCTCTCTCCCCTACTATTTCCCCCCTTCTTCTCCCCCATGGTCTTCCATTAAGTTCCTCCTAATCCTCCTGTATGACACTACTTTTAAATAAAAATTGGAAGAGTTTCCAAAACAACCTTATGCACAGGTAGGCTTTTGCATGGCTGTAGAAGGAATAGGTGTGAATTATTTTACAAATTCAAGTCTTGTAGTTACTGCATGGATTATCTTTTGTTAATAGCGTTGCTCATGATATAGCAACATACAAACATAGACTTCTTTTTGGTAAAAATAGACTTAGGTATTTATTCCAAATATACATTTACTATTGATATTTTAAAAGTGACCATAAAATCCAAAAATGAAGGGATTTCAACCAGTACCAAAGAATAACGAAGTTTAGTTTATGACTGCCAATTAAAGAAAAAATGTTGATGAGACCTGCCCCGATCCCCAAGGAAGAAAGGACACATTGAAAAACTGTATGCTACATTAAGTCCATGCTACATGATTGTTTTTATTGTATTTTTACTTTTCACATTTCTCTGAGTTGAGATTTTATGTTCTTATATTGTAGTAATTACCCTATACATTGCCAAAGTAGAAACAGTGTGAATACCTAGAATGTATCATTCTTTATCAAGACTTTTAGTCACCCTAAAATTAGTTCTTTCATTTGTTTAGAGCACAGTCATTTGTCTACATAACTAATAAATTCGTTACTGCATGTGGGTTAAAATATTGTCATTGCATCTATCAGTGTAAAATTGTTACAAACACATACATGGAGTTACTAAAAATTAAGTAAAATTGTCATTTCTCCCAATACAAATGGAATATGTATCTTCGATAAAATATGTTGTTAATTTTTTTTTTAATCTTAGAGATAGAGAGAACACATGAGTCAAGGAGAGGGGTAGAGGGAGAGAAAGAATCATAGGCAGGCTCCACACTCAGCGTGAAGCCCCATGCAGGGCTCGTCTCACAACCATGAGACCATGACCTGAGTGAATAAATCAAGAGCTGAACCCAAATGACTGAGTCATACAGGCACCTCGATAAAAGTATTTTAATCAAAACAGTACTATGCACATACATATGCAATCATTAGTCATAAATTAGTGTCAGTGACCCATATAAGTAATAATAATACTAATGATGATGTTATTGTACCTAATAAGCATTAATATATTGAATGATAGAAATTAAATATTCAATAAGAGTTTAGTTTATTGCATGCACTCTCAACAGGGAAAATATCAACCCAAGGGGTGAAAATTGGTTCTGAAGTGAAAGAAGAAAAAAAATGTCTTAGCTATTATGGTAGTTTCCAACCTTCCAAAGGGCCACAGTGAATCGGCTAATACACAATACATTCCTGGTGTAAAAATTTAGTGGTGAGAAGTTACGATATACAAATATTCAAAAAATTTCCTTAATGGGATAGTAAAGAAAAAAAGAAGTTTAAAATCACTGGCTCATTTAATCTTCAGAGAGAACCTATGATGTATATATTGATACTATCTTGATTAATAGGACCAAACCCAAGACATTTGCCCAAAGTTATAGATCTGGTCAGTGGTAAGACAGAAATGTAAATACAGGTCTAGATTGTAGTCCAGTCTCTAAGACTCCTAACCAGTATGTATGGTGCCTCTTTATACAAAGACAGAATTCAATGTATTAATTATATTTTGTTAAATAAATTTTAAAAATTGTCAAAATACATATAAAAGTCATTATTAATAATTATTTACAAAAATAACACCCTTATAAAATTTTAACCTAACTTAGAGATTTGGATACATAACTAATAGCAACATAACATACATTGCCTTTACTATATTATATTTGCATGTCAATATATTGATTTTTCATTGATTGATGATATTTGGAATTAACAGTAGCTCTAGCCTATAGAATAATCATAACTTTGACCATACATTACCTATATCTTTGAAGCATAAGCTTCATACTTTGTACTTTACCACTTTGATAAATTTTATTTTTTAATGATTATTTTTATTTTTTATTTATTTTTTAATGTTTTATTTATTTCTGAGAGAGTGAGAGAGACAGAGTGAGCAAGGAGGGTCAGAGAGAGGGACATACAGAATCTGTCAGCACAGAGCCGAATGGGGGGCTTGAAACCACGAACGTGAGATCATGATCTGAGCTGAAGCTGGACCTTAACCGACTGAGCCACCCAGGTACCCATTTAAGTGATTATTTTTCAGAAAGAGAGAGAGAGAAAGAGCTCAAGCAGGGGAGAGAGGGAAACACAGAATCTGAAGCAGGTCCAGGCTCCAAGCTCTCAGCATGGAGCCTGACAAGGGACATGAATCCATGAGCTGAGCTGTGAGATCATGACCAAAGCCAAAGTTGGATGCTCAATGGATTGAGCCACCCACAAGACCCAATTTGATAAATTTTATACAAGGAAACCCACCTGGACTTGGGTATTATTTACATGTTAAATGTTAAAAAAAAAAAAGTCTCTGTTTTCTCACAATTTATGTTTATTAATTCCATTGTTGCAGTAAATAATGTCACAGTTTCATTTACATTTTATGACAGACAGCAGTCAAGGCTCATTACTCTTTCTGCTGCAAGGTAAAAGTTAAATTTTTATTAAGTAAAGCAAGCATTAAGTAAGCATAAAGTTGACATAATAATCTCTTCCATCTTCACAAATAATCTACAATAAACAAAGAAAAACTGGTTTAAAGAACTCAAGACAACACAATTAGAATAATATGAAAACAACATGCATTGGATCTGAAAAAAGGAAAATAAAAACATCTTCATATTTTAAAATATTCTGTGGTCATACAAAAGTATCTAAAAATAAAAACAGAAAAACCAACAAATACTAGTCAACAAATAATAGTCTCATTGAAACTAAATATTCAGGATCTCCTATCCCACAGAAAATTTTAACCCACTTCTCTGTGACTCAGCTCTCAGGTCGGTATAAACAATAGTATGGTGAAACATTTTTCCCTAAACAGATGTATATAATTCTCACTTGGTTAAAAAAAATGAATACTTAACAATTAATTTTTCATTGTAATCAAACTATAGGTAGATATTTCTCTAAGTACAGTGTCAAAGAAAAACCAATAAAATCTTATAGAACTAGGAATATGAACTGAAAAGTCCAGTCACCCGTGAAAAATATTGGAACAGACAACATTTTACATGTCATGTTTAAGTAAATTGAATGTTTCTAATCAATTTAATTGTATTGATTACATGTGCATCAATTAGAAATAAAAATTTAATGATGTCATATTCATTTCTTTTCAAAATCTAATACCACCATCTGCCAAACTATTTAAGCTCTAAAACTTAATTTTAAAATAGGGAATAAAGGCAATTCTTGGAAAATACATATTTTTAAATTTTTCATGCTGAAATTTGTTTAAGGTAGCTTCTTATAATTAAGAAGTATTGACTGTACTCCTTTTAAAAAAATTATCCACAAGGCCCCTCTGGGGATACTCTGGTGCTTTCTATGAAACGAATTGCCAGGCCAAGCAGCCACTGCAATTAATTAACCAGAGCAATCTGTCACTTCTGGTTTGGCTGAGACACAGTCCTGAGCAATTTCCCGGCTTTATGAATGACTCAGAACTAGAATGAGTAATGGAGAAGGAAACTCATCGGCCTTAGCACCATCACAGAATTGTTTTTGTCTGTTGTTCATTCCATATTTTTTGGCATCAGAGACTAGATACCAAATGTGCATAGAATTGTAATATATAGATTTCAGAACCCTATACCAAAATATGTTATTTACATATTTTAAAGAGATACAGTGTGTAGGACTTGATATGCGTGACATTAACACTGGGAAACTAATTTGATGAATAAAGCAAATTATTCCTCTAAACATTCATTACTGCTGATATATTTTTGGGGTGGGAAAATGCAAAATTAGCAGTTATACAGTTTATATGTAATTGAAGCATTTACATTGTCAAGACAATTGACAGCAAGTCAGATCTGAGATAGCTACTGAGACCTGAATAAAATATTTATAAGCATAAATAAATGTAAAAATCTTTACACCTAGATTGGTTCTGCATCACATCTCTAAATAATAATGAAAATCATATTAGTAATATTTTCACAAATGAAAATAATTCATGAGTTCTGTATTTGATTAATTGAAGGTAGGAAGTATTGAACTACATGTTATAGTTATACTGTAGTTATATTTTCTTCTGTGTATGTGTTATTTAATAAACCTCTCATATCTAAAATTATATTCCCTTTATACTTTTTTCCATCCAACTGTGTAAATGAAAATATCACGATTAGCTGTCTGATTTGAACAACTATGTGTCATTGTGTATAAGGAAACTGAGAGATGATAAATGAGATAATATGAAATATAAATATAGACTGACACTGAACCATATAATTCTAATAAATATTCAGTTCAATGATCCAGGGTAAGAAAAAAACACATAAATAGTTTCAACATTCTTTGGAAAACAGTAAATGAGCTAAAGTGACGTAGAAATGTGTTGTCGTCTCGATGGTGCCCATTGCATCACATGATATCTTTTATAATATATAGTAGTGTGCAGTCAAGTTACAAATCAATACATATAAATGAAAAACAACATTTATATTAGGAATCTGGTGACATCTGAGCATCACATGCACAATTAATTAAAAATGACAATTTTTCTTTTTAGGCCACGTGTTGAGAAGAGTCATATACATAACCCAAGAAATAAGATGAAAATTTAAAAAAAAAAATATATATATATACATATATATATGTAGATATGCCAGGACAAGGCATTGTAAAGTAACTTTTACCTTCAAGTATATTGTAAAATGAAAAAAATATTCAGCTTCTAAGTGTAATCTAAAGTACTTCAGGAAATAAATGTTTATCAGTTCATTTGACCTCATAAATAATTTCCTTAATTGTAAAATACAGTTGGGCTATACGTGTTTAAGTATTACAATAAAGTACTTTGGGTGGGGCAAGCAGCACTAAAACATGCATAATCTAAAATTCTTTAAAAATAGTGTCAGAAACTAGAGCTTTAAATGAAATAGGGAATGAAATGTGCCCATTGTAATAAGGCAATTCAAAAAAGAATTATAGTCACCAGGGCTTTGCCATGATAGACTCAGTTATCAAATAACTTTTAATACTTTTAGTATCAAAATTTTTCAGTTCCATGCTAACTATCATTTTTGAGAGCATTAGAAAAAAAAAGAGCAAGCATAGTTTGGAACCAGAGAAAACCACACTGTAATTACTACAAGTATGATTAAAACAAATTGCCAATTTCAAAACTCAGTTCTTTCTTTTGTAAAATGGAAAATACTATCTCAGACAAGTTGATTATGCTGAGCTTTGTTTATGTTACTTTTTGGAATGAGCTATTTTAGCCCCATTATATTTACTTCCAAGCTTTTATTAGACAGGGTAACATTTTGGGCAAAAAATATGAATTCTAACCCAAATTGACTTTAATGGAAATGAAATGTATTATCTCACTGAATGAAAAGTCTAAAAGTAGAACCAGGCTTCAACTAGGGCATATGCATCTCAATAAAAGTAACAGGGGCAAATCCATGTACTGATAAGTTTAGGATTTCAATGTTACAAGATTTGTGCCCTTCTCTCCACTTTGCCATTCTTTTTTTTTTTTTCTTTTTTCTTTTTAATGTTTTATTTATTTCTGAGAGAAAGAGAGAGACAGCGTAAGCAGGGGAGGGTTAGAGAAAGAGGGTGACACAGAATCTGAAACAGGCTCCAGGCTCTGAGCTAGCTGTCAGCACAGAGCTGGACGCGGAGCTAGAACCCAGGAACCGTGAGCTCATGACCTGAGCTGAAGTCGACGCTTAACCGTCTGAGCCACCCAGGCGCCCCAACTTTGCCATCCTTAATAGCAGGCATTAAACTTGGGCTCCATCGAGAAGAAATACTATTGTGCTCATTGACTTGGAAGATTGTGATGACAAGAAGTCATGTGCCCAGCAGAAGTTATCCAGAAGTCATCTGAGAGACATTTAGGTTTCAGATGCCATACTGGGAAAAATTCTAAAAGCAATCTGCATATCAAAGACCCTGCAGTGGTGAGTGTAGGGCCCTTACCAAGTCACTTTGGTGTCAGGTTCTTGACACCAGCTATTAGGAAGTGTGATGTGGGCACTGTACTCTTGGCTACAACGTTTCTAAACCTGATTTCATACCATCAAATATTCCTGAAAATCCTATGAGTTAATAGTCTTTGATTAATTATCTTGCTTAAATCAGACAGCATCTTAGAACAGTAACTGATATAGATGGAAAATCTGTTAAGTTAGGCTAACAGTAATAAATTAAGTCACATTTTAACCCCTGGACTTACTAATATGAAGGTAAACCACGTAGTAATTTTCTTGGAATAATCCATATATATTCTGAAAAAGGAGATAATATAATTTATCCCCTAATCAAGTGATAGAAGAGTGAATACCTCAAGAAAGTCTCATTTTATAAAGATACAAAGAGTTAAGGGATATTTGAAAAGCAAATAATGGGTCAACTGTAAATGAGTTACTGCAAGAACTAATCAGATATAAAAGCTTTAATGTTTTTTGAGTCATACTTCATTCCTTAAAACTAATGCATTGTCTTAAAGACACTCCAAGGTGCTAATATCCTCTACCACTCATTTTTAATGAGGGTTAAAATTGACAGGAGCTATTGGTGAACTTCGTGAAAATAAATATAATCCCTAAAATAATGATGATGAGATGATGATGGCAACGAGGATAATACAAAAATGAAAAGGAGTAAATAACTGACATGAAAAACTTCTATTTAATTCCTGTTTTATACAAGGTACTTGGAAGATGTTTGAAGTGCCCATGATGGAAGTAGTATAAAAGACAAATTTTAACAGATTTATTGAAATATCATTTTTATATCAAGCAATTTCCCAGCCATAGTATATAATACATGGAGTGTTATATAGTCAAAGAGGTAGGCATTCATCATCACAATAAATTCTTGAATATTTCCTTTCCCTCCATACAGAAAACATGTACCAATTAGTTGTCATTCATTCCCCTCAATCCCCATAAATACAGGTTCTGTCTCTATCCATTTCTTTATTCTGGATGTTTCATGTAAATGGAGTCATACAACATATACCTAGCATAAGCTTTGTAAGATTTATCCATGCAAAAACTAGGTCTTATTTTATACATTTAATATTATGATCACACAATTAGCAATAATAAGCAAAATACAGTATTAAAGATATTAGAGCTGTGTTAATCTAGTGATATTCTAATGAGGACATTTAAGTGAATAGCATATAACTGTATTCAAAATATTTTTTAAGTTTTTATTTAAATTCCAGTTAGTTAACATACAGTGTAATATTAGTTTCAGGTGAAGAATTTAGTGGTTCATCACTTACATACAACACCCAGTGCTCATCACAACCAGTGCCCTCCTTAATACCTATCACCCATTTAGCCCATCACCATGCCACTTCCCTCTATCATCCTTCAGTTTGCTCTCTGTAGTTAAACGTCTGTTTTGTGGTTTACCTGTCTCTTCCCCCTACCCCATATTCATCTGTTTCATCTTTTAAGTTCCACATCAAAATATTTTCTAATAATCTCTGTCTCAGGTGGTTAACAATTGTTAAGTCTGACAAGTTTCATACTTTAGAAAATGTGTTTGCCTGTTCTTTAATACACTGTGATTTCTTAAAAAGATATTATGACTCATTCAGATTTTTTTACTCTCACAATACCCAGAATTATACTCTGTTCAAAATAAATACTCATGTAATGTTTATTATTTTGCTCAATATATTAATGCAATTACCTGTAATGTATAAAGGTATCCCCCACTTTTCAAAGCCCCTTTGCCTATTTTTTTAACGTTTATTTATTTTTGAGAGAGAGAGAGACAGACAGAGGGTGAGATGGAGAAGGGGCAGAGAGAGGGAGACACAGAATCTGAAGCAGGCTCCAGGCTCCTAGCTGTCAGCACAGAGCCAGGCAGGGGACTTGAACTCACAAGAAGTGACATCATGACCTGAGTCAAAGTCAGAAACTCAGCCAACTGAGCCACCCAGGTGCCCCAAAACCCCTTTACTTTTATGAAAGGCCTATGTTAGTACCCGTTTTTGCTAACCTAAATCAATTCAAAAAGGATTTTCGCCTTTATGAGAAAGAATGAAAAGCCAAAATAGTGTTCAGTGTGTGTTCTACAGCGAGCCATTAGAGAGGCAGTGTGCACCCTATGTGCACCAAGCTCCTTCACCGGAACTACACCCAGCATCTTAGCATCATGCTGCCACAGCTTTGAACTGTCTCTGAGCATCTGTGCTTTATCTCAATGTGTTTTGTGCATCTGTTAGCAAGATGTGTCCTAGAGTATCAGAAAAGCCTAAAAGATGTTATTTTTTGAGTCTGGGAAAAATTCAAAACATTTTTCATGTCAATTAATTGTAATTGCTCCTTTGTTTTACAAGATTTTGGCTTACAGTTTCATAGGAATACTAACTTTTGGATGGGAGGGGAACCTGTACTGTTAATCATAAAAAGTACTTTTGAAACTCATAATTCTCCGACATTAAGTATATTGACTCGCTTCAGGAACAAAAAACAATATGTTCTCAGTTTCCTTTAGAAACATACCATCTGCAACATTTGAAAGAATAAGATCTTTTTTTTCAAACTTAGTAATGGCATCCACAGGAGACACTAAAGATGCTTACTGGGTATTCTCAGCATGATGATCACATAATTATGAGAAATTAACTGAAACTCAGTTTGGCACAATTTATCTGGTTATTCTTGTCACTGACTGCTTGCAAGGTAAATATTACAAAGGAAACAAGAGGAGGAGAGAAGCACTATAAATGAGGTGGCCACGTTCAAATACAGAAACACTACCTGCATAATGTCGGCTTATTTTCTTTAAACAAACAAAATGACTACTAGTGTCATGTGTACAACTACTGCTTAGTAGTACTCTATGGTAGCAAAAGAATTTATTTGACAGGGCAATAAAATTAGATAAGTGCTAGAATTTTCTCTAACATTCAACATGTATTTATAAGGCTATCCATTATCAAATGATCTATTGCATATTATTGAAAAGGTGTCATGTTCAGGTCCAAATTCAATCATGCCACTAGAAGCAGAGGTAATGGAGGTCCTTAACAAAAAATAAAAGTAAAAAGAAAAAAGAGCTCAAAAAATGTTCTGAGATTTTATTTAGTTTTATTTTTTTAGTGTCTTTATTTATTTTTGAGAAAGAGACAGAGTGTGAGCAGGGGAGGGGCAGAGAGAGAGAGGGAGACACAGAATCCGAAGTAGGCTCCAGCCTCTGAGCTGTCAGCACAGAGCCCGATGAGGGGCTCAGACATGTACTACATGAACTACAGATCATGACCTGAGGCAAAGTTGGATGCCTAACTGCCTTAGCGATCCAGGCGCCCCTTAAACGGTTCCTAATTATTACCATGAACTACATTTTGAAGACATGTAATGTACTTTATTTTCATTAAGGTAGATGTGAGGTGGTCTTTACAAGGAAGTAATTGACACTTCGAAACAACATTGATTTAGAATATAATTAGTTGATCTTTCAGATTTTACCATATTAAATACATGCATAGATGGACACACCTCCAAACCCATAGAGATGCATGAAGAGTAAATGCAGTAAAATATTTTTGTGAAAGTCCATGGGAACTAATACTTAGTAAAACCCAGTGAGTTGTAGAAAACTATTCAAATTCTCAGAGAAAAGAGTTTAGAGAGGAACACAGTGGCCATTTTCATAACAGGATTAATTGAATAATTCCTGGGTTAGATGGTGGGCTTACTAATGTATGTTTTATAATTATTTTTCAACATCCACATAAATATGAAGTATAGTCTTTCATACTTATCAAACATTACATAAATCAATTAAAGACTATCTATCTACCTATCTATACCAGATCAGTATAATTCTTTAATATAAATGATTTTATTTTAATCTTTTGCTTCAAAATAGAAGTTAACAGACAATGGAAAGGAGTTTTAAATGACACTCAGCGTATCAAAAAAATGCATTTATAAATCCTGGATTAAAATCTGTATATCAACCATTATTCTTCTGAATAAGCCTCCAAAATATTTATCTCCTTAATTTAAAAAAAAAGATTTGTATTAGATTTATAACAGAGAGAAGGGTATTGATACATCTGGGAGTGGCCATTGGTATCTATATTTTACTACTATCCTCTGTAATTACTACACTATGAATCCCAGTTTCATTACCTATATAAAAGTGGGAGGTTGATAATCACTAATATTCCTTCTAATTGTCAGATCTTTTGATTTCACATAGAAAGAAAATTTAAAATGCTATATAAGTCCTGTGGATCACAAGCTATTGATTGATTCTGTTAGCAAGCATAGCAAATTTATTTCACTTGGGCTAAGGTGTTGTGGTTGTGTTCCTATATGTTTACTGCTCTGAAATTTTATGTATATCAAATTTATAAAGGTGAAGTGCTTTCAAAAGTTTTGTTAGTTATCTCTGTGTATTGTGGGTAAAAATGTACTACTAGGAGTATCTTAATGTGTTATTCAAGTTTTTCTTTGGTATTAAATATATTAATATTTTAATTTCAATTATTTTCTTAAGTGTTCAGTTCCATCCCTCTGGAAATCAAATATAATTTAGTTATTTTCTAATGCTCCTTTTTAGCTCATAACCTGTAGCGCCTGGGAGGCTCAGTCAGTTAAGTGTCCAACTCTTAGTTTCAGTTCAGGTCATGATCTCACAGTTCGTGAGTTCAAGCCACACATTGGGCTCTGCACTGACAGTTTAGAGCCTACTTGGGATTTACTCTCCCTCTCTGTATCTCCCATAGCTCTCTCTCAAAATAAAAAGAAATACATTTAAAAAATTATAAAAATATGTTTCCCATAAAACGACATTTCTCACCTTTCTTGAAACAGTTTGAATAAAATGAAATAAATTTTCATGATTTTAGTGCACTATTATACATAGTATCTCTATCAAATTGTTTGTGTGTGTTGTACCTTCTGAATAATATTCACCAGTCATCTGCAATGGTATAATATTAATTCTTTTTCTACAGGCAATTGTTAAGTTGGAAATGCTAGAAAAAAACAAAACAAAATTGGTTTTTGTTGAAAATTCAATGTTGAATGACTATTTCATTACTTTTAAATTTACATACTTTAAATCAGGTATTTATTTTTGTAATGTGTGTCTTACTTTTGTAGATAACAAAAAAAATATTTACAGATTTCCCTTCTAATTGCCTTCCACATCACCAATATTCATGAGGTTTTAAAAGCATTCATTGTGAGGTTTTAAAGGCATTGAAGTCACTGATTAATTGCATATTGTTTGGCCACTTATCATTTTTCTATATTTGACCTGAGGTAAGCATCAAGTTTTGACTTTCAGAAAAATGTGTTTCATTCAGTTCAATTGTATTGATTGTATATTTTAATGACTACTGTATCCGTTTCATCGCAAAGAAAACTGTCATCCTTATTATAAAATCATTTCTTGATGGCTCAAAATAAGATTGATTTCATTCTATAAATTTATATTTTGCACCACAGACAAGTATGCTTCTATTTGTTCAAAATAAAATATTGTAAAAGAGTTCATTTTAATTTCCACGAGTCGCTGAAAATGATATTTAAAAAATTCTATGGTATCCTTTTTCTTGGAATTTCATTATGTTAATTTGTAAGTCTACAAGTGACTATGATGATATTAATAAATGATTCCTTTTCTGTAAATAATAAGAATGGGAAAACAATAATATAAGAAATGAAGAAACTCAGACAATATTTTTTTATTCATTATAATTACACTAATGCAATTGATGTCATGAATTATGCTAACTTTATTAAGTATACATTTTTCATCATAATTCTCAAATCCTTACAGCTATGCATGTGGAAATATTCTCCTTTTCTGCCTAATTTAAGCTTTATTGTTGATCTTAGTTTTGGCTGTCATCTATTAGACTAGCCTCTATTAGGGGCGCCTGGGTGGCTTAGTCGGTTAAGCGTCCGACTTTCGTTTAGGTCATGATCTTGCGGTTCGTGGGTTCGAGCCCCGCGGCGGACTCTGTGCTGACTGCCAGCTCAGAGCCTGGAGCCTGTTTCAGTCTGTGACTCCCTCTCTCTCTGACCCTCCCCTGCTCACACTGTCTCTCTCTCTCTCCTAGAAATAAATAAAAATATAAAAAAAAAAAAAAGACTAGCCTCTATAAATCTGTTGGAAAATACACACACACACACAAAATTATATAGACAACCTCATTCCAATATAAGTACCCTGGTGACCTAGGAAAGTTTTTACATTACTAACAGTATTTGATGAGTCATGAAATAATATAATAAGAAAGAAAATATGAGCTTCTAAAAATAAATATTTCATATATATGCATTTCTACAATTTTTATTTCCAGAACACTAAATGTTATATTTAAAACTAAATAGGTTTATCATTCACCTGAAAAATCAGTTACAGAAACATATTCTTGGCATACAGAATTCATATTTTTAGGATCTAAAATATACATATTTTAGAAAATTGTGCCAAATTTTATACTGGCTGGGATTTGTTGTTGTGCTTTAAAGCAATGTAATTTCAAATTCTGTTCAGGGATTACTTCTAGCAACTGTTTTAGCTGTGTTGCCCTGATATGGCTTCCAAAGAAACAGAAACTTTGTTTTCCTCCTGATTCCCCCATGGAGTCTATGGCACACAACATGAGCCCTATAATCTGCTATAAAGCAATATTGTATAAATGATGTTTACCTGCATACATTTTTTATGGCCATTTGGAGGCTTGGATTCTGCAGGGAACCCATTTCCCTTTTACCCTGGGATCCTATCTCATCCCGATTAAACAAAGGCCCTCTCACTAACACAGCTGAGATAAAAGGATTTGTTGGGCCTCTATTACATCAGGCAGGTGATGACAGATCCCCATCTATTTCAGGAACAAACTGCAAACTAGCCACAGGTGATTTCCTTTCCATGCTGAATGGCACAGCAGACATTCTGTTTCCCACAACAGCAATTTCTATCTTATTATTTAGCTCCATGACCAAAAAAAACAAGTAAAAGTTCAAGATTTTAAAATATGAGCTGACACATTTAAAAAAGGAAATTCATGTAGTTCTCTTTAATCTTAAAAGAGTGTTTCAACAAACATTCTAAACTATAATGTTAATTTTGCAAAAACATTTTAATTGCTTACTCATCTGTATTATAAAAATAGAAAAGGATATTTAGAGTAAATAATATGGATGGATGGATGGATGGATGGATGGATGGATGGATGGATAGATGATAGACTGATGCAAAGCAATATGTATCTAAGTGGGTACAATATTAGAAGGGTAAATTTCTAAACTTTATTAAAATATGGATCTACCTATTCTGCACATAGCAAACACCACTGCTGAAGCAATAGTATTGAAAAAACCTTATAAGATGACTTATGATTAATAAGTCTTATATGCATTCAAGATCCCAAGAGAATATAAAAGAAATAATTATATTTCAGAATTCAATCCATCGTCATCATCATCATCATCAGACTGCACCAGATTCACAAGGTGTGGGCATGCTTCTATTTTTTGTCTGTCTGTTTGTTCATTTTGCATTTACTCTGGCATTTGTTCTGTTTCATAGCTCTTTGAGGTAGGAACAAACAGAGGGTAGAGACGTTAAATAACTGACTAAAGGTCACTGAACTGGAATATGCGATTTGTAATAAAACATTATTTTGTTTCCTTGTGAACAAGAGCATCACGTAAGATTTATATCACAGCAGTTCCCTGACTGGACTGTTTATCTATTAAATTAGTTTTAAAATTCTTGTATTATTTCTGGCAATATATGATTTTTGTCCTTAAATACTATTAAAATATGAATTCTAACAGATAACAACAACTCATCATTACATAATCAGTAAATCTGAGAAACACTGCAGTAAGGAAAATTAAGCATATTTACTTAGCATCAGAATTATCTGAAATATTCAATTGCTAATATATATTGTGATTCACAAATGGGGACATTCAGTATCCAAACATTTGACCATGGCTACACTTCATTTGTTGTTTCAATAAAACAGGTTATTTTCTTGAGGAGTCAGTGTTCAACAGTTTAATAATCTTATAAAATAGTTTCTAACAAATTGGCCAAATGGTATAAGGCACACATAGGAGGACCATCCTTTCTATGTCACTTAATTTCACCTGAAGTATGGCTTTGATATTGTGCAAAGTCAAACAAGGTGTTCACTTAGTACATACATACCACAAGAAATGTGGGTCAATATAATGAACCAGTAGGGGCGGGGGGGGGGGGGGGAATCTATCACTACACGAGAAAAATGAATTCAAGGGATTTTCTGTAAAAGGTATGTTAATTAATATATCCTAGTATACTCTAATCTTGAAGACGGCCTGAACATACTGTGAGGATAATGCTAAAAAAATTATATATAATTCTAAAAACTACATGTTCCAAAAGCTGTTTGCTTATTTGGTCATTCATCCATCTAATCATTTATTCAGTAAACAATTTGGGTCATTTATTCTGTAGTCTAGGCTTGCACAATGACACAAAAATGAGAGATAAACAATTAATTGGAATAATAATTTAGAAATAGAAATATTAGCCTTATAATTCACAGTTTTTAGATGTCAACTTCTATTTGTACAATTGTTACTACTACTGATAATTAAAATAATGCTTACCATTTACACAGCACTTACTACATTAAAAACTCAAGGAGGAAAGTCACCACAAAGATTAAGAGCACAGACCTTGAGTCAAAGTGCCTTCATTAGAATCAGATATACATATTTATTAACTCTACACGAGTGGGCAAGTTACTTTATCTCTCCACACATTAATTTGTTACTTTACCTCTCCACACTCATCTCTTTTATGAGAATAATAATAGAGCTCTTCTGAGAAATAAGTGAGATAAAATATTTACATTTTTAAATTAGGAACTGAAAAACAATAACCATTCAATAAATCTTAGGTATTATCTACACCAGTATTCTTCCCAGTTTTGTCTTTTTCTCTCTCATTTCAAGTTTTTATTTGAAGTCTACTTAGTTAACATATATGGTTTCAGAGGTAGGATCTAGTATTCATCACTTATATATAAAACCCAAGGCTTATCACAAGTGCCCTCCTTACCACCTGGCAAGCCTCTAGCCCATCTGCTACCTACCTACCTCCATCAACCCTGCTTTTCTCTGTAGTCAAGAGTCTCTTATGATTTTTACTTCTATCTCTAATTTTTTTTTTTTTTTGCCCTCTCCCCTATGTTTGTCTTTTTGGTTCTTAAATTCCACACAGGAGTGAAACTATATGGACCAAAGTCTCTGAGTGACTTATTTCTCTTAGCATAATACACTCTAGCTCCATCCACATCATTGCAAATGGCAAGATTCCATTCTTTTTGATGGCTGAGTAACATTCCATTGTCTACATTTACCATTTCATCCTTTCATCATTAAAACGACATTTGGGCTCTTTCCAAAGTTTTGCTGCTGTTGATCTTGCTACTATAAACATCAGGATGCGTGTGCCTCTTTGAATCAGTATTTTTGTATCTTTTGTATTTTAGGTAGTATACCTACCAGTGCAATTGCTGTTCATAGGGTGGTTCTATTTTTAACTTTCTGAGGGACCTCCATACCATTTTTCAGAGGGGCTGCACCAATTTTCATTCTCACCAACAGTGTAAGAGGGTTCCCCTTTCTCTGCATCCCTGCCAACGCCTGTTGCTTCTGGTGTTGCTAATTTTAGCCATTGTGACAGGCATGAGGTGGTTTTTCACCATGGTTTTGATTTATAGCTCTCTGATGATGAATGACGTTGATCAACTTTCCAAGTGTCAGCCATCTGGATGTCTTCCTTGGAAAAATGTGTGTTCATGACTTTATATCTCTTTCCTGGATTTTTTATTTTTGGGGTGTTGAGTTTGATAAGTTATAGATGTAGGATACTAATCCTTACCCGACACGTTATTTGTTAATATCTTCTCCTAGTATGTTGGTTGCCTTTTAGTTTTGTTGGTTGATTCCTTTGCTGTGCAAAAGCTTTTTATCTTGATCAAGTCCCAGTGGTTAATGTTTGCTTTTGTTTCCCTTGACTCCAGTGACATGTCTAGTAAGAAGTTGCTGTGGCCGAGGTCAAAAAGGTTGCTGTTTGTGTTCTCCTCTAATATTTTTATGGTTTCCTGTCTGATACTTAGATCTTTTACTCATTTTGAATTTCTTTTTATGTATGGTGTAAGAAAGCGGTCCAGTTTCATTCTTTGGCATGTTACTGTCCAGTTTTGCCAACATTTGTTGAAGAGACTGTCTTTTTATTATTGAATATCCTTTCCAGATTTGTCAAAGATAGTTTGCCATACAATGTGAGTCCATTTATGGGTCTTCAATTCTGTTCCATTGACTTGTGTGTCTTTTTGTACCTGTACTGTACTGTCTTGATCACTACCACTTTGTAATATAGTTTGAGAACTGGAAATGCAATACCTCCACCTTTGCTCTGCTTTTTCAAGATTGCTTTGCTATTGAGGATCTTTTGTGGTTCCATACAAATTTTAGGATTTCTGGTTCTAGCTCTATGAAAATGGCTGGTGGTATTTTGATAGGGATTGCACTGAATGTATAGATTGCTTTAGGTAGTATAGATATTTAAAAAGATTGTTCTTCCAATTCATGAGCATGGAATGTTTTCCCATTTTTTGTGTCTTCTTCAATTTCTTTCATAAATGTTCTATTGTTTCCAGAGTAAAGATCTTTCACCTCTTTGGTTAGGTTTATTCCTCTATCTTATTGTATTTGGTGCAATTGTAGATAAGAGTGATCCCTTGTTTTCTCTTTCTGTTGTTTCATTACTGGTGTACAGAAATGCAACAGATTTCTAGACATTGATTTTATATCCTGTGACTTTGGTGAATTAGTGTATCAGTTCTAGCAGGTTTTTTGGTATAGTCTTTTGGGTTTTCTACATAGAGAATCATGTGGTCTGCAAACAGTGAAAGTTTGACTTCTTCCCTGCCTATTTGGATGCCTTTTATTTCTTTGTGTTGTCTGATTTCTGAGGCTAGGATTTCCAGTAGTATGCTAAGTAGCAATGCTGAAGAGTGGCCATCCCTGTCTTGTTCCTGAACATAGAGGAAAAGCTCTCAGTTTTTCCCCATTGAAGAGGATATTAGCTGTAGGTCTTTCATATATGGCTTTTATGTTGAGTTATGTTTCTTCTATCCCTACTTTGTCTAAGGATTTTGTCAAGAAAGAATTCTGCATTTTGTCAAATGTTTTTTCTGCATCTATTGGCAGGATCGTATTATTAATGTGGTGTATCAGGCTGATTGATTTGGGAATATAGAACCACCCCTGCACCCCAGGAACAAACCTAGCTTGATCATGGTGAATAATTATGTTAATGTAATGTTGATTTCAATTTGATAGTACTTGGATGAGAAATTTTGCATCCAAATTCATAAGGAATATTGGCCTACATTTGTCCTTTTTAGTGGGGTTGTTATCTGGTTTTGAAATCAAAGTAATGCTAGTCTCATAGAAGGAATTTTCCTTTGATTTTTCTTTCTTTCTTTCTTTTGGAACTGTTTGGGAATAAGTATTAACTCTTTTTGATTTTTTAAGAGATTTTTTTTAAATGTTTATTTATATTCGAAAGAGAGAGTGCAAGCAGAGCAGGGTCAGAGAAAGAAGGGGACAGAGGATTGGAAACAGACTCCATGCTGACAGCAGCAAGCCCAATGTGGGACTCGAACCCATAAAACTCTGAGATCATGACCTGAGCTAAAGTCAGACACTCAACTGACTGAGCCACTCAGGAATCCTAATATCAACTTCTTTAAATGTCTGATAGAATTTCCCTGGGAAGCCATCTGGCCCCAGATATTTCTCTGCTAGGAGATTTTTAAAAATGTTTATTTATTTGTTTTTGAGAGAGAGAAAGCATAAGCTGGGGAGGGACAGAGAGAGCGAAGAGACAGTGAATCCCAAAAAGGCTCCACACTATTAGTGCAGAGCTTGATGCAAAACCAGCTCATGAACTGTGACATCATGACCTGAGCTGAAATCAAGTGTCAGATGCTTAACCAACAGACGCCATGTAAGGAGATTTTTGATTACTGATTTATGATTTCTTTGCTGGATACATTCAAATTTCTATTTCTTCCTGTTTCAGTTTGGTAGTGTGTATCTTTCTAGGAATTTATCCATTTCTTCCAGATTGCCCATTTTATGGCATGTAATTTTTCATAACATTCTCCTAAAATTGTTTGTATTTCTGTGATGCTAATTGTGATCTCTCCTCTTATTCATGATTGTATTTATTTGAGTCCTTTCTATTTTCTTTTTCATCAATCTGGCTAGGGGGTTATCAAGTTTATTAATTCTTTCACAGAACCAGCTCTGAGTTTTGTTGATCTTTTCTACTGGACTTTTTGTTGTTGTTGCTTATAAATCACTTATTTCTGCTCTGATATGTGTATTTCCCTTTTCTGCTCGCTTTTAGGCCTTATGTACTGTTCTTTTTCTAGCTCCTTAAGGTAGAAGGTTAGGTTGTATATTTGAGACTTGTTTCCCTAGGTAGGCCTGTATTGCTATATACTTCCCTTTTAGGACAACTTTGCTACATCCCAAAGGCTCTGAACTGTTATGTTTTCATTTTCATTTGCTTCCAAGTATTCTTTAAAGTTTATTTATTTATTTTGAGAGAGAGAAAGAGAGAGAGAGAGAGAGAGAGATAGTAGGGGCAGGGAAAAGAAAGAATCCCAGTCTCTGTGATGTCAGCTCGGAGCCCATATCCTGAGATCATGACCTGAGTTGAAATAAAAAGTTGGACAATAAATTATATTTAACAACAACAACAAAAAAAAAAGAGTTAGACACTTAACCTACTGAGCCACCCAGGCACCCCACTTCCATGTATTTTTTTTTTTAATTTCTTCTTTAATTTCCTGATTATCTTGATCCTTTTTCTCTGGCTGAGGCCTGATTTATGACAGTATGTAATCTCTTCTTAAGACTGTTCCATGTGTTCTTGGAAAGAATGTGTAGTCTACTGCTGTAGGATGAAATGGTCTAAATACATCTGTTAATTCCATCTAGTCCAGTGTCATTCAATGCCATTGTTTTCTTGACTTTCTGATTAGATGATCTGACCATTGCTGAAAGTGGGGTGGTAAAGTCCCCTCCCATTAATGTATTATCTATGAGTTTATGTTTGTTATTAATTGACATATATTTGGGTGATTCCAAGGTTGGGGGCATAAATATTTACAGTTGTTAGACCTTCTTGTTTGATAGACCCCTTTAAGATATAGTGCCCTTCATCTCTTGTTAACAGTCTTTGGTTTAAAATATTATTTTTCTGATTAAATATGGCTACTCTGGCTTTCTTTTGACATCCATTAGCATGATAGGTGGTTCTCTATCAACTTATTTTCAATATGGAGGTGTTTTTAGGTCTAAAATGAGTCTCTTATGGGCAACATATGGATGTTTCTCTTTTTAATTCATTCTTATACCTTCTTTCTTCTGATTGGAGTGTTCAGCTCAACATTCAGAGAAATTATTGATAGATATTATTTTAGTGCCATCATCTTACTTGTAAAGTCACTGTTTCTGGATATTTTCTCTGATCGTTTCTAATCTTTGCTGTATTTGATCTTTCTGTCCCATTGAAGGAGTCCCCTTTAATATTTCTTGCAGGACTGGTTTAGTGGTCATAAATTCTTTTAGTTTTTGTCTGAGGACTTCGATTGCTCCTTCTATTCTGAATGATAGCCTTATTGGAAAAAAAAATATTCTTGGCTCTAAATTTTCTGTGTAAACTTCTGGCTGCCAAGTTTCTGTGGAGAGCTCTATGGCGAACCTGATTTGTCTTCCTTTATAGGTTAGGGATTTCTTTTCCCTTGCTGCTTTCAGGAATTTTTCCTCATCTCAATATTTTGGAAATTTTACTATGATACTTCTTGGTGTTGACCAGCTTTTGTTGAATTTGATGGGAATTCTTTGTGCCTCCTGGGTTTGGATGTCTATTTCCTTCCCCAGATTATTATAAGTTTTAAGTTATAATTTGCTCAAATAAACCTTATACTCCTTTTTCCTCTCTTCTTATGGGACTCCTATAATGTAAATGTTTTTATGCTTCATGGAGTTGGTTAGTTCTATAAGTCCACATTCATGTCCAATACTTCTTTTCCCTCTTCGTTTCAGCTTCATTATTTTCCATAATTTTATGTTTTATATCAATGATTTGTTCCTCTACTTCTTCCATCCTTGTTGTCATTACACCCAGTTGGTTTTGCATCTCAGCTATAGCACTTTTAAATTAGGCCTGACTAGTTTTTAGTTCTTTTATCTCTGCAGTAAGGGATTCTCTAGTGTCTTCTATGATTTTCTCAAGCTCAGCTACTGTCCTTATGATTTTTGTTTGTTTGTTTTTGTTTTTTTAAATTCTGGTTCAGGCATATTATTTATGTGTTTTAATTAACTCCCTGGCCATGACCTCCTCTTGTTATTTCTTTTGGGGTGAATTCCTCCATTTTGTCATTTTGTCTAGGTCACGTGTGTGTGTGTGTGTGTGTGTGTGTGCGTGTGTGTGTGTGTGTGTGTATGTCTTAGGAAAACCTGCTCCTTAATGGCTATATTAAGAAGAGATCCTATATTGTCCAGGCCTGGGACTTCAGAAAATGTTTCAGAGTGTGCAGTCTGCTGTTATGTTTTGGTAGCTCTTTCTGTTAGGTCCTTTAAAGAATTTCTCCTTGCCTAAAGTGGGGAGTATTTGGACCTTGTCCAGCATGTGGCATTTTAACTACATGTGCTTTGGTCTATTGGTTAAAATAAACCTCATCCTACTTTCACTACAGCTGAGTCTTTGCAGCACTTTATGACCATGAGACTTGGTGCATTCAAGTGGGTGGGGAGGGGAGGGTCAGGGTTGTGATGGTCTTCTCAGGGAGGTGCCTGCTCTGCAGGTTCTCAGGCTCACTTAGTCTAGTAAAGATGCACTTGCAGGATGTGGGGAAGGGGGCTTGGTGTACGTGGCTCCAGCCTCCACTTTGGACACTGTGTTACTCAATGAAGTCTGTCAGTACTGATGGATGGATAAGTGGGGTGAGAGGGAATAGCATCACCCCGCTTTCTCCTCCTGAGCAGAAAGTTTGTCCCCATCACTGTTCAGAAAGCCCTCACAGAAGTGAACAATCTCCCCTCTTGTGTCAGGAAGATTGGACCCTGTGTCCTGCTGGCCCACACTGATCCTCCTGAGGAGGGTCCTGATGCACTGTAGCTGGTGCCGATTTGTCCCAAAAAAAATAGTTTCAGGATCACACAGTGGCTTGGAGTTTATGGTAAAGTACAGCAAAAAGTTGGCACCAAGTTTCCTGCCCTCAGCAGTTGTCTCCGTTCCCATGCACCTGCACAGTGCAGCAAATTGGCACCCGCCAACTCTTCTGTCCCCTGAGAGGCAGTGCCACATCTCCCAAATGCACTTCAAGTAAGGGAACTGTCTCTCCCAGTGCCACCCAGGGTACTCTCAAACTGTGCTGTCTGCTCCTGGGCTTCTGCCTGCCTTCCCCACATCAGGCTTGCCTGACAGTTTCCACCTGGGTAGTGGCTTGGGCTTCTAAAACATCAGCTTTGAGCTCCAGTACTTGTAAAATCTTGCAATAATTAGCCACTCTAGTTTTCCCAGTCAATGTATTTGGGGAAGTTTTTCCTGTGCAATCCCCTGCAGGCTGCTTTCTTTCTGTTTCTCTCTCTCTCTCTCTCTCTCTCTCTCTCTCCCCTCTCTGAGATCAGAGCTTCCTCCACCATGCAGCACCAAAGATTTTTTTCTCCCCAATATCCTGTCTCCACACCTTCCACAACGTGGTTTTTTTTTTTTTTTCCCTCTCTCCAGTTCTGCAGGTTGTTCTCTCAGCATTCAGATTGATTTCTTGGGTGTTTGGAATGATTTAATTTTTACCCAGCTGTGTTTGAGGGACGAGGCAAGCATAGGCTCCCCCTACAGCTCCACCATCTTATTTCCTCTCTCCATTTTTGTTACTATATTCTCTAAAAGACTTTTCAATAATTCCCTCTTTGCAATTTTATTTTTAATTTGTCAAACGCTTTTAAATGGTATTAAATTTATCATTACATGCAAATACAGAAAAAAATGTCAAAATTCTGGCTTTATTGCAAATAGTAATATTTAAAAAATTTAAATGGAACTTTAAATGTGTACAATATCAGCAAAATGCCTTAGGAATTTGATACCTTACATTATCCTTGAAATATTAACAACTTCTTAAGAAAACAATAAATAAATGGATAAAAATGGAACGAGTATAGACATGTCATTCACTCTCTGAATTCCAATGTTATATGCCAAAAATTATATAATAATCTATTATCAGAATGTATGCTTCTTGCCCTATCAACTGGTATCTTAGTCGAAGTCTTCCTTTAATATGTTAAAATAAATAAAAACGGAAACCACCCAACTTACAAAAAATAACTTGTTAGTGTGGTTCACCTTTTGTTTTTTAATGTTTACTTATTCTTGAGAGAGAGAGAGAGAAAGAGACAGATCCCAAATAGGGGAGGGGCAGAGAGAGACAGAGACACATAATCCAAAGCAGGCTCCAGGCTCTGAGGTGTCAGCACAGAGCCCGGCATGGGGCTTGAACTCACAAACCATGAGATCATGACCTGAGCCAAAGTCAAATGCTTAACTGACTGAACCACCCAAGCACTCTTGGTTCACTCTTTAAATATTACATCAATACTTAAAATTGTGACTACTTTTAATTTAAATCCCCAGAACACATCACTACAAAGAGACTAGAGGTATTCCTTATTTGTAATCTCAGGTGTAAGCTGCAATTTATGGCAGCTGAATTCAGAAAAGAAAATGTACAGGACAGTTTCTGGCTGATAATTATTAAGTATGAGTATACGGAATTTGAAATCCTGGAAATTTACTAATGTCAAATAATCATTAAAAATTTTTATGTACTCCAGGAGTATATGTCTTATTTTGAAGAATGTAATTATTTTAGGTTTTCAGAACAATCCTGTGAGTAAATGAAATTACATCCATGTTCACAGAAAAACAACAACAACAACAACAATGGACTATAGAGGTTAATCTGCCAAGGTCATAAAAACTAATGAGTGGCTGATTTGGGATCTATGCCAAGGTAGTCTAATGTCAGGTTTGTGTTTATACCAATGCATGTGCTGGGACAAAATGTACTTGAGCCATCATCACATTATGGTTCACAGTGAAAAGTACACTTAATTTTAGAGACTGAATTTTTGTTAGGACATTGGAACAAATACATTTTGAAAGAGGATAATAGCATGTGTAAAAAATAGCTGAAATAAGTTATTTCACCAATTATCTAAATTATTGCACACTTTAACATCTAAAATCTAGATATATATTGCAATTGACAGAATGACCAAATTTAATTTGCAGAGTTTTTTCTAGTTAGTGATACATAGAACACATATATTTTTTAAATTATCATATAAAACGTAAAGAAAAATAAAAAAAAGAAAGAACAATAAAATTAATTCAGTCAGTCAGAAAAAGACAAATACAATCTGATTTCACGCATAAGTGGAATACAAGAAATAAAACAGATTAACATAGGGGGACAAAAGAGAAAGGCAAACCATAAAACAGACTCAGCTATATAGAACAAAGAAGGTTACTGGAGGGGAGCTGGGTGGAGGGATGGGTTAAATGGGTGATGGGTATTAAAGACGGTACCTGTTGTGATTAGCACTGGGCATTGTAAGTGATGAATCACTAAATACCACTCCTGAAACTCATATTACCCTGCATGTTAACTAACTGGAATTTAAGTAAAAACTTGAAAGAAAAGATCAATCAATCATTCAATCAACTAGAAATATCATTGTGCAATATAAATGTGGAGAGCTTGCATGAGATGAAATGAGGCTGATTAGAACTAAAAATGTGACTAACAATTAAATATTATTTCAGTCCCTGTGAATATCTATGAAATGTTATGTGCTATTAAATATAATTTCTGTATTTCTACCAACTTTTTAAGTGGTACATATAATTAAATGTTAATTATTTTATAATTATTAATACTTCTGAAAAAGTAAATATATTGTCCTTATTTGCTGACTGCATATATTTGAAACTTAAGAAATATAAAAATGAATAGAAATTAGATAACCTTTTATATATAGATGTTTGGATTTAAAATTGTTTTTATTTTAATTCTAGTATAGTTAACATACATTATATTAGTTTAAGGTATATAATATGGTGAATTTACAATTCTATACATTACACAGCATAATAAGTATACCTTTAATCCCCACCACCTATTTTATCCATTCCCTCAGCCACCTCCCCTCTGTTGACCAGCAGTGTGTTCTCTGTAATAAAGAGTCTCTTCCTTGGTTTGTCTTTCTCTCTCTTTTACTTTGCCTGATTGTTTTCCTTCTTAAATTGCTTTCTAAATATAACTACTGTCATTTGCATGTAATTAAAATCATACAGTAATATGGTATCCGTCTCTCCCTTACCACCATTTTGTCTAACTCTCTGCCTTCTTTGTGCTAGAAAAGCCAGTTATGTCTCCTTCTTCTAAAAGTAACTGCCTTATGAAGAAGAGGTCATGTAATGTCTGGAACTTGATGCTTCAAGGAGTATCTCCTCTATGTGCTATGTGGGCTCTGCTATTGTGTTTCGGCCACTCTATTCTTCAGGACGGTCATCGCAGAAGTCCTTCTTGCCTGTTGTGGATGCGTTTGATTGTTGGGCTAAATATGGTGACTTTTAACTAGGTGTACCCTGGTCTGCTTGTAAAATGAGATATGATCCAACTCCACCAGAACTGAGGCCCCTCCTGTTCAGCAGACATGGTGTGGGCAAGGCTGTGCTGGTTTTCTGGAGGAGGGGTCCACCACTCTCTAGCTCTATCCCTGTTTTGTAAACGACAAGATTTCATTCTTTTTTACTACAGGACAATATTCCATTGTACATATATACCACCCCTTGCTTATCGGTTCATCTGTGGTTGGGCATTAAGGCTATTTCAATAACATGACTATATAAATAAAAATGCTTCAATAAACAGGGGTTTATGTATCCCTTTGAAACTAATGTTTTTGTATTGGGGGGGGTAAATAACCAGCAGTACAATTATTATATCATAAGGTAGTTTCATTTTTATCTTTTTGAGAAAGCTCCCTACCGTTTTTCACAGTGGCTACATCAGCTTGTTCTCTCACCAATAATGCACAAGCATCCCTATTTCTCCACATCCTCTCCAACACTTGTTTCCACATTTTAAAAAATGGACCATATTGGGCACCTGAGTGGGCACTTGGTTAAGCACCTGACTCTTGATTTTGGCTTAGGTCATGATTCTCATGTTTCATGAAATTGAGTCCCACATCAGGCTCTGTACTAACAGTGTAGAGCCTGCTCGGGATTATCTCTCTCCCTCTCTCTCTCTCTCTCTCTGTATCTTTCCCTCTCTCAAAATAAACAATTTTTTTAAAAATTGACCACATTTATACTCTTTGACAAATATATATATATATACAGAGTATATATATATACAGAGTATAAATGTGTATATATGAGTATATATATATATCAAGAGCTAAGTTGATTTTAAGACACATTAGTCCATAAATCACTGATCACAGTATCTAGAAGAGGGTGTCATCTCCTGTTTAAGTAAAAATAAAATAAAGACGTGATTTTGAAAGACTAAAATCCTGACTTTCATGACTCATTTACCGCAGATCCAATTATTTTTTCTTTAGTAATAACATTCACTATAATTAAGCACTTGTATAAATGTGCCATAAATTTTATTTCCCAATGTTAATATGAGATTTCTAAAAGAAAATATTAAGAGTTTTATAAATTTTTATTTTATAGTAATTCATTTTTAGTATCATGAAATAAACAGATTTTTGTTTTCTTGTCATATTATTAAAATACACGCTTTCATTTTAAAATTACAAATGTTCCCCATCATCGATAAATACACTCGTGGGTTTGAGACCACACTGGGCTCTGTGCTGACAGCTCAGAGCCTGGAGCCTGCTTTGGATTCTGTGTCCCCATCTTTCCCTGCACCTCCCCTGCTGCCGCTGTCTCTCTTCCTCAAGAATAAATAAACATCAAAAAAAATAATTTCTTCCATGCCATCAACAGATTAAAAAAGAAAAAATCAAATGATTCCATCAATAGATTGAGAAAAAGCATTCAAAAAATACCAACACTCACTCATGATAAAAATTTTCTGTAAACTAGGAATAATGCATTTTGTCACATTGAAAAAGCTTACCTACAAACAATAAGTAAAAAAAATCAACATCTAATATAATAATGGTGAGAAACTAGAAGCTTTCCCACAATAATCAGGCAGAAGCTAAGGATATTCTCACTCACCACTCCTTTTCAAATCATACTGGAAATCCCTACTAATGCAATAAGACAAAGACAATAAAAGATATAAAAACAGGGAAGGAAGACATAAAACATCTTTGTTCACAGATGATGTAATTTTCTACTTAGAAAATCTGAAAGAATCAACAAAAAAACTACTGAAACCAATAAGTGATTAAAGCAAGTTTGTGAGATACAAATTCATATGCAAAGGTCAATTCCTTTCCTATATACAAAAAGTGAACAAGTAGAATTTGAAATATAAAATGCCATTTACATTAACAACCCCCCTCCCAAATGAAGTAGTTGTGTATAAATCTAACAAAATACGTAAAAGACCTATATGGAAAAAAAAAAAAACTACAAAATCCATGAATAAAATCAAATAACTAAACAAATGGAAAGATGTTTCATGTTTGTGGACAGGAAGACTCAAAATTGATCTGTAGATTCAACACAAGCTCATTCAAAATCCTAGCAAGTTAGTTAGTGGATGTTTGTAAACTGATTCTAAATATTATGTGCAGAGGAAAAAGATTCAGAGTAGACAGCATAATATTGAAGGAGAAAAGTAAAGTTGGTGGGCTGAGGCTACCCAACTTCTAGACTTACTATAAATCTATGGCAATCAAGATAGTGTGTTATTGACAAAGCAAGAGATGAATAAATCAATGGAACAAAATAGGGAGTGTAGAATATGTCCCCAAGAATATAGCCAAGTGATCTTTGACAAATGGAGCTGAAACAAATGGACATGCACAAGTTTAAAAAAATGATCTGGATATAAATCTTACACACTTCATTAAAATTAACCCAAAATAATCAAAGACTGAGATATAAAATGCAAAAGTGTAAGTCTTCTAGAGGAAAACAGAGGAGAAGATTCAGATTGTACTGTGAAACCTTTATAGAGACAGCACCAAAGGGTACAAACCATAAAATAAAAAAACTGGACTTAATTAACACTAAAACCCCATTAATATTAAAAACATTTCTGTGAAAGATAATATCAATAGACTAAGAAGACAGGCCATACTGTGGAAGGGAATATTTGCAAAAGATACATCTGATAAAAGACTGTTATCCAAAATATACAAAGAACTCTTGAAATTCAACAAAAAGAAAACAAACAACCTGAACAAAAAATGGGTCAAAGACCTTAACTGATGCCACATCAAAGAAGATAAACAGATGGTAAATAAACACATGAAAACATACTTCATATCATATGGATCAGGGAAATGCAAATTAAAACAATAAGATAATACTACACAGCTATTAAAACTACTAAAATCTGGAAATCTGACAACATGGAATGCTGGTGAGGATGTAGAAAAGCAAGAACTCTCATAATTTGCTGGTAGGAATCCAAAATGGTACAACCACTTTGTAAAAGAGTTCGGTGGTTGCCTACAAAACAAAACAAGCTCTTACCATATGACCCAGCAATCACACTCCTTAGTATTTATCCAAAAGAGCTGAAAAATTATGTCTACACAAAAACCTGCATGTGGATGTTTATGGTAGCTTTTTCAAATGCCAAAACTTGAAAGTAAGCATGATGTCCTTTTGTCAGTGGATCAGTAAACAAACTCTGCTACATCAAGACAATGGATTGTTACACAGCACTAAAAAGAAATGAACTATCAGTTCATGGAAAGAATGGAGAAAACTTAAATGCATGTTAATGAGTGGAAGAAACCAATGGAAAAGGCTGTATGATTCCAACTGTATGAGATTCTGGAGAGGACAAAACTATGGAGACAATAAAAAAATAGTGGCTGCTAGGGGTTAGGAGACCAATAGGCAGAACACAGCCAAATATCAAGGTAGTGAATTACTCTGTATAATATTATAATGATGGATTTACATCATTATAAATTTGTCCCAGCTCACAGCATGTACAATGAGAAGAGTAAAACCTAAAATAAACATAAATTCAGGGGATTATGTGTCAATGTAGGTTTATTCATGATAAAAAATGTTATCACTCTTGTGAGTGATGTTGATAATGTGGTAAGCTATGCAGGTGTGGAGCAGGAAGATTATGGGAAATCCCTGCACCTTCTTTTCAATTTTTTTTTTTTTTTTTGGTGTACATGTGAACTTAAAACTACTCTTATAAATAGTCGTTAAAAATGAAAAAAAAATATCAACCAACTTCAAATTCATACCCATAGTTTGGATGTCCTTACATGCCTTCCTATGAATAATATCCTTAGTTTCAGTATATCTTCCAAGATTTTGAACAGTGAAAATTTCTCAAAACAAAACTGATCTGTGACTCAGCTTCTTCAATCTCTTCTACAAATCTATTTATTGATCTATTAAGCTAACAGTTTTGACTGGTTTTCTCCTTTCTTAATTCTTAATAAGAAACCTAAACTCTTATAAAGTTCTAAGGTTCTATAACTTGAGGGAATTCTATTAAGTTATGTAATTATAACTTAAACAATAAGTCCTCTTTTCAAACATCATATATATTTGGAGTTTTTAAATATGGGTAAATTTTTCTAAAAACATTAAAACTTCATCATATCTGAACAATGAGAGCTATCAGAGAAAACAGCATATAAATAATAATTATTGAAGACTGCTGATACAAATACAGTTGCTTGTCATTATTTGTTATGTCTATAAACAAAACCCAGTGTATTCATACATCATCAAAACAGCAAATAAACATTGCCTCTCTAGTATATTGAAGATACTTAACTGTTACTCAAACATGATATATTGTCTGAAAATCCTTAGATCTCAATCTAGCCTTTTTGTACTTGTTTCTTTCTTAAATTTTTAAGTATTTCTTTGTTTACTTATTTATTTCTTTATTTTTGAGAAACAAAGAGAGTAGAGGAGGAGAGAGAGAGGGACAGAGAGAGAATCCCAAGCAGGCTCTCTGCTTCTGTGCTGTCAGCATGGAGACTGGCACGGGGCTCAATCCCACAACCCTGGAATGATGAAACCAAGAGCCAAATGCTTAACTGACTGAGCCACCAGGCACCCCTGCTTACTTCTACTGCAGGTGTGTGATGTTGTGTTTGAACTCAGAAGAGATACTTTCATCAAAAACCTTTTCATATCCTATAAAAGAGATAGGAAAATTCAAATAGCTTTATAAATAGAATACATAACCTTAGGCTTCCTGTTTGCCTTTCAACATATGTCTTCATACATATTTATATGTCTCTGCTGTTCTGGTCATGCTAATTCTGGTCAAACATTCTAAGAAAAACTGCCAAACGTGGCTAGTCAATTTCTTTAAGTATGCTTGAAAAGGGATGATTCCAAAATAGTTCCAGAGTTTTATATTTAATCTTTTTTTCCAAATATTTCTGCTTCTAGTTTACATTTGCTTATCTTCCTTTGTGACATTCAATTATATTTTGTACTATCATCACTAGACATGGCCCTAATATTTATTTGGATTGATGCCTTGATACTGTCTGAAATTATGATACTACTTTGAATTTTCTTTGAAGTTTATAAATATTACTCTCTGAGGAAGAGTTGGTCTTGCTTTTAAATTGTTTCTTTGTTTTGAAAGGTGTAGACATCTGTTTACTTCCCCACAATTATTAATCAGTTCAGTGTGTTACATCACATAATCCTATCTAAGCCTAAATATATGCTTAAATATATTTGATTTATATAGAATTGATTTAAAATAGGATTATTCTCTCTTATTGTTAAATTAATTATACAAGGTGATCATTAGGCTGAGGTGCCTTTAATGCTCTGATAGCCTATGTAAGCAAACTGAAATCTAAGCCTGTAAATGCCTTAAGGTTACAAAATCAAAAGGTAAGGGTAACCCATCACTGACAACCAAATAGGCTTTAAGCTATAGACAACTAGTGATTTCCTTACTTTGCTTCTGTCTTTTTTCTATAAAGATCTCACCCCAAGTTCCTTTTGGTGAACACTCCTAACACCTGTAGTGCAGCTACATGAAATTGTAAAGATTAGAGGGTTTAATATATTCCAAAGGAAGAATGGGAATCTCCATTTCAAGACAATTCTGTAGAAATAAATAACGACCAACAAAATGAAAAAGCAAAGGCTATTTATATAGAGTTTACTGTAGCAAAAGAGTCATCTGCCATCATATGCAGGTGGACAGAGACTCAAAGACAGGCAGAGGAGTACATAAGCTTCACAGTGGAAGAAAGGAAAGGCTTCAAGTCTATACTGTTTGAAAGCCACTGGCATGTGGAAGCTGGAGGTGTGCTAACTAGAAGCAGAGGATCCTAGATGATTGCTTAGGAGTGTGTATTTGTCATGCTCTGGTTGATCCTTCCTTGAAGTGTGGACAAATTTAGGGAAGCTATCCGTTACGAATAAGTCCTGATCATTTTGATCCAACAGTTTCAGAAGTTATTGCTTGGCTTTCTGAATTGTCACTAAAGATAGCAATCTGACTTCCTGCAAGTCTAATGGATAGCAGACTGGATTCCTGGGTTCTTTACTACAGATAAAAGGGATGGTTTTCTTGGCAGGCTACTGCAGGCTGTGGGTCAAAGTCCTGCTTTTATATATGATCTGGCCATTGCCTGTTTGTATATTCAGTCTCTCAATTCAGTTACATGTGATGTACCGGAGTAAAGTGTACCTGCTTGCACCAAAGCAGCCCTAAGACCCACCTTGCTTATTTAATGCTAAAATAGTAGGCAATTTTTTGGGGTTATAAACCTTTATTTTCATACTATTAGTTTTTTTAGTATATGCTGATCAATCTGGGAATACAAATAGCACAAACATATCCAAAGACAAACATATATACTAAAAGATAAAATAAAGAGAGGAAAAAGAGTTTACCCTCCAATATAGAGGATATAAAGGCTGGGTTTTTAATAAAAAAATGTCATAAGAAGTTTCCTAAAACTTTTATTTAAATTCTAGTTAAAATACACTGTAATATTAGTTTCAGATGTACAATGTGGCAACTCAGCACTTCCATACAATACCCAGTGCTTATAACAAGTGTCCTCCTTAATCACCATCACCTATTTAACCCTTCCTTTCATCCACTTCCCCTCCGGTAATCAGTTTGTTTCCTATAGTAATGAGCCTGTTTTTTTGGTTTGCCGCCTTCTCTCTTTTTTCTCCCTTTGATTTTTATTTATTAAATTTCACATGAGTGAAATCATATGGAATTTGTCTTTCTCTGAGTGACTTATTTTAGTTAACATAATACTCTCTAGCTCCACATATGTCATTGCAAATGGTAGGATTTCATTCATTCTTATGCCGAGTAATATTCCATTATATATATATTATATATATATATATATGGTGGTATATCATTATGTCTATTTTGTCTATTTGTCTATTCATCAGTCAATGGACATTTGAGCTATTTCTATAAACATCAGGATACATATCTTCCTTTTAATTATTGTCTTTGTATTCTTTGGGTAAATACCTAGTAGTGAAATCTCTGGGTCATAGGATAGTTCTTTTTAACATTTTGAGGAAACTTCATACTGTTTTCCAGTGTGGCTGCACCAGTTTGCACTCCTACCAGCAGTGCAAGACAGCTCCCCTTTCTCCACATCCTCATCAGCACCTGTTATTTCTTGTATTGATGATTTTAGCAATTCTGATAGGGGAAGGTGATATCTTTTTGTAGTTTTGATTAGTATTTCACTGATGATGAATGATATTGAGCATCTTTCCATACGTCTGTTGACTATCTATATGTCATATGACCATCGAAATGTCTGTTCATATCTTCTGCCCAGTTTTAACTGGATTGCTTTTTGAGTGTTGAGTTTCATAACCTATTCATATATTTTAAATATTACCCCTCTATCAAATATGTCATTTGCAAATATCTTCTCCCATTCCATAGGTTTCCTTTTAGTTTTATTGTTTCCTTTGCTGTAAAGAAGCTTTTTATTTTGATGAAGTCCCAATAGTTTATATTTTTACTTTTGTTTCCTTTTCCTCAACATAGGAAGAAAGTTGCTATGGCCAATGTATGTTAAAGAGGTTACTGCCTGTGTTGTTTTCTAGGATTTTTACAGTTCAAGTCTCACGTCCCTCAATCCATTTTCAATTTCTTTTTGTGTCTTGTGTAAGAAAGTGGTCCAGTTTCATTATTTGGCATGTTGCTATCCCATTTTCCCAACACCATTTGTTAACGAGACTTTTTCCCATTGGATATTCTTTCTTCCTTTGCAAAATATTAACAAACAATATGGTTGTGTGTTCATTTCTGGATTTTCTATTCTATTCCATTGATCTACATGTCTATTTCTGTGACAGTACTGTATTGTCTTGTTTACAACAGCTTGGTAATATATCTTGAAGTCCTGAATTGTCATGCTTCCAGCTTTGCTTTTCTAATTCAAGGTTGCCTGGGATATTCAGAATCTTTTGTGGTTCAATACAAATTTTAGGATTGTTTTTTCTAGCTCTATTAAAAACGCTTGTAGTATTTTGATAGGGATTGCTTTGGGCAGTATAGACATTTTAACAATATTTGTTCATCCAAACCATGAGCATGGATATTTTTTCATTTCTTTGTGCCATCTTCCATTTCTTTCATCAATGTTTTATAGTTTTCAGAGTACAGGTCTTTCACCTCTTTGGTTAGGGTTATTCCTAGGTCTTAATGGTTTCTGGTGCAATTGCAAATGTGATGGATTCCTTAATTTCCCTTTATGCTGCTTCATTAATATATAGAAATGCAACAGAATTCTGTACATTGATTTTGTATCCTTCACTGAATTTATTAGTTCTAGCAGTTTTTTTTTTGATGGAGTCTTTCAAGTTTTCTATATAGAGAATCATGTCACCTGCAAATAGTGAAAGTTTTATTTCTTCTTTGCACATCTGGATGACTTCTATTTCTTTTTATTGTCAGATTGCTGTATATAGGAGAGTTTTCTGAATGGGGAACAACCAATTATTTTAGGAATAATTTCAGAATTTCACATGTACTATAACTAAAACCATAAGATTTGTTATGTTATGAAATTGCTTGAGATAATAACTATCACATGATCCCTGAAAAATAGTTCATCAGAATGTTAATAAAAATATGAATTCATTTTCACTTTTATAATAGCATAATGTGGCTATCCATCTAAATTAACAAAATCAAAAGCTATTTTTAATTTGACATAAGTACTCTGACTGCAGTAAGTCAGAGTCTACAAAGAGACTCAATAATACATCAAAAGATGAATTTGGAAGTACATGAATTTGGAAGTCCTAAGTTTGATCCATGACATTATAATGTATTAAATTGATGAATTTGCATCCACAATTTAATCAGAAATCTTCATTTTTAAAAGTTGCAGGATGAGGGGCGCCTGAGTGGCTTAGTCAGTTAAGCATCCGACTTTCGCTTAGGTCATGATCTCGCGGTTCGAGGGTTCGGGCCCCGCGTCGGGCTCTGTGCTGACTGCCCGCTCAGAGCCTGGAGCCTGTTTCAGTCTGTGACTCCCTCTCTCTCTGACTCTCCCCTGCTCACGCTGTCTCTCTCTCTCTCTCCTAGAATAAAACATTTAAGAAAAAAAAAGTTGTAGGATGATAATGACTGGTATACTCAATGTATTGTTTTTAACAAAAATCAAATGAAAACATGCACATTTAGGTAATTAAGTATGATCTACATTAAGGAATCTAGATGTGCTATCCAATGTAAGGTTTTAATAACTCTATTTAGCAGAAAAATGAGCTTATCCAAGCCAAAGAATGAGATTGAAAAAAATTACAGAAAATGTATTTAAATATAAATCTGGATACTTAAAACATGGATCACTAAAAAAAATATGTTATTGCCTATTTTTTTGAGAATTTTTATGTAATACTTTTTCTTGGGGGACATGATTAATATTAAATTCACACTAGGCTCCTCATAATCTACTTAGTGTTCCTTGCAACTGTTTTAGTGTTATTTTTCCATAAATAAACAAAATATGCAGTTACATCAGTTCTTAATATTTTAAAACAATGTCCTATTAATATTAGTCTGATATGCTAAACAGTACTTTCCCTTGAAAGTGTTGGATAACTGTAATTTTGTATCTAATCTTAAGGTATATTTATGAGAAGCCTCGTTACTTTTTAGTACATTTATTCTGCACTTTTCCTTAAGCCTCATTTATGAGATTTATTGCCATCTGTATTAACTTATTAATAAATAATATAAATGAAATACTTGAATTATTAATTACTTGATATCAATCTCTTGGATTATCACTATTCTTCCTGGAGGGGACTGTACAGTGAATTAATTGCATTGGTGCTGCACTATCATTATTTATAAGTTATTTTGTTGGAAGCTGCTGTTCATTCTCATATTCAACATTCACACATAAAACTAGTAATGAGAATACTTTTCTTCAAGGCTGGATATTATGGGTATTTTGTTTAAATGACAATGTTCTAAGAATTAGATCTGTTTTTGACTGGCAGTAGTTTAAAATTAAATGAAGCAAAAATAAGAAAAACAGAAAGATATACCCATGGCACTAGAAGTGATTTTATTCTCTAAAGGTATGTGTTATCCAAGTGGCTGGGTTTGAAAAAGTTTAAAAGGTAAGATTAGCAACCTTTATTTGCAATCATGAAACGTTGTTTAATATATAACTCCAAATATCAGAATAATGTATAACTCCAGCTATCAAAATAATAGTATTTTTATTATATATTGTATAATAATTTATTTTGATATTATTGAAAACATATAATAAACTAACAATTTTGGTAAATTACTTAAGAAATCTATATGAAAATTCTGAGTATATAAATCATACAAATGTGGCTTTGTCTTATTGAAAATGAAAGAAAATTTTGTCAAAATCAGAGTTTCCAGGGGTGCCTGGGTGGCTCTGTCAGTTAAACATCCAACTCCTGATTTGAGCTCAGGTCACGATCTCACAGTTTGTGGGATTGAGCCCCGCACTGGGCTCTGCCATGACAGTGTGTAGCCTGCTTGGGATTCTGTCTCTCTCTTTCTCTCACTCTCTCGCTGTCCCTTTCCCTCCCATGCTCTCTCCCTCTCTCTCTCTCAAAATAAATAAACAACAAAAATTAAGAGTTTCTGTTTTAATTGCATCCCAGAGAAAGTCAGTTAAAGTTTTGAGTTTCCATTTTATTGGTGGTAAATAATACATAATCGAAATTACAGTGTTGCTATTGGTATCAATTGAGGTAATATTTTTGGAAATCCCTTTATAAAATATAACACAATAAACATAAGATTATTACTCTTCATTAATAATGCTATTATAAAATGCATTATGTTAATTTTGTGTTAATAAGTGAAAAGGAAAATCATATCACAGGAAAAAATGAGTAAAAGTCTAGACATTCTACGTGTTCAGGTAATCTGGATTAATGAGTACATATTTTTGCGACTATAAGAATCAAACGTTTGTATTTTGGAAGGATGAGGAGATGTTCTATGCAGATCTCTTTCCAAGGACTTGCTGCCTTGCTTCAAGAAGAGTGGTCAGCAGACAGCCTCCAACTGTCAGCTCTTGCAGGGACTTCATTAGCAGTAGAGAGCCCTCTTTCTCAAGGGCACACCCCTCCTGGATTTGGGATGCAGGTGTCATATTATGACAAAGTTGGGACTACAAATATTGAGCTATTTGTTTCATAGCTTCCCACTGAAACAGCCAATTTTGTCAGACCTGCATCTGAGTTAAAGTTTTTCCTCTGCCCAAAACTATCTGCTTCTTCCTTTCACAGGTGATGATCACTACTAAGGAACTTGAACCTGGAAATCTATCTTAACCTTTATGTTCAGAGAACTGCCACTTTTTCACCAGATGATAAGCTCTTTGAGCTTAAGAACTCAGGGGCAGGCTGTGCACTGAAGACCCCATTACTCGTGATAAATGGAGCACTTACCACCCATGGCACACTGGTGAAAGAGTAATGATGGAAATCCACTAGTCAGCATGAGGTATTTACACCCCATGAAGGCAAGAATGTAATTCACTAGCCATGGATCTACTGTGGAAAATTTCAGTCTCTTACATCTGGCCTGATGCCATTTTAGGGTATGCCCCCAAATATGGACTCCCTAGATTCTTGTTAACTTTCTGAGTTTGCAGATATAGTCTGTTCATTTATATTCACAGCTATATCCTCCCTTTGCTGGAAGAAAACTCAGAAGCTTTTCCTTCACAAGAGAATGTGTGCTACCTTTAGAAACAGACCCCATCTCTCCTCCTGGGCCACTTGCCCTTCCTTCAAGTTGAACTGCAGTAGCCTCACACTGGGGATGCACTGGCCCGATAAGGGACAGAGGCCTTATCTAAAAGCATGCAGAAGGTCTAGCCAGCATGCAGTGGAAGAAGCTGGGACAGTGGCCATTGGACTCAATTCTGAAGATTTTTACCAAGAAGACTGATAGATGAAATTGGGTAAAGAAAAATGTGATGACCTGAGACCATTTTCCCCAGTTACACCAATTAACACCTGATGAGAAACAAAGAAAGCTTTTGAATATAAAAAGCATCACAGCCCAAACTTAGTGAAGGTGAAAGTCTAAATTGCCACAGAAATGATGAAAGTTTCAACTAAATAACAGAGAAACGTGCATTACTTAAATGGATACAGTATGTTACTAGAAGTCTCATCCGAGATCAGTTTCCACTGGAAGATTTAGAGAATATTCCATATACCAAAGCCTCTAAGAGGTTGAGAGGGACACCAGGATCATTAAAAAGCTACTGGGGGCTCTTCTCCACAGATTCATGTTGACAGTAGGAGAGACAATAACTGAATGGTCTGTTTTGCTACCAAATACATGTTAGGACTACAAAAAAAGAGGCTAAAGGATGGCACATAACTGAGAAGAGTAGGGATCTCCATTTTCATAATGACTATCACGATTATATGTGGATATGTTATTTAATAATAAAATAATTACAACTGTCAGAGTATAACTAAAACTGGTGTAAGTAAAATGACAATTTAATGGTCTGTAAAACAAAAAAATCCAAGGGAAGAACAACTTTGTGTTGGCAAAACCAGGAAACAGATGCTCCCTTGTGGCAATGATTATGACCAGCTCCAAGAATGCCCCTCCATTCTCTTAGGAACAGAAAACAAAACACATTCCCAGCCTGCCCCAACAATCTGCTAGTGTTGAGTCTCATTTGCTGATAGTTCTTGCTTCAGGCTCATGGCCGTACATGTACATTCACTATGGCCAATGTGACAGAAGACATAGGCAAATAATGAAATTAGTTACATTAGACTATTTTAATGTTGGATGATACACGTAAAAATCATTCAAAAGAAACAACTGTATTTACACTAACATGATTACTAATTTTGAATGTTTCATCATTTCAGTATGTAAAGTAATTTAAAAATGGCTCCATTGCCAACACATACCTTGGCAAAAAAAAAATTTCACATTTCAATATCTTATTTTGTAAACAACTTCATTTTATTCTGATTATTTTAGCATTCTTGTTTAAAGAGAACATCTTTTATGTAATGAAATTGTAGTCCTTGTAATTACAACCAAGACACTAAGAATAGAAATAAAATAGAAATCCAAGGTTTCATCTTACTTTTCTCAACCTTTTTTGGTTGCGTTTAGCATTCTAGAACAAAAGTTATTAAGCTATTTTATCATTATAACTTTTATGAGAAAAACATACTTAATTATCCAATATGTTCAAACAAGTTAGTATAAATATAGCAATAATTAGAATAGTGGTACTCATGTAATTCTGCTTCCCAAGTTTGTCATATTTATATAACATACTGAAAGAAAACTAAGCATATGTTGTGTTCTCATAAACAAAGCAATTCTGGAGGAAATTGCCACTTTAGGGGAGAACACAAGTACTCACAGGTTTTAAGTGCTATGTTTAAAATCCAGGTTTAATTATAAAAGGTGGCAAAATGAAATGATGAGAAACATCATAGATCTAGAATAAATTATGTCTAAACTAATTAAAACACAAGTATTATAGGAAATTGCATAAATTACTAGAAAAACCAATACTGGCCACTACATATTTACATAATACAAATGTTTTCTATTTTTTAAATGATAATAATTAAAAGAAAATACTATAGTATGAATTTGTATAGGATAAAGTGCTGTCTGGCAAATTTTTAGCTCTTCACATTTTAAAATGTCATCTTGACTGTTTAAGCTCTCTTCATATATGAAAATTAAAAACATGAAACATAGGGATGACATACAGGAAAGCTTGAAATTATATTTATCATTTTATTTTATACTATGGATTTTCTAAAGTAGGATTGAAAATGGAGGTTGTTTCAGCCAAACTGTGTATCTGTCAAACTTCATTAGAAAGCAATTTTCCAAAAAATAGATGTATTCCCTCTCTTCAAAATATATGCTGGTATAAAATACTTATTTGCACCTAGAACTAAATCGCTAATAATAACTAGAATTAAATCGCTAATAATAACTGTCTCTATAATAATTTTTAAACTTAACACCAGAAAAGTATCTAAGATCTTGTATTGAATATTATCATCTTTTTATTTAGGCAAAGTTAACCATGGTTTATTCTACTGTGTTCTAGATTTCCAAAAGATATGAATAGGTTTCCCAAAGTCGAAGGATATGTTGGTTTTATTAAATGAGATAAGCTCGTTTTTATTTTCTATTTTCCTTAAGTTTATTTATTTTGAGAGATAGAGGAGTACAAGCAGGGGAGGGGCAGAGAGAAAAGGAGAGACAGAGAATCCCAAGCAGTCTCTGTGCTGATAGCACAATGAGGGGCTAGATCCCACCAACCATGAGATCATGACCTGTGCAGAAATCAAGAGTCCAGTACTCAAATGACTGAACCACCCAGGCACCCTGAGATAGGCTTATTTTCAAAGCTATACACAGAACCAAATTTATACAAGCCTTGAAATATTTTAAGAAAAAAATATTTGTTTAAAAAGATTTGTCCAATGAATAACCCTTTTAGGAATAATCCATCATAAAGCATAAGTTTATAATAAATTAACAAGTTATGAATAAGGTAGCATTTCTCAAAGTTATTAATTGGAGTTTTTCAGTTATAACCACCAAAAATGAACTATGTTTAACTGAGCAAGAATCAAAATTTTTTAACAGTTAGCAGGCAGTGTACATTTCCTGGAATCGGAGAATGAATCTTAGAAATAGTTCAGAATCGGGGCACCTGGGTGGCTTAGTCGGTTAAGCGTCCGACTTTCGCTTAGGCCATGATCTCGCGGTTCGTGGGTTCGAGCCCCACGTCAGGCTCTATGCTGACTGCCAGCTCAGAGCCTGGAGCCTGTTTCAGTCTGTGACTCCCTCTCTCTCTGACCCTCCCCTGCTCATGCTGTCTCTCTCTCTCTCATAGAAATAAATAAAACATTAAAAAAAAAAAAAAGAAAAGAAATAGTTCAGAATCTAGGGCAGAAAATATAGATAGACAGATAGATAGTTTATATAGAAATAATCTTCAACAATTTCCCGCTTAGCCCTGACATCAACCTATTCATTTAAAATGTTAGATGATTAAATTATTGTGGAGCTTGAGTCACATTCCTTTGTTTAGGTGAAGTAGACATTTGCCTGCCCAGGATATAATTGATTCCTCAAATGACACCCTGATTACCATTTGAAGTAGTATCTCTCTGCATTAAGCATTGTCTTTACGCAAGGACATCCCTAGATGATCTCCTATTAAAATGGCATGCTTAGCTAGTCAGACACCTTGAAGTACTTTGAATCGTGAAGCAATGACAAAGAGGAGAAATCATCATTGTAGTCATGTGTTACAGCAGAATACTTTTTGAGTCATGAGGAATTTGGTTACTGAACAGAATGGCTGCTTTTTTCATACTATCCAATGACTTAAAGGCAAGACAATAACAAAAGACACACACATATGCTATACTTATAATTTAGTATTTGTTTATGTTTATATGTTTGCATTTTATTTGTTTTGAGTAATTTATTTCTGGTCTCCTAAATTTTGTTAAAAAACATGAACACATTTTGGTCTAAAATATTGTTATCTATTCTCCAGCCCCTCCTCCACCAAACCGATTTTATGTGGATTTTGGCTGCCTTTGCTATTTTTGTCTTTCCCATAGGTTACACAATTCTGAGATAGGATAATGATAAGCCATTGGAGAAATGTAAACTAAAATGAATTCCTGGGTATGAATCATTTTGGGGGCTAATATTATTCCACTTAAGAAGACTCAATTGATTTTTATGGAATTTCCTCAAATTTATTGATCAATTAAACAAAGCTGAAAATGACTAAATATTTTTTTCATTCCAAAATTATCAGGAAAGGGCAGATGAATCAAACCTGACTAAGTAAATATTCTTAGCTGAGACAAAAGAATACACAAATGGTGAAGCTTATCAATGTAAACAGATACATTTGCACATATTCAAACAAAAGGTACATACTATGTGGAATTGTTCAACTTACCTCTATCTGAAAGTCTGTCTTTGTTGGGTTTTAAATTTCCACATGACCTCAAGAGCAATCTCCACTGATTATTCTTTTGCTATAGAAGCACATTCTCTCTGAATTCTTAAACAGAGTGGAATGCAAAGAGTGCACGATTTAACTTTTTACCTATTATTTTTATCTTGTTATTAAATTAATATGCCAACATTTGAAGATATTATTTTTTAATTGGAGAATATTACAAGTAATTCTTATACTATCTAACTACCTCTTATTCTGTGTAAGATAAACTGAAAATTATTTTGATACAGTCATTATATTTAAAATTTTTTAATGATCGTTAAAGTATAATATTTAATATCAGTCTATCTCAAAAAAATCTGACTTATTTTGGCAATCTATTTCCTACCAATTTATAATTTCTAAAAGGACATTTCATAAATTTAAACAGTTTTAGAACAAGATATAATTTTAGGTGTAATCTAGTCCACTCTCCTTGTTTTACATATTAGGAGATTGAGGCTCTGAAAGAAAGCGTATACTAATTAATATTGACTAATTTGTATTAATTTTTAGGTTACTTATAACTCGTCTGACTCTAAATTAATAACTTTTTTAAACATTTATTTATTTTTGAGATACAGAGAGAGTGAGAGTATACATGCGAGCAGGGGAGGGGTAGAGAGAGAGGAAAAGAGAATCCCAAACAGGCTCCATGATGTCAGCCCAGAGCCCGGAGCAGAGCTCAGTCTCATGAACCATGAGATCATGACCTGAGCCCAAATCAAGTTAAGTTGCTGCTTAATTGACTGAGCTATACAGGCATCCCTAAATAAATAACTTGAAAGGAAAGTTAAAGGTTAAAAGAATTGGTGTAATAAAGGAAAATTTAAATAGGCTCAACAGGAGAAAGAAATTATAGGTTAATATTTACACATTAATTAAATGTAATTGTGAAAGTATAGGATAAAAACATACATAATAACAAATTGAGTTGAAAATGTGAGGTTTTAATTTTTTTAACGTTTTATTTCTGAGAGAGGGAGACAACATGAGCAGCGGAGGCTTAGAGAGAAAGGAAGGTACAGAATCTGAAGAAGACTCCAGGCTCTGAACTAGCTGTTAGCACAGAGCCTGACGCGGGGCTCGAACCCATGATGCGTGAGGTCATGACCTAAGCCAAAGTAGGTTGCTCAACCAACTGAGCCACTCAGGCCCCCTGAAAATGTGGGTTTTTATGCTAAACAAAATTACCAGAGAAAGACAAATACCACATGATTTCACTCATATGTGGAATTTAAGAAATAAAACAGATGAACATAGGGGAAGAGGGAAAAAAGAGAGAGGTAAACCATAAGAGACTCTTAACTATAGAGAATGAACTGAGAGTTGATGAAGGTGATGTGGGTGGGGGATGGGCTAAAAGGGTGATGGGTATTAAGGATGGCACTTGTGATGAGTACTGATGTTCTATGTAAAAGATGTATCACTGAATTCTACTCCTGAAACCAGTATTACTCTATACGTTAACTAAAATTTAACTAAAAAATTAATAAAATCTAAAAAGAAAAGAAAATATGATCATTTTGTGACATAAAATACAAAATAACTGAATAAAGTATTTTAAACAATCATAATATATTAAACAGGCATTCAACTTCAGTTTGATCAAGGATATACTTATAAATTACACTGTTTTTTTTAAAGATAGCCTATGGCAGTTTAGAATTCATGATCTAATACTCAATCTAGGCTTTTGGATTTTTTTGTCAATTAAATGAGAAGCCTTTAAGATTACATTTATAAATCCTTGTGTCTACATCTAAGAGTCACTTCTTTTCTTAAGGTGTCACTTAAGAATCCCTCATACACTTGACATCTATTGATCTCATCTACTTAATGGTTTTCTTTTCCACTATAAATCTATGTCCTGGTCTTATTTCAAAATGATAATGACTCTCTCAATTTTCTTTTATCTCAAAAAGAATTAACTATGACATTTTAACATTCAAGCTGGACAGAAATATAATTAGATATCATTTCAGCTACTCAAGTAAATTACCCTGCTTTTTACAGGTGTAAGCATGGACAAACATTCCAGAAATAGCAACCACTTACTTGAGAATGGATAAATATCAATTTAATATGGACTGGGACGTCCTAACAGTGACATCATATTTGTTATCTCATGCCCCTGTACCTGAACCCACAAGCTTCTCCTCACAAACCCCAATATTTAAGTTTTTCATTCACACAACTTTCCAATATTCCTTCACTGATTATGAAGGAAGAAGGGAGTGAATATTATAATAAATTCTGATACTACTCTTTGGTAGCTACACCAAAATACCTTCTTATGCAAGCTAGGAGTTTCAGGACCAAATAAAGGAATTAGGAAACTGGGAGAATTTTCTACTGTCATTGTGACAAGAATTATTCCAAGGTGAATAGGGAGCAGCTAAGAAGCAAGTGATTTAGAATGAAGGGAAATTTTATAGAACTGTCCTTAGTTACTGTTTAAATATTTGTATAATAAAAATTACACGAAGAGAATCCTAGGATAGATAGGTGGGAAGGAGCTACAGAGATGCAAATACAACTGCAAGTTCTCTTTCCAAGCCCATCATGATGCAAAAGAGTGAGGCTGCACAGTTAATTGATGCCTGGCAGTTTGAAGACCATGTCAGTTTGGCAATATGTCTCTGCCATTATGCTACTGCTTCCTTACACACTAGGTCTAAGTATTCAAAGTAACATATCATGTATAAAAAACTAGATGACAATTAAAACTAAGAAAGTAATTAACATTCCAGAATACTGTTTAGTTTCCAAGTCCTAGACCAAATGTCAATTGTCCTCCATCCATATGATTGAAAGCGCAGTAAAAGGTAAAGAGAACGAAGATGAAATCACAGTGAGAAATAATCAAATTTCATTAATCATCAATAAATAAAATTAAGAATATGTTACACGTACACATTTTAAATTGTGACTAAAAGTATGTGTATAATTACTGAACTTAAAGCTTTCATGTGAATAGCTCTTTAAAATACTGCTTATTGACATCCAGATGGCCAACAGACACATGAAACGATGCTCAGCATCCCTCCTCATCAGGGAAATACAAATCAAAACCACACTGAGATACCACCTCACACCAGTCAGAGTGGCTAAAATGAGCAAATCAGAGAACTCTAGATGCTGGTGAGGATGTGGAGAAACGGGCACCCTCCTACACTGTTGGTGGGAATGTAAACTGGTACAGCCCCTCTGGAAAACAGTGTGGAGGTTCCTCAGGAAACTAACAATAGAACTCCCCCATGACCCAGCAATAGCACTGCTAGGAATTTACCCAAGGGATACAGAAATGCTGAGGCATAGGAGCACATGTACCCCAATGTTCATGGCAGCACTCTCCACAATAGCTAAAACATGGAAAGAGCCTAAATGTCCATCAACAGATGAATGGATCAAGAAGATGTGGTTTATCTATACGATGGAATACTACATGGCAATGAGAAACAATGAAATCTGGCCATGTGTAGCAACATGGATGGACCTTGAGGGTGTTATGCTGAGCGAAATAAGTCAGGCAGAGAAGGACAAATATCATATGTTTGCACGTATAGGAGGATTAGGAGGAACTTGATGGAGGAACAAGGGGCAGAAGAAGGGGGGAAATGGTGGCGGAAAGGGAGAGAGGCAAACCATGAGAGACTCTTGAATGCTGACAAAAACTGAGGACTGATGGATGTGGGGGGAGGAGGGATGGGCATGGAGGAGGGCATGTAGGGATGAGCACTGAGTGTTATGTGGAAACTAATTTGACAATAAACTATTTGTAAAAAAAAAAAAAAAAAAGAGTAGTTGCCTAATTATATTTATTTTTTTTAAAAAATGGAAATAGCACTGATATGTATCAATGGGAAGATTATAGATGGTATTTGAAAACATAAGAATGGTAAGGATTGCCTACATGAAGAGTCACTAATGCTGAATCTAGAGAAACTGAAATTTTTCAATTTTTTTTAACTTTTGTTAAAAAATGCAACAATAGTGAACTAATATGGTGAAATAGAAATTTAAAAAAAAAACCCAAGAACATATGCATGGGTAGTGAGAGTACTGTCAGCTATCAGCCATTCAGGCTCTTCCCTTCTCTGCCAAACTTACTTCCTCTGACTGGAGTGAGCCCATGCCAGTCAGTCCTTACCATGTGAGTGTGATCATGGTTGTCATCACGCCTAGAGTTTGTAGGACATTAGCTAATTCTTGTGTCTTTTGCTTCAGCAACATGGAGAAATTTCTCAGAGTAAAGTAAAACAAAATGCACTAGCTTCAAATATGAATTATTTAGAAGAAAGGTATCAGTAAAGAAGGCTATGATCAATATTTTGGTGATGTAAGAATAACAAGATAACTGAACTCATAAGTACAATTGAATAAACTAAAAAGTAGATGCAATCAAAGACAGTCAGAACATCAACAGCTTCAAACAAGATATAAACAAACCAGGAAACAGCTTTTGTTTCTTAGTGGACTGCCACTAGGTGAAATAGTTCATAAGTTAAATGTAACAATTCAAAATATAACATGGTCTCCTTTAAATAATACGAGGACATGCTCCATTTTCCTTCAGTAAGTGTCTGCAATGATGGTCATGATTATATAAAATTTATTATACTACTTAATGAAGGAAACAAATAAATAAAATTACCAGAGACTATCTTCCAAACCAATATATGGTGCTAAGTGTTGAGTTCCCAGATTGGTACCATTAATTTTTACATGACATGCAGTGATAAGCTAATTAAAACACCAGAAAAATGTTTATCTCATAGGATTTTGCACGAGAACAAAGTGCCCAAATCTGAAGACTGTGCCACTATGCCCACAATGGAACTGTTTAAACTTCCCATGTACATATTTGCTTTGTAACAAGTGGATAAGTACAACAAAATCACCTTTTTTTAGAGTTTTTATTTAAAGTTCTGTTAACACACAAAATAGTATTGGTTTCAGGTATAGAACTTACTGATTCATCACTTACATACAAAACCCAGTGCTCTTCATAAGTGCCCTCCTTCATACTCATCACCCATTTAATCCATCCTCCAGTAATGTTCAGTTTGTTCTCTATGATTAAGAATTTGTTTCTTGGTTGACCCCTATTTTTTTCCCATATGTTCCTCTGCTTTTTTATTTTCTCAAATTCCACACATGGGTGAAATCATACGACCTCAGTACGTATAGTATCAGCATATTATGCAACCATAGTTTCTATAGCTCCAAACTGTCATTATAGAAGACAATGAGAAATAAGAAGAGTAATATTCAGAGACCTACGTATTTGTTTAATATGATGCAGTGTGGTATGCTTTTAAGAATCTTAAAACCATGAGAATTACTGAGGGAAATTGGCTGTTGAATATCACTTTCAAGTTAGTAAGATAAAAATTTTCATGAATCTCTTGAACATTAAAATGTCCTCTCGACACTGTAAGGTGAAATTACAATTACTAGCATTTCTGTCAACAGATATTGTTAAACATACGGCTTATAAAGCTGGAAATATTGTTCAGCAAAACAATATGAACAAATAAAGAAAATGTAAAAATTATTTTCGATCTTAGATTTTAATCCCAAATTTTCAAGCATTTCAAATTTCATAAAAATGAAGAATGATATTTGATAAAACTACAATTTTATCTTACAGTCTTTTTGTGTTTTTTAATTTATTTTTGAGAGAGAGAGAACATGAACAGGTGAGGGGCAGAGAGAGAGGGGGACAGAGGTTCTAAAGCGGGCTCTGTGCTGACCGCAGTGAGCCTGATGTGGGGCTAAAATTCATGAACTATGAGATCATGACCTGAGCTGAAATCAGAAACTCAACTGAAAAAGCCACTCAGATGCTCCTATCTTATGTTTATACAAGGGTTTAGATAAATAATATATATATTAGTGTCTTACATGGCTTCCTGGAAGATTGTGTAACTTCAAGTTCCAGGTGGAGAATTATTTTCTCTTCTCCTAATTTTGGTCTCCCAGATCACAGTCCTACCTGTCTACATACTTTCAAAAATATCCTCACGTCCATCACTTATATCCTATAATTACTGATTAACCAAGTATCGATTTAGATTTAGATTCCCTATCATTTTGTTCTAATAACTTGTCATAAAATTCTCTTTTCCTTTTATTTTAACTAGTTTCACCTTACAGATTTTAAGTAGTATTTGTAAATATGCACGTTATTTTCAAGAAACTGTCATTAATTTTTAAAAATACATTTAAGAATAGAACTGGTTGGGGCACCTGGGACCCTCAGGCAGTTAGGCAACCACCTTCAGCTCAGATTATGATTTCCCAGTTCATGGGTTTGAGCCCTGCCTGGAAACTGCTTTAGATTCTGTCTTCCCCTCCCATACTTGGACTCTGTCTCTGTCTCTCTCAAAAATGAATAAACATTTAAAAAATATATAAAACAACAGAAGTGCTATTTATCATTAAATTGGTAGCTTTTGGTACGTTTAGTAGTACATGGTGGGATGTTGGATTGCTTTAGAATCTAAGTTCTGATTTCTTGCTAACATGAACTGCCATTGCTTAAAATCTGACAAATAGTTATTTCTTATATTTAAAAATTTTTTTAATGTTTTATTTATTTCTGAGAGAGAGAAAGAGAGAGAGACAGCATGAGCAGGGGAGGGTCAGAGAGAGAGGGAGACAAAGAATCTGAAACAGGCTCCAGGCTCTGAGCTGGCAGTCAGCACAGAGCCCGACACAGGGCTCGAACCCACGAACCATGAGATCATGACCTGAGCCCAAGTCAGATGCCCAACCAACTGAACCACCCAGGCGCCCCCAGTTATTTCTTATATTACCATCCATTTTTATGTGTCTCTTGAATAGATCTGCATTTGAAAGTAGGCAATTCTAATAATTTTCTAAAGAAATTGTAATCTACAAAAGCAAAAGAATTTCAAATATTCTTACAAAATTCAACTTTCTACAAATACACTTAAAAATTAAGAACTTCTTACATCCAATTTGTAGACCATTATGATAGGGACATCTTTGCTGTAATCATAAGTGAAATAGACCCCAGAGTTGCACCAGCATCTTATTATCTTAGCTAACTTCCACTGTGTATGAATGGCTAATTTGTTCTTTCTTGGAAATAAAATCCTTGTACTTCAACCAAGGGGATGACTAAAGTACAAGGATTTGTTGTGTTAGGTTTGACCCAGGTCAATATTTACTGATACCATCAATGCTAGTGAACTTTCATCATGGGCCACTGGCTCAAGTTCTATCCCTTGACTACTTGGTCAGTATGTTTCTCTGTGTGTAACTGCTTTACAAGTCTAACACTCAGTAAAAACAGCTAATATCAATGCCTGCCTGGGGTCTTTGGGAACGTCTATATTCCTCCTGCACCACACATCTGCCAAAAGTAAGCAGCGGGAACTCAGCAACTGTTTACACACCACATAACCTCCTTTTCCTATAGGTGACCCTATTTGATAAAGGGATTCATCTGTGTGGTGATCTCTGGGATTTTCAAACACAGAACAGAACACAGGTCTTGTCTGTATTTGACACTCTTCCAAATAAATCTGTAAACATACCCCCACTGGATTTTTGTACAAAAGGGTAAAACCAGAACATATGTATCTCGCTAGCTGCTTCCTTTAACCTTTAATTTTGTCTTCAACCTTTTCACCCTGAATCTCTTTTAAAAAATGGCTTCTTTCACACTTTCCTTCCTGTCCATCTTTCTTTCTTCTTAAGGAGTTACCACACACTCCCCTATCTTTCCTATGCCCAATTGTTGCTAGGAAAAGAAAAAGATATGAGAGGGAAATGGTGGTGGGGATGGAGGGAGAAAGTCTTAGCTTTGTTTCTGAGTTATAAATATTATCTCCATTGCACATGACACTTTTCTTGGGAAAGAAACATTTTCTAGAGTAGGAGTGATGACCAGAGCATATGACACAGAGCTTACTATAAAATATGCACTCCAAAAACACTGATATAGTGAGACAAATTAAAAATAAGACAAATAAACAACTATACAGTGATTATATTTTTTTATATTTTTAAAACAATTTCTAAATGTTATTTATTGTTATTTATTTATTTATCAGAAGTCATTATTCTTTCCTCTTTGGTTATATATACCTTACTTTTAACAAACAGTCTTGCTTTTTTTCAGTCTCTATAAATAATATTTCACAAAAACATTTAGCAACTATAGCAAATCATAATCCTAAAAGTATCAATGTTGCAACTCAAAAGTTAATGACAGAATAAGTCATTCAAGGTAATGTAATTTAATAATAATGTGACAAGAAATAAATTGGCTTTGCAGATAGATACAAGGACACAAACAAGCAATGTTATTCTCTTTTCTGATTGAAATTTCATTCCGTGTCAAAAAAATTACTACATTATAATTTGTGGGGATATTTATCTAAGATAAGCATAAGATATTCTTGAAAGATACCTCTGTTCTTTTTAAATAATTTTATAGTAGATCATGCAATTCAAATTTAAGCTTCACAGTGGATCTTCCATGCAACGCATTAAAATTGGTATTTTGACAACATAAAGGGTTATCTGCATTTTATAGTCACTTAATAAAAATTTGAGAACTTGCCAAGGCCAAGATTTTGCCTTTTTCAAGGAGATAAATGTCTTAATAAAACTCCCTTTCATCTTCATCTTAGTTTGAGATGCATGCCTGGTACTTCATCTGAATGCAAAGTTCTACATAACAGTAATAGCTAGTCTGTAAAGCTTGATTTCTTAAATCTCTATACTAGGCTAGGTGCTGTAACCACTAGTAATTAAGTAATGGATTTAAAACAACGTATTTGAAAGTTAAAAATTAAAGACATGGACAAAAGGAAGATGAGTTAAATATAGATTTTCTTAAAATTGCTGTGCTAATTATATGTCTCCATTTACTAATAAGCGATAATGACCAATTAAAATGCATTACTAGTCAAATTAGTGGTTAGAATCATGTACAGCATTTAAATTAACATGTTTTAAAATGCTAAATTATTTTAAATGGTTTTATGGATAATAACATTGGCAATGAATGCTATAGAAATAGTTTTCTACTACCCCAAATTAGTTTAAATATTAAATATTTGAGAAGAGTATTGAGTAAAATTAATCCCATGTTTTAGCTTCATGTTTCTTAATGAAGCTAAAACTCATCACTACTTCTTTGTACCATTTGTTACCACACACACACACACACACACACACACACACACACAGGCATGCACACATCTCTTCTAAAGGTAAAAGAAGACTGATGATTTCAATATAAATTTTATGAGACATATTGCCTATACTGTGAAGCCTTGGCATTGATGTATCCCTAGCTCCTTGAAATGCTTAGTACAATTAGATGCTCAATAAATATTTGTTAAATGAATAAATGAATGAAGGGTTTGCTATATGTCATGGTTTTGACAAACTGCTGGTAAGATATTAAACTATTTATTATTTGTGTATATGATTCATAATTATTTTACTTTATTTGAGAGAGAGAGACCATGAGTGAGGAAGAGGGGCAAAAGAAGAGAGAGAATCCAGAGCAGCCCCCATGCTCAGCATGGAGGCTGGTGGGGCTCGATCCCACAATCCTGGGATCAAAACCTGAGCCACAATCAAAAGTCAGTGCTCAAATGACTGAGCCACCCAGGCACCCCATTTCACTTTATATTTTTTAACTATGATTTCTGTTTTCTATTTTTGATGCAAGTAATATGGAATAAAATGTTCTCTGAGCCATGTTTTAAAATTCTCGTCTGTTTATTTCTGAGAAACCTACATACTGTTTTCCAGAGTGGCTACACCAGTTTGCATCCCCACTCTGGAAAATCATGTGAAGGTTCCTCAAAAAGTTAAAAATAGAACTACCCTATGATCCAGCAATTGTACTGCTAGGTTTTTACTCCAAAATACAAAAAATATTAATTCAAAGGGATACATGAGCCCTGATGTTTATAGCAACATTGTCTATAATAGCCAAATTATAGAAAGAGGCCAAGTATCTATGAACTGATGAATGGCTAAAGATACACACACACACATACACACACACACACACACACACACACACACACACAGAGGAATATTATTGAGCCATAAAAAAGAATGAAATCTTGCCATTTGCAATGACATAGATGGAACTAGAGTGTTATGCCAAGCGAAACAAGTCAGAGAAATACAAACACCATATGATTTTACACACATGTTGAATTTTAGAAACAAAACAAATGAGCAAAGAAAAAGAGAGAGAAAGAGGCAAACCAAGAAACAGACTCTTAACTATAGAGAATAAACTGATGTTTACCAGAGGGGAGGTGGATGGGCAGTTGGGTGAAAGAGGTGATGGGGATTTAGGAGTGCAATTGTGTGAACATCATGTGTTGGATGGAAATGTTGAATCACTATACTGTACACTTGAAACTAATATTACACTGTATATTAACTGGAATTTGAATAAAAACTAAACTAAAATTCTGATTTCAAAAGACTATTAAAAATACAGAGCCTCATATATTTTCTCTTCAATTTCTCTACTTCTAATTTTTATGCTATGAAGAATTAAATACTGAAATGCATTCCTCCTCTTTTCTTTTTATAACACACAGTTTTAAAAAAAAAACATTGATTTCTATTGCTCTGTACTATCATGCTATGAGTAAGAACAATTTATTCCATATTGCTTCAACAATAACTGACAATAATATATATGCTTTTTACAGCTGATGATGTTTAATGAAGTGCATTTTTCAACTGAACTATAAATTCAGGTAGGATCAGATGCTACTGTTTCCCCTCTTCTGATACTGAAATTGGGAATAAGTGATAGTTTAATAACCTATCAATTTTTAACTGCCAGATTTCACAGTTCTGATATAAACTCAAACTCCTGCTTAGACCTGAAATACCTCTTTCCCTAGTTAGGTGCTGCCCTCTAAAGATGATCTCGAATTATTTTCAACTGGAAATCAGGGTTTTTTTAATATTGTTGTCTTTCTGGATGTAACAGGTAATTTTCTACTTTGAACATAGTCTTACAGTAAGTAGAATTACAAATTTTAGGAAACTCTTTATGAAAAAAATCAACCTTTACTGATTTTTTAAATGAATTTCTAATAAATGGTTTTAAGTTGTTAGCATATTTTATTTTACTTAACATAAGATAATAAAATATCTTTTTTGAGAAATTAGAATAAATTGAGTCAATCATTAATAGTATGCTTTATAAAAATTAATTTACAGGTTATTATACATGCTAGATGTGATATATGTAAATAATTTTAAATGTATTTTGAAATATTTTATGACTAGTTTTTGAAAATAAATCAAATATGTATGTTAGGAAGATAGACAAACATTTATAAAAGAGAATTATGAAAATACCTTCAGTATTATAGTGAATATATAATTCACTATATAATTCACAATATTATTCATTGTGTAATAAATCTGTTCAACAGTTTTAATTTCATCAAGTGAAAACTTCATGAGCTAATGTTACAAAAGGATTTTCTTTGGGGACACTGATTTTTTTTTTAATCCTATTTTATGTATTTAAATGCCAACTTATGGATCAATACCTTTAGTTTGTATATGTGATATCATGCTACTTTGATCAGTTATAATGCATAGTCTAGTTCTGGTTTAATTCACTAGACATTTTCAACTATGATGGTATTTTTTTTTACTTTAATACTCAGTTTGAAGAAAATTAATTGGATGATTTTTCAGCTTTTGAATAAATATTATCAAAAAGGTTTTAAAATATTTTAACTGATCAGAAATTTTAATTATTCAATAAATACTATTTATAAAATGTGCAACAAGCTATATACTTAGGGGACTGGTTGACTTGTGTCATAATGTTTATCATACACAGAAAAAAGTAAATTAAAATTACTTAGCAAGCAACTGAATTTTAGAATAATAAGTTTTTATATTCATACTAAAACGTGTGTTGCCTACCTGAAACTTTATTAAAGTAACACTATTTGCACAAATTCAAAGAAAATGTTAGTTCCACTTTATGATGTATAGGCTATTCTAGTAAAATTTGTAACAAGTAAGACATGTTTTTTTAATTTAAGTATAGTTGCACACAATGTTACATTACTACAGGTGTACAACATGGTGATTAGACAACTCTGTAACTTAATGCTATGCTTACAAGTATAGCTACCATCTGTCACCATACAATACTATAACAATACCATGGGCTAATTTCCTAGGCTTAGTGAATAGGTGGTTTTAAGCAGTTAGAATGTATATTACATTAAAGGAAAAGAAAATTAAGTGAGAAAAATCTATATATTCATGTTACTTAACAGTTAGGATAGTTTTTTCTAAACTCAAGTCTCAAATTTTTAATCTTATCTATACCAAGCTGTAGAAATTACATTTGTAATGGTAAAATCAACAGAAATGATTCTGAAATAAATTTTGTATAAAAATTTAAATATTAAACTCTTAAAACTTAACTGAATTTCATCATACCTCTGTATGTGCGTGTATGTGTGTGCACGCGCACGAGTATGTATGTTTCTAACAAAGCTAAAAATTATATCACAAGTAATTAATGGGCCTGCACTTTATGATGACATTTAAGAATATAAGTTAAATAAAGATGTATTCTGAGGTCAAACAAAACATGTGAGGAAAGGGAAAATAAAATTAATTTGTTATAAAATGTTGCTTTTATTTAAATGTTTTGATTACCATCAAGTAACTTAATAAAGTCCTTTCCTCTCTGTCTCTGTGTCTCTTTTTCTTTCTCTTCTCTAGTACATATAGAAAATACTCTTGAAAAAATAAATGATCTCCAAAATCTAAGTGCAGGAGCACCTAGGTGGTTCAGTCCCTTACACCAGTCATGATCTCAGGTCATAATCTCATGGGGTTGTGGGATTGAACCACATGCCAGGCTCTGTGCTGACAGTGCAGAGCCTGCTTGGGATTCTCTCTCTCTCTCTCTCTCTCTCTCTCCATCTCTCTCTGCTCCTCCTCTGCTTGCATGCACTCTCTCTCTCTCTCAAAATAAATAAACTTAAAAAATATATACTAAGTGCAGCTTTATGATCATTCCATGTCCATATCCAGCTGTGAACTGGTAAAGCAAATGCATAATAATCTTTTGGTCTCAAAATCTTCTAAGTTTTTTGAAGTATATAAAACGTATTTTCTCAATAGATTATAATTTATAACAAACCAAGCATGTATTACTCATTTTATTTTCCCAATAATATGTGAGCTAGATATTATTGTCTCTCCATTTTTTAGGTGTAAGAATTGATACATAAAATATCTAAGCAACTTATTCACATTTATTAGAAGTAGAAAGAAAGAACTCAATTACACAACAACAAAAATTCACTTACTTCTTTCAACTTTCCAAAGAAGTGGTCATTATTTCTCTCACTGTTCTGTTAAAAGAATTAAAATATACAGATTTTTATGCATTATATAAAGGCTAGCAACTTAAAATCTATTTAATTTGTTTATGAGCTGGATGCATTAAGTGTACTGCAGGTATGCCTGAATAAAATAGCCCAATTCTTCTCCCACTTGAAATTCTTAGCCAAGAAACATTTTATTAGAAAAGTAAAGTATAAGGTTATTCTGCTCACTCTATGAAGAAGATTAAACAGCTACTGTATGAAAGTATTAGGGATGAGATTACTTTAAGATCCAGAAAAGAACTTCAGACAGCTCATAATAGATTGGTTCTAAACCTACGTAGGCAGGAAGCTAAAAACAAATTCAAGATTGATTTAGCTGTAGAACTAGCTGCAAGATAAGAACAAGACAATAATACTAAACTTCTAAACTTGGCAAGAGGTTATAGGTGTTTTGTACATTACTGAATACTGATCAATTTTTATCTGTTTATAAAAAGAGAGTTTAAAAAGCACATGGTAATAAAGCTACTGGGACTGCTAAATGATTTTAAAGTTAAACAATACACCCTTATGCATTACTTCAAATTTTAAATTTCTATAAATAAATGAAACTTAATAAATGATCTGATATTATATATTTTAGTTATAATACTCAATAGCTAGTCTTTCAGAAGGGAATACAATCTCCAATAAATACCTGACAGTATTATTTCATAATTGAAAAAAAAAAGGCATAACTGTTCCCTTAGGGACATTTATTTCACGTATATTTCTTGAAGTATACTTTTCTTCAAATGGAAATAATTATATCAAGAGCTTAAGGTACGTTAAGTACAAAGTAATGACGAAAAAAACACAAAACAAAAACATGTTTTGTTTTGCTTACAGACTTAAATTCTAGTGAGGAGGTACAGTCATTAAGCTAAGTAAATAAGTAAAACTTGTACTATGTTATATGATGATATAAAATATGAATAAAAAAGGAGAAAGCAAATTGTTACAGCCAATTGCAGGCTGATTGCAGCTATAAATGTCATGGGCAGAGAAGGTCTCACTGAGAAGGTGAAATGAAAAACAAACAATAGACTAAGAAAAAATACTTGTAACATATCTGATTAAAATCTCTTATACATCAATAATAAGATAAACAGTATAATAGAAATGGATAAAAGATATGAAGAAACATTTTACTGATGAAGATATGCAAATGGTTAAAGGAGACATGAAAAGATACTCAATATCACTAGTCATTAGGGAAATATAAATCAAAAACTACAATAAGAGACCATTTCCTACCTGTTAGCATGGCTATAATAATGATAAGGGATTACATACACTGCTGGTGAGAATGTAAAATGGTATAGCCACTTTGCAAAATAATCACCAAGCACAAAATTACCATACAGCCCAGAAATCCCAATTCTAGCTACAAACTTATGAGGAATGTAAACTTATTTCCACACAGTTTTGTACATGAATGCTTACAGAAGCATTACTCATAGTGTCCAAAGAATGGAAATAACCTAAATTTTAACAATTAGTAAATAGTAAATCCCATACAATGGAATACTATTTAGCAATGAAACAGAATAAGCTACTGATGCATGGTACCTCATGGAAGAATCTCAAAAACATTATATGAAATGAAATGTGATAGATACCATATTATATGAAATGTCCAGAAAAGTATAATTTATAAAAACAAAAATTAGATCAGTGTTCTCTTGAGGTTGGACTAGAAATGGAGAGTGACTTTACATAGGTATGAGAGATCTTATCAGTGGACAAAAATGTTCTACAATGATTTTTGGTCATGGTTCCTGTACTCAGTAAAGCCACTGAAATAATCAAATTGAACATTTGATGTGAATTGAGTATTATTATATGCAAAACATACCTCAATAAATTTTTTATTTTTTTAAAGACTGAAGATTATCCCACGTAAAAGGATAGAAATACCTTGTATAATGCAGTAGTCATTTGGTATCTATGACAATTTAAATTTAAACTAATTTAAATAAAATGAAATTAAAAATTAGATTTCTTGGTGGTACTATCAGATTTCAAGCACTCAGTGGATGTATGTGGCTAGTAACTATACTACAGACACCAAAAATGTAGAATATTTCCATGGAAAAAAGAAATATCTTTGGGCTATTGCTATTAGAGAAACCAAGGTAGTAATGATGAAGTCAGTGAGAAGTGCTGAGACTCAAGACATATCTTGAAGACAGAATATGTGATGCATTATTTGTAGACATAAGACCAAAGGACATTAAACCAATACTCAAGGTTTGGGCTGAAGGTAAAAACAGTGTAGAATTTCTATAAATTGAAATTGTTAAGAATGCAGTAGGAGTAAGTATGGAGGTGGAGCAATTAACCACACAGCTGGCTTTAGGCATGCACACGGTATATATATATATATATATACCGTGTGCATGTATATATATATATAACATGTCCATTGATAGTCATGATCAACTAGAGAGAAAACAAGAGAAAAAAACTACTGTTCTGATACTCTTGAAGACAGGGGGGACTGACATAATATACAAGTGAAAATGGGACTCTTCCAAGAGTTTGGGTAGCTCGTGAAGAGCAATCAGATTGAGTGGATGGTCAGGATATAGACATGTGCGAAAATGTGTTGAATTACACTAGAGTGCTGGTAGATATTCTCTTCTAATTATTTCTCTTGCCTGGATAATGGAAAAGTCAAAGTCAAAAGTTCTGGAGGTCTGTTTCACAAAAACATAAATATAGTTAACACTTCTAATCTATACACTTAAAAATGATTAAGATGATAAATTTTATGATACATCTTTTTTTACCACAATTAAAAATGTCAATATCATCAGCCAACAGTGAGAAGAAAGGAAAGTTATTGGAACTTTCAAGAGAGAGAAAAACTCAGAGGACAGTGAACAATGAATAGATAAGGAGAGAATAATATGACTGCTGAGGCATCTAAGAACTTCACTTAACTCTATGTAAAGTTAGTGATATAAATAAAATAAGTCCAGTCAGCATGTTTTCCCCCCCAACTCTGGCCATCCATATAAGAGCAGACATAGAGAAGTAGACGTTATAAAGAGGCACTACTGCATAGAGCTAACTAACTGGAATGGAGGTAATGCAAAATAAGTACAACAAGAGATAAAGTGATTCGAGCAGGTTGGAGATGTATATAAATGATAATTATAAATTCTTGTGAAATTTAAACTGAGATATTAAGACTGTGGATATATCCAAGTGGTGAGGTAAAAGTTGTAGTATCTGTGGCATATTGGTCCTGGTGGGTTATATGAATCTTCACGGTCATGGAGGGAATGAATGGTAAATATAAATGTTATGGGTAAAGATTAAGACATATAAAATTGAAACTACTTAGATGATAGCATTATTTGTAAAGACAGTTTCAGGAGTAGAAGGCTGTGGTAGGGTGGTGGACTATATCATTAAATGAAGGCCAGGCTTTGCAAGTGTCAACTAGTAGTAGATACTAAAATCACCAGCAATTATAAGAGGAAGTGTTTTGGAGACAATGGCAATAAGAAGGAAATAAAGTCTTTTCAATGTTTGTTTTTTATTTTGAGAGAGAGAGACAGGAGACTCTGTGTGTGTGTGTGTGTGTGTGTGTGTGTGTGTGTGTGTGTATGTGTGTATGTATGAGTGGGGGAAGGAAAGAGAGAGAGAGAGAGAGAGAGAATCTCAAGAAGGCTCTGCACTGTCAGCATAGGGCCTGACATGGGGCTTGGTCTCACTTCCTCAAGATCATGATCTGAGCTAAAATCAAGAATCAGATACTCTACCAACTAAGCCATCCAGCTGCCCCCAGAAATAAAGTCTTTAAGATGAAGTATAATATTGCTGTTAGCAGAGAATTCCAACAAAAGCTTTAATGGATCTAGATAGTAGAATCTAAAGATATAAGATTAAAAGATAGGGATTTCTAGAAAGGACGAATGGAAATTTATTTAAAAGCAGCAATGAGAAAGAGGATTGCTCTCCTATACTTAGGCCCATTGACAGAAGGTGCAGTGGAGGAAAGCTTACTCTATTTGAACAATCTGCAGGAGGAATGCCTTCTGGAGAGAAGCAGATTTCAGTTACAGCCAGAAAATGACTATTCTCTAATATATTTTCTACTGAAAAATATATTGTGTCATTGTAATCTGATGTTAATTGACTTTATTAGTTTAAAAGTTCATACAGACTCATTCTACCAAAAGCATATCAAGGAGGAAAAGTCTGAGATTTTAAAAGGCCAAAACACAAGTTTTATACTATTTTTATCCTTACTTACAAAGATCAAGAAAAGTATTGCTTCAACAGAAATAAATACTGAAAGACCTTCTTTCATACTGGAAATTGCACATTTTGTGTGTAAGCGTAATGGTCTTACTCTATGGGTTATGGCTTGTAAAAAAGACACATTTTTAAACATTCCTGAAATAGAAGCTGGGTTATAAAATTATAAAGCATGTTTGGAAACCTCAAGTTAGGTAATTTTTCAAAGATTCTAAGGTTTTAAAACATTTCTGCTATGTATCAAATCCGAAAAATGACAAATTAAAAGTAAAGTAAAACTTCTAAGGAGTGTAACTGACATCTAATAGCCTTAGGTACTCATTGTCCAGAAAAACAAATGTTAAATGTAGTATCAAGTTAAATAAGTAGTAATTTATGAGTTAACCTTAATTCATACATCTAAATACCATATTTTAATGTAATAAAATTATCCTACCAAATGCAAGATTTTTATTCAACTCAAATTTTCATCTGACAAAATGATATAACTTTTCTTTTTAAAATGAATATTCTGTATCTACAATTACTTACAATTATATACAATTTGGGGAATAAAACTTCTTTATATAGACTAAACCCTGTTATCTCATTTAAGGTTTATCTGTTGGGTCTATAAAGATGCTAGATTAGGTGATGATTTCTATTCTTCTTCTGCAGTATCTTCAAGTGGAAAGGTCTCTAACTGTCTTGTTATCATGAGTACGTTTTGAACATGTATAAGAGGGCAAGGCCCTTGATTATGGTGAAATAACAAGACAGGTGAAATCTGTGTTCTTGAATGATCAGTGGAACAGATTTATCCCACCAACTAAGACTACTCTTCTCAGGTATATTACACAGGAGAGATATACACTGTTAGACACTTTAGATATTTTTGTACTCCTGAAAAAAAAAAAAGAGCTGGGGTAATGGTATTTCCTTCCTGTGCTGAGAAAAAAAAGTCACAATATTCTTGGGAAGAGTAAATTTTCACTGTTGACTGACTGACTGTTTACTTTGTGACAGATTGAGGTAATTCACTTACCATAAAATTCACCCAATTAAAGTCTACATTTAAATGTATTTTAGCATAATTACAAAGTTGTGCAGCCAAGAACACAATTAATTTAAAACATTTTCATTATACCAAAAAGAAAGCCCTTCCCCTTTGGAAGTCACAACAGACAACCTCTATTTCCAGCCATAGGCAATAGCTAGTCTACCCTCTCTCTGTCTTTATAGCTTTGTCTATTCCTTATATTCCATATAAATGGGATCTTTTAATTTGTGGCCCTCTGTGAATAGGTTTTTTTCACAAACCATTCTTTTAGGATTCATCCATGTTGTAGCAGTGGTCAGTACTTCATTTCTTTTTATGACAAATAATATTTCATTGTAGGACATACCATATTTTATTGATCTGTTTATCAGTTGATGGAAATTGGTTTTGTTTTGTTTTGTTTCACTTTTAGGTTATTGTGAGTAATGCTGCCATGGACACTTCTGTGCAAATGTCTGTGTGACATATGTTTTCATTTACCTCAGGTATATACTAAAAAGTGGAATAGTGGGATCATGTGCTGACTGTATGTTTAACCTTCTTAGGAAGAGACAGACTATTTTCCAAAGTGACTGTAGCATTTTACATTCCCACCAGACATGGGAATATAATTTTCCACATCCTTAAACTTCCTGTCTCTTTGACTATAGTCATCCTAGTGAGTTTGAAGTGTTATTTGATTATGGTAAGAATATATTTATTAAATCAACTTAGCCTTTACCCTAATCAATAAACCTTTTTATCTTGATGGTCATTATAATTCTTGAAAGAGAACAAGAAAAATAAAATGGGCACAGAAACAAGATAACAGTTGGAAAGGTACTGTTGTAAAAGAAAAGAAAAGAGTTGGCAGCTGGAAGGGTGAGAGAAGTTGAAGAAAAATATTCACTTTTTCCTTTCTTTTTTTTGTGAGAAATATTTAAGCTAAAATGTACAATCTAGTAGAGCGTTAAAATAATATTACAGTATGGGGTGCTTAGGTGGCTCAGTCAGTTGAGTGTCCAGTCATGATCTCACAGTTCATGGGTTCAGGTCATGATCTCACGGTTTGTGGGGTCGAGCCCCACATCGGCTCTGTGCTGACAGTACGGAACCTGCAGTCTGCTTTGGATTCTGTGTCTCCTTTTCTCCCTGATCGCGTGCTGTCTCTCTCAAAAATGAATAAACACTGAAGACAATTTAAAAAATATATATAGAAGATGAAGTAATGACCTACCTGTTGAAGCAACTCTGACTACATGAAATAAAAATCTTATTTACTCCTAAAGGAAAAGGGGTAGAATTAGCTGTGAGTGCATAGAGTTAATTTATAGTAATCAGAGAAACATAACATTTATAGCTGTAAGAGAAACTGTGAAACTTATAGGCACAAATGCCAGCAGAGTTCTTTTTAAAGAATTATTGAGACTCTACATATTTATTTCCCAAGTTCATATATTCACTTCTCAGCTTTGAAACTTGATTATTTCCAGCATAAAATATTTTTCACCAATATTACAGATAGACTAGATTTTAATAAATTGCATATGATATTTTTCCTTCTTATCCTGACTGTCATTTCAGATAAACTAGACACAACAACCCAAAAACTTTTCTCTTTGCTGACAGGTAATCAGGATCTATTTTTCTCTAGATCACTATTCTCATATCTTTTTTGCTAATTTCCTTTAATTAGTCTGTTAAAAGTGTCTTTCCTTTAAGGGTCACTCTTGACCCTTTATCTTTGAAATCTCTCCCCATCCCCTCTCTCTTTTTTTCCTGAAATCCAAAATCTTTTTAGACAATCTCATGTTATACTCATACAAATCACTCACGAGACTGTATTTCTAAGCTGAGAACATGACACGCACACTCTAGGATTCATGCTAGGGGATTCATACTTAGAGGATATCTCAGTGTTCACATAGAGCCAAACATTACTAGATTTCTCAATAAATAGCACCTCTATCCAACTAGTAAAGCCAAAAATGTCCATCACTTAGGGGCACATAGGTGGTTCAGTCGGTTAAGCGTCTGACTTCGGTTCAGGTCAGGATCTCACAGTTCATGAGTTTGAGCCCCATATCAGGCTCTGTGCTGACAGCTTGGAACCTGTTTTGGATTCTGTGTTTCCCTCTCTCTGCCCTTCCTCCGCTCACACTCTGTGTCTCTCTGTCTCTCAAAAATGAATAAATGTTAAAAAAAAAAATGTTAATAGGGGTGCCTGGGTGGCTCAGTCTGCTGAGAGTCCAGCTTTGGCTCAGGTCATGATCTCATGTCATGGTTCATGGGTTCAAGCCCCGCATCAGGCTCTGTGCTGACAGCCAGCTCAGAGCCTGAAACCTGTTTCGGATTCTGTGTCTCCCTCTCTTTCTGACCCTCCCATGCTTGCTCTCTCTCTATCTCTCAGAAATAAATAAAACATTAAATTTTTTTTAATTTTAATAAAAATAAAAAATATGTCACTTTGACATTGTACTATTTATCAATAATTCTCTCGAAAATAATTTTCAAGATTTTTTGTCGTTTCATTCAATTACTGATTCATATATATATAGAATATAGAATAGATTGAATATATATATATGTATTCATATATATATTCAATCTATTCTATATTGAATATGTATTCATATATATATTCAATCTATTCTATATTGAATATGTATTCATATATATTCATATATATATTCAATCAATACACCAATCTACACATATTCTTTATATAAATATTTTATATGTAAATGCATTTTATATTTTATATGTCTATATAAAATTTCCTAAAGGCTGGTTCTAAAATTATAACAAATTTCTTTACTTCTATTTGAACAATATGAAGGTTTAGGTATGAGGAATAATCTTCCCAATTAAAGTAACACATAGGTGAGTATTCATGAATATGATTTTTAGGGCACCAATAAACTGGCATGAAAATAAAGAATCTGTTAATCCAAAGTGAAGTGAAATAAAATTATGAAATGTCATACAATTTAATCCAAAAGCTGGTTTTTGAACTGAGAGTATGTGTGAACTCTAGGGACCATACATGTCTGCTGTAACTGGTAAGCAGTATAAAGGAAAAAAGAGTAAACATAGTCTTCCCAAGTGGGTAATCTAATAAAATATCACAGCATAAGCTTCACCTTCAATTCTCTAATCATTTTAAAAATGAATGATTAAAACAAACAAACCAACAAACAAGCAAACAGACAACAATCTCTGAATAAGTTAACTGCAAAAATTCCTGTATTGTTTTTAGTACTGCAGAGTGGGGCAGAAACATAAGTTAAAAGCAACAAACAAACATTTCTGCTAGGAACTGATGAACACAAAATCAGACTTCACACATTTTTCAGTTTTTCAAAGTGGGTGTGAGATTCCAAAATATCTAACTAGAATATTTAATTTTATTTGGTTTTGTGTTGTTAGCACTCCCACCTCAAAATAAGTGGTAAAAGCAAATGCACCTCCCACCCACAGAAACTAAAATTCTACTCAGCACTCAATACATTACTACTAGAAAACTTTCATAAAAATAACTTCTCAAAACACGAAGAAATCAAGGCCACAGGAGTAAAATCCTTAGGGGGAAAAAAGGGACAATGCAAGACAATACAAGAAGGCCACTGATACTTCCAGATACTGGAGTTATCAGTCAGAAAACACCAACTGACAATGTTTTATACACGTAAGAAACAAGAAGTTAAAATATATAAATTAGGAATCAAAGAATATAGATGAAACACAAACAAAACTTCCAAATAAAATATGCAATAACCAATTAAAATTAACTGAAGATTTTGCACATCGGAAGATATAATTATGAGTTAAAGTTAAAACTGAAGAAATTATGCAGAATACACTACAAAGAGAAAATGAGATGTAAAGTAGAAGTTTAAAGGTTAGTAAGGAAAAGAAAATCTAATGAATTATAATGAAAATAAGCAACACACATATACACACACATACAAAGGCACAGTGGTGCACACATACCTGGATACTTTCTAGTTTAATTCACGCATTCAGTCTCTCCTTCTCTCTCTGCCCCTCCCCAGCTCACACTCTCTCTCTCTCTCTCAAAAATAAACATTAAAACTTTTTTTAAAAGATAGTAAAATAAATAAATAAATGATATTCTAAAGATGTGCTTCAGGCAGAAATAAAATTTCACATGAAATGTCTGGGATACAAAAAGGAATGTAGAGCAAATGTATTGGTAAGAGTGTTGGAGACAGTAAACAAAGAGTGATTGTTCTAAATGATATAGTAATAACTTATTACTGTTATAAGATACCAGAGTAGCCCTAAAATATTTCTTTTAAAAATAGTATGTTTATTTAGGTGAAGATAATGGTAATTAAATATTCTAATATCTTTGTATTCCAGAGAAACCAATAATATCAAATCCTATTACTATAGATGCAACAGTATTGATTCACACACATTTTAGGAAGAGTGCTATTTGGGCACCAAAATATACTTTTTCTTATTTCAATAGGAATACAAAAAAAAAATTACTTGTGAACTTGAAATATCAAATACAAATTAGGATTCTCAGCCTTGGAATTAGGTACAAACATGAGACTACACTACCGCCATATCAGTTGGTTAATGGAAACTGTTTGTCTGGACATATTTTCTCTCTCTTTTCCCTCCAGAAAAACAACATGTGGAGCTGAAACATGCCTGACCATGTACACAAAGAATTACCTTCGATTTGGCAGAGCAACAAGAAGGAAGGTGTGAAACACAGCTCCCGCCTACCCAAACTGCTCTCATTCCATGAAACTATTACAGAAAACAAAACAAGATAAAAGCTTAATTTTAAAAAGCCAAATCAAAACAAACATACACAAAAAACTATTTTATTCTAGAGAAAATTTGTTATAGGGGTGTAGCTAACACTCTCTTCAACACCATGTTAAAGTAGCTAAGGTTACAATTAAAATAGTTGATATAAAGTTTTATGTAAGATAACTCTTGACAAAAGTAAGCAAATGATAGTAGCACACAAACAACAGAAATACATCTTAATTCATCCATAAATACAGTAAATTCATGTAAATAAACTTACCAATAAAGAGGTAAAGATTGTGCAATTTAAGATTAACACACACACACACACTTTACAGGAAACCAGTATCTAATGCATGGCATAAGAAACTGAGATACAGAAGAGTGCCTGGGTGGTTCAGTTGGTTGTGCTTCTGACTCTTGCTTTTGGCTCAAGTCACGATCTCACATTTTGTGAGTTCACGCCCTATATTAGGCTCTTGTGCTGACAGCCGTGGAGCCTTCTTGGAATTCTCTCTCTCTCTCTGCCCCTCAACTGTGCATGCATGCATTCTCTCTCAAAAATAATTCAATAATCATTAAAAAAATCCCTCCATTCTTAAAAAAAAAAATAAAGAAATTGAGATGATATATAAAGGTCAAAACACAATAAAATATTGTAGTCACTCCATTAAAATCAGAAAAGATACATTTTTTAATGTTTATTTATTTTTGAGAAAGAGAGCATTGGGAGAGGGCAGAGAAAGAGAGAATACCAAACAGACTCTGCGCTGGCAGCACAGAGTCCAATGCAAGGTTCAAACTCATAAACTACGAGGTCATGACCTGAACCAAAATCAAGAGTTGGATGCTCAACTGACTGAGCCACCCAAGTGCCCAAGACAAAATAAATTTTAAGGCCAAATGAATAAAGAAAAGAAAGTGACTCTATAATAATTGAATTGTTCCATTAGTTAAGAATATGTGATGGGGTGCCTGAATGGCTCAGTCGGTTGAGCATCCAACCCTTGGTTTAAGCTCAGGTCATAATCCCACAGCTCCTGAGATTGAGCCCTGTGTGGAGATCTGCACTGACAGTGCAGAGGCTGCTTGATATTCTCTCTCCCTCCTTCTCTTTCTGCTCCTCCTCTGATCTCTCTCTCTCTCTCTGAGTAAATAAACTTAAAAAAATATATATGTGAAAATTCTACAATATAATTTTAATTATATAATTTCAAAATGTAAAGAATAAAATTACATAATACAAACAAACATCTGCCAACATCATGAATGATTTTAACATATGTTGTTCAGAAATCAGTAAAATGGACCAAAACTTGTTAATTATATAAAATTCAAAAAGCACAAGGTTAATTTAATAGATCTATATTATATATCATAACACACACACAAAGTAGAAAAAAACATAAATTTTAAGTACATGTGAAATCTATTAAAATTATACATATTTTAATCTATACAAATTTGGTACAAAAAATCAAAATGATGAATATTGTGCTGTCTACATTATCTAACCATATTATAACCAGAGACCTAACTCAATAAGTAAAAATAACTATAAAAATACCTTCAAAAACTTATAAGCACACTTCTGTTATTAAAATTTATTTATTTAATATGAGAGAAAGAAAGAGAGTGCATGCACATAAGAGGGTGGGAGGCAGAGAGAATGGGAGAGAGAGAATTCCAAGCAGACTCCATGCTGTCTCAGCACAAAGCCCCACGTGGGGCTCAATCTCATGAACCATGACATCTCGACCTGAAGTGAAATCAAGAGCTGGACACTTAATTGACTGATCCACCCAGGCACCCCTACAAGCACACTTCTAAACTTTTTCATCAAAGAAACAATCAAAATGGACATTAAAATGACCTAGCAAAGAATCATAAAATTATCACACTTCATCTCCCCTCCTTCGTCTGAGAAGCAGCTTAAGGGTTAGTGGGATTTTATAGCTTTAAATATTTACATTAGAAAATGTAAAGATTTAAAAGTCACATATAATCAATCTAAGGTGTCAGAAATCAATGTGTGATACAGGGATTTGCATGCATGTAATTCTCTGGAGCATAATCCAAAGTGAGAAAGCAGGAAGTGAAAGCCGGTAATGGCTCAATCAAAAAACAACAAAAATCAAAAGACAAAAAACCCTTAAAAATTCACTATTGAAAGATCTACCATGATGAGCAATTAGGGATCAATCCTATTCGGAAGCCTTGAAGCAATTAAGTAAATGTACCTCAGAACTGCTCCCCTCTCCAAAAGATGTAAGGCTAGGGCTCTTATCTGATGACCATTCTGCCCCTTCTCCCCTGCTTAGTGATGACTACATTGGCATTGCTTCCATTGTAATTTTGGGCTCTGCTAGCTCATTGCTGAGTGAGCTTTTGTGATTTTGGAAAAAAATCCCAAAGCAGGAAAGCTTAAACATAGAGTACCTGCTTAGGTATCTATCAGACACTATCAGAATGCTTGGATATTTCCTGCTACAGTTGCATCTATATTAGGAGGTAGACAGATAGGACATGATGCCTCATTTTCCCCAATGCTGAAACCAGGGGCAAATTAGCTGATGTGAACGACTACAAATGCAGCCTATAGTGCTTGACCACTTTGCAAAACAGGCAGAGCAAGAAGAATAAGAAATAAATCTTGAAGAAAATATTACTTCAGAACTTGCAGAAAAGTAAGTCATGCATTATTCCTTCTCCCCCAGTGTGATGTCATTAGTGTAGTGGATTGGTGTTATGTCTTGTGGGATCCTGATGAATTCAACGTCTCTAAGGCTATTTTGTGGCACAGTATGAGAAGAGAAATATATCTAAGGGAGACCATAAGTTTATATGTCTTCCTTGCCATATAAAAGGAAGCTGTGAGCAGAGACAGTGTCTAACTTGATATAAAGAAAATTGTCTATAACAAAAGCAGCAATTAGAGTAACATGTGACTAGGTTTGTGGTCACCACACTGCCCTAGATTCACCAGTCTAGGACATCAGTCCATAAAAAAAAATATGTGGCAATGCAATAGCAGTCAACATATCTGCAACCCTTCTATGTTTCAAACACTCACAGAGATTTGCATTAATTTTGTTTTGTTATTTGATTAAAAAGAGAAATGCACAGACATTTCATTTTGCCTTACCACCATCCATGTTAACTCTTATTTATAACTCAGCTTCAAGGAAATAATCTGAAGATTTTTAAAGGTTCTGGATTTATCCAACATACATTTAGGAACTGAGAAAATACCCATGATTCTAGTGGAAGCTTACTGAGTTTACTGGAACAAACTTCTTTTGAAACCTAAATAATCTCAAGCCCCCACATTCTGGATGGTTAGTCCCAAACCAGTACTCAATTACCCTGAGAACTTGGATATTTCTCCTTTCACATGTAAGAATAAATTGACATTTGTTTAAACAAATGCTAGAAGGAAATTGCATAGTAAGTAATTATGAAAATCCTGAAGAGTCTTTTATCAAGAGTACTTGAATTTCCTTTCTTTTTGAGAGGCATTGATACATATTTGGATGGTGGAAAAAAACCCATTACACTAAATATAGCATTGCAATTTTTTTTAATCCAACATAAAATGTCTTAGCCTACTGAAAATTTACTTGTCAAATGTTCTGTAATACAAAAAAAAGTAGATTCTCAGAGATTAAATAAAAAAAAACTAAGAAAACCTAATAACTATCTAGTTCCTCATTCCAGTGGGATGTAAATGTACACAATCACCTCAGGAGCCATTGAAAAGAAATGTCCTGAAGTATAGATAATGCTCTTGCACTGAATTTGAATGACTGTGCCTGATGGCTCTACTCCATTTCTTTATGAGTTATACATTGCAAGGTCTGAGGTATCCTGATTCCTGATAATTCACTGGGTGGTACCTATGCCCCTTCAGTGAGACAAGCATGAAATTAATATGTTTCTAAAATACTTCTCACCATAATCAGTCAACTTCTGATAAAAGTCAAAACTGATAAAATATCTAACTAGTTAAGCTTAAAAAATATTTCATCTCTTTAGAAAATTTATCTATCTGCATAGATTATGCTATTTTCATTTAGTAATTATGCCAGCAAATATCAACTATGAATCTCTGATTAGTCACTGCAGATTAAAGAGGATAAAGCACCTCTTAATTATGACACTGGTATTTTAGAAAACTTTTTTTTTTCTCTTAAGTAGCTACTGGATCAAAAGAACTGTTAGTGACATAAGCTGAATACCTTATTGTCATCCTTACAAACACTGCAAGCAATTAATTTTCCCTTCATACTCTAAAGTTACCTTCAAGGATAACAGAATTAACAACCATGAAAATATGCATAGACAGCTCTGCTTGATGAAAAAAAACAAATGATTTAGTACAATGGGCCACATGAAAACTTAATTGATCCAATTTTCAATTTGCTGTTTCATTGTTATAGGTTGATATCAGTATCTGGTATGGGAAGTGTATTTAAAATTAATAAATATTTGAAGAATATATAAAATAAAATCAATTAAATAATCATTTCTTGCTACTGCACTACTGTTACTGAAATTGTAACAAACAAGGGAAGACAATGATAGGGATCTCTGAAAATGTCATCACCACCGAGCTTTCCTTGATTTTACAATGTGAAAGTGATAGTGTTATTTTGCACAGCTGTCTTGTACTTCCAATAAATCTCTATGCTTTATGTTATGATGCCATGCATTCATTAGGAACTTACTCTCCACAACCACTAGCCCCCTCTCCTCAGCTAAGGTATCTCTAAAGGCTGAGGGAAAATCATTTTTGTCAGTCTTTCCCAGGAGCTAGTAGAGTATAGTTACTTGATATGAGGAAGGAACAGAGAGAAGATACGGTAAGAAGAAAGAAGGAAAAAAGAAGGAAATAATGAATGCATATCTCTCTTCTACTTCATGTGTCTCTTTCCACACCACTATCAATGTGACATGCAGAAATGAGGAATCCAAGTCACAAGGCCATGACCATCCTCAATGTGGCAAAGTGGGTACACTTTGTCCAGAAAGGGAGAGCACAGCAAAGACACCTTGCAGAAGGAAATAAGTGAAGGACAATAACCCAATCTATTACAAGCACCACTGGCACCACAATGAACACAGAAATGATTTATTTTCGATTCAACACCTCTAAACATTTACCACAAACACAAAGGCACATATATTCAAACACACCCTACACTACACACACTACACTACATACACACATACACACATGCTTCTTTTGTTCTATTAGCCTGAAAGATGACATCAGATACTTTTATAGAAACTGTTAAGCAGGTTCCATTATTTGAAAAGGAATAGAAATTATGTACAAGATTTCATTCATCATATAATATAAAACACAAGCATCAAATCTGATGATTATCATTTCCTTGTGTCATTAGTAAGGCATTTTAACCTGTCCTGACTTCCTCACTTATAAAAAATGTGAATACTTTTATGTGTGAAGTTGTGCAGTTTATATATTCTTCTCCATTTTTCATCTCCTACAAGTCTCATCCCGTTCCAATCAGTCTGAAAATGATATCTTCAGATACTGATAGTCTTTGCTAGCCTGATGTTCTAAGAATATTTCTGTGGAAAAATCTGAGCTTTTATTTGCAAGGGCTCATATACACAAAAGTTTATTGGGGGATCATTTAGGCTAATATCTAAGGTAATCATTTTATAAGTAGATAAAAAATTATATATTTCCCTAATAGTGTGTAAATGTGATTAAACTAATTTATCTCCCAAAGCATATATATAGATTATACTCATTGAAGCAAATTTTCATAATTTATAAATGTGCAATGAGATCTATTCTCAAAGGGGATTAGACATTTTAAGCCACATTCTTGTGTTATTTAGATAATATCAGTAATTTCAGTTCTTTGAAAACTATGCCTTTATTAGAAAAAACGTATTTTCTAAAATATTTACCAATTTATTGAGTTATATTAATTTACCAAATTTAAAAGCCAATGCACTATGAGGTGGAAAATTTGATTCGGGTTATTCTTACATTTTATTTTCAAGCAGGAGTAAGAGAAGCATAAATTCTAAATTTTGCTTCATATCTTGTCCTTTTTAGTTGGGATGAAGTTTTTAGTTTTCTAAAAAAAAATAATAAAAATACTTCTGAGTTGCTTGGTTATTAATTTTTAATGATTATTTATTGTCTACTCTGTGCCAAGTTCTGGTTGGAGCTATAATCATGCAGTAGTTCAAAGAAAGGAAAAGAAAAAGAAACACAGAGCTTGCCTCCACTGCCACAAGCATGCCAGTGGGACCCTGCAACTTCGGGAGTCCATGCCATCAGCCATGGCCCTTCAGCTGCTTGCGGGCCCAGATGCATCCCTGTCTCTGGTCACTGGCCTGCACTACGAAGCTCACCTGCCGCTAGGCCCCTTCAGCTGTGCATCTGCTCACCCTGGCCTGATTCCAGACACCAGCCTCCATCAAAAGGCCATGGCAAGTCCCAGCAGCCACGATAATATGCACTGACAACCAGGGTCCTCATGCTGCCAGTGGCCTCCGTGTCTGTCAAGAGGGCAACTAGATGGGAGGCTGGCTACAGTTGAGCCCGATGGTGCAGCCCAGGGGCTAGAGAGAAGGCTGAACTGGGGCCCACAAACAGCAATGGAGGCACCACCTGTCAGCATGCACTCTCATGGCTACAGGATCTTACGGCGGACACACACATGTCAATGGAGGTGATGACTACAGGCCAGTGGCATGCAAGGGCACAACTGAAGGGGCTAACCCCAACTGTGTGCATGGCTGTGCTAATTAACTGCAGGTATCTAGATTAGCACCTTGTTCTCCTATAGCCACTGAGGCTTGAGCTGGTTGCCAGAATGGATCCCAGGCTCTGGCAAGGGCAGAGAGAATAAAACAGCGAGAGACTCAGGTGGCTGGCATAGGCTAATGTAAATATTTCTGGGGAAAAGACTGATGAAATCTGCAGGGAGAGTCTGTGACAGCTGTGCAGTCTCTTGGTTTCTTCAGTAGTGACAGTTTCTGGGGTCTTCTGTAGAAGAGATCACTGGAGACCACTGCTATTTCTATAATGTGGCTGATACTGATGGCCCTGCTCTTCTTCCCTGTTCCTAGCAGTCTGTATCTTTCTGCCTTTGCTGTCTCTGGGTGAAACATTAACGCCGCTCTAAGCTGGGCCAGACTGGGGGACAGGACACTGAGAGAAATATGGAGCTGTTCTTCCTTTCTTTTTGGAGCAATTATTCTCGGGGGCTTTTTTGTTGTTCCACTGAGTTGCTGAAGTCTCTTTAGTGGACTCCTAAGCTCTCTCAGTGATGTTTTTGTTCCTGTATAGCTGTTTAATTGTTCATGTCCATGGGGCATGGGTGCTGGGTTCTCCTACTTTGCCATCCCTCAACTTGACTCTGATTTCTTTTACCATGTTGACATAAAATATATTTAAGGACCATAGACCTAAGAAGTTCCTTGTCATGCATACTAACTGAAAAGAAATAATATAATCCAGGGGTGCCTGGGTGGCTCAGTTGCATAAGCATCCGACTTCATTTAAATCAGATCATGATCTCACAGTGCGTGAGTTCGAGCTCTGTGTCGGGCTCTGTGCTGACAGCTCAGAACCTGGAGCCGGTTTTGGATTCTGTGTCTCCCTCTCTCTCTGCTCCTGCCCCACTTGCACTCTGTCTCTTTCTCTCTCTCTCAAAAATAAACATTAAAAAAATTTAAAAAAGAAATAATATAACACAAATTCATTACTTTCCATATTGATTTTCATTGTTTTACAAATCTCTTAAGGACAAAGCTCCACAATATAGTATAATCATTTATATTCCTTTAGTTTTAGAAGTAGAAATAATTTTCCCAAGCATTGCACCCTCAATATTTGTGTTTTCTGACAACTATTAAATCATAACCTTTTCTTTTTCTAGGTGTTCTAGCAAGTCTAAGAAATTACCAAGTTTGTTTGGTTTCAGTAATTTATCTGTGGCAAACAAAAAATATTCCTAAATACTCCATTTATAAAGTTTGTTGTGAAAGGCCCCAATACTGCTGGTACTTACATAACTTCTCTGTTTTGTTCTTGCAAAATCCAGAAGGCACTAGGGAATGATTGCAATGGATCACAAACATGAATATTTCAGTACTTTAAAGACTCCTCCTCAGCATATTGCAGAGTATAAAACAAAGTGCTATTTAAGCCAAGTTAAGGGAAAAAAAAAAAAATACCAAGTATAAGACTTTCCAAAATGAAGCCAACTAGGTGCAAATGCTTTTCTTAATGAAGAGTTATTATGATAATATAATGGTATGAAAGATGATGACTAAAATGGATCTAACAGTTTTCACAAACAAAAGAGAATTTCTGGCCATTCTGGTAATTTTAGAAAAGGGAAAATCATAAGCCAACTGAGGAGTTGGGGGAAAATCAGGCTGTATTTTTTCAATCACTCTCACACATCAACATGTTCGGTCTTTGTTAATGGGTTCCAGTTTGACAGCTGACTGGTATTTAAAATATATTAATTATTGTTTTTTTAATTTTAATATTCAACTATAAAAATTAAAATAAATGATGATGAGACAAAGGTAAGTTTTTTGAGAACGCTGTAGCTCACTTGTTCTTCTCCGGCCTCTCTTTCTTGTTGAAGATCAAGCAGAAAATAGATTACACTAAAATCATGGAAAATTCCATGACAGTTTAAAATGGGATAGATAAAAAAATAATACTCTTTTACAAAGAACACCTAAAGAGAATAAATCACATGAGTAAGCTATTTTAAAGAACATATATTTAAGATAAATCTATTAATGGTATTTGAGAACATGGTGGGGGAAAAGTAGTACAAGTTAAAACACCTTAAATGGCAGAAGGTCACATAGGGAGAAATGTGCAGATTGCAATGATAATTCAATACCGAATAACTTCACTAAAATAACGGAATTTTCTTTTCTGAAGATGTTCGGACTAGGTTATTTTTCATTGTAAAAAAAAAAAAAAAAAAATGGGAGCAAGTGGCCGTATATAAACATTATCTCTTAGACATTGCACTACAAAGTATCTTATTGATAACTTGATGGAAGTTCTTGTAATAAATTGTTTATCAACAACAAAACAAAAATGTGTGTGTGGGGGAGACAGAGGGAGACTTCTGAGTCAACAGTATTATAGATAGTTGCAATAGAACTGTTGCCTCCACACAGCAACACAACAAGCCAGACCTGCTAAAATATCATAGCTTCTCTGAAACCATCAGAGAACTAACACGTATAGTTCATGAGAAAGTAGAGACCTATGGTTCTTCTCATTCCTGTCAGAGTGTTGAAAAGCAGAAAACCCACCACAGGTAGAAGTAACAGGGACGTGACAGAAAAGCTGAGAGAAACCCATCTTACAATCCATCAAAGTGATGTCTCCAGGCACAGAGAACAAAAGTCAAGACCAAAAAAAAAAAAAAAAAATCAAGGATTACCCATTGAACGAAAAGCTGACAGTAGGTCAGATATAGAACACAGAGAGATTTATACTGTGGAAAGTGGAAGCTCAGCTGTAAAGCACAGAAGAGATCTGTTGAATCTCCTCTTCTCTCAGATCTCAAGTCCCAAACAAAGAAGTAAAAGTTTTGATCCTAAAAATATTTGAACATAACAGCAAACAAAATCAAGTTAAACATTCAAAACTACCCAGATCCTGTTCAGCTACTGATTAGATTGATTTGGCTCCCCAGTCAAGTAATATGGTTGAAGGAAGAGCATGTCATTACAAAATAATAATAGTATTATACTAGCATCACAATACACATGAATAAACATGAAATATGAGACATGGTCATAAGAGAAACTGTCAGTAGAAGCAGACACAGAAATTTCCCTGAAATTATCAGAAAGTGACATTAAACAGAAATCCTAAAAAATAAACTGAAAATTGTGAACATATCAATATGTATTAAGATATGAGAAAATTCCTCAGAAACAAAGAAACCAATAAAAAGGAATAAAATGAAATGGAATGTTAAATTAAAAATCAATATCATAAATAAAGAATTCATGGATTTTTTTAAAAGAATGTATTGAACAGTGGGAGAACTTGAAATCAACTTAAAAATATATCTATACTGAAAAACAACAGGGGGAAAAAAGACTAAAGAACATAAAGTTTCAGACCTATGGTACACATGAAATGTTGGAGCACATATGGAGTTTGTTTGCTGAAAAGAAGAGGAGAGAGAAAGTGGGTTAGAAGAAATAAAGACATAACAAATGAGAGTCTTCAAAAATTAATGAAAGACATCCACTACAAACGTAAACTTAGGAAACCCAAGCAGGAAAACTACTAACATGTCGCGCAGGAGATGGTTAATTTTATGCAACTTAACGAGGCTAAGGAATGCCCAGATGGTTGGTAAAATATTATTTCTAAGAATGTCTGGGAGAGTGTTTCCAGAAGGGATTAGCATTTGAATCAGAATATTGAATAAAGGAGATTGTCCTCATCAGTGTAGGTGGGCATCATCCAATCCTTCAAGGGACTGAAGAGAAAACAAAGGCAGAGAATGGGTGAATTTGATCTCTGCTTGAGCTAGGACATCACCTTTGCCCTTGGACATGGGTATTCCTGGTTCTTTTGCTTCCAGGTTCAGATTGGTACCTTACATCATTGGCTATTTTGGTTCTCAGTCCTTCAGGTTTGGGCTGGAATTTACAACACTGGTGCTCCTGGGTCTCCAGCTTGTAGACGGGAGATTTATGGACTTCACAGCCTCCATAATCACATGTGCAAATCACTCATAATAAATATCTTCCTATACATATGTATCCTATTCATTCTGTTTCTCTGGAAAGTCTGACCAATGCACCCAAAAATCAGTATATACATATCTATACATATGCTCAAACTCAACAAAAGGAACAATTGAGATCTTTGCATTTTATTTTATGTAAATAATACAATTAACTTTTAATAAGGAAGTGAGAGAATGAATGGTAGAATATGTAAACTCATTAACATGATATAACTTAATATATAGAAAAGAATCAGTTCTAAGGGCGATAGATTCAGAAAATTTAAATTACATTGAAAAAAAGAAAATTTAGAAAAAAATACATAACACTAGAAGTCAGTGAGAGGTGGAATATTATGATGGGACTAATTGGCAGCCATGAGTCAAAGTCAGACAGATTAGCATCTGTAAACAGATCCTCTAAAGGAGAGGAAACTAAAGAAAAATGTGAATCAGAGAGTCACAGTAACATATGAATATTTCTTTTCTTTCCCAGACATGGAATGTTAAGATATTTAGATAACTGCCTGACTGATTCTTTGATGAATTAGTAAATGTTTTGTTTTCCTGGCTACTGGTATAATTTTATCTTCAGAATGAGGAAAACATGCATCAGTTCAGTGCACCATTTTTCTTAGACTTTAAGACCTGAAGGGCCTATACATAAAGCAGTTGCACTATTATAAGATTTATCTTATTTTTTCAAACAACAGTATTGTATAAGGTATTTATGAATAACACAATTTATGTTCTTTCTTTTTTTTCAATTTATGTTCTTTCAAAATAATTAAAAAGCTGATATGTGTTGTTGGACTAGGTTATTATACAATATCAATGAACTGTACAATTTTTAGTACAGAGTTGATTATTGATTTTTTTGCTAATCTACCAAGTAGATGTTTTTCTTATAATTTAATGGAAGCTTGAAAAAAATAATTACCTCCATTGTTCTATGAAATCTGAGAAATAAACTTCATTTTTTTAATGATCATTTTATCCTAGAGCATGCTGACAAATGACAAATAGTTGCCAAATAACAGAATAAATAACTTGGGCAAAACCTATTTGGAAATAGCTTTTTTACAATGTCCTACATCATAACAAGAGTATTTAGATTATTTAGATTCTAGATAAATAGAGCTCTTTTGAATCATAACAAGTCTTTCAAGTATGCTTCACATCAGATCATAATATTTTGGATATGGTGAAATTTCAAATAGTCTGAACTCTAGAATTATATACCACATGTAAGAGCTAGGTGTTTATCAATATAAGGCTATATTTTTTGACATATTCTTCTATAAGAAAACATCAGGATATTAGAAATTACTGGAAATAAATTAATTGTTATAATCATGTTAATACATATATATTACAGAATACTAGATTATATATCTTTATTTGCTATTTGTTTCTCCATACTTAAAATAGAAAAAGAAGATTTTTAAAAATCTCTTCCTAGTAAAAGTCTAAAATAAAACAGAGCTTCCAACAACTTTTCTTATTCTCAATATCTCAGATCCTGAAAATACTACTAAATTATTCCAACGAATGTATTTCAATGGAAATATTTCTGAATTACGAACTCTTAAAATGAAGACAGTCAGTAACAGATATAAAATGAGAAAAATGAAATTGCAGCTTTGAAGTGCAGTTTCAGACAGCCTTATAGTGATTTTAGTCAGTAATTCTAGTGTCATTGTGAAAGAAAATGTCAGTCTTCTGCACAATAACACTGTAGTGATATTACGGGCTTTTAAAAGACAGTAACAACTCAGTATTTCATCTGCAACATGTCTCTGTAACTCAAGCTTAAAATGGAGGGTCATAGATACTATTGGGTACATATAATGTAAAAGACATTTTGTTATTTTATTTTTGAAGGCTCATTAGATATATATTTGCTTTTAGTTTGATATTTATAAAGAAGGAATAATCTACTTATTGCTTTGCAGATAACTAGCAGGAAAAAAAAGCAAATATTTTCTCATTGAACTAATACATATATCCCCTCATTATTTATAATACATAAATATAGCCTCATTGCTGCTCTTACTGAAAGTTCAAGAACCAAAAGGAAAGATTAATTGACTGAGAGGGAAAGAAGTCTCCTGAAAGTAATACTTTACTTTTTTATTATTATGCCAGAAACAAAAAAAGTTTTATCAATCCTTTGAGGTAACAACAATAATGGGGAATAAACCCATCACTTTTATCTGTGCAAATGTACCACGCATTATGGATATCCAAAATCGCCGGAAGTTATAAAAAGGAATAAGTAACATAAAGCAACACCAAATTTTATTCACACTTTAATTTTGTCTTCTACCTTTTTAATGATATCTATAACTCCCTCCTCTTTTTTCCCAATTTTTACCATAAAGCCTAGCAAGAATGGCTCAAAGGCTTTTTGTTTTAGAGATTCATAAAGTTGAACATGGAAGGAAGATATAAAGATTAAGAGCAAATTTTGCAATGTTTAATATGATTTAGATTAGGAAATTTTGAAGACAACACTCTAACTCATCTATAAATAATAGTGTGTGGGTAGCTCAGTCACATAAGTGACCAACTCTTCGTTTGGGCTCAGGTCATGCTCTCAGGGTTCATGAGTTTGAGCCCTGTGTCTCTCCCTCTCTCTGCCCCACCCCCTCTCAAAAATAAACTAAAAAAAAACATTTAAAAACAAATAAATAAAATGTGAATACTATTAAAACTATATCCTAAATGGATGCCACCATTTACAAGTTCTTTAAAAGGTCTCAGGGTCTCTCCCTTATCCCTGGAATCATTCATTCTATAAAGAAAATCAATTGTTCCCCCTTTCATCGTCTTAATTGTTATTCCTCATCATGATTGGACACACAGAATATTCTCTGATAGACTCACATGGTTACCTAAGAATAATGCCTGCCCTATCTTGCTGAGAAAAAAATTAATGTGTAAACTTTGACCAACGAATACCTTGAACGTATTATTCATTCTTTATATTAGGTGTAGAGATTCTTACAAACAAATGTCACTATTAGTAACCTCTAAAGAAAGATAAAGCATGAATAAGAGAAGAATATTTAGGAGGAAAAAGGTAATAAATCCTCCCTTAAAACCATATATAGGAAGTTATATAGCAAGTATCCTATTTCATTCAATTCATCTCAGTCATTCACTAAATCATACTTTTATTCAACAAATGAGTATTAAGTACTACGTGCCAAGAATCTTAGTTACAATGTTAAATATCGTGCCTTGAATAGTAAAGTCCTCACCCATCTAAAAATCTTAAGATTATAAAATTATCGTATGTGGATACATTTCTAACTTGTTTTAAATTTATCATTTTAAACCAATCTGATATTCATTAGGTATATATTATGAGGCAGAAATGTAACATTGTTGTCTTTTTTTTAATTTAGGGCTTTTATTTTTATTTATTTTATTTTTATTTTGGTTAAACTGATTAGACAGTTCTTCAAAACCATATTTTTAAGTAGCCTGTCATTTCCCCACTGACAAGAAATGTGAGATTTATTATACACTAAGATGATGCAATGTCATGGTTAGGACTCAAATTTTGAAGCCAGATTTCTTAGGTTCAAATCTTGGTACATATTTGCTAAATCAGTTTGGTCAGTATTTAACCCCTCTGTGCTTCCATTTCTTCATTTAAAAAAAGAGAGAGAGAGCAAAACAATTCTTGCAATTTAGAATTATTTAAAGAGATATAGTTCTTGAAATTTAAAATTATCATATAATTTACTTAAAGTACAGATATATAAAGGAAAATTGGCTATTTCTATTCATAGATTCACATATATTCATGATTATCTTTTATGGGCTTTTGACTGTTGCTTTTATCTATTTAACATTCTTGTATTCGAACACGGAATTTATTTTTATATCAGTAGGCATAGTCCTGCTTCTTTATTGTTGCTGTTATTTTGCAAATGTATTTCCTATTTAGCATATTTCCACCCACAGTAAAACATCATTATCAACTCAACAGGTTCACAGTCATGTGAAAATCATGTATAAATTTTGGACAGAACTGACATTTCTCAATATTGTTTTAAGAACATGATGTTTTAGGGACATCGGGTGGCTCAGTCGGTTAAGCTTCTGACTTTGGCCCAGGTCATGGTTTACAACATAGAGCCCCATGTCAGGCAGCATAGAGCCTGCAGCCTGCTTCAGATTCTGTCTCCCTCTCTGTCTGCTCTTCCCCTGCTCGCTCACGTGCTCTCTCTCTCTCTCTCTCTCTGTCAACAATAAACATTAAAATAAAACTTAAAAAACATGATGTTTTAAGTTAATTCAGACATTGTTTTCTGGCCTTATAAAGTTTTGCTGGTTGATTTTTTTAAAACAATATTGCACAGTTATTCTTTTAAGTTTAGTGTTGTGTATTTGATCATTTTATTTTCATTTTGAATAAACTAATTCTCCAAATATTTTCTAGTCTATTGCAGACATATTGGAAATCCAGTATTTTTTCTTATATCTGTTTTAACCATGTTGCATTCTCTCTTTAGATATGTAGATTTCCATATTAATATTATAAATTTGTGTATAGAATATGATTTCTTGGATTTTAGTTAGGGCTTCATTTATGCATATCATTTCCTCCTGTTACTAGTACAATACCCACTTTTTCCAGCTTTCTTCTATTTAGCTATGCTTCTCATGTTTCCATATTTGCTTACTTACGAAGAGCAAAAAATAATTTCATGCTGGTGCTTTGTAATCATTCTAAACATAATGCACTACTCACATGCACAAATGTGTACATGTGGCACACAGTTCGGGCTCGACTGTGACACTTTGGAGAATTTGGAGTGAACAGACATGGTGTGGTGGCTCCTGAAGATATGCTACTAATGAAATAAATTGATTTACACAATTTTAGAAGAAAGCACTAAGTTACATAAACCCAAACCTGTGGAAACTGCGTATGTAAGTTTTATAGAGAGGAAAAAAAATTATTATAAACGGGAAGCTTATTCATAAAAATCAAGGATAAATTGCTCACCAACCTAGAACTTATAACTTCAACCATTTTATTAAATTTTTCTTTTTTCCTTTCAGATGTTATAAGAGTAATAAAGTGCTAAGAAACTATAAAATTAGATTCCTTTAGGATCACTGAAAGTCTAAAAATATAAAAATTGCAGCTTATAGAAGATATAAAAATAGTGAGAAATATAAAAACAATTAAATTCCTCATATTAACCACTTCTGCTTCATGTGTACATTTAGTTTTACACTTAGAATATACATTTATTTGGTTGCATTAACTTTCTAAAGTGTGTGTAACATTTACAAAAACTGGATTCATATGCTTCAAAGTTTTTAAAGAGATAAGAACATTTTGCTAAATAATTTTGTAATCAATGTACACGTATTTAGAAAGTTTTGGTGCACTTAACCAATAATTTTTATTAATAAATTATGCACTTTAATATTTAGAAAGATTTAAAATATTTTATACTTAAATAAACATTAATCATTTGAAAAAGGCATAAGCCTGATAAATTCAACAGTAAGAAAAAGCATGATAGTAACGAGTGTTTTTCTTTTTATATTAGGTTTCTCTGTACAATAGCTAATCCATTGACATCTTTTCAAAAGTATTTAATATTAATATTTTACAGCAGCTGTGGTGGCCCAAAAAGACCATAAGTAATTTCCATATTGCATTTCTTCTGACAAATACAAGCTGTAACTGAATGTCACTCCCTTTTTTCCAATGTATTTTCTAGCAGTGTATTTAACAGCAAAACCATGCTATAGAATTTACCATGATTAAAATCCACTAGACTAATCTCCTTAAGATCAAATCTCATAATAGAGAGTCAGTGAATTGTGAACACATGCATGAAAGCAACTATTGCTTTTTTCTGCTTCACAGAAACTAGAAATTAATACGAAATTTTCTAATGCTCAAATATTTCTATGGTTTTAAATTAAATTTAAGAAGGAATTGTGAGCTAGCTTCAAACTTTTCTGCAGCTTCCTCACCTCTCAGCCTTCACAGGAAGAGGGTCAGGGACTTGCTCTGAACCAGGGTTTGGCTTTAGGGGATGTTGTGGCTGGTTTAATCTTCTATCAGGGCCCCTAAATCTCTCCCTATCAGCAATAAAGTCATTCACTTTCTTACTATCTGTGTGTTCACTGGAATAGCACTTTTAAATTCCTTCAAATCCTTTTTCTTTGTATTCACTACTTGGCACCGCAAAATACTTACAGTAGTAACATCAATTATCATGGATCACAGATCACCACAACATCTGTAATAATAACTTTAAAAAGTTTCAAATACTGCAAGAAGTAGCAAAATGTGATGCAGAGACACAAAGTGAGCAAATGGTGAAAGAAAAACGGTGCCGATAAGCTTTCCCGGAGCTGGGTTGCCACAAAACTTCAGTTTATGAAAATGCAACGTCTGTAAAGCGCAACAATGCGAAGCACAATAAAATAAGGTATATCTACGCTGTACTCACCCTTCTTCCTGTGATGATGTAAGATGATAAAATGCTTACGCAAGGAGGTAAGGTGAGGTGATTAAGTAGGCCTTGTAACCTAGCGTCAGGTCACGTACGTGCGTACGGACGTACGCACGACATAGCGTCAGGTTACGTGCAAATCTGCAGGAGGGTCATCGGCCTCAGAAGGCGGCTATCTGAAGGTAAATGAAACCGCTCACAAGGGGGAGCTGCTGTATTTTTAGCAAACACCTAGATAGATGCTACTGTCAGAGGAAAGCTGTCAAGACATAACTAAGCTGAAAAAAAAAAATAATCATCAGAAGTTAGGCATCTAACCTGGTAGACAGCTACCCAACAGGCCGGAGATGAGGGCTGAGATGAGTGTAGCATACGAAATACAACTCTGACGGCCACAAAGGTGTTTATGACATATCCCATTCTGCTGAAGGTTAAGAATGTTTTTATTATTCTAATGCGTAAGACTTAGAGTGGGTCAATTTAATGTTGAGGAATGTTTCCTTCTTAAAAACTGTAGGACTGAGGACACCTGAATGGCTCAGTCAGTTAAGCATCCGACTCTTGATTTTGGCTTGGGTCATGATCTCACAGTTGCTGAGCTCGACTCCACATCAGGTTCCGTGCAATAGTTAGGAGCCTGTCTGGGATTCCCTCTTACCCTCTCTCTCTGCTCCCTTCCCCAGATAAATAAAGAAATCTTTTTTAAGAAGTGTAACATTGGATTAGATATCCTAAAAAAAAAAGATTTTATCTTTAAATTTTGTATTTTTTTAACCAGTAATAATTCTGTGAAATATTTTATTCAGTGGAATATGTGTGTATTAGGGAACAAAAAAAATCTAAGTACACCCAATGTGAGGTATATCAAACTTAATGTATTAACGTAGTCATGTAAGTAGCAGCATGATTTAAATTTCAACATTAATGACTCAGTGAGTGAGGCCTTCTGTATGGCAGGAAAAAATGACTGGAAACTCAAACCCCTCATTATGATATGTTTTTCTGAGAAAGAGAGGGGTGAGTAGAAGATGATTTCTTACCCCATCCATTTTTTTTTTGCTTTTATATATGAACACCTCTATAACTGTGATAACAGAAAATACTTCATAATAGTAAAAATCTAGTAATATTATCATGTCAGGCTCTGTACTATGACTTTTAGTCCATTTAAAATTAAATCCAATTAAACCATCAACAATTCAGAGGAAGTTATTATATTATTCTTTTTTTATAAATTAGAAAACGGAGGCAGAGTGATAAGTATTTCAAAGTTACATGAGGTATACCTGAAGAGTCAAGATTCTGAACCTATTCCTGGCTCTTACCTATGACTTTATAGCTTCTCTTTTAACCATCTCATGATGTTGCTTCCTATCTGTGGAGCACTAGGTGGGTGCAATGGAATTTATTCTGATGCCCATAATCTACTCTGTTCCCATTTACCTGGACTCCTCTGTCAGAACTACCTCAGTCTTGGGCAAACCTCAACAGTCATCCTGCAGGGGGTTGTCTAATGTGGAAATTCATAAAGTGTAGAGTTTGAGACCAGACTGACCTGGACTTGCCAGAACTTGCTAACTCTTCAATTTTATTTACATGACATTTGGAAAATCACTTCTTTAAGCTTTAGTTTCCTCCTGTGATATGATTGTAGAAATTTTGGGGGCCCCTGGGTGGCTCAGTCGGTTAAGCGTCTGACTTTGGCTCAGGTCATGATCTCATGGCTCGTGGGTTCGAGCCCCGCGTAGGGCTCTGTGCAGACAGCCAGCTCAGAGCCTGGAGCCTGCTTCGGATTCTGTATCTCCCTCTCTCGCTGACACTTCCCTGCTCACGCTGTCTCTCTCTCTCTCTCCCGCAGAAATAAATAAAACATTAAAAAAAATTTAGAAAGAAATTCTATAGAACTTACACATTTTTGAGGAAGATGAGATGAACATAGGTAACTTTTATAGTGCTTATCATAGACTAAGTATGGAATGACTTTGAGCTTTTATGTTATCATTATAGACATAAAAAATTTTTTAAAAAGGCCTGGGAATATTACGTAAAACATCCACAGTGTACAGGTTAGTGATAAGAAATGAGCAAATGTCTATGTAGGTTGATTCCTAACTCAGTTTGATATTAACTCAATGATAATGCTTCTGAAATAATTTGTGAATTGACCTAGATCTTCAACTGTTTTAATGGTTTAATCTTTCCAGCCATATATTCTCTTTGCCTAAAATGTTTCAAAGGAAAAATTATTCTCTTTTAAATGAACTTTATTATATAAATGTACATAAGCATTTTCTTTTCTTACGCAGAGTTAACATATTTGAGGTCATGAGGGGAGGTGTCAAACATTACTTGTAAATGCTGAAAGGTGTGCTTCTGATAGTGACAGAAGTTGTATCTCCTGCATAGTCTCAAATTGTTCTTGTGTGAAACTCTATGATGTCTTAGTCTTGCTGTAATTTTTGCAACTGGTAATTTTTGCAAATGGGGTTGCTTGAAACCAGGAATAGTAGGGTTTCATTGGCAAGTTTCATTGGCACTTTTAAATTCTAAATTCTTCTGAAATTTATAGTCATTCTAACATTTACTTTATATAATCTTGCCTCAATTTTTTTGGATAAATTGTCCTATTAACTTCTAAGCTTTCTCTATAGATAAAACAAGTTATATTCATTTTTTGTTTTCCAAAATGTTTACATTTTCTATAGCTTATTATATTATATGTGTAATTGATTATTTTATATTGACCTTATGGTTTCAATGACTCCATTTGTTTAAAATAGTATATCTAGGTGGCTCAGTCGATTAAGCTTACAACTCTTGGTTTCAGCTCAGGTCATGATCTCACCGTTCATGGGTTTGAGCCCCACATCGGGTCTGCACTGATAGCATGGAGCCTCCTAGGGATTCTGTCTCCTTCTCTCTCTGCCCCTCTCCTGCCGTTCTCTATGTCTCTCTCTCAAAATAAATAAACATTTAAAAAAATAGTATTTCTGAAACCCAGTTATCTATGAAGCAATTTTATCAATTGCCTGTACAAAAGATTATTGTATAGCCCTTGGATTAATATTTTAAAATCAGATTTGATATAAAAGAATTGAGATCATACCATCTACACTTTCAGATCACAGTACTATGAAACTCGAAATTAACCACAGGAAGAAGTCTGGAAAACCTCCAAAAACATGGAGTTTAAAGAACACTCAACTCAGGAATGAATGGGCCAATCAGGCAAATAGAGAAGAAATTAAAAAATATATGGAAACTGGGGCGCCTGGGTGGCTTAGTTGGTTAAGTGTCCGACTTTGGCTTAGGTCATGATCTCGCAGTTCGTGGTTTCGAGCCCCACGTCGGGCTCTGTGCTGACTGCCAGCTCAGAGCCTGGAGCCTGTTTCGGTCTGTGACTCCCTCTCTCTCTGACCCTCCCCTGCTCACGCTGTCTCTCTCTCTCTCTCCTAGAAATAAATAAAAAAAATTTTTTAAAAAATATGGAAACAAATGAAAATGAAAATACAACAATTTAAACTCTATGGGATGCAGCAAAGGCAGTCCTAGGAGGGAAGTACATTGCACTCCAGGCCTATTTCAAGAAATTATAAAAAGTGCAAGTTCAAAAATCTAACAGCACACCTATAGGAACCAGAAGGAGAACAACAAGAGCACCCCAAACCCAGTAGAAGAAGAGAAATAATAAAAATCAGGGCAGAAATAAGCAATATAGAATCCAAAATATAGTTGAACAGATCACTGAAACCAAGATTTGTTTTTTTGAAAAAATAAACAAAATTGACAAACCTCTAGCCAGGCTTGTCAAAAAGAGAAGAGGGAGCACCCAAATAGACAAAGTCCTGAATGAAAATGGACTTATTACAACCAATCCCTCAGAAATACAAGCAAATATCAGGGAATACTATAAAAAATTATATGCCAACAAACTGGACAACGTAGAAGAAATGGACAAATTCCTAAACACACACTCCCTACCAAAATTCACAAGGGAAGAGATAGAAAAGCTGAACAGACCCATAACTAGTGAAGAAATTGAATCAGTTAACAAAAATCTCCCAACAAATAAGAGCCCTGGGCCAGATGGCTTCCCTGGGGAATTCTACCAGACATTTAAATCAGAGTTAATACTCATTCTTCTCAAGCTATTCCAAAAAATTGAAATCGAAGGAAAACTTCTGGACTCATTTTACAAAGCCAGCATCACTTTATTTCCCAAGCCAGACACCCAACAAAAAAAGAGAACTACAAGCCAATATCCTTGATGAATCCAGATGCAGAAATCCTCAAGATACTTGCAAATCGAATCCAACAGCACATAAAAAGAATTATCCACCATGATCAAGTGGGCTTCATTTCTGGGTTACAGGGCTGGTTCAATATTCACAAATCAATGTGATACATCACATTAACAAAAGAAAAGATAAAAACCATGTGATCCTATCCATAGATGCAGAAAAAGCATTTGACAAAATAAAGCATCCCTTCTTAATAAAGACCCTTGAGAAAGTTGGGATAGGAGGAACTTACTTAAACATCATAAAAGCCATCTATGAGAAGCCCTCAACTAACATCATCCTCAATGGGGAAAAACTGAGAGCTTTCCCCCTGAGATCAGGAACACGACAGGGATGTCCACTCTCACCACTGTTGTTTAACATAGTGCTGGAAGTCCTAGCATCAGCCATCAGACAACAAAAGGAAATAAAACACATCAGAATTGGCAAAGAAGAATTGGCAAACTTTCACTTTTTGCAGACGACATGATACTTTAAATAGAAAACCTGACATACTCTACCAAAGGGCTACTAGAACTGATCCATGAATTCAGCAAAGTTGCAGCATACAAAATCAATGTGCAGAAATTGGTTGCATTTTTATACACCAATAATGAAGCAACAGAGAGAAATCAAGAAACTGATCCCATTCACAATTGCACAAAAAAACATAAAATACCTAGGAATACACCTAACCAAAATACCTAGGAATAGACCTAACCAAAGAGATCTGCGTGGTGAAAATTATAGAAAACTTATGAAGGAAATTGAAGAAGACACAAAGAAATAGAAAAACATTCCATGCTCATGGATCGGAAGAATAAATATTGTTAAAATGTCATTACTACCAAAAACAATCTACACATTCAAGGCAATCCCAATCAAAATTACACCATCATTCTTCTCGAAGCTAGAACAAACTATTCTAAAATTTGATGGGGGCGCATGGGTGGCTTAGTCGGTTAAGCGACCGACTTTCGCATAGGTCATGATCTCGCGGTTCGTGGGTTCGAGCCCCACGTCGGGCTCTGTGCTGACTGCCAGCCCAGAGCCTGGAGCCTGTTTCAGAGTCTGTGACTCCCTCTCTCTCTGACCCTCCCCTGCTCATGCTGTCTCTCTCTTTGTCTCCTAGAAATAAATAAAAACGTTTAAAAATTTTTTAAATAAAATAAAATTTGTATGGAGCCACAAAAGACCCCGAATAGCCAAAGTAATATTGAAAAAGAAAACCAAAATTGGAGGCATCACCATCCAAGACTTTAGCCTCTACTACAAAGCTGTCATCATTAAGAGAGTATGGTATCGGCATAAAAAGAGACGCATAGACCAATGGAATAGAATAGTGAACTTAGAATTGGACTCACAAATGGTTGGCCAACTAATCTTTGACAAAGAGGGGAAAGAGTATCCAATGGAAAAAAAGACAGCCTCTTTAACAGATGGTGCTGGGAGAACTGGACAGCAACATGCAGAAGAATGAAACTAGATCATTTTTTAACACCATACACAAAAATAAACTCAAAATGGATAAAGGACTTGAATGTGAGACAGAAAACCATCAAAGCCCTAGAAGAGAAAGCAGGAAACAACTTCCTTGACCTCAACCACAGCAATTTTTACTTGACACATCCCCAAAGGCAAGGGAATCAAGAGCAAAAATGAACTATTAGGACCTCATCAAGATAAAAAGCTGCTGCACGGCAAAGGAAACAATCAATAAAACTAATAGGCAACCAACGGAATGGGAAAAAATAGTTGCAAATGACATATCAGATAAAGGGCTAGTATCCAAAATCTATAAGGAACTCACCAAATTCCACACCCAAAAACAAAATAATCCAGTGAAGAAGTGGGCAGAAGACATGAACAGACACTTCTCCAAAGAGGCATGCAGATGGCCAACAGACACATGAAATGATGCTCACCCTCCCTCCTCATCAGGGAAATACAGATCAAAACCACACTGAGATACCACCTCACACCAGTCAGAGTGGCTAAAATGAACAAATCAGAAGACTCTAGATACTGGCGAGCATGTGGAGACACGGGCACCCTCCTACACTGTTGGTGGGAATGTAAACTGGTGCAGCCCCTCTGGAAAACAGTGTGGAGGTTCCTCAAAAAGTTAACAAATGAACTCCCTTCTGACCTAGCAATAACACTGCTAGGAATTTACCCAAGGAGTGCTGATGCATAGAGACAAATGTACCCCAATGTTCATAGCTACACTCTCAACAATAGCCAAAACATGGAAAGAGTCTAAGTGTCCATCAACTAACAAATGGATCAAGAAGATGTGATTTATCTATACAATGGAATACTACATGGCAATGAGAAAGAATGAAATCTGGCCATGTGTAGCAACATGGATGGACCTTGAGGGTGTTATGCTGAGCGAAATAAGTCAGGCAGAGAAAGACAGATACCATATGTTTGCCCATATAGGTGGCTTAGGAGGAACTTAATGGGGGACCATGAGGGAGGAGAAGGGGAAAAATAGTTGGAGAGAGGGAGGGAGGCAAACCATGAGAGACCCTTGAATGCTGAGAACAAACTGAGGGCTGATGGGGGTGGGAGAGAAGAGAAGAGGCGTGATGGGCATGGAGGAGGGCACTTGTTGGGATGAGCACAGGGTGTTACATGGAAACCAACTTGACAATAAAATATTTAAGAAAAAATAAATAAATAAAATTAGATTTTTGAGGCAATTTATTATGAATTTGGTAAGCTTTTTATTTTATGCTTTATTTTGCTGTATTTAATAATTTTAAGAAATATGTTTCAGGGCACCTGGGTGGCTCAGTCGGTTAAACGTCCGGCTTTGGCTCAGGTCATGACCTCATGGTTCGTGGGTTCAAGCCCTGCATTGGGCTCTGTGCTGACAGCCAGCACAGAGCCTGGAGCCTGTTTCGGATTCTGTGTCTCCCTCTCTCTCTGACCCTCTCTTGCTCACACTGTCGTTCTCTCTCTCTCTTAGAAATAAATAAAAAACATAAAAAAAAAATATGTTTCTTTTTCTCTCCCAGTTACTAATCAATTTCTACCCTAGATAAATAGTTTCATCACACTATCATGTAAATATCAGAGAGTGGATCATTATGTAATAATTGGTGAATGTTTTTGGGTTGGCTGGGTAGCTCAGTCAGTTAAGTGTTTGACTGGCTCAGGCCATTATCTCATGGTTCGTGAGCCCCAAATCAGGCTCTGTGCTGACAGCTTGGAGCCTGGAGCCAGCTTTGGATTCTGTGCCTCCTTCTCTCTGCCCCTCCCCTGCTCATACTCTGTCTCTCTCCTTCTCAAAAATAAATAAAAACATTAAAAAATTTGATAAATATTTAGCCATAGGTTTTATCTGGTATATTTAATAAAGCCTTATTGGTCAAATCTCCTAGAATTAAAAATAACAGTGCCAATTATCTAGAAGAAAGTGTATAGCAATTTATTAATTTGTGGTAGCTTTTGCTTAATTAAAACACCATGTTACTTTCTAGTTTTTGTCATAATCATTTACATATCTTTAAAAAAAATTTTTAAGTTCTCAATATTGCCATCTGGTGGAGAAGTACCATTTGGGCAGTTAGGGTTTATATTAATGCATCGTTTTTAATTAGAATCTTTCAAAAACCATCATATCAAATACTCAATATTTTAAACATCAAAATAGAAAACTTGTCATTTATGCCAGATTTATTTAATAAAATTTAAAAGGAAACAGTCCACCTTTGCTTGGGGAGTTATGGCTTTGTATATTCCCCTTGATCTCCTTAATTGCTACAAATAAAGTTTCCTTTGTGTGACAATTCATCTGGTGTAGTTTCTATCCATGACTCATCAAGGAATAAATCAAGTTAGTACCTTTATATAATGTCTATTGTTTTCATTATTTCTTCTTTCCAGACACTATGTACCTATTTCCATAATCCTGATTTAGGTATATATTTTCCCCTGTCAAAAAGGAAAACCCAAGATGTCCTACAAAAGTCATACTTCAACCAACCCAATAGTTGCACTTCAAAAAACATAAACCAGAAGACTCTAAATTCCCTTTATGTAAAACTCTAACTATAAAATATTGAAAGGATGGACTAAACATCACCAAGTTTCCATGCTCCTCATTCTCCATACTAACTTCTGATCTATGCATACTACAATTGCCATTATAAGGAACATTCCAACTTAAACAAACAGAATGGAATACCTATTTTAATTGGCATGAAGAAGCCTCTGGAAGTCTTCCCACTTCCAAAATAGCTTTATTGAAAGATTCATTGCAAAGGCTAGTGAAAAATTAAAGACACAAGAGGTACCTAAAATAAAAGACTGCAAGACTGAAGTGACTCCTACTTCCTTCTCTCCTACTTTACTGAGTATTGAGTCACTCAATGAATCTTCTATCTGATGTGCCTTTCCATCAGGAAGAGACCCCAAGGCCATAAACAAAAGTCCCATCAAGGTTGTGGCCTTACACCTGCAACAGCTCAAAGCCAAAAGCATAAAACACCTGGGCCTCCCCAACTGCACTCTCCTACAAGTCCATCATCAAACACTGGCCCAGAAATTGGTATCTCATTTGTAATCATGCAGGACACTGGGGAGAAAAACCCATAAAAAACTGTCCTCAAATATTTTGCTAGATCCTTTGACACCAACTCAAATGTTCCCATATCTACCAGCTAAGGAGAGTTCCTTTATGGACCAGTCCCAGGGGACTACCTGCTAGCCCCTTAAACAGCCAAGGTGAAACTAAAGTTAAAGAAAAAATGGGGACACCTGGGTGGCTCAGTTGGTTAAGCCTTCCTACTTCAACTCAGGTCATGATCTCAAGGTTCATGGATTCCAGCGCCACATCGGCCTCTGTGCTGACAACTCAGAGCCTAGAGCCTGCTTCAGATTCTGTGTGTCTCTCTTTCTGCCCCCCAACCCCCCACTTGGATTCTATTTCTCTCTCAAAAATAAATACATATTTAAAAAATGAAAAACCTTGACAAATTCCTTCAGCTACTAGGGCTACATTTTCTACTTTACACCTTACCCAATTCAAAGACTGAATATAGTATGATAGGAAAAGATCAGATAAAATAGGCAGAGAGGGGAAGATTACCACCTAAAATCCATGGGTGGGGAAAAAACACACTTAGAAACAATGCTGGAAGCATTTAACCAGAGCAAACCCCCTTGTGTGTGAGGTTCCTCTTAAGAATGTAACACACCACATAATCCCTCTCAGGTTTCCCTCAGGAATTTGACAAAAGACCAGACTAAGAAGTAATTATTTTTGACCTGCAAGAAACTGTAGGGCCATAGACCACCCCTCACACAATAGAGCGGAGCCAATCAGGAATGGGCAGTCCAGCCCCTAGAGTTATCCAGCCAATAAGGGTAGAACCTGAGAAGAAACAAGGGGAAAGGGGAGGAGGCTCTGACCAGAACCTTAGAAAACAAGGACCCTGCCTATAGTCACAGGCATTCACTTTCCAATACCCCCTCTCTGTAAAGAGAGCTCTCCTACTCTTCTTTTCTGATTTTATACTCTAATAGACTTTTGCCTACTGCTCATTCAGTGTTCATTTCTTCATTCTTCGAAGCAATGAGACAAAAAACCCAGGGTACTCAGATAAAGAATCCTGTGACAATAGGACCTGGGAAAACTGTCATAAGTCGGTGAAGAGTGAGAATTCTTGGGGCGCCTGGGTGGCTCAGTTAAGTGTCCGACTTCAGCTTAGATCATGATCTTAAGGTTCGTGGGTTTGAGCCCCATGTCAGGCTCTGTGCTGACAGCTCAAAGCCTGAAGCCTGCTTCAGATTCTGTGTCTCCGTCTCTCTGACCCTCCCCTACTCACACTGTCTCTCTCTCTCAGAAATAAATAAAACATTAATTTTTTTTAAGTGAGAAATCTTATCAGAATTAGCTCTCGTGAATCTCTATAGCCTAGTTGATAGAGGAAGGTAAAATATCACATTATCCCTTATTGGTTATGGATCTTTTTTTTCTCCCAGAGACACCAGTTGCCTTCTTGTTCGTCAAGTTTTGTGTATCAAGAATTAGGTTTGGCTTTTTTTCCTGCCTGAGTAACCCAAGCCATCAGTTTCTACATATGCATGTTCCTGGGCCCAAGATATGGTCAGACAGAAACGTGAATTCTGGAGCATGTGGGTGGCTCAGTGGGATAAGCGTCCAGTGTTTGATTTAGGCTGAGTTCACGGTTTGTGAATTTGAGCCCCATTTTGGGCTCTGCGCTGAGGATGCAGAGCCTGTCTAGAATTCTATCTCTCCCTCTCTCTGCCCATCTCCCATCTCCCTCAAAATAAATTTAAAAACTTTAATGTGAATTTCTCCCTATTTACATTGAGAGCCCCTATGGAATGTTGCCAGTTTTCAAGGGAATTGCCTAAGTCTTTATTTCAGCTATCTTTGGGAGTGGCTCCAGATCTCCAGAGAGTAGTATCTTTTACACCTTTTGGGGGGATGTTTCCTACATCCATGGTGTCATTCAATATAGTCAGGATTATTTACAATGTATCCTAGCTGAAGCCTGAGGAGATATTTGAAAGGGTTTTTTAAAGTAACTCTGTGGTAGGAAGTTGGCAAAATTGGAAGCTGATACTAAGAATTTAATGGCAACTTTTTAAGACTTTGTTCCCTAAACTAAAATGAAACTATGTACCCAGAAAGAAAGAAAAAAAACATTCCAAAAACAAATAGCTTTAAATCAAGAAGATAGATATTGTGAGAAGTGGGATGATTCGCTTTTAGAAATACCAAATAAAAGCTGTGCTGTCTAGTTAACAATAGGTTTACAACCTATTGGAAATATGTACAAACCCTCACTCCCTACAATGGAGTCCCAAACCCTTAGACACTTCACTTCCTGGTTCTTCCCCTCTCCATTTTGCAGGCTTGTTTTTACTGGCCTTGGTAATAAGCATGCTCCAAAGAACTGAAGTCCCTGAGTAACCTCAAGGTATGTACATTTGTTCCAATCAGACTACTTTGTGACTTACATGGGCATAGGTGACATCCAAGTAAGGCTGTCACCTCTGTAGTACACAGCCAATGAGGAATCTGGGAGAGACTTGCACACTAGAAGATAAATTGCCTGTGGTAACTGCCTTAAGTGTGCCTGTCCATCAGACACTCCCTCTTACAAGAACATTGATTAAAGCCTCACTTCACTCTGCTCCTGGTCTCCGTGTCCCTCCTTTGGTTGGGTCAGTGGGCTTATTTTCACAGATATCTTTCGATTTCTATCTTAGTTAAAGATCTTCTCCCTGATACAAAGAAGCAAATTGAAGATAATATAGTTGAATGTATTTCAGATTGCAATCCAATTATCTGAGGAATTAAAAACACTCATCCTAAAAATTGAGACTAACTTGTACAACTTTTCTGACAAATTGAGTCATTACAGGAACAGAAAAAACCCACCTATTCTCTTTACTAATTCCCAAACCTTTCTATTTATTGCAAAAGGCTTATATGTATTGTAAAAATTCTGGACTCAGGCAATAAAAGTCTTTCTTGAAAGAATTTGCATTCATTCTTTATCTGTGGCTTTGAGATGTAAATTCTACTCAATCTTTTCTGGGAACTTGGAGCCCTCTCTTTAAATGCAAAAATGGAGATAATTCTTATCAGAGGTGGAAAAAAAGCATTGGGGGAAAAGCTATTTGGAAACTGGACAGATGAAAAATCTTAAAAGTCTTTTCCACAAACAGTAAGTAAAAAGTTTAAGTCATCTGGTAAACTTAACTTACTCTATCCATTGGAAACATGAATTGGATCCAATGTTCTTTTGTAACCTAATGAGTTTTGCACTATTTTACCTGTTGGCTAAAATTTTAAAACAAAAGCTATAAGAACTCTGTTTGCATCTGTCTGTATGTCTTTCTCTATATATGTAACAGAGTATGACAGTGTTTGTGCACTTTTCCAGATTCTGGTTCATTATGTGTTTTCATCTACTTCAGCTCCAGAAAAAACAACAACAACCCAAAACCAAACCAAAGCAAAACATGAAAAGGGATCTGCAGTTTTTATACGTGGCCTTATTGTTGGGAGGAGATGGAATATATGAACACCTTTCATCTTCAGTGTACATAGATCATAGACTTATTTTAGTTTCCTTTCCCATGGTTATTAGTGAGGACTGCAACTGCCAGAATCCCAAATAGATCTTATCTTTTTCACATCAGTCATCCCTCTCACACAAATTTGTACATGCAATCAAGCTATTGTCTGACTCATCAGTTTTTCTGAAATCATCAGCATAAATGTCAATTTTATGTGGAGTCTTGCTTAAATTCTCAAATCCAATTTTATTTCCATATTATAAAACAAACAATTTTTCTCTTTGCCATCATTTACAGTTGTAATTAAGTATAATACTGATAGTTCTTTTCTTACTACTATTATTGATATGGTACAATCTAGAAGGGGGGATATTTTTTCATGTTGATTACTATATCCAAAAGCACCAACTGGTCTGACAATAATTAAGTTCTCCATAAATAATTTTTAAATAATGAAGTAAATAAATAAATTTTATTGCCATATAATAAGCTATGGAAAAAGAGCAGTGGTGGATATAACAGTTTGGCTTTCAAAAAATCAATATTCAAAATAATGCCAAAGTTAAAGGGATATAGATATACAGATCTTTATATTTTTTTAATGTTCTATTTATTTCTGAGAGAGAGAAAGAGACAGCATGAGCAGGGGAGGGTCAGAGAGAGGGAGACACAGAATGTGAGCAGGCTCCAGGCTCTGAGCTAGCTGTCAGCACAGAGCTCAACACAGGGCTCGACCCACGAACCGCGAGATCATGACCTGAGCCAAAGTCACAGACCCAACCATCTGAGCCACCCAGGTGCCGCTAGATGTACTGACCTTTAGGCAAGGGTATGTGTGTTCTCTAATGGTGATAAGATGTTGACACTGATTTTTAAAGTGACTGAAATAATTACAAATTTTAAGTGTTACTTATTCTTAAATAACTGTTCAACACTATTTGCCACTAGTCTTTGCAATAACAAAACAGTTCAAAGATGGTGTTAATTTACCAACACCACTTAGCTTGCCAAGGAAGATTTTTTTTTTTTTTAACATGGAAGGCTTTAAATAATGTTGCCTTATGGATAAATTCATTCAAGTGAAGGAATAAGTCACTAAGCGAGAATTACTTAGAACTACTCAGATTTATCTGAGGGTTTTGTATAAAACTCTGCATTAAGTAAAGGAACAGATGGACACCTGCTATGTTTTTTGGCAACTTGTTTTCTCTTATATAAACAAATAGACTGTGTTTGTATGTGTAGGAAACACCTGTTTGACCTTTTCCATTAGTACAAATACTGCATATGTCTATTCTACAGATGCTTTTTAAAGAACATATTAGGGACGCCTGGGTGGTTCAGGCAGTTAAGTGTCTGACTCTGACTCTGCTTTGGCTCAGGTTATGATCCCAGGGTCATGAGATCGAGCTCTGCACTGAGCCTGGAGCCTACTTACCATACTCTCTCTTCCTCTGCCCCTCCTCTCGGAGGTGTGCCCTCTCCCTTTCTAAATTAAAAAAAAAAAAAGAACATGTTAAATTTCTTGGTACTTATCTAATCATTTTGATACTTTGATATTGCTTTTAAGGTATATTAAAGGGCATAGAAAAGAGTTGGTTAACATTTTGTTGGAAACTGCACTCATAAAATTAAATAGTTAATTTTATTACAAATATAATAATATGTTTTTGTACAAGTCTAATGTCAAAGAATATAACTATATGTTTTTATATTACCTTGTATCTCTTTGAAACACCAAGCCAACTCAAGTTTGGGCTTAGTTGTTTTTTTTATTATAGTTTCTTATCAACTTGGTTTCCATATAACACCCAGTGCTCATCCCAACAAGTGCCCTCTTCCATGACCATCACCTTGGGCTTAATTTTGTAAATAAAAACTTTTGAAATCAAATAAAAATATGGAAATAAACTGAAAATATTACTGAAAATAGAACTACAAAGAGAGTTCAGTAAAGATAAAAAACTTAATACTTGAAAATATGGATATAATTGTAATACCATAATGAATAATTTTATTAATTGCAAGAATAAATGGACACATATACCATGTTCCAGGATGGAAAACAGACTCAGTATAAGAATGTTTATATTCTCCAAATTAATTTATAATATTGAATTCATTATTATCACAAATGTTAACTTTATAATTTGATTATAATTTCCATCCATATAAGAAAAAATGTATGCGATTAGCTAACTTTCAAGGACAACAGCAGTGGACAGTTCTTTTCTCATATAACAAAGATACAGGCAGAAATTTAAGCTGTGGCACTGACAACGCAAGATTACCTTTGAACATCTAAAAATCACCTTCTTAGGGTACACAAAAACATTGCCATTTCTTGAAAACCACTAGCAAATGTTTAAGCATAGGTATCAAGCTCCTATGTCTGTTACTCTCCCACAGGCAGGGACATGGTTACATGTAGGGATGTAAGTATTACAGATATATGACCTCTTCCAGATCACATCCAGAGAGGCATATAACCACTAATTGCCTGTTCTCATGTTAGTTGGCACTTACTTGGAATATGCTGACTGTGTAATTATGTGTTTTTTTTTTTTTTTTTTTGCCATGCTACATCCAATAATAGCTCATTATTATCTTGCAACTAGCTGTTTTGGAAGTATTTACACCACAAAAAGGGGCAAATAGTGTATATATAAAAGTCCTCCCCACCCCCCCACCCCCGCCTGCTCCCATCAAGAAAGTTTCATGTGAAACATTTACTATCAATCACCAAGGAGTATTATACTTGAATTCAGAGATTAAAAATAGAACATTTTGAGTCATGACAAACAATGATGTGTGACCATGGAAGTGAATAGCTGAAGAAATTAGAATCAGAAGTCTGCTGGTGGAGCAACAGTGATTGCCCTCAGAATAGTGATTTAAAGTGGAGAGGAAGACAGTGAATCAGTTTCTATTTCTTTAGATTGAAGACATGGTAAATTTCTGGGAAACAGTTGCATCGCTAGAAATTTTTAAGAAAGAGTATGGGATAGTTATTGACCTTTGGTCTCAAAGGGACAAAGATTTTGACAAATATATCAGGGAATTAATAATTAGATGTAAAAATGGGAGCAAACAGTTGTATTTTTAGCCTACATTAAATCATTAAACTTGATATTTCTATAAATAATATATTAATTTCATTGTAAAATGTATTCATTGCATTACAAAGGACAGTATGATTTTTTTATCCTGGATTTATCTGAATTAATTTAACTTTTATATTTTCTCTTTCCTTTGATAAAAGTACTTCATTTTTCCACTTACTGTAATCTTCAAGTTCTTATTACTTTTTAGTTGTCATAAACAACAGAGTATTGAATGATAGCCATATAATAATACCTAACACAAATATAATTTCAAGAAATAGCTTCCAAAACATTTTTCTTAGCAAATACAAAAATGATACGTTTTTTTAATATCTATGTTATGCTCTTATCTTAGAAAGAAAAGTGTTAGTAATGTAATATTTTTACGTATGTATTTTATGATTGGGCTTTTTGTGTTTGTGTTTTTTTTAATCCGGGATTAGGAAGTTGTAGTTAATATTGTATTTAGAGTCTATTAATATGCTAATGTAGCTATTAAAATATTGTATTTACAGTATTATATTATCCTAGAAGTCTGTGACATTGGAAATATTTTTTTCTTAAATTTCAATTTTATAACAAAATGGAGAATTTCAGTGCCAAGTGAATGATTATTTTTGGAGGTAATGTAGAAAGAGTTTTCAAATATTCTCTCATATGTAATACTTGTGTAAAATAAATACTCAAAACAACAATATGACGGACATAAAATTTCAGGAGAGTAAGTTAATCATATTTATTATTCACTGTAGGTTTAATGTCTAGCGTTTACTATTTTTCATTCCAAGTAAATGAATGTTTTCTTAAATGAATGTAGGATTCATGATTTTAAAACATCAGGAAAGGTTATGAAAATTTTAATGTATTTTAGTGTGTTAATATATATAAACATAGTCTATCACGTAAGTATATATGCTTAAACCATTTTCATTAGTGTGTTCTAACAGCAGAGGGAGATATTGAACTACAAATTAAGTATTTTTCAGTACACATCTTTTGCTGAATGATTTATAGCCAATTAGACACTTGACTTTAAACTTAATTTTCTTAAGACAATACCTTCTTTTATAAGTCTTTAATAAAGATGTCTTTTCCCCAAGGTATGTTTAGAAAACAACAATGTATTTTATAAAACCTAAAAATTCATATTATGCTAATATTTCACTTGATATTTCACTTAAATGTTTTATACTTAAACATTAAATAACTCAAACCTAATGCAATGTTCATTTTTTTTTTTGTTTATTTCTAGGAGAGAGAGAGAGAGAGAGAGAGACAGCGTGAGCAGGGGAGGGTCAGAGAGAGAGGGAGACACAGACTGAAACAGGCTCCAGGCTCTGAGCTGGCAGTCAGCACAGAGCCCGACGCGGGGCCCGAACCCACGAACCGCGAGATCATGACCTAAGCGAAAGTCGGACGCTTAACCGACTAAGCCACCCAGGCGCCCCTGCAATGTTCATTTTATTGGAGCTGGCTTGTGCAGGAAATCATGATTCTAACACTCAATCAGACTGGAAAGTTGGTTGTGTGACCCTCACCAAGTTATTTTCCATTCTTAATTTTCTTTTTTTTTTTCTTTTTTTTTTCTTTTTAAATGTTTTATTTATTTCTAGGAGAGAGAGAGAGAGAGACAGCGTGAGCAGGGGAGGGTCAGAGAGAGAGGGAGACACAGACTGAAACAGGCTCCAGGCTCTGAGCTGGCAGTCAGCACAGAGCCCGACGCGGGGCTCGAACCCACGAACCGTGAGATCATGACCTAAGCGAAAGTCGGACGCTTAACCGACTAAGCCACCCAGGCGCCCCACCATTCTTAATTTTCACTTTCCTTATCTGTAAAGTGAAGTTAACAATATTATGTCTCTTATAGGGTATTGTGAAGATGTTTTTAATTGAAATATATAATAGGTGCCTGGCACAGTAATTTCTTATTTAAATATATCAAAATATATTTATTAAGGTTCTTAATATTATCATGATATTTAGAATTCAAATAATATTTATTAAATGAGTGACAACATAACTAATATCCACAATGATGACTCTGAGCTGCCAAGAAAAATATAGACTGTAATACCTTAACACTTTCACAAAAAAACAGCAAAATCAAGTCCTTAGGAGAATGATAAGCAGTATTAAGTTGTTATGTTTGTTGTGAGAAGGAAGAACTGGGGAATCAGAATGCCATAGCCCCTTGGCATGCATGATGGCACATTCTCATATCTCACTCCTGCTCCCATTTGTTCTTTAGATAATCCAGGGGTTTGGTGAATGCCCACTCCCATCATTAGTACATGCACACGACTTCCATGTCTAAAATACACTTCTGAGTGTTATGGGCGGGGCACATTGGTGGGATGGAGGCAGACATGTCTATTATGAAGGGGAGGTTATGTATCCACTTGAAGAATCTTATCTGGGGTGTCTGGGGTCTACTTTAGGGCAGGCAGTATCTGGGGTCCACACTAGGACAAGGAGACTACAGAGCTCATTGCATATAGAGCATGAAACATGAATCCGACCCAAAGGGCTTCTGGATTTATATATTGCACAAGAGGCTCTTCCCTCAGGCACATCTAAAGTAAGTAGAGTAGGATCTCCCATAAACTGATTTCCTCTTAATGTCAGTCTTTATAGCAACTTGGTACTCATTGACTTAGAAAGACAAAGAAGTATAGATGGTTATATATATATAATTATACAGTCCTTTAGATATACCTAAATATGTATGAACCATATTATTATGTATATACTGTATACATATACAATTATACTGTATATGATTATACAGTCCTTTAGATATACCTAAATATGTATGAACCATATATATGTACGTTTACATATAAAAAATTTATCTTTGTGTTTTCAGCCAATGCAATTCTTTGCCTACAATTGTCATCAATGCTTACGTATTGAAAGAAATGTTTTAGAAAAAGTATTTCTAAAACCCAAAAGTATTCTTTTTAAATTTATTCCTATTATATAGAGAACTAGAATCTGATCTTATTATAAATTATGTCCGCTTATGAAGACATTTGTCCTGAGTGGCAATTTTATCTGCTGAATAAACGAATTCTGAAGCCAGAATAGAGTGGATAGGTTGAAATCTAGACTCTGTCCTTACTAGTTCTATAACACTGTGTATATTACATATATGCACCAATTTCCTCATTCCAGTAGCACTTATCACATAGGTTTGTTCTAAGGATAAATGTGTTACTATGTATTAAGTGATCACACTAGTTATAAACATGATGAGAGCTCACAATTATACCTTCATATACATACATACATACATACATACAATGATTTATTATTATTTCTATTAATTTAACATCTAAGGATTTAAAAAAAAACTTTTTAAAAAGGTCGTTGGAAACTAATGAATAACTGTAGCATGTTTTATTTCCTTTTTTTAAATTTAATTGAGGAACATTTATAAACCCTTTTAAGAATATGATGCATAGGGGCGCCTGGGTAGCTCAGTCAGTCAACCTTCTGACTTCAGCTCAGCTCATGATCTCACTGTTCTTGGTTCGAGCTCCACGTCGGGCGCTGTGCTGACAGCTCAGAGCCTGGAGCCTGCTTCAGATTCTGTCTCCCTCTCTCTGTCCCTCCTCCACTCGTGCTCTGTCTCTCTCTGTCTCAAATATAAATAAACATTAAAGAAAAATTTTAAAAAGAATATGATGGATTAAAAAAGACAGAAAACAATGGAGGGGCACCTGGGTAGCTCAGTCGGTTAAGCGACCGACTTTGGCTCAGGTCATTATCTCACGGTACCTGGGTTCAAGCCCCGCATCGGGCTCTGTATTGACAGCTAGCTCAGAGCCTGGAACCTGTTTCAGATTCTGTGTCTCCCTCTGTCTCTGACCCTCCCCTGCTCACGCTGTGTCTATCTCTATCTCAAAAATAAATAAAACATTAAAAAAAAAAACAATGGAGTTTGTCAATTATTCTTACAAATAAATATTCAATAATACTTTGTGTCTAATCATACTCAAATTTGGTTGAACGTTTCTTAAAATATACTGTTAACACATTGTAATGATCATTACAGGCCAGCAATGGAACAACTACATACATAATCTATATGTTTAAAGTAAAACTTCAACGGAGCATGCTCTCTCCAGCTTTTAAAGTTGTTAGGAATTTTCAAAAATATCCACCAGAGGGAGCTAAAAGAGTGAAAAAGCTCTAAACCAAAGGCGATGTTAGGAATAATTCTCTTAGTTCTTAATATTATATAATATTCAAGATTAGTTTTAGATTAAAAACTCTTGTTTTCAGTTTTTCTTCTTCTCTCAAATCAAGAATTACTAAACAGTGATTTCCACTAGTATCAAAAATCTGTAATATTTTGTGGAAGACATGTATTCCTGTGTTCCAGAAGGAAAAGCAGGTAAGTGCTATTTTGAATTGCTTCCTTTTTTAAGATAGTTAGGCTATGTTTTAAAATTGTTTTACTGGTAAACATTGTTAAAAGCTGTGAGGTTTCTAAAAATCAGTTTACTGATTGTAGAAGATTGGAGTTGCAAATAAAAATAAGGAAATATTTTTTATAAATGCCCCTCTGATCATAATCAAAGAAAAGAATACACATATTTTGAGGACTATTTGTCTTACTGTATCATGTGACTTCAAACTTATTAGTCTTTGAGGAGGAAGGAATTGAAAGTTTTTAGTTCAAATGAGTGTTTTATGAGGCTTGAATTTTTAGATTGCCTAGGAAAATCTGGAATGATACATCCAAAATTAACTTGAAATTACTGCCGACTCCTTTTCATTACCCTCCCCAAAAGAAACAACAAAGGATATCTGTCCACCTACGGTCATTTGATTATTTTTAATTTTTATTAGAATTTTATTGCTTTTGGCATATCATTGGTATTTATTATTTATTATATATCACAATGGTCTATGTCCTATTACAATATTGGGAAACCTGAAAATTATAAATAATATTGCCCTTATTTTCTTAAACATGTAATATTATATGGGATATATACAATATTGAACTGTCATGAGGAAGGCTCAATTATTTCAGAGGAAAGATTAAAGATCAATATAGGTGAGATGTATACAGTAAAATCATCAAAAGGATAATTATATTAAAAATATCCATATGTATCTTCATGTAGATTTATAAGTAAGAGATAAATGCATTTTTTTATACATTGAATATAGATTCCGAAGGAACAACTCTGGGCATCTAACTGAATTACAACTCAAAAGCTTATTCTCTCTGTTACACTATACTCTTTAAAACATTATATATCAAAATGCAATATTCCTTATTTTGTTTTGCAGTGTTCAGCAAGATCCCTGTTAACAAAAGCAACCAACATTATTCAGTAAAATCTACCATTAATGGTTTATTCACTTTCTTGATTAATATTAATAGTCCAGTGATGACAGTAATAATTCAGTAACTTTTTTTTTCTACTAATCCCATTGTTATCAAGTAAAAATAATGCAAAATAAAATAATTTCTGAGTCACTTGTTGAACTAGGTATTTACATTTCTCAGTAAACATGTGTTTCTTTGTCAAATATTTTCTTTCTTTACAGAATATAGATCCAAAAATTTTATTTGTATCCAAATGACTGTAAAAATTGGTATTTAAATTTCCATGTGAACTAATCAATCCTCAATTGGTGAGGGTGCTACTTTCTTTCCACAATGTGGAGATTATCTCCATATGGATGATTTTGAGACATAATTAAATAAATATACAGGGGCGCCTGGGTGGCTTAGTCGGTTAAGCGTCCGGCTTTCGCTTAGGTCATGATCTCGCGGTTCGTGGGTTCGAGCCCAGCGTCGGGCTCTGTGCTGACTGCCAGCTCAGAGCCTGGAGCCTGCTTCAGTCTGTGACTCCCTCTCTCTCTGACCCTCCGCTGCTCACGCTGTTTCTCTCTCTCCTAGAAATAAATAAAAATAAAAAAATAAATAATAAATAAACAAGTAAATATACATATATGCATGTATTCATGGTCATAATATGTACTGCTTTATCTTACTGATATAATACATTGAACTTAATGAAACTGACATGTCTTGTAAAAATGCATGAATACTACAATTATGGGATTAAAACAGTTTGAATACGTTTGCATTCCTCGTGACACAGCAGTAGTTGAAAGGGAGAGTCAGTGGTGTCCAAATTGTGATTGGCAATTGAAAGACATCCAGAAATTTTAACTCTCCTACAGGTGAACCACCAAGCTGAGTATCTATCATGCTTGATTCAGTGGTATTTGCCTGGCATTGTTGTTAATCATCCTGTAACAAAGTGATCTGGTCACACAGATTGTTTTATAATAACTGCCAAACAGCAATATTTGGAAAGATCTAGGGGATCAATTTTTTTTTAATTTTCAATCTTGATCTTTTGCATTAGTTTTTGTTATTTGGACAAAATTTTTTAAAAAATAATAATAGATATGCATTCCTAGGAACAGTAAGTGTCCTAAGATTACATGATAGTGAGAAAGACAAAGACATTATTCAACTTGAATAACTACTTATTTGAGTGTTTCCTATGTGTAACTCACTCTGTAGTACTAGAAAAAATACAAAGTAGATAATAGCCTTCCCTAGAGGAGTCTTTACCATCAAAGTAACTCCCAGTCTACCATTATTACACTGGACTTTGTTCTCTTGCATACTGCTCATTATTCATGCAAAACATTCATCAACATTTTTAGTTGTATATAGATATACATATGTATAGATAACTAAATATATGTATATACATACATATACATATATATATACATACATACATATATATATAGATATATAGATATATATTTAGTTTCCCCAAACACTTATGTGTGACAAGTTTCCCAAGCCACTTATGTGTGGTAACATACTATACTATAGTATAACATACTATATTTATACTACTATAGTATAACATACTATATCTATCATATAAACTCCCTCTAAGACATATAGACTTTTTACTGTAAAGTTTGGTACTTAAATTTCTGTGTCAACTAATCAATGTTAGGTTTGTAAAATTATTACTTCCATCTCACTCTATGGAGATCATCACTATATAGATGATCTAAAAGCATAATTATATATAGACATAGATGGAGATAGAGATATATAGACATATGATATTCATGGTTATGATATTTATCTTACTGAAATAATGCAGTGAACTAAATAAAACTGATGGCATATTTGGAAAAATGGCTAAATATTACAATTATAAGAGTAAAATATTTAAAATAATTTGCACCCCTCGGTGAAATCATTATTCATGATGGACATATACAAATGTCTGTCTCATGTACAGAGATGTTACTGCTAAAAGGTGAGAAATTTTCTATTCTTCTTTATACAAAGGTCATGTTCCTTTAGTTAAAGTGTATATTATTGTCAGAAGATAAAGTATCCATGATCATTATGCTCTGATTCTTTTAACAGAACCAAAAAAAAAAAAAAAAAAAGTAAGGATGGTAAATAATTGTTTCAGGCTTCTTTCCCAGTGAAGCATGAAAGAGAACCCTAAGGGACACCTGGATGAGTCAATCAGTTAAGCATCCTACTTTGGCTCAGGTAATGATCTCAACAGTTCCTGAGTTTGAGCTGTGCTTCAAACAGCTCTATCTCTCAAACATAATGAATAAACATATCCTTTTCGAATAGGATTTGTGTAAATAAGTCCAATTTACATTTTAAGTAGACTTTACCCTATTATTTTTAAAGATTTTTAAAAATTTTATAAGAGGTATTAATTCTGTACACAATCAACAGGATAGGAATACAAAATAACAAGTAGATTTAGCTTTTCTTATTTCTTTTAGGGTTTTCCTTTAGGGTTTTACAATGCAACATACACATTTTCAAAAGTATATAGAATTTTAAAGAATACTTTTAGCTTGAAATAAGAAACAGGAAACATGTCTTTATTAATGGTTGTATAACTAGTGCACAAATTCTCTACATATCTGTAAATTTAAATATTATTTACAAATCCTGTAATATTAAATTTTAATAACATTATCTTGAGTTTCATTGTAATTTTCTGAAACTACATAGCAGACAGAGCCCACAGGACTGCTATTACTCAAGAATTTGTTTTGAGTATTTTTTTATTATATACCTACTTTCAAAGTGACACTAATTTGGTATTATTTCCTTGTTTAAATATATCTTCAGAGAATGAAATCATCAATGAATATTTAAAATCCATCTATAGTATTATAATCCACAAAGGGTCACCAAGGGTTATATTTCTACTTTCAAAATATGTCAATATGTCTCAATCTACACCACGGATAGTGGAAAGACCTTTCTCTTCAAGCCTTCCAGATTCTTATGTTAAAATCAATCAGACATACGTTTTTATTTTACCACTTAAATGTGACACTAAAAAAAAGTGGGCAAATGCTCTGATGTAGAGCTAGTTCTATACAGCATAAATCAATCTCTTTCACTGTCACTAAGTTTTCTTTCCTCTTTCCAATGCTTAATGTTGATCTTTTCATTCTATTTGTCCCATATGCCTTATCAGTCCAACAAATTCCATAAAATATTCTTCTGTCTGGCCTTTGTCACCATCAGATACGTAAAATGATTCCCCACCCTACCCGCCCCCCATCCACGTGAGCAGAGAAGGCATTCTTGAGTCCTGGTGTTACGGCTGTGCACTGTGCTGCCTTACGTACAGAGCTGCTCTAAAATGACTAACAAAGGTAGGTTTATTTCTTCTGGCTGCTTGGTAATTTCACTGTAATTAGAGCTTTCCTGTGTGTCCCTGAAGATGCACATTCTAAGAAACAGTTAAAAGTCACAATAAAACATAATGTAGACTATGTGGTTAAAAATAATTGATTACTTTTTAACATCATCCAATATGGAGTCACTGGGGGTAAATTATGTGGAAAGACTAATAAAATCTAGTATTAATTATCATCACTTAGTGAATTTATTGTTAAAACTTGGAAAAAGATACACCAGGAAAGTATTTTTCTGTGTAACAATTGGAAATTTAAAATAATGTTAAATTAAATGTTGTCCAATAATCAACAACACATTCTGCCATAAACAATTTGGAAAGAATGGCGGCATGACTGACTTAGTGAAAAAACTGAGGAATTAGCATTAACAAATTCTAGAGAAGAATGGATTTAGCCATAATCAGTTTGCATGTACTATTATATATTTTTACTATTGAGTTTAATATAATGCTGAGTAATTCTTTACCATTATTCCTTTGAACTAAGTTCAAAGTTACAGGATGCCTCTCAAAGAATTCTTTACCCAGCCATTCTTTGTGTTTCCCATCCAAAATCTAGGAAAAAGCAAAGAATAATAATTATAAAAAAGGGGCTGGAGTTACTTCTCCTCTTCCTTACCACTGAATTGACCACTAATATATGTATGAGGACAACATGTCATATGTAGATAAGGAATTTGAGGTAAAAAAAAAAAAACTTGGATTATCTGCTAGGTGTACATTATGGATAAAATAGACACATAATCAAATTGGAGAAAATGAGAGAAACCTGTGTCGATCTATAGGGAGTTTAGTTCTACATGTCCACCTGTCTGTTTGAACCACAGGCTGTTTGAATCGCCACAGACTGTACTTCCAGAACATTTCTCCTGTGGCCTTGCTTCCAAAATTAAAGGAACACATTTAGAGAATTGTGTGTACAGTGCTGGGAGGAAGTTATTCTAGTTCCTTGTTTTCCCATTGATTCTAACTGCATGTTGTCCCTACCTATCTAAATCATTAGATTGAGTGAAGTTAATGTAACCTGGCCATCAGCTAGCAGCAAATTGGGCCTAAGATTAATTCCTTTTTTTTTTCTTTGTTTCCTTTAGTCTCTCATTCCTTATCTTTATCATCTTTCCCCACCTCCTTATCTGTATCATTATCTCTATATCATCTTAAAACACACAATGTCAGGAAAATAAATGAGACACTTAATGAGTAAAAAAATATAAAGGAATGTGAGGATATTAAAAACTGCTTCAAAATCCATATCTTTTAAAGCAACTATCCCACACTAAGAATATGAAAACTTTATGAATTTGAATGCATATACTGCAGACAGTCATTAAATAATAACCCAATCTGATATTCTCCCATTTTGATGATTTAACCTACATAAAAATCTCTTTTTTAAAAATAGCCTCTTTTTATTTTCCCTTGAAATGAGACCTAATATTATACAAGCAGGCTCTAGAACCTATAGAGAAGGGTATTTCTAAGTATAGGCTATTTCAAAATGAATAAATAATAGTGTCTAATATATTCATTTTGGATGTGAAGAAGTTCAGGAACTTAGAATGCAGGTAGAAGCAATGATTTTTTAAAACCAGGCATTTTGAGAAATAAGGAATCTGACAGTTGAGAGTTTTATTAGTGATGATTCAGAAACTTTTGAGAGTTGAAGAAACAAGTAGCTTTATAAATAGAACCTTTTTAGGAAAAAAAAGGCTCTCTCCAGTGAGTACCATAAAAACCAGGATATTGTAGTTTCTACATATTCAATCTACTTGTTTCATTTTACTGAAAAGACATCATTTCATATTTTGGAGAGTGATAAGTAATGTTCAGTTAACAACAACCATCTGTAATAAAGTTTCTCGAATGTATTTTATAGTAATCATACTTCCATTCCAAATAAATATTATCTTAACTGCAAAAGAACCTCATTTCTAGTCTCATTACTGAACATTAGCTGTAGGGAAAGAAATAATGAAGTATATTACTTAGAGTCTCTGGCATGAGGCTTTAAAAAAATCAAATGGTGAATACAAAAATGCAAATATTGCAGGAAAGTAGTTCACGTGAACACTTTAATAATCAGTGCACCATTTCAACCATAAATACCAGTAAAAAACAAAATAAAAAAAAAGCAAAACCAAACCTGAAGCAAATATTCTACAGGCCACATGCTGACAGCTTTTCTGCACATGTGTGTGCAAACAGTACAGCACTGTGCTGGCTGAGAACTTAACATAATGTGTTATTTAGCTTTTATACAATGTTTAAAATGGTACATCATTATTTCCATCAGAATTTACTTGCACTCTCTTTGGTATTGAAAGGGAGGGGAAAGGCCATTTGCAGAAAGAGGAGGAGTTGAGCGGTCCCAAGGTGGAGCTGTCTCTTGTGTTAAATGACACTGGCTGGGTAAAGCACTCTGCTAGGGAAGGGCTTAAAGGCTGAGTCAAAAGCCAAGAAGTCTCTTTTATTTACGCCTACCTCCCAGCCCTTGGCAATCTGACTAATAACAAACTGAGCTAACAAGAAAGACTAGAAAGGGAGGAAAGAGACCACTGCTGCAGCTTGGATCTACAACCTAAGAAAGCAAGAGGGATCAATCCCAGCTCTGTGAAACATCTTGTTTATTCCCTGCGTTCAGCAGCTTGCAAATGGTTAACTATATGCAAAAAAGTCAGCATAGCTGTGAAGTATGCCGTGAATTTTAATTGGGGAAAAAAGGCAACTGCTTCAGGATGATCTTGCATGCACTCTGCCTGAAATATTTTCAATGAAATGCTCAGCATTTAGTCTTTGAGCTGAGGCTTTTAACTTTATGAAGCAATGGGACCTGCCAAAAAGTGAAATTTGAGAAGAAAGTACGTGGTGGTTGGTGTTTTCCTTTTTAATAAAGAAGCTGAATTTACTTTGAACATCTCTTCCAGCTGTGCATTACAGATAACGTCAGGAAGAGTCTCTGCTTTACAGGTAAGATGAATGTTTTCAGGCTTTCCGAATACCTATTTCTGCATGATCTTAAAGTGGTTCAATTTGCATATTTGCCCTTTAAAAAATAACTTTGCATTAAAAGATATCCAGTTTCATTCTTACTCATGGGCACAACTAATGCTGTAGCAGATGCCTGTTTTCTGCGAGCAGCAGACAGTCCAACAGCTGGCTGAACAAATAATACAAGATGCCACTATTTCTTTCATGACATGCAGTGTGTTATTGGAAACTAAGTATGTGTGCCTTCTGAAAGAGAGAGGACTTCCAAACAGAGTTGTTGAATTTAAAACATAAGCAGAATATTACAAGATTCTTTGTATTTTGTATGCTGCTTTTATTATTTCCTGACTTAAAAGTAAACATTTTTGACCTCTTTAACATTGGATCAGATGTTGTCAATATAGAACCAGTCTTCAAATTTGTGTGTATTTCTGAAAAGATTACAAACAGTGCTTTAGGACATTCTGAAGAACATAAAATGAATATAAGATTATAAAAATAACCAGATATTGTCATCTGAAAGTTATTTACTGTTTTCTCAAGATGCGGTGACTGGTGAAATGAGTAATATTTTTTCTTAGTAATCTATGAAGAAGTACTTTAGTGTTTGTGGAAGCTAATCCACAAGTTGAAGACTTCCAACTGTAAGTCGTTGGATTCTAAACATAGACTCTGAGCTGTTTAAAATCAATTTCCCCATGGAAACATTTAGTCTGCTAACTTTTCCTTCATATAGAAAGGCACTATGATGTTTTATTTCTTCAGTTGCCTTTTACCATTCAGAAACTTCTTACTATACCTGGTTTCAAAAAAACAATATATTTTCATGGGATGAAAAATTTTTTTCAAGATTCTTTATTGAGGTTTGGGGATGTTTTATCAGAATGTGAATTTTAATTCGGTTCAAAGTTATTGTTCACATTCCATTAAAAATAAATGAAAGCAAATACCATTTGGAAAAGTTGAAGAGTTTTGAGATATGGTGTTTATTTACCTTTCAATTTAATGTCTATAAACTTAAGGTGCACTATTTAAAGAAAAAAATGCCACTAAATGCCATTAGAGTTATATGTATTTATCTTATCAATGCTACCATCTCAGGGTTAGAATCTTTTTTAAAAAAATTTCAGCTGCGTGTCTTAAATTTTTAAGGAGCCACAGTATGTGATGCTGTTATCCTCAACTGTCATTTTTTGTTTACCATATTAGAGGCATCCTCAAATGTTTCAGTATTGTGCCGTTTTAGAGTTCATTGTTTGTGACTCTAAGCCTTATTATAAAGGAGATCCACTGTTTAATTATGTGATGACATTCAGTGCCCTAAAGCCTGTTTTAAGATCTCATTAGAAAATCATTTGCTGGAAGTTTATATAAGGCATTGCTTATTCTTTTTTAATAGCTAGAGATGTGTTTTAAAGCTCAGTTTTTCTTCTTCAGGTTTATGATATTAACCTCATACATAACAATTTAAAAGCAGCAGGAAATGTCCTACCTTTAGAAATTCAGTATATAGTCCAACAAGTGAAATTTTAATGGGCACTCTTACCCATATTTGTCTAATACTATCAAGACTATACAAACTGCCCTAGACAGCATAGGTTAAAATGAAATTCTTTTTATAGTGAACTACCATCTTACATGGTCAGAGACTCATTTTTCCTCAAGGTTTTTAAATAGATGATAAAATCAATAAGTATCTTGAGCCAAAAATTAAAGCAGCTTAAAACACAGATACAAGTATTAGATGTTGTATTGTGATGTCCAGTTCAAAAATATAAATAAATAAAGGAAATGTGTTATTTATGCATATGTGCATACATGTATACATACATCCATTTTTTCTAACTCTTTCTAACATTTTTACATTCCCTACAGTTTTCTCTGCTTCTGGCTAATATCATGTATTTGTCTTATACTGTAAATCCTTCAGCCTTAGTGTCATCAACTTTGTGTAAAAAAAAAAAAAATCAGCCTCTTCTTAAATATACACCTTTGTATCATATCAAAGTACCGATGGTTCCAATTAAGCAGCACCTCTCTCATGTATTAAAATGGAGTTTATTTGGCAAATGTGAGCACGACTGATGATATAATATTTTAAATTCTCCGTGTCCTAAACTTTATATTTTTATCACAGGGCAAGTTCAAAGTACAGCAAAACATGCTTGTCATCGCATTAGAATAAAATAAAACATAGCTGCAGGAGGTATTCATAGTTTCAAAGTAATATATATTATTTTCCTTTTGGAGAAAATCCTATATTTTGTAATTGTGAGGTTCATCTCCCCCCTTCCTCTGCCCACTAAAGTGCATGGCTATTGCATTTTGTTTTACAGAATCAGATTTCATCACATGACAACATGAAGCTGTGGATTCACCTCTTATGTTCATCTCTCCTTGCCTGTATATCTTCACAGGCCCAAACTCCAATGTCCTTGGCCAGAGGTTCTTGTGATTCTCTTTGCAATTGTGAGGAAAAAGACAGCACAATGCTAATAAATTGTGAAGGTAAAGGTATCAAGAAGTTATCCCAAATAAGTGTGCCACCATCACGACCTTTCCACCTAAGTTTATTAAATAATGGCTTGACAATGCTTCACACAAATGACTTTTCTGGGCTTACCAATGCTATCTCAATACACCTTGGATTTAACAATATTGCAGATATTGAGACTGGTGCATTTAATGGCCTTGGCCTTCTTAAGCAACTTCATATCAATCACAATTCATTAGAAATTCTTAAAGAGGATACTTTCCATGGACTGGAAAACCTGGAATTCCTACAAGCAGATAACAATTTCATTACAGTGATTGAACCAAGTGCCTTCAGCAAGCTCAACAGACTTAAAGTGTTAATTTTAAACGACAACGCTATTGAGAGTCTTCCTCCAAACGTATTTCGGTTCGTTCCTTTAACCCATCTAGATCTTCGTGGAAATCAGTTGCAAACGTTGCCTTATGTTGGCTTTTTAGAACACATTGGCCGGATATTGGACCTCCAGTTGGAGGACAATAAGTGGACCTGTAATTGTGACTTATTAGAGCTAAAAATTTGGTTGGAAAACATGCCTCCACAGTCTGTAATTGGTGATGTTGTCTGCAACAGCCCTCCATTTTTCAAAGGAAGTATACTAAGCAGACTGAAAAAGGAATCAATTTGCCCCACCCCGCCAGTGTATGAAGAACATGAGGATCCATCAGGATCATTACATCTGGCAGCAACATCTTCAATAAGTGAAAGTCGCATGTCAACCAAGACAACACCTCTTCTAAAACCAACCACCAAAGCACCAGTTTTGATACCCTATATTACAAAGCCATTCACTCAACTTCCAGGACCCTACTGTCCTATTCCCTGTAACTGCAAAGTACTATCCCCCTCGGGACTTCTAGTACACTGTCAAGAGCGCAATATTGAAAGCTTATCAGATCTAAAACCTCCTCCACAAAATCCCAGAAAGCTTGTTCTAGCAGGGAATATTATCCATACATTAATGAAGTCTGACCTAGTGGACTACTTCACTTTGGAAATGCTTCACTTGGGAAATAATCGTATTGAGATTCTTGAGGAAGGATCATTTATGAATCTGACAAGATTGCAAAAACTCTATCTAAATGGTAACCATCTGACCAAATTAAGTAGAGGCATGTTTCTTGGTCTCCACAGTCTTGAATATTTATATCTTGAATACAATGCAGTTAAGGAAATATTGCCAGGAACCTTTAGCCCAATGCCTAAACTTAAAGTTCTCTATTTAAATAACAACCTCCTACAAGTTTTACCACCACATATTTTTTCAGGGGTTTCCCTAACAAGGATAAACCTGAAAACAAACCAGTTTACCCATCTCCCTGTAAGTAATATCTTGGATGACCTTGATTTATTGACTCAGATTGACCTTGAAGACAATCCCTGGGACTGCTCCTGTGACCTGGTTGGATTGCAGCAATGGCTACAAAAACTAAGTAAGAACACAGTAACAGATGACATCCTCTGCACTTCTCCAGAGCACCTGGACAAAAAGGAATTAAAAGCACTAACTAGTGAACTTCTTTGCCCTGGTTTAGTCAATAACCCATCCCTGCCAACTCAAACTAGTTACATAATTGTCAGTACTCCTGCAACCACAACGACAGCCGATACTATTTTGAGATCACTTACTGATGCTGTACCACTATCTGTTCTAATACTAGGACTGCTGATTGTGTTCATAACCATTGTGTTCTGTGCTGCAGGGATAGTGGTTCTTGTTCTCCACCGCAGGAGAAGATACAAAAAGAAACAAGCAGATGAGCAGATGAGAGACAACAGTCCGGTCCATCTCCAATATAGTATGTATGGTCATAAAACAACTCACCACACTACTGAAAGACCCACTGCATCACTCTATGAGCAGCACATGGTGAGTCCCATGGTTCATGTCTACAGAAGTCCATCCTTTGGCCCAAAGCATTTGGAGGAGGAAGAAGAAAGGAATGAAAAAGATGGAAGTGATGCAAAACATCTCCAAAGAAGTCTTTTAGAACGGGAAAATCATTCACCACTCACGGGGTCAAATGTGAAATACAAAACCACAGACCAAACAACTGAATTTTTATCTTTTCAGGATGCCAGTTCTTTATATAGGAACATTTTAGAGAAAGAAAGAGAACTTCAGCAACTGGGAATCACAGAATACCTAAGGAAGAACATTGCTCAACTCCAGCCTGACATGGAGGTACATTATCCTGGAGCCCATGAAGAGTTAAAATTAATGGAGACTTTAATGTACTCAAGGCCAAGGAAGGTATTAGTGGAACAGACTAAAAATGAGTATTTTGAGCTTAAAGCTAACTTACATGCTGAACCTGACTACTTAGAAGTCCTGGAGCAGCAAACCTAGATGGAGAGATTGAGGGCTTTTGCAGAAATGCTGTGATTCTGTCTTAAGTCCAATCCTTGTAAATAAGTGCCTTACATGAGTGTGTCATCAATCAGAACTAAAGCACAGCAGTAATCCTATGGAAAAAAAAACAGAAGAAAAAGAAACTCAGGGATCATTGGGAGAAGCCATTGCATTATCTTCAGGCAATTTTTGCCTGCCCCCTGATAAAATAAATCCTTGCATGTAAATCGTCCAAGGATTATAGTAATATTTCTCCATATGCTTAAAAGTGTTTCAGAAAAGTCCTCTTGCACATCTAAGAGGGTTGAGTATTTAAGCAACCCTTATTTTCTTGAATTACTTGACCAGTGGATGAAATAGAATTGGGTTTTGTCATTTAAAAACTATACCTGTATATGTAGTTATTATAATATGTAAGGAATATATTGTTTCTATAATCAGTATATATCACAAAAATGTACAGTGTCAGATACACCTAATTTTCTTGCAATAAAGGCAAAAGGACTGGAACTTTAAAATTACCACTAGTAATAGTAAAGAAAAAAATAGAAGGTGGAATTAGTAGGCTATGAGGGGCCCAAAACTTCAAAGTTTTCATGTGAGGGTTAGAAAAATACCACTGCTATGCTTTCTGAATTTAAAAACAGGAGTGATTAATAGTTCAGGTGGATGAATAAGCAAACTTTTTTGGTTTTTCTGCACATTTTGTGTGGACAATCTTATTGTTAATGCTGCTGTGAAATAAGGTATGTCATTTGTGCTCAAAGTTCATGGTTTCTCTTGGGATATTTTGAAAATGCTACTGATATTCAATTGTAAATATGATTAGTGCATAAATTAAGTTTGGTTTCTTTCATAGCATTAATCCTCTGTAAATCTGAATGACCATGATAGAAATATGTTTCTTGTGGCAAGTAATAATTCACAGGTGTAAAACAAATAGGAAAAGTTGTGTTTTTAAAAATCTTTATTGACGTAAACTGATAGTTGCCATAAATTAGTAGCAAAAGGCACGTCTAAGGGTAAGTGTTTTAAGTTGCCTCAAGAATGGGACAGTGTAGCTTTATTTTACGAGAAAGTATAGCTAGATTTCTATGAACTATTTATTCTGTACAGTTTTGTATATTTTTGGTTCACAAAGGTAATTATTCTTGGGTGCCTTTCAAGAAGATTAAAAATACCACTCACAACAATAAAAATAAAATGAAAACTCTCTTTTTTAAATGAGCTTTCTTCAGTTAATCTGATCTGTAATCTAATCAAGTCAGGATTTACACAAACACACACATGCACTTATGCACATGCATGAGGAGGAAGATTCTCTCTGCTATTCACACAGAAGCATCTTGTTCACCATCTGCACAAAGGCCGTATTGGGTCTGGGTATGATTCACATGGAGCCAAACCTAAGTCTGACTAGTAGTTTTCCCAGTCCAGCAAATCATTTTCCTGCTCACTACAAATGAAAGTGATTTCTTTTTCTTCTTTCTGATTACAGAACCAATGACACAGCAGATTTCCACAAGGCAAAATGGAATTAATTAAGGTGATCTAATTCTGTCTTCTGAACACCATGCAGATCCATGCACAGGGTTAGGAAGGAACATATTTCAAAGTAGAAAGGATTTTCTTTAATTTACTTACTACTATTTTAGTGATTCCTGAATGTTCTATTAAATGTTTTGGTTTTCAACACTCAAGTGTCTGCAATACTAGCAAATTATACATTATTTCCTTGATTTTGAATAAGAAGCCTTTCTGCTGATAATGGCAGTAAGGATCTGTACTTCCTGGTATGAACACTACTTATGAGTCTGTTATAAAATCATATCACTAGGTTTTCTTTTAAACTATTGCATATATTAATAGAAAACAGTCAATAATTATGTATTAAAAAGGTTCAATGAAAGCCTAAATTTCTCCATCAGGGCCCAAGATTGGAAAGAACAAAGACGAGAATTCTTTTCAAAGTTGTACTCACTAAGGGAAAGATCTTTGTGCACATGGAATGCTAAATATGTTTCTCCACTAAAACACATCAGCACAATAATGACTAATAGATCCTCCAAAGCATGATTTTAAAAGTTACACTCTAAAGACAAGAACAAAGCAAGAGGAGATTTCATGTTATTGCACTACTTCTATTCACTAGGGTATTTGCCAATATTTTCTGATCCCAATCAAGTACACAGAAGTATTAGAAAGACTTAAAATGTTCCCGTGCCTGGAGGATGCTTGGAATGGATCCATGAATGCAGACAGAGACAAGTCCTCAGGAACATTCTTCTTTTTGGGGTGGGGTAATTTTTTTAAACCTTTATTCATTGTTAATCACCTAAAGTAATAATATTCATTCTTCAGCTTATATCAAGATGGAAGAAAGTTGTTTACGAAGTTATGTTAATATATCCTTCAAATTAAATATAACTTCAAAACTAAAATCCAGTGGAAGTCTGGATTCATGGTGTAGAAATCATTATGGTTTCCAAAGGGTAACAAATTTTATTTTATTTTTTTTAAGTTTCTTTATTTTTTTGAGAAAGAGAGAGCGAGAGCAAGCAAGCACACTGGGGTGGAACAGAGACAGAGGGAGAAAGAGAAAGAATCCCAAGCAGGCTCCACACTGTCAGCACAGAGCCTTGTGTGGGACTCAATAACAAATTTTAAAGGCTTAAATGTTTCAGTGGAATCTGTCTTCTGTGATATGCTTCCCTACTAGAAGTAGTTGAGAGTTGAAAAAGCTAGTGATGGTCTTTAACTCTTAACGGGTCATGTGACCTGTGATAATCACTCAGAACTTTGGTGATTTTATCTGGGTTTTCTATTTCTTCTCATTCCTACTAAACACACATTTTTATTATAGTCTCCGTTTGATTATTTGCTTAAGTGGCCAATGTGGTTTCTTTCTTCAACTGCGAGGTTCAAAGTCAAGTCTGAATTCAATATCCCCAGCTTTATTCCCATGTACCTTGGCATTCTAACAAATAAACAAACAAAATAAACATAATTATCCTAGTTTTTTTTTTCTAGATGGACATGGAAATTACATTTTGCTCATTGCATATGAGTGCAATTTCTGATTTATGTTTGAATCTTGAATTTTTGTAGGGTAGTGATATTAGTGTATAATCATACAGAATCAAGTCTTTTTAATTGTGTCAATCTGTTAGAAATAGATTGCATTAATCCTTATTTAAGAAATCATTTATCGGGGCACCTGGGTGGCTAAGTTGGTTAAGCATCCGACTTTGGCTCAGGTCATGATTTCACGGTTCGTGGGTTTGAGCCCCGGGTCAGGCTCTGTGCTGACAGCTAGCTCAGAGCCTGGAGCCTGCTTCGAATTCTGTCTCCTTCTCTCTCTCTGACCCTTCCCTGCTCATGCTGTCTCTCTCTCTCTCTCAGAAATAAATAAAAATTAAAAAGTAAGAAAGAAAAAAGAAGAAATCATTTATCACTAAATTACCATGAAAATTCTTACCGCAAATATATGAAGTTATTTTCAGGTAATCTTCCATTGATCTCCAAACTGGATGGAGATTTTATAATATATATAAGAAAGGATGGTATCAATAATGATGGTTCTCCCCCTTGAATCAATCTTTTATAACATGGAAGAAGAAAGCCTGTCTTTACTGCTCTAATAGTAAGTAAATTGAAGTACCAGCTAAATAGCCTTTAAGCTGCCTTGATGTTTTCACCCAATTAATTTAAAAGGCTTAGGCTTTGATCTGGGATTGAGAAGCATGATATGCGTATCCCCTTGTCATTAAACACAACTTTTAAAAATATAAATAACTAATAAAATGAGATTGAGTCTTATACGTGTAATTTATTTTTGTGCTTTTTAAAATTTTTATATTTTATATTTTTATTCTTCTGTGGTAACTGATATACAATCAAACATTTGAAAAAGATGATGGATACTACCAACTTAAAGAATTGACAGTAAACGGGGTGCCTGGGTGGCTTAGTCGGTTAAGCGTCCGACTTTCACTTAGGTCATGATCTCACGGTTCGTGGGTTCGAGCCCCGCGTCGGGCTCTGTGCTGACTGCCAGCTCAGAGCCTGGAGCCTGTTTCAGTCTGTGACTCCCTCTCTCTCTGACCCTCCCCTGCTCACGCTGTCTCTCTCTCTCTCCTAGAAATAAATAAAAAAGAAAACCTATAAAAAAATAAAGAATTGACAGTAAACATTTTTTGATATAAACAGACGCAAATAAATATCTAAGGAAAGCTCAACAAACACTTCCACATATAAAATTTTGTAAATAATTATCACTGGAGACTCTTCTCTACATGAAAAGAAAATTATCCATGTGCATAAAGTGCTGACTATTTGGGAAGAGAGGTTTAGGTCTCTCGGTAATTAAGAAATGTTTTTACAATGAATTTAAGGATTCCTCTCTATTTCTTTTCCCTGAACATTTTTATGATACAAGCATGAGTGGCTGCAGTTTTCTTCTTGAGAAGATGGGGAATTCTAAAATTTTGTTCTTGATAGGAAAGGAGACAATTACCAGTCTGACTCAGTAGGAATGACCCTATATCTAAGCACCCATATCAAGAATGATCTCATTGATAAAGAATGGATAAGTTATTAAAAATACAATATTCCTTTTTGCATTTTCAGTTCCACACATCCTGCAACAGATATTTGCCCGAAGATTCCCTGAGGTTTATAACCATAACTGTCTCAAATTAAAAGTTGGATATAATAGTTTATCCTTGAATTATAAGAGTTATAATATTAAAACTACATTAACAAGTTTCTGTATTATATGGAAATAAACATCAGTATCTGCTTTGCAGAACATTTGTTTTTAAAAGAGGAATTTATGTTTACTATATATACATTTATTCTTACGTGTATGTAATATAGAAGAGATAGCCAGATATAGAATTCTCTTCTGACTGCTTCGAAAACATAATCAAACAGACAAGTACTCTTCTATTAGTAAATGTCTTTCAGCAGTTTAGTGAATGAAGGATAGAAACAATTCAAAACAACAAATTGCATATACACACAACACACAAACATTCATGTATTTCCAATAAAATAATTTCAAATTATACACTTTTGAGTGTATACAGTACTTTTGTCTCATAATTGTAAAACATAGAAAGCAGAAGACCTGAACTTCCACAAATAGTTATCACATCCTACATATCTTAGGTTCCATCAGTAAGAAAATTGGCATACAAGTAAGCTATTTTGACTTGCTCCCTTAGAATAAAATCTCTGGTCATTTAGTCATCATGTCATCATATTTGGCATTATAGATGGCCTTGAACAGATTGTACATACAAAACTAATGATTTTTTGCTCCAATTAATGCCTTCAATTTTAAATTCAGTGTTATCAGTGATGAAATCACCATTAGTGAATGGATGTTAGTGTATTTACATTCCATTCCTTGATGGTATAAGCAATTCAAAGATACATAAGTCCCCATTGGGTTTCATGATTCATATCTATCATATGGTAATATAGCAATACATGGTAGAAAAAGAAAGTTAACAATAGAGTTCAGAGAAGTCATGATTGTAGATGAATAAGATCAATTTAAATGCTACATATGATTTCATCTTATGTCTAAGATTTTCATAGTCACATTTTGGGGCTATTCCTAGCATTCTGCAGTGCTTTACCAGGGAAGACACTGTATTATGATACAGCAGACACATTTCTCAAATATCAGAACATCATAAACTTCTAGAGTTTATATATTCTATTTTTTTTAATTTTACAAATAAAAAGGCTTGACATATTTATCTTGCACTATATAACTAGTAAGAGTAACAAGATCAGAGTTGGAATCCTGTTTTATTATTGTCATTTTATTGGGTTTTGTTTTCATCTCAGGGCTGTAGTCTTCACCAGACTGTCTGTCATAGCCATGCATATTTATGGATCATGTAGAGACACAGAAATGTATGTCTTAGCTTCTGTATTTAGGTAGGACACCCTTTTTCTAAACACTTAATTGAAAGAAAAATCAGACATTTCTATAACTCTAGACATATATTATGTAACTATAATTGTTCAAAATGACATATGAGCACATTCTAGATATAGCTAGAAAAGTACTAAATGATTAAGTATATTGAACAATGTGCACCTGGCAGAAAGAAACTTATTATATAGTTTTTCTTTCAAATTCAGAATAATTAATTACTATTTATCAATAGCCTATATATATTTAAACACAATTTAGTAAGAATTTACTTTCTCTTCTATTTCATAGGCTCAAATATTGACAAAGAAAATATAGTACAGATAGTTCTCATGATATATTGCATTAATTAAAAACGTCATGTATAAACATGTAATTTAAATTTTTAATGTTTTTAAATTTATTTCTGAGTGAGAGGCAGACAGTGTGAGCAGGGGAGGGTCAGAGAGAGAGGGAGACACAAAATCTGAAGCAGACTCCAGGCTCTGAGCTAGCTGTCAGCACAGAGCCTGACGTGGGACTCAAACTCATGAACCGTGAGATCATGACCTGAGCCAAAGTTGGACGCTTAACTGACTGAGCCACCTAGGTGCTCCTAAACATGTAATTTAAATGTTAGAATTATCTTAACACATAGAGATCATGGTATCAGATATTTTCATTATTCTATTTTTAAGACCTCTACTTGAAACAACTTCATCCCTTTGCTAGTGCTTGTAGGTTAAAATAAAGATTATCATTTCAATGAATATATCATCTGTATCTTATGGAAACAGCTTTATAATATGAGTAATTTTTTATTTGTATGTTTAAGTTTATTTATTTATTCTGAGAGAGGGAGGGAGAGAGAGAGCACAGGAGGCACAAAGGGAGCCAGGGAAGAGAGAAAATTCCAAGAAATCCAGCTTATCATTTTTAAAATACAGATCCTGCCTTTGATCGTATCTATAAAATCATCACCGTGTTCTAAGTCACCTAGATTTTGTCTGATGTTATCTTCTAGCAGTTTTATAGTTTTGATCTTTATATGTAGGCCTACCATACATTTTGAGTTAGTTTTTGTGAAGCGTGTAGTGCCTGAATCTAGATTCTTTTTTTTTTTTTTTTGTATGTGGATGTTCATTTGTTGAAAAGACAATATGATGGATTTAAAATCACATACGATTTATAGGACACTTGAGTGGCTCAGTCGGTTGACTGTCTGACTTTGGCTGAGGTCATGATCTCATGGCTTGTGAGTTCAAGCCCTGCATTGAGCTCTGTTCTGACAGCTCAGAGTCTGAAGCCTACTTTGGACTCTGTGCCTCTACCTCTCTCTGCCCCTGCCCCTTGCTCACACTTTCTCTCTCTCTCAAAATAAACAAACATTTAAAAAAATTTAAATCACATGCAATTTAAAAATAGTTTATTCACAATATAATTTCATTGTAGTCTTTATATTTAATATTTGAGTACAAATAATGCTATGCATTATTCCATGTCTGAAAGAGTATAACGTTTAGAACAGAAAAATGTCAAGTTTTAAAGATTAGCATCATTGGGTCTGAATTACATGAACCTACAATGTTATAACTGAGTTTAACTGGACTTTTCTTAGCAGTGGTGCTTTATAAGATCTGCCCATAAGTAGATTATACCCATAAATTTACACAAGTGATGAAGTCATATAAAACTTAGTGTTTGCCTACCAGACACCTATACCCAGTTGTATGTGCTTTATATATATTTAGTTTAGCCTTCATACCAAACCTGCAAGTAATGTCATTATCCCCATCTTACCTCATTAAGTGAATGAGGCTCATGAAGTTAAAATGCCCAGAGTTAAACACAAAGCAGCACTCAAGTTCAGATTTCCCTGACTTAGAAAATTCTACCTTCTACTGTCTTATCATTCCTCAACTCACAATGATCTCAGAAAAAATTTCAAAATGTGTAACCATGTCATGTGAATGGGTTAAACACTACATTGTTCACACTTGCAAACATATTTTTTCATCACATTTATCATATTGTTTCAATTTTGAGTATGCTTATTTAGCTTCTACTCATGCCTTAAACTTATCAATATAAACAGTAATCTTTGATATTTAAGAGGTCTCCCTACCATTTGTTTACATTTTATTTAATTTCAAAAAGAATTATTGAGAAACACATGTATTTCAGACACTGGTGAATCACCTCATTAAAGATTCCTCATCATTCACACTTTCAACATTATATCTCTGATGTATATGAGAACACAGGAGTAAATTTGCCTAATTTTAAAAATTTTATTAATGTAGGTAATTAAGAATTAACAACAAAGTTTGCTGTAAAATAAAGAGCTTGGTTTCCATTTATAAAATCTATGTCCTGATGCCTTTGGATTTTTAACTCTATTCTCTGTGTCCTTTTTCTTCAGAGACTCATCCATAAAGTCTACTCTAGGCAATGCTTATACACTTTCATTAAGAAGGAGGTCATGATTTTTCCACATGCCCTACATTATGCTGTACAAATAGTCACAGTTTTATTCTGTCTTCTCTACTCTTGATGGGCAGCCAAAGGCATGCAAGTCATGCATAACATTCCTGCTGGTTATAAAAATATGCAGGTCAAGCTCCACCTCCATGCCCTGCACACACCCACTCTGAAAGTAAATTCTCTGCCACATTTTAAAGTCTGTGTCTTTCATTCATCATCTGCCTCTGAACTTGTAGGAACTCTAAACTTACCTATCTAGTTTCCCATGGTGGATTCAATAGTCCTCATGAAACAAGTTCTAAGCAGTATTAAAAGCAAAATGGAATAGAAAGAGTTCATAGAGATCAATTTGTAAAAGATTATAACTTGAGGATGAAAAGTAGGAGGTTGAGGGATTGGATAAAGATGGTTGTTTGATTCCTGCCTCCTTGTATTCTTGGTCTTTTCCATGCTTGATCTTCTTTTCCCATCATGTGATCATTAACCTCCCATAGACAAATGGTTGCCAGGGCTCCACGAAGGTTCATGCTCTAGCATCCCTTGGGACATGCGTTTTACTGTTTTATTTTTTCCCCAAGTAGATTGAGTTTCCTCTTTGAATTATTGCTGTTACTTCCAAGCTAAAACAAAACAATCAAAACACGTTCTCTCAATTAGAGCCACACCCAGATGTAAGCAATTTACATGTAAGGATATGTAAAGGAGATTTATCAATCGAAAAATCATATGAAGCTTTGAAACATGGAATTTCAGATGAGTAAAATAGTAAAGCAATCATTTCAAGAGTAAAAAAGATGCTTTGAGAAGGGCAAGCTGTAGACTGTTCTGTTACAGTACCCCTCGGTAAGATGTGTCTGGATCACGGATAATTCAGTTAAATCAATTCAATATTCCTAAACTGGTACATAATTATAGAATGATATACCTAGCATTTTGAGTGGATGGGTACTCCAGGAACATCAAGTCTAGTGTCCATCCAAGGAAATAATGTCTCTCTAAAAAAATATGATCACATGATACTAGAAGCATGTGGAAAGAACATCTGGTTCAGGGTCAGAAAGACAGGAATTCTAATTCGAACTCCATGCTCTATTACATGACCTTGAGAAACTTATTTAAACTATATGAGTCAAAGTTTTTCATAAAGGGAGTAATAACTTACCTTTCAGAGTTGATTTTATTGTTTATTAACACATATAAAATAAAACCTCTGCTTGTACATTTTCAGGAAAGTTCAGAGAGAATTATACTGTAGCAGTGGAAAAGCAGATTTTCTTTAGGAAAAACAGTCAGATTCTCTGAATTTCATATCTCCTATTTTTTAAAAAGATAAATAATAATAATATCCTAATAATTTTAAGATTTTTGAAGCTTACTGAGCACTCTATGTAAAGGGAATTTGAAAGAATTCATTAAAATATAAATATTCATTTTTTTAAATTAAAAAAAATTTTAATGTTTTATTTATTTCTGAGAGAGAGAGTGTGTGTGATCAGGGGAGGGTCAGAGAGAGAGGGAGACAAAGAATCCGAAGACAGGCTCCAGGCTCTGAGCTAGCTGTCAGCACAGAGCCGATGCAGGGCTCAAACCCACGAACCGTGGGATCATGACCTGAGCCGAAGGTGGAGGCTTAACTGACTGAGCCAGCCAGGCACCCATAAATATTAATTTTAACTCCCATTGAGAATTTACTAGTGCTAAATTTTAGGAATTCATACCTATTTTCAACTCCGATATTCCTCCTTTACACATCTCTTAACTTTATTTTCCATATGATAGCTCATTATATATTTTAAAGAAGATCATTGTATGTATTTTTATTTATTCCCATAGTACTGTTTACCTAGGATCATCTATACAATACCATTTGTTGTAATACACTTTATAGTAAAAGTGACAGGTTTTTTTTTTTTTACTATATGTGTAGATTAACTTCAGTACTAAAAATACATTTCTTTATGAAATGTATAGTTATTTTTATAAATCCAGATGGAATTGAGTAAAATACATACACACACAAAGTTGGGAAGGAAGTTGAAATAAAAAGATATAAAAAGATGTAATTTTTATTCCCTTTCTATTCAAAAAGATAAGACAACATAATTTCTTTAACTTACCACCTTACTTTAAAATACTGTGCATGCAGGGTGCCTGGGTGGCTCAGTCGGTTAAGCGTCCGACTTCAGCTCAGGTCATGATCTCACGGTTTGTGGGTTTGAGCCCAGCATTAGGCTCTGTGCTGACAGCCAGCTCAGAGCCTGGACTCTCCCCTGCTCACTCAGAGAGACTGTGTTTGTCTCTCTCAGAAATAAATAAAACATTAAGAGGAAATTAAATTACTGTGTATGCTTTTCTAAATAACCTGTAATTTATTTTTTTTATTTTTTATTTTTTTTAGGTAAGCTTCAAGCCCTGCACGGATACCAATGTGGGGCTTGAACTGGTGACCCTGAGATCAAGACCTGAGCTGAGATCAAGAGTCAGACACTTTACTGATTGAGCCATGAAGGCCTCCCCCAACCTGTTCTCTTAAATAAAATGTTGTATCTTTTTGTTTCAGCTGGATTCAAATGATAAATACATTTCTTTGTGATGAATCACTTTCATATATATTCAGATAGGAACCAGGCCAAACACTCATAATTTGGAAGGAATACGAGAAATATATGACAGTATAAAATATAAGACAGTGTGAAAATACAACAGTAATATTAGAATAATATGAAAAAAAGTCATTTGTCAGGAAGGTTACACTTAGTGAATGAGGAAGGTGTTTGCCCTATAACAGAAGGATTTCCTTCTGTTTTCTCTTAGGATAAAAGATCCTAAGTGCTGTATGCTTGTGCTGCAATAATAAAAAACAACAACAACAAAAACTGGAAATTACTGATTTCTAATCTAGGAAATATGATTTTCTTCCTAGCTCTCATATTATGTTACACAATCATGGAACACAGATTCCAACAAAATAGGGAGAGTAAAACTCTCAGCACTGCTTGGGATGACATAAAAAATAAAGTATTTAGCAATAAGACAGATGCATCTATGTGTTAATGTATGAAAACACATGAAATAATCTCAGAATAAAATTTCAAAATTATATTTATGCAGATCACAGTTCCAAAAATACATTACTATTGATGTCTAAAGGATTTAAGATGAGGTAATGTCCAAACTCATATCTTACAACATATCCGGATGCGATTAGACTTCAGTTTTACTACAGGATCATAGTTCACCTAATAATTTCCTATTGCTTTTGTTAAAGTTAATACTGCCTTTTCTGTATTCCTACCACTCTTCTCTGTAGAGTCCAGAATAAAGGGGCACACTATATTTGAGTTTCTTTAGCTGATTTTTAACTTCTACAATACTTTTTTTTTTAACCCTCGAGGAATAGAATTCTACAAGAAACTAATTACAAGTGACCTTGACCTTTTCACTTGAAAATTAACTTCTCTGATAATCAGTCTTTTTGCTTTGAAATTTAGTAAAATAATAATACAATGACACATAATTGTGTAATTAGTATAAAGTTCAAAGGAAACATGAATTGATCTAGGGCTAGCTAGTGTTTCATCTTAGGGTATTGAATCCTTTCAAAAGAATTTTTTTGTTACCCTTCACTTCAGTGCATGAGTCACACAGACGGCAATAAAACATCAAATAGAATAAAAATAAAAGCATTTAATTGTTGGAGCTCTCAAAATTTTTTGAAGACTCAACCTTTTGCGACTCAATTATAAGAAGTGTGAAGTTGTTAACCAGTATATGAAGATATGTGAGGATCTTATTTGTAGATCTTATTTGAAGAACAATTATTAGTTAGAGAGATTAAATGAATATAGTTCAGTGTTGTGGCTGGGAAGAATGATATGTACGTAATTCAAGAAGCTACAGTTCCTTAGGGATACTTAATTTTGCAGTCATTTATGACTATGTTAATAAAAGATAGGAAATTTAAAAATCTAAGATAAAAAGCAAATAAAAAATGATATGCTATATTGCTTAAATTACACAGAAGGTCTCAGGAAAAATGAGTGTCAAGATTTCCTTACATGGAATTTTACAGACTTTTCCATTATCTTTTCAAAAATCGTCATATGTAGCCAGAACTTAAATCACTGGGTGTTTAAGTAGTGTAACATAAGGTGTCCCACAAACTGAAAGTAAGTGATCAGCGGCATAAAGGAACTTCCAATCTTTCGTTATTTTGACTAGACATAACATTGTTGGATCAGGTGAATCTATTCCCTCAACCTTAATTTTAGTTCATAGCATCAATCTTATAAACAAAGACACAATCTTAGCTGTTAATAAAAATGCCATTGACATTTTTATGTTTATGCCATTGACGGTTTTATGTTTAACGTTCTCATTTTTCCCCTTATCCAGAGTTGAATGTGCTAGGAAATTTAAAAAATGGCAGAAAAGACATACAAACTTACAGATAATTCGCGTGTGAAGATATTCAAATGAATCTTTTCTCTTTTCTAAAAAGTTTTGTCAAGATATCTGGAGAATTGAAGAAAATAGTATCTGGAAATATTGAGAGGTACTGTGGAAAGTATTATCAAAAGAGTTCCAATTGTCTAGTATCCAAAGGAAAACAATGTTTATGAAAGAGAAGAAATATGTAGTACCTCTACAAAATTAAAAAAAATAATAATGTATGCTGTTTTAATAACTTTTAAAATGTTACAGAGTATCATAATACAATAAAAGACATTTAAATTAATATTAAAGAAAGGTTAAAAAGCATATGCCTTTTAATTGGAGGAGAGTTTATAAAGGAAACAACATTTTGACAACCACTGCTATGATAAATAATAATATTTAATGCCTCATATATATTTAAATTTTAAATCAAAGCAAAACTCTTAATACACGCATCGAGTGTTAGTTATTCTACCTCATTTACATTTTAATTAAGCAACATCTTCGCTATTAGAAGACACTATTGCAATATCTTTGGGTTTTTTTCCTTCCATTTCACTATCAAATAGAGACTGAAGTAATGAGCACTTAATTCAGGCTTTGGATGGTGTCAAAATATTAGCACGATTGGAGGTAATAATGCGTAGGTGGTTGTGAATTTACTCACTTACTGAAATATTCTTCACACGCATATTGAAACTATTCTCTCCTGGGTACTTAGAACCCTATGTATCCAATGTGGGTAAAGGGAAAATTGGGCAGTGGTGTTAGGAAGCCTTGCTTATGACAGGGTTACCATCTCAGCAAGAGTTAGGCTTCCTGACCTGGATTTTTTTTTTTATTAATTTTTTTTTTTTAACATTTGTTTACTTTTGAGAGAGAGGCGGGGAGAGAAAGAGAGACAGAGCATGAACAGGGGAGGGGCAGAGAGATGGAGACACAGAATCCGAAGCAGGCTCTAGGCTCTGAGCCGTCAGCACAGAACCCAACACAGGGCTCAAACCCACAAACTGTGAGATCATGACCTGAGCCAAAGTTGGACGCACAACTGTCTGAGCCACCCAGGAGCCTCTTCCTGACCTAGATTTCAACATCAGCATGAATTCAAGTAATTCCTTTTAACCTAGAACCACCTTAATTCTATTAAGTAGAACCTAAGACTCTTCTGACAGGTGCCTAGATCATGATAAAGTGAGATAATATACACAATGCAACGATTTGCCTTGAAAGGAACATGTATTTATATATCAGTAAGGCCTGTTGAGAACCTATTTTGATGAGGAATTCCTGGAAGTTGAAAGAGTACTTATGAAATAGAATTTATTTTTCTATAAGTATTTCCTAACATTTGGTTATTTTCAGGGTTGTAAAAGTTAGATTTAAAAATATAATTGGAACAGCCGCCTGGGTGGCTCAGTTGGTTAAGGCCCTTGATTTCAGCTGAGGTCATGATCTTATGGTTTGTGAGAGATCAAGTTTCACATTCAGGCTCCTCACTGATAATATGGTGCCTGCTTGAGGTTCTCATTCTTCTTCTCTCTCTCTCTCTGCCCCTCCTCTGATCTCTCTCTCTCTGTCTCTCCCCATCTCTCTCTTTCAAAATAAGTAACTAAGTTTAAAAAGAAAAGTGTAATTGGGGCTTATTAGTTCAATAGGTCTGACTCATTTTGCTGAGTGAAAAGTGTAGGATTAGGCATTATAAGGCATAAAATGTTTTTAACCAACAAAATTTATTCTTCCAATAGTATTTCATTTTATTAGAGGACTTATCACACCAACCAAAATATATAACCAGCTATGATTAATTTTGTAAAAGCATTGTACACAATGCCAATGTCATTGAAGCTTTAGTATTAGTAACAATTTCAAAAAGTAAATGGATATTTTCATTCAGTGATTGCGGAGCAAGAATCCATAAGCTAGAATTAAAGAAACACTGGATAAGGCAATGGAATCAGGGAAGATTTCTGGAAGTGAGAGAAAAGTGAATATACTGAATTTATATAAATGATCCCCCCCAAAGAGAGTAAGATAGTTACTAGGAATAGGAGAAATACAAGGAAGGGAAATGATTTAGTAAATTGAACAGTTTATAGACTACAGAATTTGAATGGTAACAGCTCTCATGAAGAAAGACAAGATAACTCAGAAGAAGAATTATAAGTGGGTAATTTTTTATCAGAGTTCTCATTAAATTTGGGATAAAGCAGATAAATGGTATAGATCAGTGTAATCCCCAAATCACTTTTATTTTGGCATTTATAGAAAATTAAATTCTATGTGTTTGAGCACCTAAGACAAGTATTTTCAACATTTCCCAAAACCTGAAAACAGATTAATGCCTAATTTATTTCATTGTTTACTAAGACTCAAAAACTGACTCCTCCTAATTTTCCAGATTCACTCTGAATATTCCATCTCTGTAATTCATTTTTTAGACAAAATGACCTGTAGATCTTTCTGTGAATATTTTGTGCACATCCCCATATATTATCATTGAATTATGCTACATCTTCTGTCTCTGAAACAGTCTACAACTTCCCTTCTCAATGAATCTTGCCTCAATGTCTTCAATAGTCTTCATTAGACATTAGTATATATTATCGTTGTCTTGTCCTTACCCAATCTGTTTGTGGACTGCAAAAATTTTGATGTCAGAAGGTATACTTTATATTTCCTGTACTCCTGGATATAGCCATTGAATATACAACAGGAACTCAAACATATATCCATAATTCTATAATAGATTTTTTTCTTTTGTTAAACTCTATTAACTGTTTGAGATCCCTGTTTTTCCTTTTGCATATAAATTCTGTTGAAAATCTGTATTCTAAATATTTTAAATCAATGAACCAATCTGTGCACTAATCCCTTAAAACAATCTGAATTTGATACCACCACTAACTTATTTTCTACGAGGCAATAAGCTTTGTTACTATTACCATGTATATTTTACATCCCAAAATTTAATTATTGAACAAGAGAATTATAAATATGTGCCAGGAATGTTTGATTAGTTCATTATATACAAACTGTAACTAAGAAAATGTATTGCAATAATAACACTTAACATGACATTTACCATCTCAAACAGATTTTTTAAGAGTGCAATACAATATTGATAACTGTAAGTAAAATGTTGCACAGCAGATATCTAAAACTTAACCATCCTGCATAATTGAAACTTTATACCTGTTAATCAGCAACTCTATTTCCCTGGAGGACCACCTTTCTACTCTCTGCTTCTCTAAGTTTGACTATTTTAGGTATCTTCTGTAAATGGTATCATGCAGCCTTTTTCCTTCTCTGTCTTATTGCACTTAACATAATATCTTCAAGGTTCATTAATGTTGCAGCATATTGCAGGATTTCCTTATTTTTTTAAGGCTGAACAATATTTCATTGTATGTCTATATCACATTTTCTTTATCTACTCATCTTTCATGAACAGTTAGGTTGCTTCCACAACTTGATTATTAAGGATAGTACTGCAATGAACATGGGAGTGCTAACATCCTTTTAAGTTCCTGATCTTAATTCTTTTGGATAAATTGTCAGAAGTTGGATTGTTGAATCATACGGTAGCACTATTTTAATTAAAAAAATTGATTAGTGGTGATGGGAAAACTGGGTATCCACATGCAAAGAATTAAATTGAACCTTATCTTATACCATACAAGAAAATCAACTCATAATAGATTAAAGACATTAACATGCAGTTCTGGAATTGTAAATACTCCTAGAAGAACACATAGGAGAAAAGGTATATGACATTGATATTGACAATGGTTTTAAAGATATGACACCAAAAACACAGGCAACTAGACAAGTGAGATTGCAATAAATGAGAAACTTCTACAAAGGAAAGGGCAAGAGAATCTACAGTATAAATGGCAACTTATGATGTGATAGAAAGTATTTGCAAATCATATGCTTGTTAGGTGGTTAATTTCAAAAATATATAAGAAACCCCTACAACCCAAGAGCAAAATAGCTAATATCCCAGAGAAAAATGGGCTAAGTATTTGGGTAAACATTTCACCAAAGAAGACATACAAATAAATGGCCAACATATATAAAGAAGTGCTCAATTTTACTGGTCATCGGGGAAATGCAAATCACAAACCACAATGAACCTCAAACTTCTTAGGACAGCTATTATTTAAACAAAAGTTTAGAAGTATAATGAAGATGTTGAGAAATTGGAACACTTGTGCACTATTGGTGAGAATGCAAAATGGTGCAGCCATTACCAAAAACAAAGCTACATTTTACTAAGAAATTTCAGTACCATGATGATGGTGATTTAAGACAAGAGTGGAAGATATACTTGCCTATGATTGAATTCTTTTTTCCCTAAACTTATATTGTGTAAGGATGGTGACTTATTGTCTTGCAACTTAAAACATAATTATCTCTTTGGTCAATTTGTTAGGGATGGGGGTGTTGCAATGGATTGGTTGTTAAACTGAACAAATCTATTAGATTCTGATCACATATCATAGCATCTATTTTCCTATGTTTATGGCACTAAAGGTTTTCATTTATTTGTATATTATCTTCAGATTATTACAGATGGCTAAGGATCATAAGGATCATAGGAAGGGATCATACCAGGGAAGTAAATATACACTCATTCTACTCTTTTTGAAGGTGCTAATCACATCCATGATTGTATTTTATTTATAAACTATATTGGAAAGATCATAAAATAGTATAAGTATATAGAGAAGGAAGTAAAATAACTTGTTAAGAGAGTGGTATAATTAAAGTTCTCTTTGAATGTTTCATTCAGATTTGACAAGTTAAACAAAGATACCAATGGACAAAAGCAGTTGAAAGAGATTTATGCTGTAATTCAGAGTTCTATAATTGCTCTTGATACAGCTGCCTTCTATGAAAAGAGTAAATATAACATGGAAAATAACTTCAGACATCATTAAAGCTACCATTTACTAACATGCTGATGCTGGTATTAGTGAGATGTCGTGATATTATTGATATTTGGAAACAAAAGCTGAGCAATAACAATGAGTTGAAAAACAACTGAGAAAAATGAAAAAAGGGACTTTTTCCAATTATCTACAAGCAGTAAACAGTAAATTTGATAAATAATTTCAGTCAAAAATAGTTAATCTTATGCATAAAGTAAAAATAATTTACTGTATTCTAACATATTATAAAAATATTAATACTATACCAAATTAGCTTGTTAATGAATTATGAAAATATATCCAAGTATGATATTTTTGCTTCTTATTTTACTGTGTAGTTATTCTGTACTAGAAGGACATTAAAGTTGAAAAACAATGATATGAGGAGATTTTCATATATGTTTACTAAAATTGTTACAATTTGTTTTGTTAGTATGTAAATTTAACTAACTTTAAGTTATCTGTTTTATGATGAATTTGCTTTTAGAATACTTTGGAATATTTTATTCTACCTGGTTCCAAATATTTTGCATATTTCTAAGTGATAAATTATAGTAGGAACTTAAACATATCAACAAATTTTCCTTTGCAGAATACATTTTAGTTTAGTTTTTTTATTTGATTTTTTAGAGAAACATCCTAAGTACATGTGTTCTCAGAAAAAAATTAATAAAGTCATCTGCATTAAAATATGTATATGAAAGACTATTTTTCAGATGTTCCAATCAGCGATGGTAGAAAGATGCTAAAAAGTGTTGTACTGGATAAATATCATGATTGTTATTTTTCTTTTACTGAGCATAATACTGTTTTTTTAATTTGGCTACTGTCTCCTACTAAGGTTATTTGAATTCTTTCTTTTATCTAAATATCTTATAATAAAAGCGCCACATCGACTGAAAATTCTTGATATTATAAATTGAAAAGTTACTTGCATTCATTATATCATCATAAGTGAATAGCGCTGACATTGATCCCCGGGTATCATTACCAGTCTTGAAGGGTGATAATGGCTATGAAGAGAAGCAGAGATATCTTCTAGTTTGTAAATTAAATTTTATAGCAGCAGCTTCTTGTCTGTGATTTGTGTTCTTCTTGTAGGAGGCCTATATTCAAGATTTATTTGACTTAATTCTAAGTTGATTTAGATTTCATGTTCTTGGCTTTTAATGGTTTTTAGTTTTCTTGCTGACAAGTCATATTTAGCACTACCAGTTTATTAAGAGGCTTTAAATCTAAGTAGTCCCTTATGATTTGAATAGGTCAAATAAACCTGTGATGCTGGCAGTTTTCATAGGCTCTGGGTCTGGAGTTCTTTCTTGTCCAGCAAGAGAGTAGGATGCAGGATTAAAAATGTGAGAAAGGCTAATGTCCAGGAGGAGACAAGATCCCCAAGTAAGAGTCTTTGCTCAATTTTTGTTAGGATCAGAAGGCTTACAAGCATGATGAGCATGCATAGAGAGATAATGAAATCATGAATATTAACTCACGGGTGTGGGGGAAAAGGGGTTCTGGAGATAGTTGGTGTTAGGGAATTGGGTCAATACAGAACAAGATTCTGGTGCTGGGTGGAAAGTTGTCTACAGCAAACATGAGGCCCCACCTCTGTTTACCTAAAATGACCTAGGGAACAAGAAGAGCTAGCATGCTACCTCAGGGTCAACAAGGCATCTTTCTTTTGCTAATTAGCTCTGCTCTGGGCAACTTTGCCCTGCTTCAGTCTATAGCCCTATTTACTGTTTACCTATTGTGGTCCTTTCTTCCTATGAAAGCAGCTTTCTGCTATTGTCCTTTACCTTTGTCCTAGACTGGAGGCCTTTGTCCTGGTTACCTAATCTTGTTTACCCAAACTTGGGTGTGTACATCCTATGGCTTTCTGATTCTTTATGCCTCATTAACCCATCAGTTCAAGCTCAGGGAATTTTTAAGCTTATTCCCCACAGGCACCATTAACAAAACTATTAAATAAAATTTAATGACATTTTTAAATTATTTGTAATTTCATTGGAGATATAGATCAGCATAATTTTTAATTTCTCAATTTAAAAAACTCTAAAATTTATGCCTTTAAAATAATTGCAAAAAAGTCTGAGGTGACACCCTGTCTCAGTCAGTAGAGCATGTGACTCTTGATCTTGGGGTTTTGAATTCAAGCCCCATGCTGAGTGTAGAGCCTACTTACAAAGAAATTACATCTATTTTCCTCAATGTTTATAGCAGCATTACCAATTAAAGCCAAATTATGGAAAAAGCCCAAATGTCAATCAATTGATGAATGGATAAAGAAAAGGTGGTATATATAATACAATGGAATATTACTCACCCATTAGAATGAATGAAATCTTGCCATTTGTAATGACATTGATGGAGATAATACTATGCTAAGCCAAGTAAGAGAAAGACAAATACCATATGATTTCTCTCATATGTGGAATTTAAGAGACAAACAGATGAACATAAGGGAAAGAATAAAAAAGGAGAGGGTCACAAACCATAAGAAACTCTTAACTATTGAGAACAAACTGAGAGTTGCTGGGGGAGAGGTGGGCAGAGGGATGGGTTAAATGGGTAATGGGTATTAAAGAGAGCACTTGTGATGAGCACTGGGTGTTGTATATAAGTGATGAATCATGCAAGTCAACACCTGAAACTAATATTACACTGTATGTTAACTAACTGGAATTTAAATAAAGACTTGAAACCACAAAAAATAAAATAAAATGGCACATTCAAATTTCAAAAAGAATTACAAAAAGTTTCTTTGAACTTATAAAACTTAATTTAGCTATTAAAATGAAACACTTCAATAATTAAATAAAAATATCTGCTTTTTGATTTGGACCTATGATACTATAAAAACAAGTAACCTCCTATAGTTTGCAACAAACTGTTAAATAACTTCAGAGATAAATTGTTGGAGTCAGACCATTTCCCCCCCCCCCCAAAAAATGTTATTTCTGGTGTTCTTTAAACTCATTTTCTGTAATATGACATTGGCCTTCTGATTGCTTCATTTATATCACTCTTATTTCTACACAACATTTACAATGACCTTTTCAAACATTTTCTTGACAACTGTGGTTCCAAAGGTTAATATAGTTTTTTCCAAGATGTAATGAATTAGAATGAACAAAACCCCTCCTCTTCCTCCAGTCTGACCAGATGTCTTGATCTATAACCCACAGACATTTTACATATGATGCTCTCTCTGCCATGAATGACTCCTCCTTTCTCTTTGAGTGAACAATGTGAACTCATTTATTAGTTCTAAGCTCAGCCTTGCCTGAGGTCTGATCCTGAAAATATCACTTAACATTATATACACTTTTAAGCATTTACCACACGTAAAAATTTATACTTATTTATGCATTTCTTAATTAAATTGTAAAGCCTTTTTCCCCAGTAGACTTTGAGGTCCACAGAGTCAGATCATTTCTTTTCTTGCTCATCGTTTTATTTCCAAAACCCAACACATGTTACGGCACATAACAGATAGTGAATGAATATGTGTAGAATGAAAGTGCAAATCAGCTTTAATTTTCAGGAAACACAGAAACCTGACAAAAAATGATGTACAAATTCTAAAATATAAAAAAATTTAAAACCCCAAATTTTCATATTTTTGGAAAGGCAGCTTTGGAATATAACTTATTGCTAAGGTGAACTCATATCTCCACATGGATAATTATTCTGGACAATTGGTTCCTATTTTGAATCTTCTGCTTCCTTATCTCCAAAACTGGAATAATAAACATGCTCACTGCTGAGTAGGAGGCTATTATAAGTATTTAGTGAGTAATGTATATAAGTATTATCATGTCTGCTATATAGAGCTTAGTAGGCAGGATTATTATCGTCAATCCTGATCAAGTGTCAATCATAATCTAGCTACTATGATATATGGATAATAGTGATCTCTTGCCTTAATAAATATCCTTTTTTTTGGAAGAAAGGGAGAGAGAGAGAGAGAGAGGGCATGTGTGTACAATCAGGGGAGGTACAGAGGGAGAAGGAGAGATAATCTTAAGCAGGCTTCATGTCCAGTGGGAAGCCCAAAATGGGGCTCAATCTCATGACTGTGAAATCATGACCTGAGCCAAAATCAAGAGTCAGACACTTAACCAACTGAGTCACCAGGGTGCCCCCTTAATGAAAATTCTTTAATGAATAATTAAATCAAAATGGAATTATAAAGAAATATGGGATAGGGACTTTTCTTTGGGAAAAGAAAGAAGTTGCTATTGATTTTAGCATGAAAGATCAGCAAAAATTCAATGAATAAATAACACATAGAGTTTACTCTAAAAAAGTAAAAAGAAATTCTATCACATAGAGGGAAAATAAGGGTATCTTAGAGAAAAGATTATGGGCAACAAAAAATGGTGTTAAGTGAACTAAGCCCAGATGTAACTATGCCATTCTAAGTAATGTAGATTTTGTGATTAAGCACTAGCATGTTCCAAATTCCCTTTGCATTATCCTAGAAATGTGGTCAGCATAAATATTTTAGAAAAATGTCAACAACACAATTTAATAAAACAAGAATTAGCTAAGTCACATGAAATAGAGAAGAAGGCCTAAGTTCCAGTTCACCATCGTTTTCATGCAAATATTTGCTAAAGGTCCTGGTATTAGTTCTCCACTGTTATTCAACAAGTTATCCTAAAACTTCAAAGCTTAAAACAGTAAGTAGGTATTACTCATTGTTTCTGTGAGTCAATGATTCAAGAGCCACTCTGGCTCGGGATTTCTTATTAAGCTATATTCAAAATATGGACTTAGAAGTTCTATGAATAGAGGGTGTGCTTCTTAAGTAGCTCACCCTTCTGGATGTTGGCAGGAGGCCTGAGTTCTTTGCAATGTGTACCTCTCCATGGCAATATTGAAGGGTTCTCATGCCATGGCAGGTGGCTTCCCAAGGACAACTGACCCCAGCTAACAGGTGGACACCACATGTCTTTTATAACCTAGTCTTGGAAACTACACATTGTTGTTTCCTCAATACCCTAGTAGTTATAAAAGTTGTACAGTTATAATACAAGACTCGTATACAGAAAGTCACCACTATTAGGAAGCAGTGATCAATGTGAATCACCATAGTCTTGGATCAGTAGTTATAGTTACACCCAAATGCAGTTAGTGATATAATTTTGTACACTTTGAATTGTTCTTTGCTAAAATTAACTTATAAAATTGAGATATATGAATTATTTTAACATGAAAATGATGATTTTAACATATTTATAAACACATAAGAAATGTATTTATTTGTAGCCATATTTGATTTATTTGTACTCATAGTTATTGTTATTCATATTGTCTTACTTTCTCAGTAACTCATTTCATTCTCCAAACCACATAGAATTATCTCCGAAGTTGTAAATTAAACACTTTCACTTTATCTTTGAAAAAGAGAAAATACCCTCAATAGCTTGCCACTATCACAAAATTTAATTGTCTATTATCAACTGTCATCCATATACCTGAACAAGATAATACAAAGTAGTGAAGAGGGACCACACTTTGTATTTACACAACTCATTGCTCACCTACTGGACTATTAGAATATGCCTGTGGAGAGTTATAGCATGGATCCTTCCTAACTCACTTAGAGTAGCTATACTTGAGTCTAAGGGTAGATTAGTATCTTTCACTAAGAACAATTCTTCCAATTGGCTTAGAAATAATTACCTGGCAAGTGCAGTTTAAGGATAATAGTGAATGAGGGGGGCCTGGGTGGCTTAGTCGGTTAAGCATCCAACTTTTGCTTAGGTCATGATCTCACGGTTCGTGGGTTCAAGCCACGCGTCGGGCTCTGTGCTGACTGCCAGCTCAGAGCCTGGAGCCTGTTTCAGAGTCTGTATCTCCCTCTCTCTCTGACCCTCTCCTGTTCACGCTGTCTCTCTCTATCCTAGAAATAAATAAAAATATTTTTAAAAAAAAGGATAATAGTGAATGAGATTGCTGGCTTTCCCACTCAGCCTCACTAGCTAGATGCTTGTGTTTTCTTTTTCAACCTAATTATTTCAGAAAACCAAAATTCAAACTGACTTCGTTTCTTCCTGAAAAGCAGTCTGAATATGACCACAGCAAATACAACAAAATTACGGTTGATCATTGAACCTCAAAAAATCCCACCTAGTTATTCATCACCTCGTCTACAGGGTATTTGTTCCATGTTGATCTGAGGCATTGTGCTGCTATACAACAACTGCTTGAAATAAGGGTCTCACACTTCCAGGGGGAAAAAAAAAAACGTGTCTTACATTTATTCTTATTGACCTTTCCTATGCAATTTTCTTCAAAGGCATTTCATCAATACTGAACTATAGCAGAATAACAATATATATCTCAGAGTTAGGCATCTCCTTAGGATCCATAAATATTATAATGCATGCTTCTGGCTGCAGGCATATGTGTTTAATGGTCCAGTTTCTTTGAGCTAGTGGTCTGCTCTAATACTCTGATGCCACAAGAAGTGAAGCATCTGTTACTATTCATCAGTGGCTAAGAGGATTTATGGCTTTTCATTAATCACCTGGAAGAGAGACTATTTATTCACTTAGATGGCAGCTCTTCTGTGATCACAAGCAATGCAGAGAGGGAGCACAATTTCAACAGAGTGAAGCACAAAGGCCAATAAATGACTGACAAATAAGAAGCATGAAGAAAAGTATGTAGCATCACATCCCAGGAGACCCCCCCAGATTTTTGCTTTTCGTAATGACTTCTTAACATAAGGAAATGAAGTATTCTCATAAGACAGTGATATATTAACTCTATTTCTTTCAACTTTCATTTTCAAAAACTGTTACACATGTAACTCTTTAACTCTTTTTCAGCATTTAAAACATTAAGGTTTTGGGAATAAAGAAAAGAGACACCACGGGAAGTCTGCCCTTGCACATAACATCATGACAGATCACTTCTAGCTACTTCCTTTTCATTTAGCCCTGTGACGAGTGCTTTTGTAAGGACACACACATGTATACATATAAGTTTACGTGGTAGATGAAATTTAACACATTTTAAACATCAAAAAAAAGAACTAACAATAAAATAGAGAAATAACAAAAATAGTACTTGTTACCTTATTAAAGAAGTTCTCCCAGTGGGATTTTCCAGCCATGCACAGCTTGCTAAGCATTCAGAAGTGAATTAAGATAACCCACACCATCAATAGGCTAAAGAAGAAAAAAAGTGACACGACCATATCAATAGACACACACACACACACATCCAAAAACAGTTGACAAAATATACATCCATATACAGGCTGGTGAGTATGTGGAGCAATAGGAAGTCCTATTCATTTCAGAGCGAAGGACAAATGGTACAGCCAGTTTGGCAGTTTGATGGAAAGCTAAACTTAGGTTTATTATATGATCTACTGATCAGACTCCTTGATATTTATTCAAATGAGGTGACAATTTATGTCCACACAAAAACCTGCACATACATATTTATTCACAGTTTATTCACAATACACACACATATAGCTTCTGGAAAAAAAAATAAATGCCTTTTCTATCTGAAAGAGCATAACCAAAATGACAGCTAAAGAATTTAAATATAAAGAATATTATATTAAGCATACATTTGCATTCTTCATTGCAACAGGTATAAAGTAGGATGGGTCAACTGTCTCCATTTCTGATGTTCTTAAGTATGTAAATGGATAAACAAACTGTGGTACATGTATACATTGAAATATTATTTAGTAATAAAGAAAAAAAGGAACTATTAAGTCACAAAGGATAGTGACATGTACCACAGTCACAAACTGTGGCACATGTATACATTGAAATATTATTCAGGAATAAAGGAAAAAGGAACTATTAAGTCACAAAAGATAGGAAGGAATCGTAAATGTATATTGCTAAGTGAAAGAAGCCAGCCTGAAAAGACTACATATAAGATGATTCCAACTATATAACATTCTGGAAAAAGAAAGACCATGACAGTAAGATCAGTGGTTATCAATAGCTGAAGGAGCGTAATGAATGATATAATGAAACCATTCTGTATTTCACTGTAATGATGGATAAGTGGCAATGCATTTGGCAAACCAAAAAGCTGGATCCAAATATAAACTATAGAATTGAATTAAAATAATGTATCAATATTGGCTCATTGTATCAATTTTAACAAATATACCACATTACTACAAGATGTTAATGAGAAGGGAAATTTGGTGGGGGGAGGGAGGGATTTGAGTACTCCCTGTTCTTTCTGCCCAATTTTTTCTGTAAATCTGAAATTGCTCCAAAAATATTCTGTTTAAAAAACCCCCACAATTTTATTACTCTCAATGCTAAAGCTGTATAATTATATTTGTAGGATTACTGTAAAAATAAAAGGTAGTGAGAAAGTATCTATTTGTCCTTAAACTATAGTTGATTCTGTGCTCAGTATTTGCACATCAACTTCCAGAGGAAAAGATTTTACCCTTCATTAGAGATTATTTTTTAATTCAATGTGAGTTTAAACTATTGCCTTGGATCTCATTTTCATTGATATTATTTTCATTATTTTAACAGTCTATATAAAATAAGAAAACTTTAAACCACACTGCATCAGACACACATACAATTTCTGGAAAAAGATGTCATTTGCAATTGAAAGAGCACAAACAAAATGTAGATATACAATCTAAAAGATAAACTATAACTTTTGAGTATATATTTACAATTTTTATTACAAGGAAAAAGAGGTTATAAAGCTGGAGAAGCGCAATGTTTCTTTTATTAAATAATTTAATTGGTCAGGCTTCAAGTAGAATTTTCTAAAAATTCTATTTAGTTATAATATATATTTCCTGTAAAGTTTGTCTTGAATAACATTGTTCATCCACTCACTCCTACATAGTTAGCCCCAAGGCCTGACATAGAGTAGGTACCTTCTTAATATTTAATAATAGTTGGGTTTTTCAGTCAGTTCTAACAAATGTCTCATGATCCGCTGAGCTTACACTCACTCAAGGTCATGAAGTTGCTAATTCATTTTGAAACACTATGTCAGGATCATTACTGAGTAAGCATTTCTTCCATTTCTGGATTCAACTTTTCAAATTCTTGGCAATGAAGTACATGATGTGGGGTAACACTATTTCTCTAACAATATTTTGTTTTCTTAACAATTCCTACTCCCCACAATTGAGCTCCTGAATAAAAATTACAAGTTTGGATTGCCTTCAAACTTTATCTTCATTAATTTTTAAAGTTTCATCAAAAAAATACCTTCAATTATAAGAAAATTGTCATGTATATAGAACCAAGGTAAATATTTTTTTTTTTTGCCCCTACATCTTTACTTTATTTTTATTTTTATTTTTTTTTACAAATAGTTTATTGTCAAATTAGTTTCCACATAACACTCAGTGCTCATCCCTACATGCCCTCCTCCATGCCCACCTCCCCTCCCCCCCACATCCATCAGTCCTCAGTTTTTGTCAGCATTCAAGAGTCTCTCATGGTTTGCCTCTCTCCCTTTCCCCCACCATTTCCGCCCTTCTTCTCCCCCTTGTTCCTCCGTCAAGTTCCTCCTAATCCTCCTATACGTGCAAACATATGGTATTTGTCCTTCTCTGCCTGACTTATTTCGCTCAGCATAACACCCTCAAGGTCCATCCATGTTGCTACACATGGCCAGATTTCATTGTTTCTCATTGCCATGTAGTATTCCATGGTATAGATAAACCACATCTTCTTGATCCATTCATCTGTTGATGGACACTTAGGCTCTTTCCATGTTTTAGCTATTGTGGAGAGTGCTGCTATGAACATTGGGGTACATGTGCTCCTATGCCTCAGCATTTCTGTATCCCTTGGGTAAATTCCTAGCAGTGCTATTGCTGGGTCATAGGGGAGTTCTATTGTTAGTTTCCTGAGGAACCTCCACACTGTTTTCCAGAGGGGCTGTACCAGTTTACATTCCCACCAACAGTGGAGGAGGGTGCCCGTTTCTCCACATCCTCGCCAGCATCTAGAGTTCTCTGATTTGCTCATTTTAGCCACTCTGACTGGTGTGAGGTGGTATCTCAGTGAGAACCAAGGTAAATATTAAGTACATTAACATTTCCTAAGTAATATTCTGATTCTAGGAATACAGACATTTTTATACAGGATAGATGTTTATCACTTTAAATTTACTAATCATCAAACTTTAATCATGTTAATTAAGAGCAAAATATTGTGGGAATTTATTTTAAAATGGTTTTAATGTTGTATAATAATCCTTGGCTTTCTTTTGAGATCTACTGTTTTCATAGAACATGAAAAAGAAAAAAAAAACACTGAATAAAAAATGAACATCACTCACCTCTGGGTTCATAACATTATTGGGAGGGTGTGTTGACAGGGGAATTTCTGTTTGTTCTAACTTGAATGAACAGAAGTCATCACTGGATTAATGTATTTCATTTTCTTTGTCCTTAAGAGGAGGATAAGCTGGCGCCTGTCTAGGGGAGCACAAAGACAAAAGAAAATCTAGAGGAAGAATCAGAGCAAAAGCCATGTTGCAAATCAAAACTCTAGGAAAATCATATTCGTTTGGATGATAAGACATGCAAACTTTAATAAACACAATTAAATCCTTAGAATATCACCTGGGGAATAACAAAGATGTGGATCCTACAGGAGAAGGAGAAAACAAACATAACTGAAAAGCCAAAAGAAAGACATGAAAAGTTTCTTCTTTGTTTAAAGGACCCAAAGTTATGAATACCACATCAAAGAGGCAAGATTAAATAGAAATCAAACAAAAAGTAAATGTTTCAAAAGTTTCCATTGTGTATTAATGAATCTATTTGATTAAACATCTAAAAGAATAAATACTTAAGGTCACTCTAAAATCTGTATCTCTGTAAGACAAAGAGCTATGGCCCCAGGAACAAAATTTGTACTGGGCTTGATCAGGAAAACCACTATATTTTGCTGAAAGCTTCAGGGTAAGCTGTTACAGCTGTGGATGGTTCAGAGAAAGACTTAAATCACAAAGCCAGCAGATTATCAGCATAAATGTTCTAACATAGTATGTAAACCCATCTTACTCTGCTCTCCTTTTAGGATTTTTATCACTTGAGGGAATTGGAAGGAAAGAATAAGAGAATGCAGACGGTATGATATCATATGTTAGGAATGAAAATAGTCTAACAAAGATATTGAGAGATCAAGCAGAGTGTAATATTGCAGACATTAAGATGGAAGATACAGTATTATTTGGAGAGTCAAAACAATTCCGTTTTGTGTTTTGTTTTTGTTTCTTAAACAGTGTAAGACTCATCCAAAAAAGTGAGGTTTTGTTAGTAAGGATTCTTCTTGCAGTTTTACATTTTGTCCTCTTTCAACCTTCCTTCTCACCCCCACTCTGAGGAATATTCACTTCTTTCTTTTGCCCCCAACTTGTCTTCATTCCTCAATTCAATAGTATTCTCATAAAACTAAAAACTTTTTTTAAATCTTAAGTTTTGAGTCTATTCAATCAGTGCTAAAGTTCCTTCTTCACAAATAAGCGTTATTCCACTTTAAAAATTATGAAATTGAAACTAAGAAAACGTAAGTAAATTAATTATAGGTAACAGCCCAAAAATGAAAGGATAAAAATAAGTTTTCACATTCAAGACTGTCTGAGCCCAAAGGTTGTAGTCAGTCATGTTTCTAAATAATCCCATTTCCATTCCCATCCTATCCATACGTATGTCATCTTTCTTCTCTACTCTTTGCTATATGATAGCAATATATCATTGCTATATGATATGAGTTTAATATATAATATTCTACCCTTTTATTAGAAAAGAGTATAAATTAAAAAGAATATTTGAAGAAACAGGACTATTCTGAATAAAATAGAAACAAAAATGTGTATGATATGCTGAAGGTCATGAAACCAAATATTTTGTTTTCTTACAATAATAAGATCAAGCAACTAAATTCCTTGTGTGAGAAATTGAACATATATGCTAAGGCTCTCTTAATAGCTCTTGGTGCAGAATAATCTTGAGAGACCCAGAGCCACCCTCTTTTTGAAATTGGAGTAAATAAAACATGTAATACATAAGCCTGAAACCAGAACTGAGTCTTGCTGTCTAGAATCTTGTACAAATATATCTAAACAAGTTTTCAGTACATAGGTAATTAGTTAGAACTTATCAAATTTATGAAACAAATATTTCAAGTTACTATCCAGACTTCCTTCTACTTATTTCAAGGACATTTCTGTATCAAATTCCTGAATCCTTATCTAATCTTATCTGAACTCTATATATTTCCCAGGAATCCTATTACCATCATATGTACTATATGTACCCAAAAGATTGGTATTAGTCTTAATTTCTAATTTCACTTTTGCTTCTGAGTCTATAATAGAAAAGTTCCTCAACCATTTCATTCCACAAACCTTAATTTATAAAATAAAGCACTTACAACACAATCAAATTAAAAGCTTCCATTTCCCTACGCCTTCAAACCCATTGAATATAATACCTGTGAAGTGAAGACAGTGCCTCTTAATATGTTAAAATAATAATGTCTCTTTGGAAGCAAAGCAGGTTGGTCAAAGTTTGTACAGCATCTCAAATTACTTAAGATGTACCAAGTATACTTTTCCTTTTTGTAACATTCCATTAATATGAGTAATCATTATGAGGTAGATGGAGGTAAATTATAGGCTAGAGAATAGCAAACAAACATAATAAGAATAAAAAAAGGATAAGCCATTCACCAAGTAAAAGTCAAACAAACCTCACCTGTTTTATTGTAGATTTTATTAGCAAAGGACATTCAAAATATTTCTTAATTTATAGCCATGTTTTCAAACTAAAGTTTCGAAATAAATCTTTTGCTGTTTTTTTTTTAAAATGGTTTCTAATAGCCATTTCCTTATTAAGGAACATAAATATATTACAGTGCCAAATACAATTTTAATATCTTTCTCTGGCTATGCTTACATCAGCAAATGTCTAAACACTAAAATGTTACATTATCATATAAATGTACAGCTAAATTGGCTTCATAAAACAATCACCAGGTTGTGCCAATTGTTAAAAAGACTAAATACAAGCCATGCTGACAAAGTTCACAGTAAATTGTGAAGTGGCATAAAATCAAGTCTGTCTCTGTTAGTAATGAATCATTGAAATAACAACGTTTTTCCCCTAGCAGCAGGATATATAAAAACATCTTGATTAACATCTATTAATTAAGGTCAAATATTAAAAGAAATGAAACATGTTACTCATTTTTATGATCTAAAATGGGACTGATGGAAAAGGATTCTAAACAGTGATGAGTATATTACCATTGAAAATTTCAAGGAAATGATTTTAAAAGTTAAAAAAAACCTCTCTCATTATGAAAACATTTAATATCACTTTGTAGAACTTGTAACTCAAAGCTTCCAATTGGAACTATGTGCATACTTCTCGAAAACATTAAAAAACAGAGTCTGTGCAGTCGAAGCATCCTATTCTCTAACAAAAGAATAACACTGTATTATTGCATTTTACTGAAGAATAAATGCCCGAAACTCAGTTGGACTTAGAGTTATCTTGAAAATTGATAGAATGATGGATAATGATGGAGATTAAACCTTCTCTACACAAAATTAGTCTATCTTATAAATTCCACCTTCATTATACTTCTGTAACTTTGAATTCTTCAACCTGTCAAATATACTTCCAACTTTAAACTTCTTTCCAAAATACAAGCTAATAATGCAGTGTCTTCTCTCTTTTGACATCTATGCCATGTGAGAACATTTCTCCCAGATTTGCTTAATATAAGTACATTCTCCAGGATAGTTTTAGAGCAGACACTGGATTTACAGACCTGTGTGTATTCTTAATTTTGAATCACTGAGGTTGGAAATTTTAAGGCATTAAGAAACAGAAAACAGTGAAAAATGTCTTCATTTCCTCTCACATAGCAAGCAAAAGAATATTTAATACTAAATACAATATCTCCAACCCTCTGCAAGATGATGCAACCCACCAAAATCTGAAAGGCTGGGTCCTCAAGCTGGTGTTGCTACCTGGGTCCCTAGGCACAGATGGCAAACCCAACTGACCCCTTGTCGGCTATATGAGTGCAAGACAAGTATTGGGCAGCCATTTTGGCAAAGGGAGGGGTGTCCCTGAAGCAGAAATTTTTGGACCCTGCTTAAATCCATTTACTACTTTCTGTTACCCAACCTATCAAATAAATAAACAGAGACCTCACTAACATATCTATGAAAATGAACATATAAAACAGAATAAGCATATAAAATTCTTAAAGAACGAGCTTTCAAACTGAAAAACACAGACATTATCCAGTTGCTCTGATGTGCTATCATTCAAGAGGTAAAAAAGCCTGATGACATAGGGTGAACAGCTTGGAGAAAATGGTCATAAACGATCATAGTCATCTGTTTCCACGTGAAGCAATGAAACAGTCCTTATGTTGTGTTGCAGGTATCTCAGCAACAACTTCAGGGTTTTAGCCAAATAGTCCTTGACATAATCTCTTATTGTCTTTCTATTGACTTTATAAGGCTAACAAATAATGGCTTCTATTGTCTCTTGTTTAGTGCTTACAGATTTCACTCAGTGTGCATCTATGCTTGACCATTTTACTCCTCTGTCACATATTAAAAATTCTCACTAGTGAGAGTGTGGCCGGAATATCCATTTCCATTCAGAATATAGACCCCTGCTGAACAGCTTAATTCACCCCACTAACTTCTAGCAGTTAGCTGCTCTTAGACAAGCCTTTAATGACTAGTCTATTTGGCTGTGAATAAAGTCACATCATGAGACAAAATATAATAATAAAAATACCTAAGATATTTTTCAGAAGGTATCTATAGACATGATAAGCACTTACACAGTCAATAATGGTACATGAAGCCAATAAATGTTATTTAAATATTAATAATCATTATAATTATTATAACTTTTAAGAATTAAGGGCTACCAGCAAAGATAATAAATTATTTGATAATTTAAAGTATACAATTTAAATTAAATAAATAAATTTATATATTTATACAATTGTATAAAGTTTTAAAATTCACAAATCATGTATAAATCTATAAATAAAATACAAGAATAAAATAAAATAATTTAAAAACAAAAATTCATTATACCTAAAAGAGTGATTCACAACCTTTTTTTTTTTTTTTTTTAAATAATGTCACTGTTCAGGGCCCAGATTTAACTTCTTCTTTTTTTTTTTTTTTTACAAATAGTTTATTGTCAAATTGGTTTCCATATAACACCCAGTGCTCATCCCCACAAGTGCCCTCCTCCATGCCCATCTCTCGCCTCTCCCCCCACATCCATCAGTCCTCAATTTGTTTCTCAGCATTCAAGAGTCTCTCATGGTTTGCCTCTTTCCCTTTCCCCCACCATTTTCCCCCTTCTTCTCCCCAATGGTCCTCAGTTAAGTTCCTCCTAATCTTCCTATACATGCAAACATATGATATTTGTCCTCTGCCTGACAACATTTAATGACTCAATATACATAAGGAATAGATCCTGTTTATTTCAGTGGTAGTGATTCAATAAGGCAACATTTCTCAGCTGAGTGTCAGAAAATCATAATATAATTGGAAAGAGAAAAAGTATGTGAATGTGGAATAACTCAGGTAACCCTTAGATCATATGATCATAGATCATATCGTAGCTTGTCACTCTTGGAGTCACTGATTTAGAAAGTACAAGCTTATTTTTTTTGTACTCATTAGTACTTTTTAAACAATTTTTTAAAAAATGTTTATTTATTTATTCATATATTTTGAGAGACAAAGAGAGCATGAACAGGGAAGGGCAGAGAGAGAGAGGGAGACACAGAATCCGAAGCAGGCTCCAGGCTCTGAGCTGTCAGCACGGAGCCCAACACAGGGCTCACTGTATGATTTTAATCTGGAAAGTGTCATTGTGAGTTTGCAATATCCTGGAAACTTCCCAGATGAAATCTGAAATCTGGTCCCCTTATAAGGAGGCCAGCAAGAGACCAAAGAAAGAGGCAGACACTCTAGATTGATAGGTGGCAGGTTTAATAAGCAAAGAAACTTACTTAAGACATGGCTGAAAGACAAGTTGATCTCCACACCTGCTGCCAAGGATCTTTAGAGTTTAACTGGGTTCAGCCACATAACCAGTCCAGATGGCCTCAACATTACATTTCTGTCTTAAGACCATATCCTTGAAGGAGCTTCTGGGAGCAGAGAAAGTAAGGAGAACACACATTCCAAGGAGAACCTCCAGTTGCCCCAGTCCAGCCTGGGTATCAACTGGGGGTCATGTCTTCTCAATGATCTCCTCCAACAGTCATGTTCTGAATTACAGTTTAAGAAAACCACTTTGCCTAGTAAGTAGACAATAAAATGTAAGACACTGAAAGTAGAAATAGGCCAACAATAAGGAATTTGTTTTTCAGTGGCCCAGGCAAGAAAAGATATGGATTATATTCCAGACCTAGGGATGGTGAAAGAAGCAGACTTTTTGGAATGTATGTGGAATGCAGAGAAGCAGAGTAGGTAACAAGAAGTCGGAACTGAGACAAAGGGAGAAATCAAGGATAGGTGGTTGCTTTGTTGAGAGAGATCAGAATGATCTTACTTTAGATAAGCTCACAATCCATTTTAGACATGCAAATGAGCAACTCAGTTGGCATTCAGATTTTGAAACTAGAGTTCAGGGCCTTGGTCAAGATAGGGAGTGATGTGTATTTATTGGTGATATGAGATGATTGTGTTACATAAATCCATGGAACTTGATAAAACCAAAGGTGAATTATGGACAAGATAATTGAGCTTAGCTTTCTACCCTCATTTGTATCTTTTCAAATATTAAGCTCCTATTAGGTACTAAACACACTTCTATATAAATAAAATTTATAATCTTAAAAAGACAAAGATTTCACTTTTATTGATTATATTGTTTAGGGGTAAGAAACAATACCAACTAAATGTAACAATTAAAATATACACTAAATGAAAAAAAATGGCAAGTATTGCCAAATGTAGCAGGATAAAGGGGATCAGGCACACTGTGGCTGGAAGAGGTGCACTTCTATATAGTATATTTATTCTGGCCTATTTGAGGTGATATTAACCACAGACCTGAAGGAAGAGAAGGACTAAATGAAGCCAAGAACTGGGAGAAGAGCAGTGTGTGCAAAGTGAAAGGCTAACAAATAAGTCCTAAAATGGGAGGGGAACTATTGTGTCTGAGAAACACTGAAAAGTCTAGTGTACAAGGTACAAAATGATCTAAGAGAGTTATAGGACAAAAGAACAGAGTTAAAAGAGGAAGAAGGCTAAATCAGGTAGATTATTATGGGATATTTGAACTTTAATACTGAGTGAGATGGGTAGTCAATGGATGATTGTTAAATAGAGGTTTAACATGACTTTTTGTTTTAAATTAATCTTTTACTATTTATATAATATATTAATATATAATAATTAATTTTTATATATTTTATGTGATTATATATTTATATATATAAAATTTATGATATATATAATTTAAAAGTCTGTAGGGAGTCGATAGATGCAGACAGACTATATTCTGACTATATTCTGGGAAGTCAACAGAAGTGACTCAGACTAAGATTATAAATAAAGTGATGAGGAAGAGATTCTAGATATGTTTTGTAGGTAATGTCTCAAGCATGGTTCCAACTCAATTAAACTGAAAGACTGAAGCCAAGAAGTTACCAGCAACCACAACGGGGAATACTATGGTTAAAATAAGGCTAATAAACTTGACATGCCTAGTCGATGCTCAAGAATAAATGGCAAACAGTTACTTGGTACCATGAGTCAATTCTATAGTACAGGGAAGAGATGTGAAGAAATCTAAGGATTTGTATGGTGATTTAAGTCATGGGATCCAAATGAGATTGCTAAGGGAGTACCTATAGAAGTGACTAGAGAAATTGGTCAGTTCAGGAAGGTCAGCTCTAATTTGGTGGTCACAATAGAATGTTTGAGACTGAGATTTTTGGAGATGGTACCCTTATTTGGTGATAATACCAAAGGAAGAACATTCTGAGTCATTAACACTGATGGGAAGAAAAGTTGCTGGATGTCATGAAGTTAAAAAGTAAGAGCCCATAGTGTTGGACAGATCACACTTGTGGATGTTCTTATATTCAGAATGATGCTAAGAATAATTATAAAGAAGATGGTGGTAAAATAACTCCCATGATTTATGAATAAAGGCAGCTAGAAAATTGGTCAATAAGTTACAAAGAAAGGAAAGAGTAATAGTGTGGGGGGAGACATGAGTTTTAAAATATTACATTTTTTGAATTAGGAGTAAAGAGAAACATAAAATAAGCAACAATGGAAAACAAGTAGATTACCTATACCACCTTCAGGGCATGAAATAAGTGTTGAAAAAAAGATAATACCTTTTGCTCAGGAAGGTTATGGGAGGGAAAACTCTCTTCAAGGCATGACCAAGATTCAACAAGAGCAATTGAAATGAGGGGAAAAGAGCAATTAGAGAAGTGAGGCTATGAATGAGGGAGAAGACTGTAGTAAAGCAGTAAGAGTTGGGGGCTAGGATGACATTAGATTCACAGAATAAAATGGAGAAAATTGTCAGGGTGAGGAACCTGTGAATATTTTCAGTGACTGAGCTGTCCTGGAAAGGGAGGCATAAGATTGGTCCAGACTGTTTCCTAAGAGTTCAAAAATTGACCTGTATATTTAAGTGAAATTTTACCCTTTTTCCACTACATAATCAATATTTGAAGATATAGGCCAAAGTTTTCAACTCTTTTGTGCAGCCTGCTGAGGAAAATGGAAACTAAGAGATATGAAGGCCTTAAGAGTTTAAAGGAAATCAGTTTCCAGACACTAAACTTTGGAAAATGAATATGCCTGAGGAAATGGCTATGGTTGAAATATTATGATGGTTCTTCTTTCCCATCTCTTTTCAGAATCATATTTCTCTTTGAAAGCAAATATTATCTCTCCCACAATCTAAATGTCATTATGATGAATGCCCACCCCGCATCTGTAACTATAAAAACATTTTGATAGTCCAGGGGTGCCTGGGTGGCTCAGTTGATTAAGCGACAGGATCTTGATTTTGGCTCAAGTCACGATCAATGGTTTGTGAGTTCAAGCCCCAGGTAGGGCATGATGACAGCACAGAGCCTGCTTGGGATTCTGTCTCCCTCTCTCTCTGTCCATCCCCCTCTTGCTATGTCACTCTCAAAATAAATAAAAAGAAATTTTTAAAAAATTAAAAAAAAATTCTGGTGTTCCAGATAAAAAGGTAATCAGACTCTTTGTGTAACTAAACCCGGTTTTAATCAAGGAGTCTTTAGCCTGTGATACAGTTTATTTCTTTCACTGAAGTATAAATTAAGAGTGATGAATCATGTTATAAATGGACATGTTAGCATAGTTGAAATGTTTTTAATTCAAGTATATTGACAATTTGGGTAGTATAAGTGTAGATAATTTTTATATAAGGGACTCATACTTCCATTCTCAACTACTGCCAAAGAATTTATTGTTCTTCTTGAGAGTAAAGCAAACACTTGGTAGATGGAATAAAAAAGCCCAAATGTTTTTTCTTCTAATTCACAAATTTACAGCAAAGCTTTTTAAAACATATATCTATTTCTTTCTCTCTTTTTCTCTCTCATTTCTGTGTCTATCTCTGTCTAAATTAACATTAGAATATTCAATCTTTGTAAAAATCATGTTGGGAGGGGCGCCTGGGTGGCTCAGTCGGTTAAGCGTCTGACTTCAGTTGAGGTCATGATCTCACAGTTTGCGGGTTCGAGCCCCACGTCAGGGTATGTGCTGACAGCCAGCTCAGATCCTGGAGACTGTTTCAGATTCTGTGTCTCCCTCCCTCTCTGACCTACCCCTGCTCACGCTGCCTCTCTCTCTCTCAGAAGTAAATTAAAAACATTAAAAAAATGTATTTAAAAAATCATGCTGGGAAATACTAACAAGATATGAGGAGTATGCTTTTTGTATTTTCATCATTTTTAAAGTGTTTAGACATATAACTCATTCATATTACAATCTGTGTCTTGGTTATATATTTTCTATAATTTCAAAAAAAGAGAGTGAAAGTATCATGTCTACTTTTGAGAAATCAAACTTACATTTTTAACAAAATAACATTTATCAAAGATATAGTTTTACAGCGTCTTAAACAATAGTTCAGACCCATAAGAAAAAAATACTTTTTTTAACATTTCCCTCAAAAATTTGCATATTGGTAATCAATATGTAATTTTTCTTTGTTGCAAGTCTCTTGATTATTATTGGAAGAAAGCCATATTTCTCCATTTCTAAAATTTGGTTATTACATCGTAAACTACCTGAAGGATGTAAATTCTGTCAACAAAATTCTTTAACAAAATCATTAATATAAATTTTAAAGTACTGTATTTTCCAGTGTCCCTTAAATCCTTCTTCTGTTAATGTTGTGGGTATTTTCCATACAAGGTTTTATACTACAATCTCTAAGGGGAGTCAGGGGGAGTATTTATGTAACTGTGAATGGCAAAGTGCAGTCTTAGCTTTAATGTCTTGAAATTTAAAAAACCCAGCTATTTAATTAGGATTAATTCTTTTGTTCCCAATGTTTCTCTGTTTTACTAACCCATTAAAATGTATAATTAAACTATTAATTATTTTCAACTATTAAGAGGATATTTATTTTCTGTATGTATTTTGATGATACTTTTTTCTGTATATATTTACAAAAGATGTACACATCTTTTTTCACAGCCAATTGACAAAACAGTAAAATACAAAATGTCAAATTTTATGAAGTTCATTTTTCATTCATCTAACTTTAGTTCCATAAATAAAACATATTTAAGAAATAGAGTAAAATACATAATAATAAAAGCCTTGTATATAAGTCAGTAAATCCTTCTTGACGTATTTCTGATAAATCAAGAAAGTGAACTATTATAATGACTAAGTAATAGATCTTTTGCAATTCTGTTTCAAAACTGAAGGAAATCCTAACTGAGATCTAAGTTGATAGATCATTAAAAATATTTTTGGGGGTGCCTGGGTGGCTCAGGTCATGAGTTCTAGTGCTATGTCAGGCTCTTGCCTTATAGCATTAGCATGGAGCTTGCGTGGGATATTCTCTCTCTCCCTCTCTTTCTCTGCCTCTCTCCTGCTTGCATATGCTCTCTCTCTCTCTCTTTAAATTAATGTGTGTGTGTGTGTGTGTGTGTATGTGTTATAGGCAATGTTAAAGCACAATTTTCAAAATGTCAGCCAGTATAACTTGTATTAAAGACTTTAACTCATTAATTAAACAGAAAACTGGTAAGATTCTATGGACAAACTCAAAGAAGTACTGAAAAGCTAGTAGATTTATAAGACATTTAACAATGAAATGTTAGGGTAATAATTCTAGGTTAGATATAAAATTGATAAATGCCCTGTAGATTCAGTAACTTTGTTTGGGTTGTCTGTACAATTGGACAGAAATTATTTGCAAGAGTAGGGAAAATTTCTTAAAACTAACAAAGTAGCTTCATTAAATCTGAGTCCTTTATTTAACAGTAAACAGTGAAAGGAACTATGTACCTTCCCTTGATAATCTTTGTGAAGACTTTGCTGTCATATGACACTTAAAAAAAAAAAGTGGAGCACCCACCTTCTTGCCTTATGTGCAAACTTGAAATAATTTTTCTATTTGATATTTGACATAAAACTCAGAAGGAGTGCAAATAATTCAGTGATATTGCCTCTATTTATTTATATAAAAACATTTCACAGTGCTTAAATCTAAAAAACAAATAAGAATAATACCTTTTTAAAAGTAACAGAATGTAATATTAATCCACAGATACATTGACTGAGAATTAAAAACCATCCATTTCTCTTTGAGATACATTTCCAATAAACTGATCATAGGAAATTATTCAATGAAATTTTCATTCTTACCTGTGTACAGATCTTTTTCAGATGTGTTTAGCCAACATAAGACTTGCAAGCCTTAAAATAATATTAAATTAGAGTAAGAATCTAGGGTAAAATAGAATGGAAATATGAGTTAAAGTATAAGATGAGAGTATACTAAATATTTCACTGTTTTGAAGAGCTTGTCCATATAATTTTTAAAAGGGCATTATAGCATTTACAGGTTTAAAAGTATTTTCATATTTGGATTCCATTGCCTACAATTTTTAAAAGAGCATAATGGATTTATTTTAGCATCATTTTATTTAAATGTTTATTTATTTTTGAGATAGAGAAAGAGACAGAGACAGAGCATGAGTGGGGGAAGAGATGAGAGAGAGGGAGACACAGAATCCAAAGCAAACTCCAGGCTCCGAGCTGTCAGCAAAGAGCCCAATGCAGGGCACAAACCCACACACTGCAAGATCATGACCTGAGCTGAAATCAAACGCTTAAAGGACTGAGCCACCCAGGAGCCCCTGATAAAATACACATTCTAAAAAAAGTTAATATTGAAGATTATGCCTCAGTCAACAGCCTGTCACTACAGTCATGAATTCTACCTTACAACACCAAGAAAATATCAAACTGTTTTTATTTTTAGAAGTACAGTTAACATACAGTGTTGTATTAGTTTCAAGTGTACAATACAAAATCAAGATTCAACAATTCTATACATGATTCAGTGCTCATCTTCGTAAATGTACTCTTAATCGCCTAACCTCATACTTTTTGAATGGTTAAAGCAGACATATTGGAGTGTGAACCTGTGTGTATCCATTTTAGTTTTTAGTTCTAACAAAGATCATCTACATGATCCACTATGCCAGAGACTGGTAGCAGCATATATTAGTACAATGAGCATAAAAGAATGGTAAGATTTCCTCCATCATCTTACCTATAAGTCTCATCATAGTTTCCTACAATCAAAGAGTCCAAAGATTTACCGTGCTCAACAAGTTCATCCAAGAATTATGTTTTAAATTTATAGAAAATTATAATAAAATTAATTAACTAGGACCTCAAAATTTTAGAATAAGCATTTAAGAAAGTCTAGCTAAAAACAGAAAGGGGTTTCAGATTAAACTGTAACAAAATAGAAGAATTATGTTTAAATTAGGCAAAAAAATCCAAAAGCATAGAAGTCTGAATCTAATTTCAGAATATCAACCATCAGTAAAAAAAACTCAAAAGCATTACCTGATTTTGCTATATTTAGATGTCCATAATGATGACCTCAAGCTATCGTAAAAGCTTAAATTATATTCATTGTTCTCTGTTGAAGATGGCAAATCATTATAAAATGTGCTGTAAAATAATTGAAAGAATTATGTTTATAAAAAGTGTTTCCTGCCGAAAGCCTTAGACTTTTCTTAGCTGGAAAATTTGCTATTTTGATACACAACATTTCCTAACAATATTATTCAAAGCTGACATTATTTTACTAGTTCCATTATTTTACTAGTACCTGGAACTCATTACTTGTTAAATTACTTGAATGGATATTTTCATCTTGTATTTATTTAAAGAAAACTGCAAGTGTCAGGAGCTTTCTGGAATCACCTGACAAGAAGAAGATTGCTTGACATTTACAGCATGAGATAATTTCACTACAAGAGATGCATATTTTCTGATGTCTCTACGATTGCACATTAAAAAATTTTTAAATCTATTTGAGGTGAAACAAAAAAATAATTAACATATATAAAGGATCTTTAATAACATAAATTTAAGGTAACTTTACACTATCAGATTGTTTAGAATAGTACAATCAGGAATGCAAAATTTTCCTTTACCATTTTATACATACCAATTATTTTTTTGGTATATCACAGAATACAATGTTAGACTTTTGTGTATATCAGTAATAGAGCACCCAAAAAACCCTATTTACATTCATTTTAAATCAATTATATATGTTTTATGTTGAAATGACCTATTTAAACAACCATTCAACCAATCAACTCAACTCCAACTTTATGAACTTTTCATTAATTTTATGAAAATAAATGCAAAAATGAATATACAGCATATGAACAGACTATACATCAGAAATTTCTCATTCCTTTCCTTAAAATTTGTTTTAGGTATTCTCTATGGGGACTGAAGAAGAAAATGGATGAAGTTCTGAAGACCTACTTTTATTTTATTTAAAGAAAATTCAATGAAAAAACTATCTTGGTCTTAATCACATAAAATCTTTTAAATGGCATCTAGAAGTAGTCACATATTTGCTGAAGAACTTACTAAGAGATGAAAGAGAAGCAAAGGTTTCATTCACTGAAACCGGTTCAACTTCTCAAGTGACACTCTATATAAAGAGACATCAGGAAAAATCTGATCTGATCACTCAATGATGATCCTCAATGCTGAGGAACATGGTATAGTGTTGTGGGCAAACGTCTTTGCTAACATATAATCTAAATATGGTAACAGTTTTTGTAGGGATGTTTTCTATAATGTCTCTGATTGGAGACCAATGGCAGAACCGAATTTTGTCAAAGCAATTCTAAAAGTGGCCGAAATAGGGTAGTTACACTACTGCCTGATGAATATAGGCCATTGAGTAACTACTCCAGAGTAGTGGTTACACTGGACGTGCTTCAGAAGCCCCTTCAAAATGACTGTTCCCTGCAATAAAGCTGTAGATGAGAATTAGACAGCACACAAGTTAGGGTTAGTTTATCTGACACAAAGGTGGGGTGCAAAGGAGGTATAGATTTAAGTCAGGTTCATATGCTTTTCCAATTAATGAAGCAAAGTACATAAAAACTTTTGCGTATAAACAGAGAAAGATATAAATCAAACAAGCATTTATGGATGAAGCTAAAATATTCCCAAAGAATGGAGTCCTTAGAGTTCTGTGCCAATAAACAGATCATAGCTAAGCAGTTGTTCAAAGTTTGCAAAGAAAGTGTAACTAATTGTTTGTCATAGCAATAGCCAGTCTCAAAGTTTTAATCATAACATATACATTTGAAACAAATTAATATCCTTTTGGTTCCTTCAGTATAATAATTGGCAAATATATAGCTAGGAAATAGATGAGTTATTTTCCTATGAAAATGTTAGTTATAAGATTATTCATTGTTAGAAAATGTTTGGCAAATTCTTAATGATTTTGTTTTGAAAATAACAGTTCCAAAGGCATTCTCTTACAGTAATTTACTGGTAAGAACACTTGATTCTTGAAATCACTCCAAATTCAAAACAATAAATCAAAACCATAAGAATGTTGCCCCTTCTCTAGTATTGTAGAGATACAACCTGCTTAGTCAAGATGTGATGAAACAATGTACAAATGGACAAAGGAGAACCAAATTAAGTACAATCTTACACCTGAATAGAGTTTCCATAACATTTCTTTTTCTTTTAAGGTTTATTTTTTTTGAGAGAGAGCACAAGTGGGGAGGAGCAGAAAAAGAGGAGAGAGAGAGAATCCCAAGCAGGCTCTGTGCTGAAAGCACTGTGGGCTTGAACCCACAAACTACAAGGTCATGACCCTGAGCTGAATCAATATAGACATTTAACCAAATGAGCCAGCCAGCTGCCCCAATGACTACAGTCTTATCAAGAAATATATTGTGGGGGACACCTGGGTGGCTCACTTGGTTAAGTGTCTGACTTTCACTCAGGTAATAATCCTGGAGTCCATGAGTTCAAGCCCCATGTGGGGCTCTGTGCTGCTGGTTCAGAGCCTGGAGCCTGTTTTAGATTCCATGTCTCCTCTCTCTGCCCCTGCCCTGCTCGCACTCTGTCTCTCTCTCTCAAAAATAATAAACATTAATAAAATTTAAAGAATATTATAGTCATATATTTGGATTTGGTTTGATCTTTTTAGGCAAAATAACCAGGTGATATATAAGGAATATGTACAAGTTAGTTTACTTACAATTCTTCATTATGAAAACAAAGTTCAAGAGACTGATGGATGTGGGGGGGAGACGGGATGGGCATGGAAGAGGGCACTTGTGGGGATGAGCACTGGGTGTTATATGGAAACCAACTTGACAATAAACTATTTGAAAAAAAAAAAAAAAGGAAAAAAAAGAAAACAAAGTTAAAGAAAATGTCATGAAGCTTTAAAGTATGTAATTATGTATGAATCCCCCATTGTTTATATATGGAGTACCAGTAGAATAAGAATGATAGTAAAAGCTTAGAATCCACTAGTTCCTACATAGAATAATTACCTTAACACCACCTTAAAACTTTAACACCTTAATTGTAATTTTATGGATAAAAATAGTTATCTGTTTAACATCGTGACTATTAACATAAGACTTACAGGGGCGCCTGGGTGGCCTAACAGTCGGTTAAAGCGTCCAACTTCATCTCAGGTCATGATCTCACTGTTTGTGGGTTCGATCTCGAGTACGGCTCTGTGCTGACAGCCAAGTTGGAGCCTGGAGCCTGTTTCTGATTCTGTGTCTCCCTCTCTCTCTGACCTTCCCCTTCTCATGCTGTCTCTCTCTCTCTCAGAAATAAATAAAAACATAAGAAAATAAAAAAGAATGTATACTTAAAAAAAAGACTTACAATAGGTTGTCCCTTAAAAAATGGAGTCTAATGCATTCTGAATAAGGAAATCAAGCTATGAATCCTATTTTAAGAAAAGCAGTCAGAAATGCTCATATTTGGATGAGAAGGGCAGAATACATTTAAAAGTTTTCATTATTTTGAACTTTGTCAACTACAATAATATAAGAGAAATATTTTCTACATCCTACACAAATTGAGTCTTACAACTTAAAACGTTTAGAGCTGTTGACTTTTGTACATAAAGGAGAGACTAGAGGCACCTGTGTGGCTCAGTCAGTTAAGCGTCTCTTGATTTCAGCTCAGGTTATGATCTTACAGTCTTGAGATCAAGCCTCTGCTGGGTGTGGATTTTTCTCTCTCCTCCCATTGCCCCTCATCTGCTTGTACTCTCTCTTTCTCTCAAAAATTGTAAAAAAAAATTAAAAAATAAAGATCTGTTTAAAAAAATAAAAATAAAGCAGAAAATAATGAGACTCCCAGGTGTCAATTTATATTTTGGCTTCAATACGCTTCTTCACAAAATGCAAGTCACAGGAAATATTCTTATCTTTCCTCATAAATTATTACCACCTGCTGATATTATAATAACTCATCCCTGAATTTTCCACAGAGATGACAATTTTCTAATAAAATTGGCCTTCATTTTGAAAATCCAGATATTCTTTACCTAAATTTCATGTTTTCATCCTGAATATTTTCTCCATGACATAAATATGTTGTGTGTGTCTATATGTGTGTGTTATTAAAATTATCTCAACTGGGATACCTGGATGGCTCAGTCCAACTTTTGATTTCAGCTCAGGTCATGAGCTCATGGTGTTGAGATCGAACCTGGTTTTGGGCTCCCTGGCATGCAGCCTGCTTGAGATTCTCTCTCTGTCTCTCTGTTTCTCTCTGCCTCTCTCTCCCTCCATCTCTCTCCCCCACTCACACACTGTCTCTAAACAAAAAAGGAAAAACAATACTTCATATTTCTTGTAGACTCAGATACAAGAAAAATGAGCCCCAGGTTTTTACAAACAACAGATGTGACGAAATTAGCTATTTCATCAACAATGTTTTGACAGAAGCAGTAATACAGATATTGCTCCCAAGGCATCCAAAATGTTGTAAGACATGCTCAGCTATGCATTCATTAAAATTTGTTGTAGAAGGATATTTATGTCATTAAAAAGATGGTGTAACAGTAAGTAAAAAACCTAGCTCATTCCTCAGAATATGACTGTCATATTTAAATTATTTCTAAAGTATATCTGGAAAATTATAAACTGAAATCATACAAATGATCATTTCTGTGTGGTGAAATCATCCCTTTTCTGTTTTATTTAAGTGTCTCTGTTTTCTAAACTATGCCAAATAAGAACCTGTTAACTAAGAACTTATTATTATTTATTGAACTGCATTTTGAAAATCCAGATATTCTTTACCTAAATTCTTTACCTAATAACTTATTATTAATTATTAATAAAAGAGAAAATAAATAAATGTGAGGGATTTTAAATTTTACCAACAGTTAAAATTTCTTTTACTTCATACATACTGCATCTCATGTACCAATCATGAGTATAAAATGCCCACCAAGATTGCTCCAAAGAGTTAAAAAGAGAAATAGCAACCCCAAGTGGACAACTTTAATTTAGTTTACAAGACTACAGCATAAGGTAAAAATGAGAATATAATTTCTTCCCATCTTGTACCATATGATGTGATTCCGTGTTAACAGATCTGCCTGAAACATAGTGAATTACTGTTCTCACTCTGATTGACAATGTAGTGCCCTTGTTACGACAGTGGAGTCAGCCCGCCCTGGGTTGAACCCAAATTCTGCCTTCACTAATTTTGCCACCTTAGCAAACTGTTTAACTTCTACTCCTATTTCCGTGTCTCATTCATGAATTGGGAACAATAACAGAGTTGTTCTGTGAATTACACCAATAAATGCAAATAAATCGCTTAGCACAGTGACCAGCAAATTGTGAGCATACAATTCACATTTACTAACATGTCTTATTTTTTATTGTTGTTGCTTCTAGTGAAATGAACCAAAATTAAAATCTTTCCTTAGCTCTAGTATTCAAGTATTTCTGATAGGACTCTATTTGGATGTTGACACTCAAATCCCCAAAATAATAAGTCTCCCTGTGTGGGTAACAGGAAAAATGAAATTTAAGAAATACAAAAAACACTAAATGTAATCATTCATCCAGTAAGATGATGTAGCTCTACATTCAAAGGGAATATTAAACATGGATACATTTATGTGTAATTCATTTATCTGAGAACTGGATCAGGACCTGAAAAAAATAATTGTATTAAAATCAGAGACCTCAGCAAAAGATACCCTGAAAAAATGTTTGAAGTGTTTAGAAAAACTTATACCTAGCAAAGACCCTACAATATAAACTTAAAAGTCAGAAATCTAAAATCCCAGATACATCTTTCCTAAAATGTAGACATCCTATAAGTAAAATTAAGTTAATATATAATATAGAAGAGACAATTTATAATTCTTTCCTTAAAGATAAGTTTATATTACACCGTAATTGTATCAGTCATTGGTACTCCAATGTGTAGGATAGAGTGGAAAATTTACAGGACACAGCACATTAAATCATTTGTTGTTCATTAGGTTCACCGCATCTTTTCTACAAATAAAAGTCCTTTGCAGAACTGCGACACCAATTCAGAAATAATTGAATTACCTCCTCTTATCAGTTAGACTTCAGATCCCTTAATTGTAATCCTGGATTTACAAGTGAAGGAGTCTCCCTAGTTCACCAGGCTTTGTTGATATATTTTTTATGTTAATAATTTCAAACAAAGGACATAGAGAGTGGACCATGTCATTAAAATTAACTTATGACTCATCAAGATAAAAAAAAAGTCAACAATAACAAAAGAAGAAACCAATGTAGAAATAAACCCAAATGCATAATTAACTTGAAAATATTTTCAGCTTAACTCAAGTCCAAAAAATAAATGCAGTAACTACAGACACTTATTTATCAAATCTATGGGTCAGCAACTATACTATTTATTGTACAGTATTATCACATTAGATCTTCATTATATCCCCCTATGGGGAAGATCATATTCTCATTTTACAGATGGATAAATTGTGGCAATGACAGATTAAGACTTGTCCAATGTCAAATGGATTATAATTGGCAGAGCCAGGAGTTTTTTCTTGAGTTCTATTCCTGCACACACACATGCACAAACACACACACATGCACACGTGCCCAACTATATTTATTGGCAAACAATCAAAGTCAACCTAAGTATCCATCACTACAGAAACGGTGACATAAACCGATGGACATGCATACTATGGAGTCACTCTAAACTTCATAAAGGAATAAAATCTGTATGGAATGACACTGGCTAATATAGCATATTGCCAATTACAGCATAATATAAATAACATAGAAATGAAAACTGTAAAAACATGTATGTAGGTGCGCATATGTATGTGTATGGATATATACAAATACATGTATGCAAAAGAATTACTGAGAAGATTACAGTATGTTAAACATGGAAAATGAGTTTAGGGTGTGCTTTATGGGAGGTGGGGCAAGAAAAGAGTGGTGAAGGTTTGACTTAGTTTTTACACTTACAAAGAACATACATTATTATTAACTTACAAAAATAGCTTTTTATTGCTATATTTTACCATATTTATTTTTTTAATCTTTATTTATTTTCAGAGAGAGAGAGAATAAGAGAAGAGGTGGGGCAGAGATAAAGAAAAAGAATCTTAAGCAGCTCCACACTCAGCCAGAGCCATACACGGGGCTTGATTCAGAGCTTGGTCTCAGCATAGTGAGATCATGACCTTAGCTGAAATCTAGAAATCAAAGATGCTTAACTGACTGAACCACCCAGGAGCCCTTTACTGTTTTATTCTTATAGTGGTAAAATATATAGTTGTTTGTGGCTTTGCTCGTAGAATCCAGAGACTCTTGAGTGAAAACAATAAACTGTAATTCAAATTCAACCCATTCATGCTTTCCAATTCCTAAGTAACTACATAAAAGTAAACAAGAAATGCTATAAACTAGGTCAGGTTGGGGGCGCCTGGGTAGCTTAATCGGTTAAGAGTCCGACTTTCGCTTAGGTCATGATCTCGCGGTTCGTGGGTTCGAGCCCCGTGTCGGGCTCTGAGCTGACTGCCAGCTCGGAGCCTGGAGCCTATTTCAGAGTCTGTGTCTCCCTCTTTCTGACCCTCCCCTGCTCACGCTGTCTCTCTCTCTTCTAGAAATAAATTAAAAAATTAAAAAAAAAAAACTAGGTCGATTGGATTTTAAAATGCAAAGTTCTCACTTTTTAACATGAAAAGTAATTTCTGATAGTAAAATCAAGATTGTGTTTTAGATTAGCAATGATATGACGGTGAGAGGGAAAATACAAAGTCTGGATGTTTATTTAGGAGAATGTAACTTTTTAAGGATTTAATTGTGCTTGTCTACCATGTGCCTTAGTTTTCATCTGTTGGCATTCATCAAGAAAGTGATACTTGATATTACTATTCTAGTTGTAGGAAAAGCTTTTAGTATCCCTCTCTCTCACTCACTATCTCTCCCTTATCATAGCTTCGAATTCAGGAGATGGGCAATCCTATCAATTATGATCCTGATTCTTTCAATAATTTATATTCTTTGTCTCAGATAAATTTATCTGCTGTCTTCATTCATAGCACTAAAATGAAGATAAGAGTTTTAACTCAAAAGGTTTTTTTTTCCTGGATAATGTATAAAGTGATTATGAAACACTTTAACAGCATGATAAGGTTGAATAACTATTTTCATTACAACCATTTTCCTCAGGTTACCTAACACATCAGGGAGCAACACAATATCTTCACTCAATTTCATTTCCCACTTCTATACAAGCCAAATGCTTACACAAATGCTTATATTTTGAATTATACAAAAACAAATAATACTAGTTGCCTAACATTTTATAACTATATTTGAAAAAGCAGTCAAAATATTTACTTGCAACTATTTTTCCTTGTCAAATAATTGTTAAAAGAGGGTTATTATTTTGTTTTCTTTCCAAAGGATATTTCTCAGTGAAATATCAAATGCTTTCTTGGTATGTTCAAATATTATCCATATGGTTTCTTGTTTAAGAGTTTTTCTGTTGGTGGTGGTTTGTTTTTTTATCTTAAAAACTTGACTTCATATTTATTTATTTTTATTTTGTTATGTTTATTTATTTATTTTGAGAGAAAGAGAGAGAAAGAGAGGGAGAAAGAGAAGTAGAAGCAGAAAGAAAGGGAGAGAGAGAATCCCAAGCAGGCTCCACACCCAGCATGAAACCTGATGTGAGGCTCAATCCCACCACCCTGTGATCATGACCTGAGCTGAAATCAAGTCAGATGCTCAATCGACTGAGCCACTCAAGTGCCCCACAAATTTGAATTTAAGTTTATAAAATATACTTACCAATCATACAAGTGAATAATGTGTGATTTTAGATAAAGAGAACGCTCACAGATTGATATTAGAATACATATGATGCAATTGGACAAAAATACAAGGTTTTTATAATTGCCCTAATTTTTCATACATGCTTATCCAAAATGATTTTGATATATCTTCAATCTCTATTATTAATTTCAACTGGTCCTTAAGTATTTCATAGATCAGAGGGCTTTTTTATGGCAAAAAAGACTATTGAGACCACTTGATTTTTAAATTATTTAATTTAATTCAAAATTTATAAAGTTTATTTTATTACCCTTAATTTGAACTTAAGAAATGTATGTATTTTCATATATAATCACCAAGTAATAGAGTTACCTACATTTAGTTATCATCTTAAGAGTACTAAAAAAATTAATCTATTCAGTGTTGCTTCTTCCAAAATTGCTAAACTCAAAATTACCATTACATTTCATTTGGCCACGAATAAGAAGTAATGTCATGTATAAAGTGTACAAGCATAGAATATCAAGTTACCTTAATCAATTTTTATGTTAATACTGAATATGCACAATTTATCTTTTATTTTTTAACTCAAATTTGAAGTAATTAAACGTTTTGTCATTTAAATCATTAACCTAGTTCATAATTGTATCTAAAGTGCAAGATTCTCATATAATTATAGGTAATTTGTACATTGCATGTATAATCCAAATGATTACTAAACTTATCTAAGGCTGACATAGACTATCAATATTAGAACTTGAAATATTTCATCATCTTTTCATCTATATGCATACACACCACCTGCCTACTCAAAATCCCATGTCTAACAGATAACTGAATGCCTTATCAAATTCTACCGTTGCATGCCCTGCCCCACCCTCTCCCCAAGTCTGCTCCTATAGCAATCTTACTCATCTCAGTAAATGGACAATCATATTCTTTTCCTATTTATTTTGAACAAAAACTTGGAGTGTTCCACAGTTTCTATCCTTTTGCTCCAGTCTATACTCAAAGCACAAACTTCTCATACTACCATGTTTTTCAAAATACAATCACTCTTGCCAACTCCATTTTTGTTTTATCTTTTACCTGGAGTACTATACCATTCTCCTAATAAGTCCTTTTCCCTCTTTATAGACTATTCTTACCTTACCTAGAGTGAAGACGCCAGTTTCTTGCTCTATGTACTCCAATGACTTCCCTTCTTAGAGTAAAAGCTTGACTACTTATCAGGGATTACCAGGACTGCAAGATCTCCCTCTCAGTTTCTGCCTTCATGTCCTATTCATTCCCTCATAATGTATTATAGTCACACTAACCTCCATCCATACTAACCTCTTTGCTCTGTGCACTTGGTTTCTTCTATCAGGGGTGTTTTCCCTGGATTGCTGTAGACTTTACTCCATCAACCCCTTCATATTTTTTTGTTCAAATGTCCATTGCTCCATGAGACAAAGCATTCCCTTGGTCTCCTTTTTGCCCTAATTCTGGTGATTCCTCTCCATGTTATTTCTCTCTATCTGATATTTAAGTATTTCTTTCACTGTTTACCTCCATAGATTGAAAATTTAATAAGGACAGGAAGGTTGTTGGGGTTTTCCCCCTATTTATGCACCAGTATGTACTCAGTTCATAGAAAAGAACCTGTTATACTGAGTTTTTAGTATATACTTTTTGTATGGACTAGAACATTTTGAAGTCTATTCAAATATATATCTAGTAATATACCAGTGTATGTGGGTAAAGTGAAGTACAAATCTTGCACTAAAATATTATTTGCACACTGGTAATATTTAAAAATAGAAATGGGGGGCACCTGGGTGGCTCAGTCACTTAAGTGTCCAACTTCAGCTCAGGTCATGGTCTCACAGTCTGTGAGTTTGAGTCCCACATCTGATTCTGTGCTGACAGCCCAGATCCTGGAGCTTGCTTCGGATTCTGTGTCTCCCCCTCTCTCTGCCCCTCCCATGGTCATGCTCTGTCTCTCTCTGTCTCTTAATAATAAATAAAATGTTTTAAAAATTTAAAAAAAGAAATAGACCTTCTAGAAAATCAAGTAAGGTCTACAGATAAGAATAAATACATTAAGAGTAATATAAAGTATTTTTCTTATAATTCTAATGTAGTAATTGTGACTGAAAATAAGGGCATATAAACATTTGTTTATAAATAATAAATATAATATCATTGAGGATACATAGAGTAAGATTCTTTTTTTTACAGAAATATTCATATCAGCTTTATTCAAAATAGTGACAAGCTACAAACAACTCAAATGCTCACTGAATTGATAACTGAAGTGAATTGATAAATGAATTATATTTATGTAGTAGAATGCTACTCAGAAATACACAGGAACAAGTACTATAGATGCAACAACATAGCTGTATCTCAAAAACATTGTGTTGAATAAATAGCCACACAAAAGGACTACTTACAGTGTGACTAAATTTATATAAAACTTTAAAATGGGCAAAACTAATCTTTAATGACAGAAAACAACTCACTCATTTTTCTGGGCCTCCTGACTACAAGGAGGCAGAAGAAATCTCTTTGGGATAATTGAAATAGTCTTAGTTGTAGTGACGGTTACACAAGTGCACATACATGTCCACAGGAACATTTAATTGTGGGTAAATTATACTACAAAAAAGTCATTTAAACATAAAATAAGATAACATGGTTTTCCAGGAGACTGGAACACTGCAAACTGAAATAGCAGTCCCAAACTCCTAAATATTTGCTGTAGAACATTAATTACAAAGAATCTCTCCCATGACTAAATTGGCTGTGTTCTCCAATATCCCTAAGTGAACATATCTGATTCTACAACCTCCTTTCCCTTCTCATTCTACCTTGTTCTTTTGACATTACCTAGGTCTTACTTAAGTATCTCCTGAATAAAACAGTATCAAGACACAAATATTGTTATTGATGAGAAGAATTCTTGACATATTGAGATTGAGCCGATGTACAGATTTAATTTCTAGTTCCATGTTCACATATTATTAAATAAAGTGCACCATGAATCAACATGAAAAAGAGGCACTTGAACATAGAAGAGCATTTCAAATTTTTAAGTCTCCAACTGGTACCTAATTGTATTATCTATGTACTCTGACATGAAAATAGACTACAAAGAAATGGGCTTAATTGCTCACCACATTCGTTAATGCATTAATGCATTAACAATACATCAAATAGTCAATAAGAATTACATACTTAAACAGGTATTTGTTGTGATTGTTAATTTTATGTGTGAAGTGGGCTAGACAATGTGGTTCAGTTGTTTGACAAAACATTTGTCTGGATGTTGCCGTAAAGGTATATTTTAGATGTGATTAACTTTTAAATCAGTAGATTTACTCTTCATAATATGTGTGGGCTTCATTTCATGAGCTGGAAGCCTCAAAAACAAAGACTGAAGTTTCCTAAGAAAGCAGCAATTTTGCCTCAAGACTGCTTCATTGAAACCCTGCATGGGTCTCCAGTCTGCACATTTCAGACTCGCAACTGCAACACTGATTCTCTCAATTTCCGGACTACTGGGTTTCTCTACAGATTACATACTTCTCATCCCTCACAACCATGTGAGCCAGTTACCTAAAATAAATCTCTTTCTAAAATAAATCTCTTTCTAAAATAAATCTCTTTCTATATGTACACAGACATACACACACACACACACACACACACACACACACACACTCGTGATTCACCTTCTCTGGAGAACCCTAATACACTCATTGACTGACTTCTACATGTCAGCTACTAAGGATTGATTGATGAATATGACAGAAGAGTATCTACTCTCATAAATCCAGTAGACAATAAGCATTTCAAAGCATGATAAATTCTGTAAAGTAAATTTTAAGAAAGTAAAGTATGATGAAATTAAACAAATTGTTGAGATGAGACCAAACTTACATGATAGTTAGAGAAATCCTTTCATGCATGATAATTAATCTATCAATAAATGGAGAAATATAATGTGTGGATTTTGGAGAAGGACTTTATGGGCAGAGACAAGAACATATGTAGAAATAAGTTTGGAATATCTAAAGAATAATAAAAAGGCTAATGTGGCTGAGGAAAATAGCAAAGATGAAAATTGAAGGGTACAGGTTTGGAGAGATGTGCAGAGGTCACTCAAATTGGCCTATAGGCATCATTTGTTTTAATTTTATTCTAAGTTTTTCGAGTCTCTTAAACAGGGAGATGATTTAATGTGAAAAACACCAATTAACGGATCATTTTGGTATGGAAAAGTGCCAGTATGACAAGCAAGCACAAATCCAGTTGCAATTAATGGGATCTCTACGTGATGAAACTGATCATATGAGAAGTGGTGATTAGTAAAAAAAAAAAAAAAAGGAATGAAGTAATAGCTGTGAAATAATAACATAAAGAGAGAACATCTCTTTCTCAGAACGTCAGTCAGTGAATGCTGCCTAACTTGGTAAATTCACTTAGCAGAAGTCCAGTCTCAAACTCTATATCTCAAAGGAACATAACAATATTCAGATATTTCATGTGAACACTCATTTTTTTAAATAAGCACACATACACACACAATGGTGCCCTCTAAGCTTCTCAGTTTGTCTTGGATAGAAGGTATAATGTTGTCTTTCTGGCAGATAAAAATGTAGACTGCTCTGATCCTTTCCAACTGATACATGTCTTAAATATACATATTTCCTTCATTGCCTCCTTTAGGCTAATGACCAAGGGAATTCTATTTAATCTCTTGACAGTCCTTCTCTTACTGCTTGAAAATTCTGTCTCCTCTACGTGCCACCTTCAAAGTTCCATCTCATTGATGGAAAATCTACTTCCAAGTTTTTGTAAGAGTGGCCCGAGGTGTAACTCTGTAGTAATAGCAACTACTGCAATAAGGAGATAGTAAAAGAAAATTAAATTCCCATTACTCTGCTCTCTCCTGTCAACACTGGACATAACTCACAGCTTTATTCTCACCTATGCTTCCCATTCTCTGTCTCTTCCTCCTCTGATAATTCTATTTTGTCACCACCTGAGAATCCTCATACAACACCTGTGGTAAAATGCCAGGTTCAGTCATCATGTTAAGGAGGAGGAAGAGAAGGGAAGTTTGGAAAGATTTTTTAAAATACAGATGGCTCTAGTTTAGTTCTTTGCATATAAAAACACCAACCATGATTATCTATATGACCTTCATCTTATACATTCTGAGTCTGTGTTGCAGTCACAGATTGGGTTCTGCTGGAAACCAACTAAAAGATAAAGATTATTAGGAAGTGCTCCTGCAGAAGATTTATTAGTGAGTACCCTTGGAATCAACACCTGTGAAAGGGACAGAAGAGATGTATCTCAGCTACAGGGAGAAGTTAAGCTGTGATACAATCCCAACAAGGTCCTTGGTTTACGTTTCAGGGTATTCTGGAAATCAGACAGATCTTCAGAGCTGTCATGAATTTTTTTGTTTGTTGTTATTCATTTTGAGAGACAGCAACAGAGTGCAAGCACAGGAGGGGCAGAAAGAGAGGGAGACACAGAATCCGAAGCAGGCTCCAGGCTCTGATTTATCAGCACAGAGCCCAATGCAGGACTCGAACTCACATACCACGAGATTATGACCTAAGCCAAAATCAGACGCTTAACTGACTGAGCCACCCAGGCATCCCCAGAGTTGTCATGAATTTGGTCTAGATGGCTTGGCCTTTATAGCTCTCCATTGATTAATCATCAAATGTGGTGAGGCTGATGTAGAGATCTTTCTAGCTGAGGTATCTCAGAAGAGAACCAAAAACTAAAGGTCGTACTCTGACAACATTCTTATCAGCTGAAGCAACAAGTTCTTCACTCTGAAAAGAGATCTGAGGATGGCATCACAGCATACACCACAGAGTGAGGAGGTATAGGGTTACCTGCGGTCATGGTAACTGTGGTCATGATCCTGGAGAGAAAAGACCATTGAAGGGACAATCATATAAATAAAGAAGTGACAGGTCCTGGTATCTACAGAATTCAAGTGGAACCAAAGACTCTTTTTAAAAACGCTCTATTCAGTTTTTCTTCTTTCCTGGCTCTTTTTCAAATAATTGGCTTTAATAAACGAGTCAGAACACCACAAAATGGCTATGTGCTTGCCATGGTGATAGGCAAGAAAGATGGAAAGTATGGAATTTTATGCTATTTTTATGTGTTTGGACCTGGGGAAGAGAAAGACTGCTGGCTGAAGGGGAGATGAAGACTAATTCCCCAGGTTCAGAAGAAAAGTCAGTGGATTGCTGTGAAGACTCTCTGAACACATACAATATCTCCAGGAAATGCACACTAGTGGAAGCATGATGTTTCTTCCATGCACAATCCTTGATTTCTGTCTCTTCTCTAAACTCGTGATCAAGTGAAAATTTTCAGAAGCAATAGATGTGTTTTATAACTAAAGCATCACCTACCAGGCTAATGGTTTAGGGCAGACAGCATTCTCTGTCCCGTCCAAGTATTTCTCACATACTAAATTCAAACCATGGGAACAAGTATGAGGACTTTTATAATAAAAATGATGAGCATTTCTTAATTATAGCATACAAAAAAGGAACCAAGGATCCTGAAAAGTCAATATAGAAAAGACTTATGCTGTTGAAAGGTGTCAAAATATAATTAACATAGTTGTCAAGAATTCAAATCATAGGTCTCATATAAATATAAATTGAATGCATGTCAAATATTTTAATACATTAATTAATTGTTGGTTCAAAGAGCATTTGAAAAGCTAAACTTCTTATAAATGGCAAAATTGCTGTGTTAGATAAAAAGCAGCTGCTTAATATCCAAAAGGGCTATAAATTAGTAACTCCAGGGCTATTTTTCTCCACTACACACCAATTATTTGCATCTCTACTGGACAAAAATCTACAAATTAACATGTAGGTTGTCTAAGGCTGAAACATGTAATCAATAGTAAATAAAAATAGAGCTAAGTATGTTCTCCTACAATCTAGATAATCTTTGAGAGACATTAAATCCCATAACCACTGAAAAGATGTGGTTTAAATTTTTGTCTATGTTCAAGTTCAACATAATTTTTTTCACAAAGTTTTGTTTGTTTTGAGAAATTTCAAGAAAAATGAGTTAAATAAGAAGTTAGGAAGACAACAGTGATCTAAAGGAAAAAACACCAAAAGTTGTGAGTCAGTGATAAAATGAGTATTAAGAGAATAATCTAGGGATACCTGGGTGGCTCAGTCGATTAAGGTCCAACTCTTGGTTTCTGCTCAGGTCATGATCTCATGGTTTTGCAGGTTTGAGACCTGCATTAAGGTCTGTGCCAGCAGCGTGAAGCCTGTTTGGGATTCTATCTTTCCTCTCTCTCTGTCTCTCCCTGGCTCTCTCTTTCTCTCTCTCAAAATAAATAAACATTAAAAAAAATTTTTTTTAAGAGAATAATACTATGTTTTAAAATATAAATTTCTCTAATTGGGCCTTCAGAAGATTCTAGTTAACAGTATTCTGTGGCTTCAAGTATTTTTACTAAACTACCTATATGCCTGCTTGCTTGCTCCCAGTAGCATTTTAAGATACTGCCATCACAATGAGAAAGAATGAAATCTGGCCATGTGTAGCAACATGGATGGACCTTGAGGGTGTTATGCTGAGCGAAATAAGTCAGGCAGAGAAAGACAGATACCATATGTTTGCATGTATACGTGGACTAGGAGGAACTTAACGGAAGACCATGGGGGAGAAGAAGGGGATAAATAGTGGGGGAGAAGGAGAGAGGCAGACCATGAGAGACTCTTGAATGCTGAGAACAAACTGATGGGGGTGGGGGAGAGGGGAAGGGGGTGATGGGCATGGAGGAGGGCACTTGTTGGGATGAGCACTGGGTGTTATACGGAAACCAACTTGACAATAAACTATTTCAAAAAAAAGATACTGCCATCATTCTGAAAGGTGTTTACTTACCCAAGAGAACAAGGAACTATTCAATATTAAATTAAGAGTTAAAAAAAACTGGGCTTGATTAGGAAAAAACATGATATATGGTAAAATGTGGTCAGGAAATATAGGACAAAGACATCTGCAAAAACAATAGAGCCAGAAATGGAATGTAAGATTGTAACTGGAAGAAAAAATAATTTGAATATTAACTCCTATTTTACTTCTTTTTCACTCATTAAATTCTATTTTTCTCATATATTATCTCAAATATTTTCTCCAGCAAAAGTCCTTCACAGACTATGTTAGCTCCGAATGAATTTTAGTTTCCATAATAAATCTTAATGATTTTGTCTTCCTTTATTCATTCAATTATATCATGTTTGATATATTTAATTCTAGTTCTTTTATTTTAGAGAGAGAGAGAGAGAGAGAGAGAGCAAGTAGGGGAGAGGGGCAGATGGGGAAAAAAGAGAGAACCTCAAGCAGGCTCCATGCTCAGTGCAGAGGCCGACCAGGGCTTGATCCCATGATCCTGGGATGGTTCCCTGAGCTGATATCAACAGTGGAACACTCAACCGACTGAGCCACCCAAGTATCCCTATTGCTTCTTTTAAATTGATGCTTACCATCCTAAAGTATTTTTAAATTCCTTGATTTGAGGAACCATTGAGTTTTACATGTATATCAAAAAATTAACAGAGTAGACTTTATTCACTTAATTATTTAATTGTTTATGTGAACAGAGCAATTCCAAAGAGAGAGTTCCAGTGCCTGCGTAGAAGTTATGGAGAAGAATTGGAAGTGAATAAGGAAATTTGGCCAGAATGTTCATGCAGGCACAGGAGACCTCCAAACTAAAATTACCTCAAAAATGTAGTCCACAATAATGATCTCCAAATAGCACTGCTTATTTATTTTTTCTCATGCTTTATTTTCTGAGTCTGACTCTCCACATGTATTTTTAATAAAACAATCACAGTATATAGTTGTGAATTAGATTTGATATTTTTAATAGATGTATCTTATTTTGTTTGAAAATTTTGAATAGATTTCTCAGCTATCTATGGAACGATGTGTGTTTGTTTAAAAAAATGTCCAAGCAAAGCAGAGCCAACCAGAAAAAAATATTGCCAAGTGGTTTATCAAAAACAAGCATGTATGTTCTTGTCAGTGTATAATCATATGTACAGAAACACATACACCCACACTCAGCATGAAGCATGTACTTCTTAACATAGAATAATAAACTCAAGTGTCTAAAGAATGACAATCTCTGTGAGAAATAGAAACAACTGTTGCCATTCTACAGCAAATAGTCACTGTACAAATGTTATCCTTTCCTTTTTTGTTTCCCTGTAAGTGACAAAATGTTCAGTGTTGTATCAAAGGTGTTCCAAATGGACTGGCAAGACAAATGAAACAGGGACAAATCATGTAAACACTTGCATTATGTGCCAAAAAAATTATTTAAAGAATCTAATTTTAAAATGACAAGTAGAATTAAGGATAGCAGCAAATTAAAACATTCCATTTCAATAGTACTCTAGTCATCTAACCATCTAACAGTCATTTCACAAATTTTTATTGAGTGCATCTCAAGATAAATATTACTATTTTTAAAAGGATATTTTAGGTAAGTTTCTCTAGGTTGCCATCTTTCTTTGTATTCAGACAAAGCTTTTCAGTGTGTAGTTAGGTTTTTACCATTTCATCTCTATGAATAATAATGAATTTTGTTTTACATTAGAATTTATTTTTATTTTTTTAACATTTTTTATTTTATTTCTAGGAGAGAGAGAGACAGCGTGAGCAGGGGAGGGTCAGAGAGAGAGGGAGTCACAGACTCTGAAATAGGCTCCAGGCTCTGAGCTGGCAGTCAGCACAGAGCCCGACGCGGGGCTCGAACCCACAAACCGCGAGATCATGACCTAAGCGAAAGTCGGACGCTTAACCGACTAAGCCACCCAGGTGCCCCTACATTAGAATTTATATAACAAACACAGCTTTTTGTGTTTGCTATCACATCTGATCTTCACAACATCCATATGAGAAAAGTTCCCTGAATTTCCAACTTACAGATAGTTGATCCCATATACAATTGTTCAATATTTTGCTAAGACCACAAGGCTCCTAAGTAGAAGAGAAAATTTTAAAAAAGTAAATTCCTACACCTATTCTTATCATAATTGCACCACTTCCAATGTATGAAATTTGAACACTCCACACGTTTTTTTTGTTGTTGTTGTTGTTGTTTTTGTTTTTTATGTCAGTGACTAATTCACTACTATACTCATTATTCTATCCTTTTGGGAAATGCCAACATATTGACTGTAAAATTATTTCATTTATTCATCCCAGGACTGTCATCTTTTCTTAATCACTTGTTTACCACAGATATCCTTTCATTTGTATACACCCTCAAGTGCTGGGGTTACTCAGTGCTCATAAATATCTGATTTTCCTCTTTGTGAGCACTTCAACTACTGTACTTCCCAGTGGTCTTGGGGTTGGGCTGACAAATGAATTCTTTTAATCAATGAGCTGTAAACTCAAGCAACATGTACAATTTCCCTACTGAAGGATTTCATTGCTGGCAAGGGATGCCCTAAAGGCTCTTTTCCCCTTTTGCGGTCACAGAGAAGGCTGTACCTCAGATGAGGCAGCCAAAGGATGGTGATGTACTGTTACTTTGGGCATCTAAATGACTCTGCAGAGTGGCTCCTTGCTGATATGTATTACACACACAACATAACTGAGAAATAAATATTTTGTGTTAAGCCTGACATTTTGGAATCGTTTGCTTCTCCAACATAATCTGGTAAATCCTAGTATAACTCCCTTGTAGATCTCTCTCTTTTTGACTCTAGTCTGAAAAAACTCTTTATCAACTCTGCCTACATGCACCTCAGCTTTGGACAAGGCTTAAAGAATCATTCACATCCTCTTTGGCCCGACTTTATGATTTTAAATTTCACATACGTCCTAATAACTAACCATCCAACTTATTACTTTATCAGTCTTATCAGGACCACCCTTCTCCTCTCCCTGTCAGACTCCTACTTTCCTCCCTATCGGCACAGTCTCATCCGATGACTTACTTTCTTAATTCCCTGAAATACTGGAGCAATTCGAAGTGAACTACCTCAAATCCTTACCTTCACATTTAGTGTCCACTCAGCTTCTATATTTAATTTCTCTACTTTACTCTTTTGATCAATTGCTCTTAATCCTACCTCAAAGACAGTCTTCAACTTCTTGTAATACCTTATACTATTTTGCTAACTCATTCCACCTATTTCTTCTTACTATTGAAGCACTGATTTGATACTTCTCCAGCATCATTCCAACTTCTCAAGAACATAATCCCACACAAAACTAAAGAGCAGCTACAACAAAAACCCTGCTGTGGTTCCTGAACCTTCTAATCACTGTCCCCTTGTTCCACTCCCTTATAGCAGAATTTCTTCATATAGTTGCCTTTGGTTATTATTTCTATCTTATAGATTGTCATCTTCCCTTCATCCCACTTTAAGAATATTGAAGATTTTGTTACCATTGCTTTTTGAAATTATCTTTGTCAAATTTGGCAATGGCCTCCATTTTACCAAACTAAAATAGTCAGGGCCTACTGCTCATTTTTCTTGAACTTCTTGAAATACATAAACTCATCTTTCAGGAAATTCCGATCTTCTTGATTGCTTTCTACCCACTCCATAGAGTGCTCATGTTTTTTATATCTCTTTGGTTCTTTTTCCTCTGCTTTCTCATCTTTAAGTAATTAAGGACCCAGGGAATAGTTGGTGTCTGTTCTCTATATTCACTATACAGGTGATCTCATTTATCCCTTCACTTTAAATATCATCTTTTCAGATGCATATCTCCAGAGCTGACCTGTGTGTGTGTGTGTGTGTGTGTGTGTGTGTGTGTGTGTGTGTTAGTGTGACGTATTTAGTTTATAACCAACTCCTGCCAGACTCCTCCATTTTGATGTAAAATAGATACATCAATCACAAATTATTGACAATCCTGTTTTTCCTAAGTATTTTCATGTACCGAAACACCACCATTCGTCCAGTTGTTTAGGACAAAATTGTTGAGACTTCTCTTTTTTTTCAGACCTCATTTGTTTTTCAACTTCATTCACTATCTTGATTGCCAAATTCATCCAATTCTTCCTCTTTTTCTTACCTCTTCTTCCTTTAGGTGGGAATGTGAGTCACCATTTTCTTTGGCTGCTAGATCATGGTAATGAATTTGTAAAGTCTCCAAACCTAACTGTGGTCTCTCCTCTGCAGCTCTTTGTTGATAAAAATCATGTCAAAACATTCAGTAGACCACAATTTGACAACAGAGTTCTTTATAACTAAAATAAAGCCCAAACTCCTTATCATGGGCTACAAAAATCTATATGATCAGGCCCCTGCCTACCTCTTCAACTACTTTTTCTCTCACAGTTATCCTCAACCACTCACATTAAGCTAATTTCAAGTTATTGAACATCCAATTTACTTTGATTAGAGTATTCTCCCTCCAGTATTCTTACAGCTTTCTCCTAAGCATTTTCAAATTTCCATTATTTATCTACATGACAAATCCTGATTTGCTTTTATATTGATCTTCTAGCTTTCTACACATTTCAGTTTAATTATGAGCACCAAATAAGTTACTGGATTTGGCAAATTAGGATATTACTAACAATATTTAACATACTAAAAATAATCCTACATATATAAAAGTGGTTCATAGGTTACACTTAAAATATTATTTGCAACTTAAAAGAGGTATGGTTGGGCCCAATCAACAGTAGAATACAATTGTCTCATTATATTGCCTTTTTTTTTTTTATTTTTTTTTAATGTTTTATTTATTTCTAGGAGAGAGAGAGAGACAGCGCGAGCAGGGGAGGGTCAGAGAGAGAGGGAGTCACAGACTGAAACAGGCTCCAGGCTCTGAGCCGGCAGTCAGCACAGAGCCCGACGCGGGGCTCGAACCCACGAACCGCGAGACCATGACCCAAGCGAAAGTCGGACGCTTAACCGACTAAGCCACCCAGGCTCCCCTATATTGCCTTAATAAGATGCTGTAATGCTTAACTATTTTCTCTCACTAAACATCCATTTCACTTTTAAATTTTCATTGATTTGAATAAAATAAAACATTACTTGAATTGTCATCTGTATCTTATTTTTCCTCAGTAACTTTTAGTTACAAACAAACAAGCATAAAATGGAAAGATAAAGTAGCAAAGAATTTCTTTAGGTTTAGAAATAAATCAAGATCATCCTTTTTTCTTTTGAAGCTACTTTATCTTTTTTTATTAGTTAAAATTTTTTGGACACTTGATTCCTAGTGCCTCCTCTATTTGGAAAAAAAAGCACTCTTGGGGTGACTGGGTGTCTCAGTCTGTTGAGCGGGCAACTTCGGCTCAGGTCATGATCTCACGGTTGTGGGTTCAAGTCCGCGTCAGGCTCTGTGGTGACAGCCTGGAGCCTGAAGCCAGCCTCAGATTCTGTGTCTCCCTCTCTCTGTCCTTTCCCTGCTCGTGCTCTGTCTCTCTCTGTCTCAAAAAATAAATAAATGTAAAAAAAAAATTAAAAAATAAAAGTACTCTGTCAGTAGTATAAAAATAGACATTGCATGTTACAGTTGGGATGCATAATGTATGAAAATGTTTGAGTGAGAAAAAGAGAACTAGGAAAACAATAAATATATATCAATCAATAGCAAGATTAATATGTGGCAGTAAATCTATTACTACCTCTTTCCTCTTTCTTTCCTTCGTTCTTTTTGTCTAAACTGGATTTAGATTGATTAGAGAAGTCATCTGCTGATTAAATTGCACCCCACAGGTGAAACAAACTACTTTCTTCTTTCTGTAATTTATTTTGCATAAATTATTTTAAATCTCTGAATATTTTGGGCATTTGATACGTATTAGAATTAGGGGCACCTGGGTGGAAGTCAGTTAAATGTCTGACTTCAGCTCAGGTCATGATATCACGGTTCATGAGTTCAAGTCCTTCATTGGACTCTGCTGTCAGCACAGACCGTGCTTCTGAGGAGCCTGAAATTAAGGCCTCCATTAAGAGCCACCTCGGGCTGCAAGTAGTCCCAGTTCCAGGAAAAGCTTCAGCTGAAGCCACCCTCAGGACCACCCTCGGATCAGCCAATCAAAAGAAATGTGTAACATTCCTGTGGTCTGAGTCAGGGCTGGGAACTGTAGATAGTTACTCTGTACAAACTAGCCAATCACTCACCGCTTGCCTAAACCCCAGGTAGGCCCTTTGAGCTCACCTCATAATTTGTCCTTTTCAAAGGATTCTCAAAGGTCATGATTGGGTCCCACCAAAAGTAACAGACGCCTCACAGATACTGAATGGTCAAAACTGTTACCATGGGTGCTGTACAATTATGACTGGTGCTTATGTGATGATGCTATATGTACAACGCGTGCACTGTAACACCCCAGTCCCTTACCCCCTAAAAACCCTGCTCGCCATTGTTCGAGGCTTCTCCTTGCTGCCGATGCCCCGGTAGACTGGTGAGCCCCTGCTCGAGCTTGTAATAAAGACCCTTATGTAGTTGCATCGGTGACGGCTCCTTAGGGGTCTCAAGGGGACTCACGATTCGGGCATAACACTTCAGATCTTCTATCCCCCCTCTCTATGCCCTAGCCCCTCTCGTGCTCTCTCTTCCCCTCTCTCTCTAAAAAATAAAGGTAAAAATTAGAATAGCAATTTAGGTTTTTCAATGTAGGTAATACCATTTAAACAAAAGGCTACTTTTATAAACTTAAGTAAGCATGAAAAAGAAAAGAGATAACAGAAATAATCACTTGCAATCATTTTTACTTATGCCGGTTCATCAAAAGAAACCTGTTTAGTGTAAAATAATCAGACCAATGATGCTAACAATATAATTATTTCATGTTTTACAACAGTTAAATGAACAAACTTAAGAGACAATTGAGAAAATCTTTTGGCTAATTGGAATCAAAGTTGTTATACTATTATAAAATTCACAAACAGTAAAAGCAAAATGTTGTTGTTACTACTATTTTTAGCAGTAGTCCATAAGACACACAAAATGATATTACAACCAAGGGAATTTTATGGTAGACAATTTAAATATGTTCAGTGATAAAGGAAAATACACCACCTATTTTAAAAGGTGATTCTTAGTCCAATGCACTCTTTATTATTAGTGATTGTCAAAGAAGTGTCAATTTATGCCCAGATGTCAGAATTGTAAATCATTATTAAACTGTATAATATGAGATACTAAGAAAAACAAATAAATTAAAAGAGATGGTACAATGACTAAATCTAATTTAATAGCCAACAAATCCTAATTCTGGAAGTCTTTTCAAAGGACCAGCAATCTGAAACCCAGATGTTAAGGAAAGAAATTCAAGTTTATTGAGTGCCTGAGGCACTGTGCTAAGGACATGCTCTTTCTTTTATCATTTAATGGGTCTGCCCTTTCCAGAGATCATTATCCTCATTTACAGAGTAGTTAACCAACCTAGAATCTAAAATATTCAAGTAAACTTTCTCAGGCTTATGGGAAAAGGCAGGGCTCAGAGCTAGGCCTGTCTCTCTGTAAAGATCCAGTCCAGTAAGTACTACATTCTTTCTCTAAGAGCTTCTTGGCAATTGAGATATAGAAGTCCACACACCTATGAATATCCATGTGTCATGCACATTCATTTACTTCCAATAATTGCTGAGATAGTCCACAAAAGTTCAAAGCAAAAGTAGTGTATTCAGGGGAAAAATGACCAAACCAAAGCAACAAGAGTAACAGCAACACACTTTGTGGAGAAGTACTATGCTCTCTTACGTCTTTTATTACATGGAATCATTAACTTTTGTATCTCAGCTTCCTTGGAAACAGATCCATTAGGATTCAAAATGTACAAAGAAAGAAAAAGTAAAAGCAGCAAAGGTATCTCAGGTTTTTATTTACAACTTACAGGAAAAAACTAGAAGCTGATGTGTTTCAACACACTGTTGATTAAAAATTAGGTATAAATTAAGTACTGAAAATAGTATAATGATCAAATATTGAGCTATTGTGTCTTTAATTTTTTTTTATGTTTATTTATTTTTGAGAGAGAGACAGAGACAGAGAGAGACAAAGAGAGAGAGAGACTGTAAGCAGGGGCGGGGCAGAGAGGGAGACAGAATTCGAAGCAGACTCCAGGCTCTGAGTTGTCAGCACAAAGCACGGTGGAGGATTCAAACTCCCAAATCATGAGACCATGACCTGAGCTGAAGTTGGATACTTAACCAACTGAGCCACTCAGGCACCCAAATTTGAGTGTTATTTAAAACTGGAAGGGAGAAAAACATCTTTTCCATCTACACATTCAAGTTCCTGTCTGGGGATCCTGTAACAAAAGACATACAGGTATTCCCCCACTTTTCAAAAACTTGCCTTATGCTACTTTGCTTCTCTGAAAAGTCTACATTAGTACCTGTTTCACTGGCCAAAAGAAATCAAAAGAGGATTTTCACTTTTCTTAAAAATGGCAAAAAACAGGGGCGCCTGGGTGGCTCAGTCGGTTAAGTGTCCGACTTCGGTTCAGGTCATGATCTCACAGCTCGTGGGTCTGAGCCCCGCGTCGGGCTCTGTGCTGACACCTCAGAGTCTGGAGCCTGCTTCAGATTCTGTATCTCCCTCTCTCTCTCTCTCTGCTCCTCCCCTGCTCACGCTGTCTCTCTCTGTCTCTCAGAAATAAATAAAACATTAAAAAATAAAAAAAAAATGGCGAAAAACAAAAGTAGTGTTTAGTGGTTATTTTGCAGCTAGCTTTTAGAATAAAGGCAGCAAATATCCCCCCAGCAAGAGTGGCGCCACCAGGCCCCTTCCCGAGCAGCTACACACAGCGTTTCAGTGAAGCCACCATAGCTTTAACCGTGTTTGTAACCATCTGCGCTTTGTCTCAATTATTTTGTGCATCTGTTCATAAGGTATGTTCTAAGATATTATAAAAACCTAAGAGAGGTTATTTTTTAAGTCTGGGAATGCTGGAAATTTTTTTCATTGTAAATTAATGGTAATTGCTTCTTTCCTTTAAGCCATGCTAGTTCATAAAAGTTTTCAGAGAAATGCTCTACTTTCAGATAGCAGGAAAAACCTATATTAACAAGAGAAAAGCATAGAAATTTATATAATGTAACTCTTCTTGTGACACAGGATCCTTCATAGGTAAATGAGGACGCCAAAAAGTGGTTCAAGTTGAATGATCTTATGCTAGGTTTGATGAAGAGTGGAAAGTGTTGGGAAAATGTGAGCTAAAGATACTAACTAGGGAAAGTATACTCGGGCTCCCTCCTTTCGATTTTTCTCAGTGTCCACGTGTGTCGTGTAGATAAGGATGCTCCTTTTCCCTGGGTATAGAAAGAATACCTCTCCGGTGAGGCTCTTATGACACACTTCAGGGAAGACTGGAAAAGGTCAGAGAGTCCTTCCTGCTCTTGCCCTTTTCCTCAAATGTCTTCAGCTTAATATATTTAATATGCCAGGCCGCCATATTCTGGAGTAGTGTGTCCTGAAGTAGGCTGCCTCATCAAGATCTGAAGTCCTAGGGGAACATCTTTAGCAAATTTTCTAAGATTATCATAGATATGCATTTAATAGTTTTGAAACATGTTATTTTACAAGAGTCAGAAAGATAGGGGCACCCCGGTGCTTAGTCAGTTATGTCTAACTCTTAATTTTAGCTCAGGTCACCATCTCAGTGTTCCTGAGATCCAGCCCTGCATCAGGCTCTGTGCTGACAGCACAGCACTTGCTTAACATTCTGTCTCTCCCCCTCTCTCTGTCCCTCCCCTGCTACTGAGCACTCTCTCTCAAAATAAATAAACATTTATAAAAAAAGAAAGTAACAAAGATGGCTCTATTGAATTCATGCCATGCATTCACACTCATTTGGTGATGAAGATGACAATTGTCAACTGTACAACATTACTTCAGCAGTTTAAAGACTGACAATTTTAGATCATATTGGATAGAATGTGTTTACATATTTTCCTAGATTATCTTCTGTATGATCATAAAATTTTAAGAACATCAGACTTTATAAATTAACAATACCTCATGTCTTCTAGAAATCACCCTGTATTAAACCTAATTTTAAGTTTTTGTTTTTGTTGTTATTTTTTAAGTACAAATGCAAAATAATTGGTTTTTGTGGGCCAAAGATCTTTCACCCAAAGAATTATTTCATTGAAAAAGCCATGAATAAATAAGTAAACATTTAAAGAACACAGATTCTGAAAATACTTCATCATTTTTGTGCTCTATATATATCTTTCTCTCAATAATGTGATCGAATATGTAGAAACCATTCAACTATTAGATTTGTTTTGTTGTCACTAAGTTGGCCAGAACAACAGTTCATATCTACCATTTGAAATGTTATTTTCATAGTAAAGAAAATCAATATTTTTAGGAATTTTGGCTTATGACAAAAAAGTTCAGAGTTCTTGTCTAAATTATTTTTCTAGCCGCACCTGGGTGGGTCAGTCGGTTAAGCGTCTGATTCTTGGTTTCAGCTCAGGTTATGATCTCACGATTTCTGGGTTTGATCTCTGCATCGGGCTCTGCGCTGACAGTGCAAAACCTGCTTGGGATTCTCTCTTTCCCTCTCTCTCTCTGCCCCTCCCCTACTTGTGCTGTCTCTGTTTTTCTCAAAATAAACTTAAATTTAAAAAATTATCTTTCTAAAAAACGGAAATTTTCTTCATGTCTTCTCCAATACTGGTTGTTTATTATGTTTTTGATTTTAGCCAGTCTGACAGATGTGAGGTGATATCTCATTAAAGTTTTGATTTGCATTTCCCTGTAGATTACTGATGTTGAGCATCGTTTCATGTGCCTGTTGGCCATCTGTACATCCTCTTTGGAGAAATGTCTGTTCATGCCCATTTTTAATTGGATTATATTATCAGTTCTTTACATATTTTGGATACCAACCCTTTGTCAGATACACCACTTGCAAATATCTTCTCCCATTTCTTAAGTTGCCTTTTAATTTTATTTATTGTTTACTTCATTGTACAGAAACATTTAATTTTGATGTCTCAGTTTAGCCTTCTAATATAATTTGTCACCCTGAGTGTCACTATTTTTCCAAAGATGCAGATCCATTCTCCAGACTTGTCTGTTTCTAGTGTTTAGAGCCATTGCTTGGGGCGCCTGGGTGGCTCAGTCGGTTAAGCGTCCGACTTCGGCTCAGGTCATGATCTCACGGTTCGTGGGTTGGGGACCCGTGTCAGGCTCTGTGCTGACAGCTCAGAGCTTGGAGCCTGCTTTGGATTCTATGTCTCCCTCTCGCTCTGACCCTCCCCTGCTCACGCCATCTCTCTCTTCCCCTCTCTCTCTCAGAAATAAATAAAACATTAAAAAAAATTAGAGTCATTGCTTGCACAACAAAAGCATATAAACCTGAATAAAGTTCAAAGGGCAATATGTTTAAGGATTAGTCTCACCTATTTTGAAATTGGCAGTTATCTTGACCAGTGAATCATCAGTCATTTAATTACCTTGCATGTGCATACACACCTACATATACTTTCACACATATACCATATATGCTTACAACAGAGAAAGGTGATTTCAAACTTGTGATTGTATAAATTTCTCACATGGAAAAGCACTGGCATTTATTGATATTGTCTATCAAGTGATAGGAAAAGACAATACAAATAGTAAGATTAACAGTGTATTTTCAGAAATCTGATTAATTTCTGAAAATCCATGGATATGTTTATGAGACATTAATGAGCCATTAATTTACATAGAAGATTAAAATGTATTAGTATACAATGGTGTTCATATCTTTCCAGTTATTAGCATATAAATGTTTCCTATCAGGAAAATTCTTCCAGATATCGAGGTCCCAAAGAAAACAAATTAATAAAAGGATTAATTTAAGATTTTTTTTTTCCTGGATGGTCCAGAAGTATATTGAATCCAATTTGGGGCAGACTGAAGACTTTTTTTCCTCATTACACTACAGAGTTTCCCACTACAATACTTGAGATTGACATTTACAAGATATCTCTTCTTTAGAAGTGGGTGATGGTAAAGTATTCTTAGGCCATCACCCTGTGTTATGGCAATAAATTGGACCTACTCAACATTTATTAGTTCAGTTGTTTACATTGTATTCCCTATCATTTAAGGAATGATGAGATTTAAGACTCTTTACTTAGGGCACATGGGTGGCTCAGTCCTTAAGCATCTGACTTAGGCTCAGGTCATGATCTTAAGGTTCTTGAATTCTAGTCCAACATTGGGTGAACTGTTGCCCTGCTTTCGGTGAGCATGAGCCCTGCTTGGGTGATCCCTGCTTCTTTTTCTCTCTGTCTTCTCTCTCCCTCTTTCTCTCTCTCTCTCTACCTCTGCCCCTGCTAGGACTCTCTCTTTCTCTCTCTGCCCCTTGCTCACTTGCACCATCCCTCTCTCTCTCTCAAAACAAAACAGAAAAAAGACTGATGTCACTTAATTTCATATTTTTAACTTATTTATATTTTCTTAAAATCAATTCCAAGTCATCTATTTTGTTAATGGCCAAAATATGAGCATTTCGTTGTAGTCCACAACCCCTACAAACAGACTGCATTTTTTACCCTCAAATTCTGTGGTCTTTTCTTATTATACAGAAACCTGAGAGATGGGGTATTCACTGTCATAAAACTTTGGGAAGAATGTCTTTTTGATATTTATTATGACCAAATCTGACATATGTGCCTATTTTCAACAATATTTAGCATTTACGGAAATAAGCTTGGAGATAAAAAATATATATATAAATATATAAAAAATATATAAAAATAAAAAAAGATGTATTCTTGCTATTTTAATTCCACTACAGGGCATAATGATTTTTCTAAAAATTCCTTTAATATAACTTCTTTATAAAATATCTTTTAACATTCAGAACATCCACACATGGATATAGCTTCAGTCACCTCTTTGGGATTATATTCTATTTTTATCTCTAGGACCAGTAAGTGCATGGGTAGCTCTTCTGAGAAAAACAGAAACAAAAACTGAAATCTTAAAACTAAAGGCAAAAGAAAAGCTGCCCTCAGGTATGAGAAAGAATGTGGTGCTTTCCCAAGGCCATTAGCACCTGGAAGGACTAGGAAATTTGTGTGGAGACTGTTAACAACTGCTTGGAACTGTCAGCAGTAACTCCTGACTTGCAAGCTGAAGCTTTGCAAGCATTTCGGAGCAGAATGCATTTATTTTTCAACAAGTCAGCAATCCCATAACAAAAATTCACCTATGCAGAGACTTTAGGCTGTGTCTAATTTATTGATGAATTTAGTAACTTGCTGATAACAAAGCTTTTCTGGTCCCAGGCTCCTAATATGCAAATACTCAACTGCTCTTTCTTGGGAGTAAAAGTGTTTTTAATTGCACTTTGATAGTTTATCAATAAACCATTTAAGAAAGAAAAAAAGAATAAGACACGGGGAAAAATGAAAATCACTTCACAAAATCTCTGTGGGTTGTATCACATAGCCAGAAAGATTTACTTTTTTCCTAAAAAAGAGATACAAGTTAGAGATCTTATTTCTAGGTACAAAATTTTAGAATCATTTGGAAATAACAATAACATTGCATACTTTTAGATATCGTGATGCAAATTTTAGAGATTAACTACCGGTCTAATAACATGTAACAGGTTTTTAAAAATACAAGATGCCAAAAAAGGTTTGGAAGATAGAATCTCCAGAACTCTCAAGTTTTTGGGTGTCAGTCAGGAAGGGGATGAATGGGAGAAATGTAATTGCTTAATATCTCTGTTTCATTCTTTCTGCATTAAGGTTTCTCAACCTTGACAGTGGGGACCTTTCGAGCCTCATAATTCTTTGCTGTGATGAGATGTCTTCTACCTCATCGGATGTTTGACATCATCATTAGCTGAAGGTCTGTATCACCTTCATTCAAAAAATGTCTCAATGTTTCCAGACATTGCCAGATATCCCCTGGGTAAGGTTGGGGCAGTCAAAATTGCCCAGAGTGGAGAATCACCACTCTAGCGTGAGTACAAACTAAATGGTCATTACTAGATCAAAGAAGAAAATAATAATAATAAAAAATGAAAAACACAATCACATGTCCCTAAATTGCAAAATATGTTGATCCTGCAATCCACTAACAAACTGTAAAGTAAATTATTTTTAGAGACAGAGTATGGAATGTACATAATCAAATTACAATCAATCACACAATTTGAGCCAACTCTTAAACAAGAATAGATAAGATATATAAATGATTTCAAAATTTTATTTTTATTATTTGGAATCAATCACTGCCAAATAATTTTAATGGGAACCTCTTTATCTATGTTATTCATTTTCTTACTGAATTGTTTATGGGTGGCTCAGAGCCAAAAAAGATTCAGTAGCAAAAGCCAAGATAATCCTTTGGAAAGGGTCCTTAGTCAATGAATGGTGGACAACTGCCAATAGTTGGGCATTTTCCATAATTGTATTACTCTTTTCCTTGAAGAAATATAAGTAAAATATCAAGATAACTGCTTAGGTTGCTTAATTAATACAGGTCCAAGTCACATAATGACTGATAATTAAAAACAGATTTTTTCCTCATTCTTTTGTAGAAGATAATGAAACCTGTAACAATTTCTAAAAAAATAATATTCTTTTTTAATGTTTATTTATTTTTGAGAGATACAGAGCATGAGCTGAGGAGGGGCAGAGAGAGAGAAGAAGACACAATCCACAGCAGGCTTCAGGCTCTAAGCTGTCCACACAGAGCCTGAAGTGGGCCTAGAACTCATGAACAGTAAAATCATGACCTGATTCAAAGTTGAAGCTTAACTGACTGAGCCACCCAGGTGCCCTAAAAAAATATTCTTAATGTTCATTCCATGAACCCAAAGACAGCTTTCAAAAGAAATTTGACTTTACTCAAGAATCAATATAGTGTGTAAAAGTTCTAGAGGTTTACACAGAAGCGTCTTGTATGTGGAGCCAAATAAAAAACTACCTTAGATTCTCAGAGTAATGTGTAATCCTCCAAATCAGAAACTGTCACAGGACTGCAAATTTTGTTTTTATGTAAGATCAAGATATGGTTATGTAGGACAATGGTACAGAACGCTTTTATTCATTTTGATTTTATACAATTAAAAATATCATAATTATAAAAAGAAAAATATAAAGTAATAATTTGGATATTTTCAACATTCATCCAGCTATGAAGTTAATTGAAGATTTTAATTGTTATATTGAAGTGTAATTTACACATTACTTCATATATGATTTTGCTCAGTTTCTAAAAAGTAATATATTAGCAAACATATTAAAATGTTGTTATACCCTTGGTGTGTCATAAAGGATATAACATTCCATAAAGCATTCAGCTCTTAATCTCAGGGTCCTAAATTCAAGCTTCATGTTGGGCATGGGGCCTACTTTAATGAAATGTTGTATATATACCCTGTCTATAATTTCTGTAAATTTTGGTTTTAATTTCATCTAATGTTAAATGGATTGTAGGTATTCGAGGACTTTGTTGCAAATTCTCATTATTTTCATTGATGTAAGATAAAACAAAAATTAACTTGCAAACCTATTTCTAAATTTTCTAATGAAATATTATTTTTCACAAGTTTAAAAATTCAGCTGTATTTTATTGCTACAACTAGTAGTTTTGAGTATTTTCTTGAAATATGCGATCATTTACATGTTCTTTATTTTGCACTTTTTTCTTTTAGCACTATGGCAATATTCATATACTCATATGGTAATATATTGGTCTGTATTCACATTATTTTTTTTGCCTAGCTAAATGTTATATAATAACGTTGTCAAAAATACCTGTCATCATATCTTTCTCTGACCAATTTTTATAACTTACCTCCTTCCATTTCCTTTCACAGTGTCCTTGAGTAACTATAAGTTTTAATTTTTCTGAGTCTGCACATATTGTTTCTTCTGGCAAATACAATCCTTTTCTCCAAGATAATATTAAATGTCATCTTCTCTACTTTACCCAGAATGAGATGTTTCATTCTGATGTTTCTGTAGTGTCACCATCATACATCAAGTATATAAGTCAATGGGTAGATTTTCTTATTAATTGTTCCAGAGGAAAGATCATACCTAAATTATTTCTCTATCTTTAATCTGTAAAACATAATCTGGCATATACAGAGTGCTCATTAAATGACAGAAGAAATAAATGACAATTGAAGTGGCTTATAAAGACACAGAGACTTCAGGGTCATTTTTGGATATTTAGTTTATTACTTAAAGTTGTAAGGAATCATTATAAGCTACTGATGATATAAGTTAAAAGATACTGTGTGATTTCTAAGGTAACTGCCAGGAGGTTGAAGTGTAGCTCAGTGAGAGAGTAAGGCAGAAAAATCAAACTGGAAGTTATAGCAAAAATTTAGGCAATATAGGATAAAGAATTGAATTAGGCCAGTGATAGTTGCAATGAATAAAAAGGGATAGAGAAATGATGTGTCTTTGTTTTCCCATAATCTGGGAAGAGTGAAGCGTAGACATAGTTAATTAATAAATGCAGTTATCAAAAGTTGTTATTAATTATAATTACATACATCCAATTAAAGTTTAATAAGACTCAGGTACTAAATTAAATGGTTTACATACTTTATTTCATTAAACCTCTAAGCAATTTTATGTAGTAGGCATCAGTAATCTTATTTTACAAATAGACCAATATTTGTAGGTCACAAGTTAATTAATGCTAGAACTGAAACTTTAATGCAAATCTATCCCTTGATCTACAATATCTTGTGAAATATTTAGTTAGTTTGATGAAAGCAAATTAGACTTTGATTAAATATGGATAATGTGCAGAAGAAAAAGAATCTCCTGATTTCTTAATCACCTGTTGTTATAGAATATCTCCTTTAAATCATTATTACTCTTTCATCCAAATCACATTTCTTTATGCTGTAGTATTTCTGATGACTGTTGAACTTGCAGTTTTTAGTGGAAAATTCTAGTTCATTTACAATAAGATTTATCTAAGTCTTATGAATGAGCAAACCACTAAGAGTTAAGTAATAATGGTGGTGATTAGTAGATGTTTGGAACTTGGGATCATGGGAATTGTATTGTTTCTAATCTAATTATATGACTATTAGAAATTTTAATCATTTGGATATGCAGCACCAGTGGTTTTCATCTTATGAGATAAAAAAATAGAGAGGGAATTGCACACATAACAGATGGTAATAATAGAAATTAAAGGTAATCGAAATAAAAAATCACTACCTGCCCATAATATAATTATCAATATTAAGTAAATAGCCTGTGGTAACTATCAAATATAAGCTAAGATAATAACATGGTGAACATATATTCTAGTTTGTCAAGTGCAATTCCTCTTCCTGCTTATTGTACTGGTGTGTTGTGCAGCTTAACCACTCACTGTACAAGAATTTCCAGTTTTTATGAAAAGTTATTATTACGAGTTGCCTTACTATCTGCCAGATGGATTTGAATCCTTCACTTTGACTTCCAGCTTTTACTATGATCTCATCTAATAGAATGTGAGAAGCATGTGTCTATTTTTACATGTGGTTAAACTAAAAGTCAATCAGAAATAATGAATCTTTCGTTTTCCTCCCCCTTCTAAATATGATGTATTTAACACTTTCTCTTCAAGGACAATCTTTAGGATGCTTACTATTAGAGAAATCTTCTTGCATAGGAGGCATTAAGGAAGGCTAACTCATTCCAGACTATAATGTGAGTCGGAGCAGGTTTACATGTGGCTGCCCCAACCAATCACTTGACATAGCAACCAGTTGCGCTGTGGCCCATGATGCAAACTAAGAGCTGCACAAAGCTATCAGGCCACACTAAATAAGGTTAGTTGAGAAATAGGCTAAAGTATAGATTTGCTATACTTTATAATATAAAAATACAATAAAAATAAAATAAAAACAAAAGTCAAGCAATTCAGCTATGGAGTACACAGAGATCAGCCATAGTGCTCTTGTTATATGGTAGATACTATATAGCTATACACTAATTCAATCAGGTATTGTATGGAGTCCTTCTATATTTCTTTTTATAGCAATGCCTTTTATTTTGTAATATATATATATTTTTAAAAATTTTTAATGTATGTTTATTTTTGAGAGAGAGATAGAGTACAAGCAGGGGAGGGGTAGAGAGAGAGGGAGACACATAATCCCAAGTAGGCTCCAGGTTCCAATCTGTCAGCACAGAGGCTGATGCAGGGCTCAAACCCAGGGACTGTGAGCCAAATTCAGACGCTTAACTGACTGAGCCACCCAGCAGTCTATATTTTGTACTGTATTTTTGACAACACAACAATAAACTTAAAAAAAGGAAGGAAAGAATATAGCTTAATGTTTAATAAAGCTATATTTAATAAAATATTTCTATCCAAATTTCTATTTCTCAAGGTTGATGTCATGTACCCTACACCAGAAGGGTATCAGAATATCACAAACTACATAAAAAAGACATCTGCTCAAAGTTGCTTCAGCATTTTCTTCAAAATTTATTACTTACAGTAAAAAGATGTACAGCACACAAATTTTTAACATGTTCCCTTGAAGAGTACACATTTACATAGCGCCCTGTGAGTATGATTTTTCATTTAGATCAAGTGATCTTATTTATTTTCCATTTTCAATTACAGGTTTTATTTACATTTTTCATGTGTGTATGTGGTGGGGGTGTAATAAAAATTTTTATTTTTTATAAAATATTAAAAATAGTATTTTTATAGAAAAATAATAGATGTTAAATGCTGGCTTCATTACCTGAAGAACATTTCAAAGAGTTAAATTATGCCTGGTTTACATGAGTGTCCTCAGATTACTCAGTAGAAAATCACGTTGTTGTTGTTGTTGTTGTTGTTATTGTTGTTTTCCCAGTGAGGATTTTATGTTTTTATAGAATTTATGGGGAAAGCTTTCAAAATTTATTCTATTATAAATGGGATGCCTGGGTGGCTCAGTCGATTAAGGCTCCAACTTTTAAAAAAAAAAAAATTAATTTTTTTTTTTTTGAGAAAGAGAGAAGGAGAGAGAAGGACAGAGTGCAAGTGGTGGGGAAGAGACAGAGAGAGAGGGAGTCACAGAATCTGAAGCAGGCTCCAGGCTCTGAGTTGTCAGCACAGAGCCCGACACGGGGCTCAAACCCAGGAACCACAAGATCACGACTTTAGCTGAGTCAGTCGCTTAACCCACTAAGCTACCCATGTGCCCCAAGCCTCCAACTCTTGGTTTCAGCTCAGGTCATGATCTCATGGTTCATGACTTTGAGTCCCATACGGGGCTCCATGCTGACAATGTGGAGCTTGCTTGGAATTCTCTCTCTCTCTCTCTCTCTCTCTCTCAAAAATAAATAAATAAATAGATAAATAAATAAATAAATAACCTAATAAAAAACGTTTTAAAAAGAGACAAAAAACTCAGACTCTTTAATACAGAGAACAAACTAGTGGTTGTCAGAAGGGAGATGGGTGGAGCAGTGGGTGAAACAGATATGGGAAATTAAGAATACACTTATCTTGATGAGCACTGAGTAAAGGAAAAAAAATGTTCTGTTTACAGAGAAAAGTCAATTACAATCTTCAAATTTATTAATCTTATATGTAAATTTGAATAAGATTGAAAGATATTTATTAAAAGGAAGCTTAGGGGTGCCTGGGTGGCTCAGTCAGTTAAATGTCCAACTTAGCCTTATATCATAAGCTCATCATCTATGGGTTCGAGCCCCACATCAGGCTCTCTGCTGGAGCCTGCTTAGGATTCTATGTTGCCCTCTCTCTCTGCCCATTCCCCACTTTCACTTTCTCTCTCTCAAAAATAAAAATAAACATTAAAAACTAAACAAAAAAGAAAACTTAAAACTAATAAGGACTTACATTTTAAATTTAAAAAATAAGGGTCACACAGATATTTAAGACTGAAAATTGATTAAAATCTTGAATATGCATCAAAAAAGGTTTACTGTGTTTATCCCATTAATTAATCTTCAAATAATCAACATAAATATTGTATCCACTTCAATGTAGATGTGTGTGTATAGATAGATGGATAGATAGATAAACATATACATGTACATACACATGTCACAAAAGTTTTATGCATGACCAAAAGGGGCATATTAGTACACATATCTAGAATAGCATAAAGCAGGTTATCATATCTTACCCTTAAATTTAGCCTTTATTTGTAGCAGAGGATGTGACTGTCATAGGGAAGATGATGGCATAGTCATCATTTGGATATATCTGGCACATTTCCAAATTGTATGCATTCAGATTTATTTTCAATTAAATTAAAAAAACACAGGTAATACTTTTACAACATATTTTTAAGCCACTGGCTAATTTCATCTGAATCTCTTCGGTCACATTGTATAAATGAGTCACAAATAATCAGGTAAATCACAATAAGTCATTTTAGTAAACAATTAATTATACTTCCTATAAAATTTCAGAGTTGATTTTTTTCTAAAATATAATTTCCAGTTTGGTATGTACCTGAATATTGTCCACTATCTAAATCTTTAGATGTTGAATAATTGATATGTTCTTATATATGATATTTGAATTACACAAAGTCCCTATGCTAAATTACAAATTTCTATCAATCTCCTTTTCTCCATATGTAGATCAAATTGACAGATTAGTAGATAAAATGTGTAATCAATGATACCAAGAGAAGTCATAAACAAAAGGATAAAATTAATTTCTAAAAATAAATGCAGTTATCAATTTCAGCTTCTGTTAATTAAGGATACTTAAATCTAAAATAAATCGTGCTTATTTAGCATTTTAAACAAAGACATTTTTAATATCTGTTGAAATAAGAAAGATTACAGATGACAATTTCTCTTATAATAAGCCACATTTTCTTAGAGTCAATTTCATTCCTATTGTCTCAGAATAAGAAATCACTAACATGAATACTCTATAAACAATACACATGACGTGTTAACCTTCCAAGTATGCAAATATATTTCCTGTAAGATGTTTTCCAAATAATGGTAAAATATGAAACTTTACTAGTCTTTGTCATAGATTTTGATACACATAAAACTTTTCTTAGCTTCTATTAGTTTTGAATATAGCATGAAATCATCAGGAAAAAAAGTTCTTTGAAATCCAGTTATATGCAGTTTCAAGTTCAATTCATATAAAAAATGAGAAAATTATTGGCCCATTTTCAAGACATTTTCCTATTAACAAAATTCTATAATCAGCTATGAATGTGAGTTATATGATGTGTGCTATGTGTAGTTTACTTAGATCCAATACTAGATGCTGGGGTTTGCAATTGTGGACCATTAAGAAAATATGCTCCTGTGAGTACATTCTATTGGAGAAGAGAGTTATCCTTTCTAGGAGAGTTTAATATCTTTTGAATGGGGAAGGGATGATTCTTGCTTAGAATGAGGAGAATTTTGACATGAAGTTTTGGTGGAGTTTTAACGCCTTCCATAAACATTGAACTCCAATCCTGCTAATAAATTCATGTTAATTCATATTCCTCTAGCTAAACTCATATTGTAGTTTATCCTGTTTGTGAGTTTTAAAGAAAACTCTTTGTTTACACTATAGATTTTGATGAAATCAAGTGTTTTATTCAAAATATATTAAATTATATCACCTCATAAAATGGGACTCTTCAGAAATCAGTGTTACACCAGAAGGAAACCAGTGTTATACCTGAAAAGCTGAAAATTATAGGTATTTGGATTTTTTCTAATTTGTGTTGAAATTTCTCAGGAACACAATTAGGTAGTTTGTGACTGGCCTCATTTTTTCCTAGGTGTTAATTTTATATTTGGGAATTTGTTAAGAGTTAAAGTGATTATTTCTATTAAAATCTTACCTAGCTCCCATAGAAAACTCCTAGTTCTCAGGTAAAACTGTTTTGATATATAAGTTGATTGGAATGGAAGAATGCATGAAAGTCACTGTTCCTCTCAGGATACAGGATTATTAAAATGTATTTAGTTATAAGGGAAAATAAAGTCTGAAAGTGATCTAATTATGAATTTAGAAACTCAGTGCTCCTGCACATTGGCTGCATCTCTTGGCAGTCAGCTCTCTCATAGGAATCATCCACTTAATTACTCTATCTTCCTGTAACAAATTCTATGCCTACATGGTGTTAAACTTCATTAATTGCCTGTAGTTACCTATTGCTGTCACCTGGTACAGATGACCAGTTTCAACTTTCATATCATTCTTACTATTAACATTTAACGATGCAAACAAGTTTAGCAACTTAATTACAACTTACCCATTTGGATCTTTTTTAATTGCTGAATTAGTTTTAAAATCTAACTACTCCCTAACAAAAGACATACAGTGAAATAGTTATATATGACCTCCAACAAAAATATGTCATAATGATATTTTCAATGTCAGATGCAACTAACTGTATCTAATGAAGGAGAACAGAAGTTCACTATCATATATAATTAAAAAAAAATTTTTTTAAATGTTTTATTTATTTCTAGGAGAGAGAGAGAGAGAGACAGCGTGAGCAGGGGAGGGTCAGAGAGAGAGGGAGTTACAGACTCTGAAACAGGCTCCAGGCTCCGAGCTGGCAGTCAGCACAGAGCCCGACGCGGGGCTCGAACCCACGAACCGCGAGATCATGACCTAAGTGAAAGTCGGACGCTTAACTGACTAAGCCACCCAGGCGCCCCACTATCCTATATACTTTTAATAATTCACTTTTGTGTGACTAAGGCACCTGACTATGTATGTAAAGATAAAACTAGAGTGCTTACTTTTCTTTACAACTAATTTCAAGTGAAGTGTAATATGCAGTTGTGTGTGTGCATTTGGAGGCAGGAATTTTATTATCAGTTTGTGGATAATTCTAAAACAAGATTCATGGTGTGTAATTTTTTAATTAAAAGTAGAGGATGTTTATATTACTTACATTTACCAAAGGCATGAAACACTTCTAGCAAATTTGGCTGTAAGGGATGGTTTTGATGTTCCTTCATCTACTCTAATAATAGAGAAACCAAAGTTTAGACTATATGAACTATTAGGTAGAGGAAGCATAGGTTTTCATTAATAAAATGAATTTTTCAATAATTAGAGATAAACTTAAATAGCTAACTTAATTAAAATAGAATTTATTGATCAATGTTTAGCTTACTTTATAATAAATTATGGTTATCATGGAATAAATAATAAAATGCTTATGCCTTCTTACAGTAGATTCAGACTATTAACCAATAGGTAGAAAGTTAAATTTAGAAATACACAGTGGTTTATTTTTAATGCTGGATAATGGTGATATTTATTTTCTTACTCAAATAAGGATCTGTAGGTACAAATAGCATATAGTAGGAGATGTCATGGTCTATCAAAAATAATAGAATATCTCATATAATATTATATGCCACTAAAATATTTTAAGTGACTCTATACTTGGTATCAAAAAAGTCCATTGATGGTGCAGAGGATTGAGGATTCCTTAAAGTATTAGTTATTTATGACTCACAACTGTAGCTACAAGGAAAGAAAACGATGGACAATGATGAAGGCATTCCTTGACTTACATAAAATATTTTACTAGTATATGATAAAAAGCCAAGAGTTTTTAAGATTAGACCTGATGTCAACCACTAGCATAGAAGGTGGGACAGACATTGGTCCTTTGAGAAGGACCAGGGAGTCCCACAGCATACATAGGCTGTGGGAACATTTCTCTAATTCTTTCCTGAAAGCAGTTAGTCATTTATCAAGTTAATGTGTATTAAGCAATAGGAAATACGTAGAAAGTCTGAAGACTACTGGATATGTCTGAACAGAAAGTAATAACAGGAAATCTACAAAACTTCATTATTACCAATTAGAGAGAAGGCTTATGAGATCTAAATAAAAAGTGGACTTCTAATTCATGTATATCACATTGTATCCAATAGGTGTTTGGGGACCAATTCTGTGATTATTTTCCTCCCCTCGTGTATAATTAGGGTAGATATATTCAGTAACTGCCCACAATGTCTTATTGATTTCCAGATCTGTGGACTAAAAGCCTTTATGAAGGCTTTTCCCACTCCCTAGCCAATATAACAATTCAGAAACAGTATATAGTACCCCAGGAGGTATTGCAGTGGTGAGCAACAACATAAAAGCCTTAAAAGATGCAGAGGTGTTAGTCACCATCACAAATTCTTTCTATTAAGGTGTTACTATTTTTGAAAATGGATCAGTCTTTTAGTAAATCAGACCATCAATTTAATCATTTTTGTAGGGCCCAGAGCAAGTAAGAACCCTGCAGCACACAAGCAATCTTCCGTATGGTCTGGTGATACTAGAGGATTCTGTGTTGGACCAATGTGCTATGTGGTGTATTTTTGAAGCCTCTGTACAGTAACATTTGGTAGATTCCTAAGGTATTAGAGCTAGTCTATGCCTTTTGGAGCAGGCAACTGGTTTCAGGTTGAAAAGGAAGTCCCTGACATAATACAAGACTTTGGAAAAGAATCATGACAGATCTGTCTGTGGGTACCAAGCAACTGTGTAATCAGAACTTCCTATCATAAGCTGGTCAGCATAGATCTACTGAGTCATAAAGTCAGCCAAGTGCAGCGGTAACCCACTATGTGATGGAAATGACAAAAAAAAAAAAAAAAGGATTTGGCATAATCTGTTTCAAAAAGCACAAATAAATCACATAAACATTTGGCACTGATTCCTTGACAGGTACTATTGCAAAGGGTTCATGCAGAGAATGCCTGCGACAACATTACCAGAAGGAAAATATCAAACCTGCTTCATAGTAGGGACAGTGCGGTATGCTGTTGATGCGAGCTGTAAATAACTACCACCGTCTAATGGTGGCTCCTGTCCCACCCTCTGTCCCTTGAGCACTGCCCTCCAGAATGCAGTGTATTTGCTAAATCCACCCTTGACAGAGAGCATGAGATTTAGGAGACGAAAGTTGTAAGTAGGATAAGCCCTTCTCACATGACTCCCTGAGACCCAGCGCAGAATTTTTGCTTCCCATCTGCACCACCTAAGGAGCTGCCATATCCGAGGAATTGTTTTTAGAGGAAAGGATGCTTATTTTTTTAGTAGTTTCAAGTTTTTATTTAAATTCTAGTTTGTTAACTGCTGGGAGCCACACTGGCCTCTCTGGATGGCAGTCACAGCAAGGAAATGGCAGTGTTTGCACAGCTCCTGCTGTGAGAAACGAAAACTGGTATCTCCTTCTGCTACTACTGGCTCATATTAGAAATGAGCCTGCTGGTATTGACCAGGCCTCACAATATTCCATATCAGACCCATATTCCGAACACAGATACCACATAAGGAAAAGCATATTCCTGCCTTTACAAAAGAGATTTTAGATGAGAGCTCTGTGGGTGATTGTCAAAAGCCTCTTCCTATCGGCCTTGCATATCAAAGACAATTGAGCCTGGCCCCAAGACAAGGAGCCTAATTTAGAGTTTAGGAACAAACAGGGGTAGAACTTAACACGTACAGTTTCTTCTAACTGATGATGTATGGCAGTCCCTTCCCAAAGGCATACCATCTGCAAACATCCTCCCTTACAGGTGGCTGGGATGAGGATAGAAAAGAGTAGCTAACACATAACCCAAAAGCAAAAGCAAAAGGCTAACACATTTAGGGCCCCCGTGGTGTTCACACATTTAGCATCAAATAGGTTTCCACAAACTAAACAGTTCAAAAACATTCATCCTCTTGAGAGCCAAACAGAATAATTCCTAGCCTATTTACGACTTAACATATATATGTCATCCTATTTTTTCATTAAGAACATCCTTTTATTTCCTTAGTTGTACAATTCAACTTCACTATGATTGAGGTAATTCACAAAAAGCTTCCCATTGTAAAAATTCCTTTTTCTGATCTCATGTTGTTCTTGAACCTTTAAATAAAGACACCAAAACCAACAGGGCAGAGATGCCTGCCTGGTGATCAGAAAGAATCTCGGGGCTCTCTCACTCTCTCGCCGACACCGTCCATCCTTCAGGGACCCCTGGACCTGTTGGAGCCGGCCTCCGACAGTTAACATACAGTGTAATATTAGTTTTAGGTATAGAATTTAGTGATTCGCCTCTCTTGTACAACACCCAGTGCTCGTCACAAGTGCCCTCCTTAAAGGACACTGCCATAGGGACCTAGTTAAAGCTCCATTGAACTGGAAGAAACAGCCACTACCTACCTAGTCACTTTTACCTCTTGCTGCCTGTAGACTGGCGGATGCATGTAGGAATTACTATAGCGATGGCAACAGTGACCCCGATTTCAATGCCATTCTAGTTGTCTCTATATTATAAGAAAGTGGTGTGGTATGTCTAAAATGAAGGAGATTCACCAGGGTATTTCTTGGTGTTTCCTTGACAAATGACAATTATGAAGAGTAATTGCAACAACCCAAGCCTGGCACAGATGGGAAACTAAAGTTTAAGATACTTTGGGGGTGAAAGTCTGAGTCATCCAACCAGGTGAGCAACTGGGACCATCTAACTTGCAGGCTACAGAAAGGACTGTAAAAGACCTAGAAGATTACTAGGCTGGAATGGCTGGAAAATACCTGAGATGATTACTCCAAGTCAGGGCCCCAGGATAAGCTGCAAGTAGCAAGGGTCAAGGGTCTGCAGCTTGTCCCATGAACCCCCCTCCATTTTCATTTCATTTTTGTAGAGATTGGGAAAGCCACTATCTACACTGGGACTTTGTGATTTTGGGGGAATGGAATGTCTAACTAAGTGAAGGGAAGTGATACAAAGGTGGGATCCCTCTTCTCTTGGGCATCACTTCACTTCTACTCTGACCCACCTCATCAGTGATGACTCAGTTGCATCAACCAGCTCTTCACAGGTGCAGATTGATAACATCTCACCACTGTCTGGTAACATGTACACATCATGTCTTGCTCTCAGGCTTACCTAATACAAAAATGTGGGCCACCTGGAGAAACCTTGGCAGTCACACTTGGGCAACTTGGAAGTGAGGGCAACTTTATGTGCAATGTGTTGTCCTAGCAGAAAAAAGACATAAGTTAATGAATATATGCTTCATCGTTTTGATACCCAGAAGAACTGTGCTGTGGCACATTTCTTAGGATGTCTTATATAGGATGAGCTTATATGGAATTAAGCTCCAGGCACCTGAAGCAGCGGCCAACTTGTATCCTTGAATGCTGTATCTTTTTGACTGCCTGTCCCCAAGACCCATTTAAGCCTGCATCTTGGAGTTACAATTCTAAAGAAGCCACGTGTACACAACACTCTCAGGCCCTGTTTCAAATCATCCCAGACTAATTACTCTGGTAGAGAAAATCCTTGTGACGCACAATACAAAAAAGTCAAGGAAGAAAAAAAAAGAAAAACATTAGAAGAAAAATGACTTTATAATTATATGGCAATATACTTTTCTACAGAGATTTTATTTGATCAATCAGTACATTTATTAATTAACAATCAACTGAATATTTGTAGATGAACTAACACTTGCTAATTGCAGGTGCTATTGTGGTAAATAAGATAGGATTACTGAAATAAGGCTTAGATATGCTTAAAATGTATTAAAATTATAAATTCAACATAACTACCATGGAAAATGAGTGATGTTAAGTAGGAAAAGAACGAATAGGAGAATACTAGCTTATAGATGTTCAGGCAAGAAATGATAGTGGTTTAGACTACATTATTTGCGTTGAGAAGTTTATTTATTTTTAATTCTTATTTACTGTCTATCTCTTGAAAGCTGCCGTCGATTTTGTAGAATTTTAGTTCACATCACTCAGCTAAAATACTTAAATAAAGGAAGTTATTTTTATTACGTTCTATTCTTTTTCCTAGTAGAATACTCTTCTTCAAAAAGTAGGTAAATATTGGAAAAGTAACTTATGCTTTGGAGGTAAAAGCTGAAATTTTTCATTCCTGACGTAGCATTTACTTGCCATATTAAATATATTGAGTTAATCTCTAGTGGAGCCTCTGTACATTCACTGTAAAGTGTGTATTTTGATGCAAAACTTGAAGTATAGTTCTAACTACTAAGTAAGATAAAGTACATAAAATTCCTGGTTCATAGTAATTGCTAAACAAGTAATATCTATGAAAAGGCAGGTAAATGATAATTCTGTCTATTTTTGTTTTGTTTTGTTTTATGGTAACAGAAGACAGAATATGTGAAAGTATACGCCATGTCTGATATAATACAGGTATTTGAAGAATATTCCAGTTACTTTTCAAGCTATATGAATTTATTCTTGGGCTACAGCCACCTAACATCCTTATTTACAAGCAAATCATATGTTTCAGTCAAATTTCCATCTATACAGCAGCAAGCAAAGTGATCAATGTAGGAAATTAGGAGTGCTTCCTTACAGTCCCAGACAACTATATTTTTTATCTGATTTGTGAGTGTGTGTTTTTTTTTCTTTTTTTTTTTTGTAGGCTGCAACTGGAATTTTAAAAGTTCTCTCTCATCCTATTGATGATATGAAAATCATCTGCAACATTTTTGTCTTTAACAGAACCTCGTAAAATTTTCAGCTTTATCTCCAAGACCTGGATTCATTGTTTGCTTCAAAATAAATCTTTAGGTAGAGGGGTTCAAGTGTATAATTTTAGTCTAGTGGTCTTCTTATAACTGATACACCTCTTTAGTTGGTTTCATTTCTATTTTAAAAGCACAGACCAGTGAAATAAAAACTTACTGACAATCGTGAGATGCACTATGCTTGTAAATATTTACCTCAAGTCAGCAAGGGCAAAAAAAAGCACACCTTTTAGTGGAATGCAATGTATTATCATCACCAAACATGAGATTTGCATAGTGGCTTTTCTCCTTTTGCTCTTCAAAACAGACAAAGAGTAAGTATGATATTTGAAGGGTACATCAACAGGTGATAGACCCACAATCTGTAACTAACCCTTTTTTCTTTTACACTTACATAGTATTTCTCTTTTTTTAGTTCTACTTTTAATGCTTTTCCCATTTTATGGTGTGTAGTAAATGATGTTTGCTATGCATTTAAGTCTGCATATAAGACTGAATGTTTTCTTGTGAAAATAGTTTGAATATGCATTGTACTTTTATATTCTCCTTTATTTCTATTTGTCTAATGACAAAACATCAGTTTGGGTAAATCTCAGTATTTTAATTGATTAATTAATTTAATGTAATAAATTTTGCAAAAAATAATTGCCATGGATATCCATCACGTTTATATTGCTAGGCAAATTATTGTCTATCAGTTATGTTGGTAGGGAAAGAGTATACTTTTGACATATATATAATCATTAATGGCTTACTTTTAAGTAAAAAGAAAATAGAGCATGTTTAAAGAAAATAGGATATTTAGTTGAAAAATTATTTGGGGGCAGCTAAGTGACCATTCTAAAGAACACCATAAATCAATGGGCAGCATGTTTAGTCTTTTGAAAAATAGGATTTTTTCAAGAGCTTCTTGAAACATTGAACATCTAAGCATTTTAATACTACATTTCAAACTGATGCTAAAACCCACAATTCAAGTAATATTTTAGATAAAAAACTCGATGATAGAAAATAAAAAAGATTGTCAATAATGAAACTAATTAGGAGGCTATAACATCTTTAAAGCGTAAAGACACAAGACAAAGGGCCAAAGCTACCGTGGCTCTCTGGGAATGGAAATGAAGATACCGATATCAAAGAAAACCTCATCAGGAGTTTGAAATAAAAAGATACTGGTTCAAAGCTGTTAGAAATCTTAAAGCTGTGGGGAGCCTGGGTGGTTCTGTCCATTAAGTGCCTGATTTTGACTGAAGTTCGTGGGTTTGAGACCCATGTAGGGCTCTGTGCTGACAGCTCAGATCCTGGAGCTTCGAATTTTGTGTTTCCTTCCCTCTCTGCCCCTTCCCTGCTCATGCTCTGTCTGTCTCTCTCTCAAAAATAAACATTAAAATTCTTTTTTTTAAAAAAGAAAGAAATCCTAAAGCTGTCTCAAATATTTTAAATCTTGCTGAGCTAGAACAGTTGTGGTGATTTTAACACAAGTAGAGAAGTCAGAAGGATAGTTGGTTTCAAACCTGCTGAATGGGAATTAAGTAAATGAATTAGCAAACGTGCAATATTGCTTGTAACGTGATTAAATAGTACAAGTTGATCAAACTGATTTAGGAGTAGAGGTAAATGGAGATTTATTCAAGATTATATATTATATATTAAATGCCATGGTACCCTGGGAAGGAAGACTCATTCTTTTCACTTACCTTTATCAGTTTTGCTAAAAGAAACTGTAAATGTTTCTCTAGGTGCCTCAGTACACAGAACAAGAAAAGGAAAATCTAATTGCAGCCAAGAGAACATGATATACAGATAGAGCACATTTGCACAAAGAGCTATCACGTTAGAAAAAGAGGTAAACTTATTTCATGCATGTTTAAAAAATAAGGCAACCAGCCAGAATTTTGTAAAGCAAAGTGGAAGGAAACAAAGAATCCCATTGATGACAACTGATAAAGAATTAGTACTCAATGTACTTTGGGCAGGTGCAAAGGAAGTCATGGCATTTTTGTTTATTAGTAATAAAGGCCTTGAAGCAAGTATAGTTGAACAAGACAAAGGAAAAATGGGATCCGAATAAACTGATCCATATTGATACAAATTAAGGTGAACCCATATCCAGGTTTGAACAACACCATTTACTCTTGTAGCTTTTGGTTCCTTACAGAAATGACAGTTTTAAAATTTCATTATGTGACCTGTTTACAAATATTTATCTTAGAATGCTGTGTCCTGTGCTATGAGCTACTGTATCAACTTACTTAGACATATAAGTGCATTTCTGCCTGAACCAGGAAGGTGGGTGCTCAGGCACAGGAAGCCGATTAGCAACACTGTATCTAGAAAGAGGTCAGTGGAGACATTTGCTGTCATCTCTATTATAGAAATCTGGTCAGTTACTGGGGAGACAGCACTTCATCTAGCACTAACAGTAAAGAGTGAGCTTAAAGGAACTTGATAACAAAAAGATTTATCATATCTAATAATTATTGAGTGCTTCTATATATAACAAATTGTTAAAGTGCTCGTTTATAATATTGAAATTAATCCTGACAGAAAACTGGAATACAAATGGTGTTATAACATCCACTTTACAGATGAAAAAGATATAAGAAAATAAGTGTTATGTTCAAAGTCACAAAGGAAAAAAAAAAAAAAGAACCAGGATGGACTTCAGTTGCTCAGCGGTATCAAAATTCAAACCTTATCACTGAATGACTAGACTACATTGTCTTACAAAGTGTGGTGGTTTTTTTTTTTCTTTTTTTAAGGTAATAGGTTTCAGCTTTATAGAACAAATTAGTTTTTTATATGTGTCTTAACAAATATACCTGTATTAAATTTTATTCATTGTGTTGCTAACAGTTCATTAAGATTTGCAATTAATAATGATTTCGTTATTAATTATAATACAACTCAACTATATTTTGAATTAATCTAAGATTCCATAAAATTAAATAGTGAGTTAAAGTTAGTGGAGATAAATAGTGGGACATACTTGATTTTAGGATCTTTTCCTTTTTCTTGTTTTGAAAAAGTGAGACCTGAGTTTGATGGTGGAGAAATTTTGAGGTTGAGAGAAGGAAATCATGGCATAATTTTGAGAAAAAAAGTCATAATATGAAATGGAGTACTAGCTGCTACTGTTTACACAAATTGCTGGAAAAGTCTATAACCCAGAGTATAAACACCTACATATCAGTGTTAAGTATTCATGGCCTTTGATTTGAGTATATATGCTTTTAAATTTTTTATTGTAAAATCTAATTAATGGAAGATACACAAAGGGACATACAATTTAGAGAGTCTTTTTCTCCAACATTACAATTCACCAAAATTCATATCGTTAACCAGAATTGTTGAAATAATAGATCTCTAAGGTATCCTATACACTAAGCAGTTATTGTCACAGCTAGCAGTTGTGATTCCTGAAAAAAAGGTGGGAGAAAAACTATCCTAGCTTTACTTGACGGATGAAAGTAAATAAGGGCAAAATTCTTAAATATCGGGCTATCAAAGCATCTGGGTCTGGGGAGTTTCAATGCACTGGACACAGAACAAGTCACCTCAGTGAGGACGGTGAGAAATTACCTGGGGGGATTCACAAGAAGAGGCTTAAATTACAGATGGGTTCTGCATAATAATAGTGATTGAGTCTTGGCCTTTGTTATAGAAAATAGGTTGGTTCCCAGATTACCTAAGGATGTAACCGAGAACGCCACAGGACAGATGGAAATCCTGAGGAAAAAAGAAAGAAAAATAGAGAAGAAAGAAACTGTACAGTTTCATGGACATTTTCGTGAAACCTTTCATAATATGAATAGAAGCTTAGAGAGAAGCTTTCTAACTAACAGAAATTCTAACTGTTTTCATTTGTCCCCAAGTGGCAAGTTTCCAAAAGGCTTCTTAGGGTGAAAAACACTGAGGTCATGAAGGACACACCTAGAAGAATACTTTAACACTGCAACCTTGAATATTCCTTAATTTGTATTTACTGCACAAATGCCTAAACTGTTCACTAGCAATGGTTGTAATTCAGGACCTAGAAATGTATTTGTCCCTTTCTATTAGATTACCAGTTTGCACTTTCAACTATGAAAGCAACACAACTGAATTCTCTGTATCTTGTAATTTAGGCTTACAATACAAACTTGTACATAATGATGACTTAATACTTATGTTACCATGTTGTATATGCTTGTTTATGAAGTATTACAACAAATAAATGAATCACTTCTAGGAGTCCTATATTTTCTATATATCATTGATTTATTCAGCAAATATTTATTAAGCACCTATTATATAGCAGGAACATACTGGAAACATTTAAATGAGATTTTAAATATAAAATGATTATTCAATTATTTGTGATTCTATATGAAGTCCATGATAATTTAATATTTTCATATTTAATGATTTACAAATCTGCCTTCTACTAGGGTCCATCCATTTTGCTTAACATATAAATAATGGTGTACTATCATAAGTTTACAGGAATAATGGGGTTCTAAATCCATGTTTTATCCTCAAAATTTATCTGATAACCTAAAAATTTCTGTAAATTATTTAATAAAAGAAAATATCTCCATTTTACTTTTTTCTTTACCGATTCTGATGTTTGTTAAACATTCTAATATTTATATAAGGTTTAGGGTTTTCTGTTTTATTTACATTATTCTAGCCCCCTGGAGGATGAGAACCCTTATGTGTGCAAATGACAAATACCATTATTCAGGAGGATGGAATTCCTAGGGAAATACAGAAAAGATCAAACTAATAGAAATGGATTGGTAGCTTTCTTTGTAGCTCAGAAAATCATCTTTGCATTCTTGCTCTTAAAGCTTTTCTAATCTGGGTCAGTTAATAATCTGTGTAATGATATGGGTCTGAAGATGGATCCCACTTGGGGAGAAAATCTCATGCTTAAAATTTCTCCTAAAGCAAATATGGCATCAAAAATAAAAGCAGTGAATGACTGTTTTTGACATAATTTTTAGCTCTTTTGAGAAAAAAGAATTATCTTGTTATTCAAAAAGAATAGTCTATGTCAATTTCAATATCAATAGAATCTTGAAGATAGACAAGAATGCAGCCTAGATTTATATATAAGGCTTAAATGATTCTTTCTACCATATAGTTAGTTCAAGTTATTTTACTAAGAAGAATATGTGGATTGTTTTCCTTAAAGACAATTCTATTCAAAACCCCTTTTAGTTTGCATTTCTATAGTGCAGCAATTGGAATATTAAGAATTTCAATTGTCAGAGGCTCTTGAAGCTTATATCTAATTTAAATTTTGGCACAGCAATGCCTTCACTGGAAAGTTGAATTAAAACTGGGCTTATTTGGGAGAGATGGAGAGTGAGATAAATATAGCCTTTTATGCTTGGTCAGGGAAGAAAGAAAAATGCAGAATTTCAGAGCTAGATGTTGAAGCAGCAGCTCCCTGAGTCAGCTGACATATTTTTTGGTCTTCGCAGGAGGGGCAGTTTCTTTGGTATCTTGATAGATACTGAGATATTGGGAGTCATTCCTGGAAGTCCAGGCTAGTCATGTTTCTCTTCAGCTCTTCCAACAATTCAGTAAATATTTTTATAATCTTTCTTAAATCCCTTTACCATAAAACTGGCTGGATTGCATTCATTCTCTGTGACTAGACCCTGATCTGAGCCTCTAGGAAAACATAATTGTGTAAGCTCCTAGTCATATTGTGATAAACAATATAAATGATATGTCTTCTCCTTGTGTGTCCATCTACATAACTCTCCTGAGACTTTGGTTCTTGTAGACAGAGTTAAATACTGGGCCAGACACATAGTAAGCCCCCGATAAGTATCGTCTGACTCATTATTCTGTAGCTTGTCTGCATAGGTTTTAAGGTACACGGTAGCAGTGCAGGAGACAGTTTCTATTTTTTTTTGCTTTTGCAGTTCACATAATGTGACTCATTACTAATCAAAGAGTATTTACTCATTTTTCTTTTTTAATGTTTATTTATTTTTGAGAGAGAGAGAGACAGAGTGTGAGTGGGGGAGGGGCAGAGAGAGGGAGACTCAGAACTTGACGTGGGCTCCAGGCTCTGAGCTGTCAGCACAGAGCCAGATGCGAGTTCTAACTCATGAGCTGTGATATCATGACCTGAGCTCTGAACCAAATTAGGCCGCGTAAAACGACTGAGCCACACAAGTGCCCCTACTCATTTTTCTATAGAGTGTGACACCTTTACTGAATTTTAAAAAAGACATGTACCCCAATGTTCATAGCAGCACTCTCCACAATAGCTAAAACATGGAAAGAGCCTAAGTGTCCATCAACAGATGAATGGATCAAGAAGATGTGGTCTATCTATACCATGGAATACTACATGGCAATGAGAAACAATGAAATCTGGCCATGTGTAGCAACATGGATGGACCTTGAGGGTGTTATGCTGAGCGAAATAAGTCAGGCAGAGAAGGACAAATATCATATCTTTGCATGTATAGGAGGATTAGGAGGAACTTGACGGAGGAACAAGGGGGAGAAGAAGGGGGGAAATGGTGGGGGAAAGGGAGAGAGGCAAACCATGAGAGACTCTTGAATGCTGACAAAAACTGAGGACTGATGGATGTGGGGGGGAGGGGGGGATGGGCATGGAGGAGGACACTTGTGGGGATGAGCACTGAGTGTTATGTGGAAACTAATTTGACAATAAACTATTTGTAAAAAAATAAATAAATAAATAAAAATAAAAATACCTAGTTCAAACAAAAAAATAAATAAATAAAATATTACTTAAAAAAAAAAAAGACAATCTCTTTCCTTCTGTATGGATAGATTTAAAATACATTGAGGGGCACCTGGGTGGCTTAGTCCATTAAGTGTGTGACTTGGCCTCAGGTCATGATCTCACAGCTCTTGGGTTTGAGCCCCACTTCAGGCTCTGTGCTGATAGCTCAGAGCATGAATCCTGCTTCAGATTCTGTGTTTCCCTCTCTCTCTGCACCTCCCCTGCTTGTGCTCTCTCTCTCTCTAAAATAAATAAATAAACAAACAAACAAACAAACAAATAAATAAATAAAACATTTTTTAAAAATTAAAAAAAAAATTACTTTTACCTTATATTTCTTAAGTGGCAGATCCTATTCTCTGGTAATTCTACCAACACCATTCTCCCATTGCTTCTAAGCTGTTTTTAAACTGAACCTAAGGTCTTATTGTTGTTTTTTATATTGTATGACATTTTCTGTGAAACATCACTTGTCTTTATTTAAAGAATTATATTGTTTAGAAAACTTTAACTTTCCTCTAATTTGGAAGAGATGGCCTATGTCAAATTTTCTAGCCAAGTGTTTAATCATGTTTGTGACTTGCATGTGTAAACGAAGGCTACTTCGGAAGACTAGAGACAAGAATGTAAATAGCTTCATGGCCATCTCCCATGAAGTGGGACAGGAAATAGACCTGGCAGGAAGGAAGTTGCTGTCTCCATGCATTCTTATTTCTGGGCCATTAACCCTCTCTTTTTTTTTTTTTAGGTCTCCAGTGGCAGTGTTCATCCAGCAAAAGAAAGTTCAGTAAAACTTTAGATTGTGAGTAACTTGTTCTGTGAGTGTTCCACAAGACGAGGAAACATTCCTCACAAATTTTGACCGATAAACAACTAATGTCTTGCAATATAAGTAGTATGTCATGCCAAACATCATGTGATCACAACTGAGCCAATGGTTCTTCTCTCTCTCTCTCTCTCACTGCAGGATTGTGGTTGATCGTCTCCCACCCTTAGATGTTCAGTTTCAAGCTGTGGTGTTTGGCAAAAATCAGTGATTTTTCAGAACGTTGGAAGGTGCCCACAACTGGCACTATTGTATTTTTTGTCACTTCAAAACACCTACGGACAGTCCTCTGGTTCTCCAGACAAGAATAAACTTCGGAATGCTTTACTTTATTCTAGATGAGGCTGGCTGCAGATACAGACCCTTTCCTCTGCTGCCTTATTGCAAGGTACATTCAATATAGTATATGACAAGAGCTTATAAACACTGTACTATAGTCAACATCTGTGCGAGTGTATACAATGGCCCTCATGCAGAAAAAGATTCCATGGAGCCAATAGGTAGCAGTGATTCCGTTAGTGATAGTGAACGTCATCCTACACAATAACCCTCTTCCCTCTAATCTCCCTCACACCAGTCATGAAGGTTCTCAAAGGTAAGCACAGGTGAATTTATTTTTCTGTATATTTTGTATTTTCTTTATTATTTTGTATTATATTACAGTATAGTAATCTTTTTTATATGAATATTTTTGTGTTGTGGAACAAATTATCTCAGTTTCCATTATTTCTTATGAGGAAATTTGCTTTGATATACAAGTGCTTTGGATTACAAGAATGTTTCCGGAACGAATTATGCTCGCAAACCAAGGTTTCATGGTACACTAGACCCCATTCTTACCACATATGGCCTGGGGACATAGATGAGCGTGGAAAATCAAATAGCTATGTCTTGGGTTAGGAGATTATAAGGAATGTATTGCAAAGTGGAAAACTGCTTTCTGGCCTCACTGAAAAGAGCAGACTACACTTTCCTTTCTAAGTTAATGTATATCTAGGAGTTAGGTCCTGCCTATGTTCATAAATTCCTTAGACTATGTTATCGCATGGAATATTTTATCCTGTCTTAACTTGTTTATCTGCATGTTTTCTATACGTTCTCACTGGCACATAGCCCTCTGAAAGTATTGAGCAATGTGACCCTAAATGTATGCTCAATAGATATGGGAGCTTGAGAGCATCTCAGGGAGACTTCCTTCAGCCTCCCTCTCACCTCTCTTGACTAGCACAGAGTCTTGAGCAATTCTTTCTGCCATCCTCTGATTTGCTGGATGACGCCTAAAGCTGATCCCACAGATGACTTCCCTTTCCATTGCATTCTATTCAATTTCCATTATAGTTTAAAGTACTGAGTCACAGATGTTTTCCTATCCATCTACGAGGTGTCTTTGCTACAAGCCTGGAACCAACTCTAAAGAAGAAAATATCGAACATTTGGAGGTATTTGGGTAGGCTTAAGCAGGGATCATACACTAACTTTGAAATTAAGTCCTGCATTAAGAGCCACCTCGGGCTGCACGTAGCCCCAGCTCCAGGAAAAGCTTCAGCTGAAGCCACCCTCAGGACCACCCTCGGATCAGCCAATCAAAAGAAATGTGTAACATTCCTGTGGTCTGAGTCAGGGCTGGGAACTGCAGGTAGTTACTTTGTACAAACTAGCCAATCACTCACCACTTGCCTTAACCCCACGTAGGCCCTTTGAGCTCACCTCATAATTGGTCCTTTTCAAAGGATTCTCAAAGGTCATGATTGGGTCCCACCAAAAGTAACTGATGCCTCACGGATACTGAATGGTCAAAACTATAACCATGGGTGTGGTACAATTATGATTGGTGCTTACGTGATGATGCAAAAGGTACAACATGTGCACCGTAACACCCCCGTCCCTTACCCCATAAAAACCCTGTTCGCCATTGTTCGAGGCTTCTCCTTGCTGCCACTGCACCAGTAGACCGGTGAGCCCCTGCTCGAGCTTGCAATAAAGACCCTTATATACTTGCATCGGTGAGACGGCTCTTTAGGGGTCTCAGGGGACTCGCGATTCAGGCACAACAACTTTAGTTTAACTATCAAATATAATCACAGGAGGAACAGTCTGAACCATTCTCCATTTCTTGAGACTTTAAAAAAATCACATCTATTGAAGTTTTCTAAGATGCATATTTCATGGAAAACCTATAACAGAATAATTCAGGCATGGAGAAGAAATATCCAAAACTTCAATTTTGATAGATGAAAGGTTTTAAAAAAGCATTTAAATGACTCAGTCCTTTTAAGGATAATTGTCAGTGAGACAGTATAAATGATTTATTTACAGGTGTACCATTAGTCTGGACTGAACCAGCATTCTAGTCTTCAGCCAACAGGCTGTACTTGACGTATCCACCACTTCTAAATGTATTTTAATCATTTTCTCTGCAATATAAATATTTCAAATTACTTGCAAGAGTTTGTAATAGCAATTTCCACAATGTACAGAAAGATAATTTGGCCAATTATGTTCAGCAATATCAGTCTTTGTTCCTTTGAAAGTGTAACTTCAAATCAATTTACCAAAATTTGATTTTATTACTCCTCAGAAAAAAAATCATTGACACATTTACATTTTAATAAAGTACACCCAAATTACCAATTTTATCATATTAGAGATTGTTTCCACACTTCAAAGCCTATTTTACAATTTGTAAAACTTCCAAATGACTATTTTATGTGTCATAAAATATTTTTAGTGAAATAATTATAGAGTGATATGTTTCCTAAATTTAAGAATTCTGGTAATACACTGAAATGCAAAATAATTTATGGCAATATGTTTTAATTTATAGTTATTCTTTCATAACATCAAGTACATTTATAATTACTGAAAATATTCCATCGAGTATAATGCATGAACTTAGATATAAAGCACTTCTATACTTGATCTATGAAGCATCACTTGGAGTAATTTATTTGTAAGGCTACATTTGAATACCAAAATATTTTTAAAAGTCTTTGAATAAAGATGAATTTATTCCTGCTTACTCATACTGTAAAGTCATGGATATACTTATAGAAGTTATGATATTTTTTTTACAACCTGAGTAGTAAAGATTTTCTTACCAGATTTACTGTTTTCCTTCATGAATAATATGGTCAGAGAGTCTAAGATAAAATTATTCCATAAGGAAGTTCACATGCTTGTGACAGAAACTATCTTATTTATTACAACAATTCTATTAAATGGACATGTATTTGAATTACCATTTTCTAAAGAACTAAGGCTTACATTGATGACCTTTCCAATGTCACATTTCTATTATTTAATACTCAAATTGATATTAGTCTCACTTCAACATACATGCTCTTTTCACTAGACATTTCTGCCTTTCCATGTTTTAAATTCAAAAAGGATTTAAAATAATAATACCTAATATAATAGATACTGACATTGTCTATAATACCTAATAAAATAAAAAAGTAAAATAACTGTGATAAATAAAAGCAATATATTATTTAGTAGCCATCAAAAATAAAGATCTAATAATATGAGATCTGGAATTAACTTCACAATAATTATGACAGGTCGGTGAATAGGAAGATGGAGGCAACAATATTGGTGAGATATTTTATCATTGCTGAAGCTGGAAAGGAGTACATTAGGTTCATTAAATTTATTGCTGTTTTTTGTTCAGGTTTTAAAGTCTCTCTATATTTTTTTTAAAAATGAGTTTGAATAAGTCAAGATTACTAAGAATACTTAATGACACAGGAAATTCCTATAATATTTTCTTAAGTAGAAACAGTTAAAAATTATGACTACCTTAACTTTTTTGAGTCTATTTCTTCAGAAATATACCAAAACGTTGAAGACAAAAAATGTCCACCATATTAAAGTATTAGAGAATATTTATTGTCTTTTTATTTTTCTATTCTTTGTGAGTATTAATCTGAGTATGCATTATTGCTTTTAATTTGGAAAAATAATCATTGTTAAAACCACTAATTATTGCCATTTTTGCAACAAAGTTCTTTAGAAAAATTAAAAAGCAGTAAAATACTATTTTTTCCATAGATAGTCTTATTAAGAAATTAGAAATAAGATACTCAACTATTCTTAATGCCTTTATATTCTAAATAACAAGTTGGTCTGAAACTTAAATGTCATGCTCAAATTAATTTTCCCATAAGTTTTGAGTGTGTATGTTTAGCATATGATACTCAAATTGTTAACTTTATCTATTTCAATATATTTTTATGAGTAAAACCAAAATCTTTTGAAAGGGCATCTAAAAAAATCACCTTTTCAAAAACAATCACTTTTTAAGCTTTAATGAAGTATATAAGAACGAAAAATCTAGGAGGAAAACGTCCATTGATTTTAGGGAGAAGAGAGAAGAAATACAAAGATTACTCATCAATTTTGTGAGAATATATGTTCTTTGTGTACTTGAATTTCTCCATGTAAAAATGATGCTATTTTTCAAAATTTAGTTAATGTTTACTTTTTTTTGAGAGAGAGAGCTGCAGAGGGGCAGAGAGAGAGAGAGAGAGAGAACACAGAATCTGAAAGAGTCTCAAGGATCTGAGCTGTCAGTACCGAAGTCCGAAGCTTAACCAACTGAGTCACCCATGCGCCCCCAAATGATGCTAGTTTAAAGGGAAAAAAATCCTTTCTACCAGATAAAACTGCAAGTTAAAATAATATGCTTATTAAATTAGAAGAAAACACTATTTATTTTACTGATCTATGTATTTTCATCATGGAGAATTTATGGCTTTTCCTATTTAATTGTAGTTTACCAAACTGAAAAATAACAAAGGAAGGAACTACCATTAATGGACTCCCAAGGTTGATTACTGTTATTGGTCATTCATCCTTCTCTGTTTTAATGGTCTCAATCTCTTGGGTGGCTGAAATGAAGTATACTTATAGTCCATTTCTCCTTATGCTGTGTCCCCTAATAACTAACACTTTCATAGTTTTATGATTCTCAGGGTGACTGTAGACAATATCTTTCAATATAAGTGGGTCTTCCTTCAATGTCCCATCAAAAAATAAAATCTATATAATTTCCATTGTTCATACTCTTCATATTAAAAGGTATAAAAGCTACATTTATTTCTCTTTTACCCAGTATCTTGGCAGAATTGATGCTCTTTTCCCATTCTGCTGTGACATAGTTAAGGACAAGATCTTATTAGTCATGTTTGTTTTCAAAGATCCCAGAAATTACTAAACACATTAAAAGTATTTTTTTAAAAAAAAGTTTGTCACAAGATAAACAAATGAATGTATGAATCATGGATTGGAGTTATTAATGCATATTTTGTGTCTTAAAGTGGTATCTTTGAAATTGAATGAGACTTCTTTAAAAAGAAAGTGGTGTGGTAAAGGAGAATAGAAAAATCATACATTAATTAAGAATGTTATACTAAAATGAACCTTGAGAGAGCATATGAATTGTTTTGACCCTCAAATATGCTAAGTTTTGCTAAGATGGCTGCACTTGTGAGAAAAAAAGAAAAATTTGATTGACCATCTTCCAAATTGTGCCTAAATGATACTGTGGATGCGAATCACGGTTGTTGCCAAGATCCATTTCAGAAAGGATAGTTCCTCCACCCCCACCCTCTAATAAATGTATTAAGAGTTTTCTTAGAGAACTAATTTTATAGCTAGTTAAGCTTCAAAAGCACTTCTGTGTGTATCCTCTATTTTCCTGAACACTAGAACTTAGGAGATGTGTACTACTGCAGATATGTACCCCTTCTAAACAGGAATGATTGAAAATAACAGAAACATTTTATAATTTTAAAATAATTTAGGGGCACCTGGGTGGCTCAATCAGTTAAGCGTCTGACTTCGGCTCAGGTCATGATCTCATGGTTTGGTTCATGGGTTCAAGCCCCGCGTCGGGCTCTGTGCTGACAGCTAGCTCGAGCCTGGAGCCTGTTTCAGATTCTGTGTCTCCCTCTCTCTCTGACCCTCCCATGCTCACTCTGTCTCTCTCTCTCTCAGAAATAAATAAAAAAGACATTAAAAAATTAAAATAAAATAAAATAAATAAAATAATTTAAGCATGGTAGCCTCAATATTTTTATTTGTAAAAGAAAAGGGCTGTGTTATGGAACCTCAAAGAATTTTTCAGCAATAAAATTCCTACTTTCTGTCATTTCGGATGAGGAAAAGGAAACTTTCATGAATAGTCTCCTCTATTTTCTGTATATAGTTTGAAATATTAAAACTATTGGCTAAAGCATCTATACTGCCTTGATATTCCCATTTGAAACTATTCAAGCAGGAAAGTAAGTATATGCTTTCCCTTTTTAAGTATAGGTCTTCAAGAAAATCTACAAAAAGATTTAAAAAAATGTATGGTCTCACATAGAGAAAACTTATTGCTTAATATAAAATCTGATCTAGATAATCTACATTAATCAACAAGAGTTGTGTAACATAGATCTATTTTTGGGATTGGAGAGGAATATGTTCTGGTTTTGCACCTAGGTTTAATAGATAATTATTACATTATTTTTCTTCCATAATTAATTGGAAAGGAGAAGAAGCTTCAGACACTAGACTGAAGGCCATCACATTAGAGACTTGTTTTTTTAATCTGGACTTGTTTGACGCAGTGAAAGCACAGAGGTACATTAAGAAGGAACCCCTGATGGGTTCTTTACTGTTTTTTTAAAATAACACTCAAGAGGTTAAAAAACATAATTCAATCAAAAAGGAAAAATAACAGTATCTATGTTTCGTTTTTTAAGTATAGACATCACAGATGAAGACATGTTGGCAATTTCTTTAGGATCATTATGGAAATTGGAAAAATGCTGATATAACTGACTTTTTAAATATTTAATTTGCAAAAAATGTGGATAAATATGGATTAATTTTTTCAAATTTTTATGCATTGGTACCTTACATAATGCCTTGCAAACACTCAATAGGTAATTTGTAAATTGATGATAACATAGTTTATGTCAGTCACCTGAACTGTATGATTTTGGTGCTTGGTGTCAGTATGCTAGTTTATATGCAAATTTGTACTGTCTGTTTTTTTAATGTGTAGCATAATTTATTTCAAAAAAGGGAAAAGTTAATAATAATATCCTTATTTTCCTTCGTAGAAGAGAATTAAGTGTGACCTCTTAGACACACAAATAAGTGGCAAAGTTACTTGCTTAACTGAAGATACAGTTACAATACAATTATTTAAAGTACTAATAGCTTTATTGACTGCCCACATTTTATCTCATAAATGGTATTTTAGGAAATTATTCCAGTTTACAAAATTAAGGGAATAGCAGTCAGAAATTTGGAGAATTAAAAATGTAGCTATAGGCAGAAATTACTTCCATGTACTGAAAATTTGAATTCATTGCCTTTGATAACAAATTGCTGAGCCCAGACCAATAGACTTTGGCTCTGCAGCAGAATTTGACCTAAAATATTTCTTATTTGGCTCTTATAGGTCAGATTCCCATACTTGAGAGAAAACCATTCTGTGACTCAATTTTCAAGCAAATTTATATTTAGCTCTGATAGCAAATAGCTGAACAAACATAATTTTCTGAAGTCAAAAAATCAGATGAGAAAGATAGTAGGAATTTCATTTTCTACATGTTGTAATAATAGTAGAGAGAGCAATGTTTGGTAGATGTCGCTTGTTGAAATTATTGTACTGTTGAATGAAATACTTAACAAAAGTTTATTTGATTCCAGCAGCCAGACTATGGAGGACTGGATTAAAAACTACTGCTTCTTATTAGCTGTGGACTCTCATACACATATAAATTGCTGGAGTTTTGCATTCTCAGCAAAGTTTTGTGAACTTGATTTTACAGAAACCTGCGCTTCCTCTCCCAATAAAATAATGGGAGCTGAGGAACTATACAACTTTTTGTGAAGAATTACATTGATAAAAGACTCATTTTTTCCCCGAAGAACAAAAAAAAGGAGACCAATCTTTACTGATAGCTCTGTGTTGGACACTTGACTATTTTCATTATGAAGAGATAGAATTTTGCTAGGATTATAGAAGCTGTAGGTGCTGTCCACCAAAACTTTCTGAAAAGACAGAAATGTTCTATCTCCGCTAACATGGCAGTCATTAGCCACACGTGTATGAAGCACTTCAAATGTGAATAGTTTGACTAAAAGATATGATATTTAAGTTTACTTAATTTTTCTTAACTTCAACTTATATAGCCACACGTGGTAGTGTCCATAAATGGAAAAGCACAGCTGTACAGCCAGATTTAATCTCCATGTGACTTTTATGTGTTACTTAAATTCCATAGGTTTCCATTATCTTATTTATAAAATAGGGATAATATATATACCATCTTCTGGGGGGTTCTAGGATCAAATGAGTTTTTGAGTGATGTGGCCACATACTAGGCACTGAATACTTTTGCTACAAATGCATTTTCATGAAAGACTCTTGCTTAGGTACTGTTATCCACATATCACTGCAAAAGACACTATGAGCAAGACAAACGATTTCAATTTCCAGGGATTACAGATCCTACAAGTACTGGTATTGTATCTGCATACAAGTAGTATGACTCATTAATTATTCCATACAGTTTGCTACATAGACTGACACACCAGCCAATAGTGATGGATGTTATTACTTTTACCATCTTTAATAGACTCCACTCTTCTTTTTCTGTACAATATAGAATCCTTGGAGCCTGACTGTTGGGCATTTCTGTGGGTTAATACTCATTAAGGCCCCTTCTGCCCTCACCTACTTTTAAATATATATATATTATATATAAATATATTTATATTATATACAAAAATATGTATAATATATATATAAATGTTTTATTTATTTTTGAGACAGAGAGAGACAGAGAGCAAGCAGGGGAGAGGCAGAGAAAGAGGAAGACACAGAATCTGAAGCAGGCTTCAGGCTCTGAGCTGTCAGTACAGAGCCCTACATGGGCCACAAACCCATGAACTGTGAGATCATGACCTGAGCCGAAGTCAGACTAACTGACTAACCACCCAGGCACCACTGCCCTCACTTACTTTTGATGCATGGAGTTTATCATAGTGTTCTAAGGAGGATTTACCAAACTGAGGTGCTGTTTTGATTCTAATATTTTACAAGGAAATTTGAAACAGTTCTTATGGCTTTACTTCTACCCAGACAGAGGACCAGGGCAATTAAGCAGGAAATCGATTCAATTGAGACACACCATGCAATACTCAGAACCACTCTTGCTCCCTGACTACACAGTATAAATATTGAAACTGTAACATTTGTCTCCTCAAGATTTCTTCTGCCAAAGACTATTGCCTCTTACTGCAGCAAGAACTTGAGGATGAGATGAACATTTTCAAAGATTCAGTTGAGCTCTAAGTGTTTAAAGCAACGATTCAATGATATTTGGTGTGGCTTCACACAGGGCCAAAGGAAGGGGCTAAAATTAGATAAACACACTTTTGAAGACTTCTAAGATAAAATAGTTAAAATAACCTCTAAAGGATTTATTTCTGAGTTTTGAGTTCAATCATATGCAAGGTTTTTCAAAGATATGTATTGCATTTTCTTATGCCTATGGCAAATCAATGCATTGAAATAATAAAATAACATCCAAATGTGTATGACCTATTAAATTCGTGAGTAAACTAATTAAAATGTTGACAATAAAAACAATTCAATTCTAGTGACCTATGTAGGAAGATAAGTCTTTAAAGACAGCACAAGCCTGAGAAGTGGATCTGGAGGTAACATTAGAGGCATACATATATTAAAAATTGTTTCAAAATAAATAAATTAAGAAACATAACTGTACATGCAAAACATGGCATGATGAGCACAAATGTTTATCTTTGCTCAGTTGAATAAATAAATAAAAACATTTTTGTTTTTTATAAACTGGTAAGTTATGGGTTATTGATTGGAATTAACATAAAGTTGAAATCTAAAACTGGCGTGAAAGAAATTAACGAGAGGCAAAGAATTTTCTCTTTAGAACCTCCCTTCACAAAAGCTCATAACGAGACACTGAATGTGTGATGCATGCCAGAGGACTGTGTAGCTAGCACTGAGGAACGGGTGCTAAGCCTTCAAAAAGAGCCAGAGACTTCTTTGCCCATATCTTACCTTAGGTCGCTAACCGTTATCCCCTTCCAGTATCGCACCAGAGATTTTGTTTTTGGAAGATTGAAACAAACAGAACCTGGGCACCAGGTCCTGTTGAGGGTAATGGTTAGTTACTTTGTTGATATTCAATAAATTCAACATAAGGACCGTTCTCTCCCTACTTCTGCTAGGCTGCCAGGACATCAACATCTAAAAGTACACCTTCCAGACTGGTGGTTAGATTATTGGCTTGAGAAATTGACACCCCCCACTTAGCTACATACATAGACATTTGCAGATCTCTCAAAGAAATATCTGGTCATTACTTCAACATGTGATGCCTTATACATAGTAGCATATAGCCAATGATCTCAAAACATTTAAGGAAAGCCTCCAATATTAAAAAATGGAGATGAAGGGCACCTAGTTGGCTCAGTTGGCAGAGCATGTGGCTCTTGATCTTGGGGTTGTGAATTCAAGTCTAGCACTGGGTGTTGAGACTACTTTCAACAAATTTAATAAAATAATAATTTAAAAATGAAGATGAAAAATAATAAGCCTTAAAAAGAAACTTGAAGAGAACAGTATCAATCCAGAAAATTAACAAAAAAAGCCAAACTAACTTGAAGTGGAGGAAATACTCGAGAAAGAACTAAAAAGAGAAAAAGAACAGAAAAGAGAGATGATTTTTTAAATTATATTTTAAGAAGTGTAAAATCAAAATAATATTAACTTCAGAAAAAACAGAGGTAAGCAAAGGGAGCAAAACATTCCTCAAGCTGAAGAACATAGATTTCAGAGTCCTCAGTGAGTGTCTAGCAATATAAATAAAAGCAGATACTCAGCAGGGTATATTACTATGAAATTTCAGATGACTGAAAATAAGCAAAAAAAAACAACAACAACTCATAAAGCCTTGAATAGGGGGATAGAGGTGAATAATGTATAGATAATCTGTAGTAATAACTTGTTTTTAAAAAATATTTATTTTTGAGAAACAGAGAGAGATAGAGCATGAGAGAAGGAGGGGCAGAGGCTCCCAGCTGTCGGCACAGTGCCTGACACCGGGCTCAAACTCACCAACTGTGAGAACATGACCTGAGCCAAAGTTGGACCCTTAACTAACTGAGCCACCTGGGTCCCTCAGTGATAATTCTTTATAAACAACAACCTTGGAAGTTAGAAAAATTAGATCACTGCCCTTGAAATTCTGAAGAAATACAACACTCAATTTATAAATCTAAATTATCAATTAAGATCAATGATCAATTATTTTTATCTAAGGCATTAATTTAAACTAAATTATTAATTAAGAAGGAGGGCAGAGAAACAAGAAACACTGTGATAAACTAATTTCCCAAATTTTAATATCCTCTACCTCCTTTCTCAAAAATTTTATGAGAAGAAAAAATATGATTAACAAAACAAAGACTCTCACGTAAAACAAGATTAACATATAAAACATCTTTCCTGTTTTGGGATCTAGTTCCTGTGAGATTCAGTGCCAGTATATCAAATCTAAAAACAAAAATTAGTGCCCAGATGACCAGTAAAGTGAACAATAAATGCTTAATACAGTAAGGATTAAAAGCTATATTCCAATACTGAAATAATATGAAAAACTGGAGCTGTCAAAAACATAAGTTTCTATTCCTTGTTTTGGTTCTTCTCAGGTGTTCTCATTCCAAAATCAACGATTTGCCTAAGAAAACTCCCCTAATTTGAGCTACACCCTGGCAATCACATTGACGCATGAGCACATCATTGACATTGTAAAAGGCTTGAGATTGCATCTTTGCCCTGATGATGTAATTCTGGGGTGAGATTGAGCAAAGTCTGAACAAAGATTCTATCTTAGATTATTGCACACGTTAGGTGTCCAGTGAATGTTTGCTGGAAGAATATTTCCTTACAATATTTTGGTTTTATTTAGATTTCTTAACTCATTTCCTTCCTTGTGGAAACATTAGAAATACTAGTAACATAAATGTATACTTATATTTATATATGTAAATAATACCTATAATATAAACTATACTATATGTGAATAATCTCTTATAATTATTGTGCAAATGTAAAATTGCCTTGGGAAAAGCATATTAACTGGAATAGTTTGAGAATTTAGCTGATGAAATTCAAAGATTCTGTAACATTAATTTTTCAACACCTGAGGTATAGTGTAATATTTTTGTATATTGGAGAGTCAGCAAACTGTTGTTATGGAGTTATTTCAAATAAAAGCTGCTTTTAATGAGATTGTTTCTGTTTCAGAACACTGGGGAAGAAAGCAAACTAGTTTTAATGCAGAACAGGTTGTGAAATAGAGGTTGCTTTTAAACGTTGATTGTTTTAAAAGTGCAAAGTACAAAGTTTTTGTTGTAATAATACTCAAAATGAGTCAGAAAAATAGAAATCTATGAGAAAAAGAATTAAAAATGTTTATAATCACTGGCTCTCAAATGTCTTCTTTTTTTTTTTTTTTTTTACAAAATAGCATGTCCCAATTTATTAAACCTTGATATATTAAATCTGAATAAAATTGTCACATAAAGCATGCATTAGAAATTTGGTTCTTTTCATTAAAAGAATATTATGTATGGCATTTGCCTAAAGATGCTGTTCCTATAAATACAGAGTCTTTGTAATGTATTAAACTGTGCTTTACCAAATACTAATAACTGGAAAGATAGGTTTTCATATAATGTGATACGAATGTGTATTAATGACTGGAAAACAGAAACGTATCTGCAGTATCAGAAGTCAGAACAAATGAAATAATGCAGATACTAGTTCTTTTCCTGATAATATCAAATTGTCATCCACAGTGGAGAATGAACTTGGATTTCAGTGTTCCTGCTCTTAATAGAAACATAGTAAAACAAGCTCACATTTAGCCACCTTCAGACACTGACTGATGATGACATAAAAGAGTGCCATCCGTCTTCTGCAATAAAGACATCTAACGATTATGTTCATGACCTCATTACACACACAGCATTTTTATTATCAGAGGTCTCAAAGTTACTTCAAAAAAAAAGAGATAATGCTGCTCTATTTGATCCTAAAATCTTATAATTTTTTTCAATTATTTATTTATTTTTGAAAGAGAGAGAGAGCACGTGAGTGAGTAGGGGAGGGGCAGAGAGAAAGGGAGACAGAGGCTCTGGGAGGAGGCACAGGTCCATCTCAAGGCTTCAGCCCATGAAGGTGAGATCAAGACTTGAGCTGAAGTCCCACGTTAACTGACTGAGTCACCCAGGCGCCCCTGATCCTTAAAAAACTATACTCTCTTATCTGATTTTTTGAAACCAAGTTCTTGTTGTTGTTTTTAAATTAATGTTCATAGTATACCAGAACGCTTTTTTTTTTTTTTTTTACTTGTCCTCACCTGTATAGGTAATTTTATTTTATTTTATTTTATTTTTTATTTATTTCTAGGAGAGAGAGAGAGACAGTGTGAGCAGGGGAGGATCAGAGAGAGAGGAAGTCACAGACTGAAACAGGCTCCAGGCTCTGAGCTGGCAGTCAGCACAGAGCCCAACGCGGGGCCCGAACCCACGAACCGGGAGATCACGACCTAAGCGAAAGTCGGACGCTTAACCGACTAAGCCACCCAGGCGCCCCCGTAGGTAATTTTAAAATATGCAATAGGGAGGGCACCTGGGTGGCCGAGTCGGTTAAGCCACCGAATTTTGATTTCAGCTCAGGTCATGATCTCACGGTAATGAGATTGGGCTCTGCACTGCGCGTGGAGCCTGCTTAAGCTTCTCTCTCTCCCTTTGCCCCTACTTGTCTCTTTCTCTTAATCTTTCTCACAAAATAAATAAATAAAAATAAATAGAATTTAAAAATAGGACTTCAGTTTATTTATTTATTTATTTAATTTTAGAGAGACAGAGAGAGAGCAAGAGTGCACAAGTGGGAGAGGACAGAGAGAGAGAGAGAGAGAAAGAGGGAGAGAAATTCAAACAGGCTCCACAGTCATTGCAGAGCCCTGGGATCATGACCCGAGCCCAAATCAAACGTTAGTTGCAAAATTTACTGAGTCACCCCCAGGACTTAGATTTTTATTTTTTTAAAAAAAGGTATAAAATAGGGAGAATCTGAGTATAAGTTAAACTTTCTAATAATTCCACCTTGAAATGTGAATTATTTTCTTGTTTCTACACCAACATATTTTTCCCTGCTTTGAAAGTATGATGGCCAGTGAAATGACATTACTGATGAAAAGTTTATGATAAATAAATACAAACTACTGCATATTATATCTTACTGTGGCACTTCTCATCAGTCTGCTTTAAATACAAAAGAAGGAAAAAATGAAATTGCGAGCTGAGCAAACCGTAAATGATTGACAGTTAGTTAGAGGAAGACTTAGGATTTGTTTACTTGTGTTTCTCACACTTACTTTCCCCCACCCCACAGTGCATATTCATTCTTCTTTTTATTCTAAAAAGCAAAAGAATTTTAACATTGCTTTCCATGGTTCATTGTGAAATGTAGTTTAAATTAATTATTTAGCTTAAATGTAGTTTAAATGAATTAAATTAATTCATTTAATAAATTAATGTGGTTTAAATATGCTTTTAAGCAATAATACCAGCATTGTGAATTAAATAAACCATTATCAAAACCTGTATTCTCTAGGTATAAAGGCTGGTGCTTATCAAATCATCCAGGCATAGCCTGATTTGGGGATATAGCCAAGGCATCACCAGCCCTGAAGTTGGCAATAATCCATTCTCTAGATGAATTTTGAGAACCTGTTCCTGCTTACTCTCATTAAGTTTTCAGAATAAATATTCCCTCTTCCAATCCCTGTAGTTTATAGTGTCTGTGCTTTAACTGATCTCTACCACTGCACTAGGTCAAAGGCATTTTCTTTTCCAGATTTCTCTGGAGTCAAGCCATTCTAAAAAAATGATTACTCTGTGCTCTGCTTCCCATTCCCATAGCTTTCTCTAAAAAAAAACCCAAAAAACAAACAACAAAAAACAACAACAAAAACACCCACACAAAAACACTAAACCCACAAAACCATATAACTGCATATTTAGACATCCGCTCTCTCCTCTCTTTCAGGCTGACTACTCTTTAGGGTGGTCTATTCAGAACTGTATTTTATTTTCCTGGAATACAACATTGTGAATCACTACCCCAGCTGAATTTACAGCAGCCTGAAAATAAATACTCTCAAGCCCCACACCACTAGATCGCCCTCTATACTCAGTGTGTCAACTACATAAAGATTCAATTTTAAAGCAGGTTTTAGCACCCATATTTGGGTAGAGAAAGACCTTGAATACATACAGCTAAGTTAAGAAACAGTGGGATTTTACGTCTAATTGTGACAATTTCTTAGACTTTGGCACCATTTATGGCTGTATTAAAACCTAAAGAATTATCTTTGCCTGTCACTTGATTAAAGGGATTTCAAAAATTTAAATCAAATTTTTATGTGACAGTTTTAGAAATATACAGTGTACTTTGAGAGATGAAATCCAGATAGACATCAGTAATGGATAATTTGTATGAGTTGTCAGAATGTCTGCATTATTCTTAATATCTTAGTTGATTTATTTTTTTATTACCCTTTTAGCTATGCTATTTCATTTTTGAAATATTGGACATCTTAAATTGTACCATTTGAAGTATTATTTCTTTTCGAAAATGTTTTTCTGAGGGAACTAACTCTATACATTGAAAAGAGGTAGAGTGTATAATGTCTGACTTGGAGACAATGAGCTGGAGAAAACAACATCATCATAAGTTTAAGGAAACTATTAAGTTATAGTTAAAACTCGGAAATAAAACCATAGAAATATGAGGAATAGCATTGTTCCACATTTAAATATGGAAAAATAATGCATTCCAAAATATCTTTCAGAGACAATAAGATCGGAGACCAAAATACAGAGCAAATTGAAAACAGACTGTGTGGTTTCAATACTATTTCCTTGTCTTTTATCATGGGTGATCATAGGAAAGGGTCATATAAAAAAACTTCTGGATTTACTACAGACTTGCTGTTAAAGACATCACTTATACCTTGTGATTGAATGCCACTTGTATAAGGTCACTTTGAATTTAAAAAGTTTCTCTGGGCAAAAAAGATACCTTTCTTTGAATAGCATATTTTGTTTCTTTTACAAAATAATGAGAATTATGTAGACATTCCTAACCCATCAGATGTCTGTTTCATTTTTTTTGTTTTGTTTTGTATTGTTTTCTTCTTTTTCTTCTTTTTTTTTTTTTTTTTGGCTCTGATTACAAGAAGTTTAGAGTTAGTATAATATTTAAACTTAGAAATGAGGTTAGTCCTTTTTTATGAATTTTACTGTGTCATTCGAGGAAATGTGCAGATCACATTAAGCCTGCAAAAATCACCTTCACACATAAAGACCATCTCGGTTGATAAGGAATTTTTTTATGAGGACTTAAGGAAAAATAGGTCATGGCTTGAATTGCCTCATGTTGAAACCGGAGTGAAGTCAGGAGTGTTGCTCAGGACACAGAGCAACCAGCTCACAGGGTGCAGCAGCCTCTCTGGTGGTCCAGCTGGACAATCTGGCCATCTTCTCATTTCCTCAGCAGGCAGAACATGTTGCTCCCCCGCTCCAATAACCCTGCTTCTGCTGTGGATCCTTTGTCTCCCCTTTCCTGAGCCTTCCTTCTGATACCATAAATATCCCTCCACCTCACAGCCTCTGCTTTTATGTGGCCTTCCTCTGACATGACCTCTGCTCAATGACTCTTGTTTGTGTTTCTGTCTGTTTGAGCCCCCTTCTTTCAGCTGAGTTTCATTCTCTGTGATTGTCTCATATATCCAAAAAGAATTTTAATATATTCCAGTCATAATCCAGGATGGTGAGATATATTGGCAAGTTTCATAAAAAAGACGTGACTGCCGAATGACCTGTTAACTAGACAGGCCCTTGAGCCCTTAGCCTTGCAACGTGTGTTCTACCTTTACTACTCTCAGAGGCTACTCCAAGGAGATAGACTAGAGATGGTGACATGGTGTTGAGAACATCTGCATAGTATATGTGACTGACCCAGTTACAGCCTCTATACATTTCTAAGATTTGGCAGATGGTTGCAAGGATCAATTCATCTCACTCCCGCCCAAGATAAGGCTCATGTGTAAGTTCCCTTCACTTATTAAAATTGTCATCTACCAACCTGGAGTGGCCTGCCTCTTTCTCTGGCCTATCCCTGCCCTCTAAGTACAAGGACCAGTTTCAGAGTACACCTGGGAAGCTCCCGTCAGCTTAAACATCAATGTGCAGTTAGGTAGAGCTCTTTTCTATGGCAGCATGTAGGCCATTGCTTAGCCTGCAGACGACTGGCCTGTGGTTTTTGATTTCATCACATTTAGCCAGAGCAATAGTAGGATGTGGGGCAAGAAACAGCTCTAAGAAGCCCTTTGGTATTCAATGTTCTCTGAATGCCAGAAAATTATACGTAATCCTCAGTACCAAGAACTATATTGGCTCCTGATATAAGGAAAGAAATTTACATGGTTCATAGTTTATTTTGAAAGATAGATATATATATACATATATATATACTATAGTTATACTGTATTATATTTTAATGTATTAATTTTCTTTATTTTAAAATTTAGCACATATTCTTTTCATTTTTTTAACGTGGCAAGTTGCCTTTTTCCTTTTCAATGTATGGAGATAAGTAGAAATAGTCTTATATACAAAATACTCAGAAAATTAATTTGAATTTATAAATAGAATTTTAAGTTATCTAATAAAGTATTAAAAGTATAATAGAAATTGGGTTCCAAAACATGTGGAAATTCTTTATTTTGCTGAAGTAATAACTTAAATGACATGTTATCATAAGTCTAAGAATGGACACTTAATTTAAAACATGCATTTATTCAATTATTTATAAATGCACTATTTGAAGAAATTGAAAAAATTTGCAATTACATCATATGGGATTATAGGGATGGAAATCACATGCTATAAATGTATATATAATAGAAGAATATATAATATATAATTTTCCTCACCATCTCAGGCACTACCTTCCAGACAATCAGGTACTATCTGCTTTTCTTTAAGTCATTTTTTCTCACACTTATGGTCATAAAAATGATACCATCAAGTTTTAGCCTTATTCCTAATCCAGGGTCTACACTCCCTTGTGTCCCTTGTCAGAGGGAATAATGATCTTCCTATCAGACATCCCTTGAAGATCTCAGGTAATTTACTCAGATCATAGTATCATCCACCTATTGCTGGTTTCTTGACCTTTGTCTCTGCTTTAAAATTTAGATTACTCCTTTTTCATTACCAACAGTCAAAATTTAAGTTTCTTCTTTGCTCTCTTTTCTCTCCTTTCACATTTTAAATAGCAACATCAAGATTTCTTATCTATTTGAAACTATTTGCCAATTTATTCTGACTTATCTTCTTTAGAAATCACAGGAATCTTGAAAACATTCCTAAGATCTATCTTTTTGTAGTATTATCTGCTTAGCAGTATTTCTGAATACGCATTACCTGTTTTCCCAATAGAATTCCCTGAAAAATGATATTTTATCTTGTCCACTAAACTTCTGCAATTCTGACTGCCTGTTTGAACCAGTGAATATTTTTCCCTATATTCTCTTTGGAAGGCTCCTTTCCTTTAGCTGAGATTATCTTATGTGGAATCTGTATTTCTTCAACTTTAACTGAGCTTTAATTAAATTACACCATTTTAGATTTTTTAAATTGAGGTATAATTGAATATAACTTTATATTAGTTCCAAGTATACAACATAATGATTTGGTATTTGTGTATATTGTGAAATGATCACCACAATAAGTCTAGTTAACATTCATCACTTTGTAGAGTTAACAATTATTTTCTTATATGAAGATTTTTAACATCTACTGTCTTAACAACTTTCAATATATGCAATATAGTATTATCTACCTTAGTATATATCACATCCTCACGTAAATCATTTAAGACTTTTAATAATATAGGTGTGTATTCTATTTTAACACATTACGGAGTGTCTACATGCAAAATACTTAATCCCTTCTCTTGGTGACAGCCAGCATATTTCCTTCAGGTATAAATACTCTGCCTTTATATCTAATACCAAGATAATTAGAATTATTAAAATCAATAATTTTATTATCATTTCCCTGGGAAATGATAAATTTGGGGTACTATGGTGATATTTTTGTCTGAATAAATGTGATATTTCAGGGACAGAGGGTTAGGTAATGTGTGGTTATGTCACATTTTAAAAAACAGATAAAAATAAGTTTTTTGTTTGTTTCTATTGTTTTGTTTCTGCATATGGTCATTGTTTGTTGTAATGCTTAGGATTCCTGTTTTTGTCAAACCATGAGACGAACAACCAATGAAAAATAACAAATAGGAGAAAGTTGGGGTACCAGAGAAGAATGAAGCTAAAACTAAGTGAAAATAAAAACAGAGGCATGATTTCAAAAGATAAATTCTAGTAATCAGAAACCCTAAATGTTTTAGGAAAGGGTAAGTCATGGAATATCTCAGTTTCTGATTATGTTGTCTTCTATTTAAAGGCAATAAATCAACTAACTAAATTCAGCATTCATGCATACATTAAAAATGGGATAAGTAGGCCTTATTTCTGTCACATTCTAGTGTCTGAAATGTATAACTACTCTATTATTCCAAAATTACACCACAGTATTGTGTAGAATAGGAAATATTCTTGAATTATTCATATAATAAGCAGATGTGGAGTTTTCTTTCACATTTTAAATATAACAGAAACCTCTTTATATGTAATAATTAAGAGTCATCCTTGTTCATTTGATCAAAACTCTTTTAAAATAAGAAATAAAAAATGTAATATAAATATGCAGTTACTATTTTATTTTAACCTAACTGTGAAAGCTACCTAGCAGTCCTTGAATATAAGGCTTTATTTACTACTATCCTTTCGATTTGGGTCATCTGTATTACTTTTGTAAGATATGGTCTACAATGTTCAGTTTCAATTTTCTTCATGAGCAACGGGAATATAAAGTACTTATCCTCCTTGATATTACATTCCCACCCACCCTACTGTGACTGCCTTCAGGGCTTATAGAAAAATGGGTGGTTGTTATCAGTGTTGGGACATATAAAGCTACTTGCCATATCAATCAATTCCCAATTGGACCATTTTTTTGTACATAGAAATAATGAAAGTGAGCATCCTGTGTGCTTTAAGGGGTGGGTGTGGAGTGGCAGTATTTCTGGTAAGTCTAATAAATGAATGCTGGTGAAGAAGGTCTACTACAGTCACCTTTATTTTCTCGTCATTGTGAATAGACACAATGCACTTGAATGTGATATTACCTAGATAGTAAAACAATTTGCCCTTAAAGGTACTTAAATACCATATCTTTAATGGATCAATATGATATGACAAATATTTCCTCCCAATTTATATAGAAATCATATGAGTCTACGTGGCTAATAACTCTAAGAGTGCCATTTTCTGTATGCATGGCATACAATAATTAAACCATATTTTATTTTTAAATATCTCAAGAGAAGGTAGGGTACAATATTAAGATTCAAAACATTATTAGGCAGGATTTGATTGGTTGTTTTCATTACTGTCATTTGCTTATTTGTTTTAATATTGATACATTTCAGAACATTTATTTGAATGTTTATTTTTTTGAGAGAGACAGAGCACAAGAAGGGGAGGGACAGAAGAGAGAGGGAGACACAGACTCCAGAGCAGGCTCCAGGCTCTCAGCTGTCAGCACAGAGCCCAACCATGAGGCTCAAATTCAAAAACCAAGAGGTCATGACTTGAGCCAAAGTCAGGTGCTTAACTGACTGAGCCGCCAAGGTGCTCCTACAGAATAAAAAATAATAATGCCTAACTTGTATAATAAATTTTGGTTTATTGTTTTGATTTTTTTTGTTTTGTCTCCAAAGATCTGTAAATTCATATACTCTAGGATCCAGAAGACAGTTAATGAAAAACAAACAAAAAGATTAAACAAGCGTTATTGGATGTCTCATTGTTCATTTAGGCTATTATTTTCCAGAACTTTCTAAGTATTGCAAGTTTGCACACTTATAATTCATTTATTTTTAAACTACATATTATTCTTCCAAAAATTGCTTATAGTTACTCAGTATTTATTATGTGCTAGATATTGTCCCCAGGAGCTTAAGTATATTAACACATTTAAAAGTCTCAACCTTGCCATGTCAAGTAGGTACTATTTTCACCTTCATTTAGCAAATGTGGAAATTTAGGCACAGAATAGTTAAGTGATTTGGTCAAATGATGAGAAAATGATGGAATTAAGGTTCATATTCAGCTAGTCTGCCGTTAGTATACTACACTAAGCTATATGAAAATGAAATTAATCAGTTTACTTAGTTTAGAGATAAAGTAGGTTTGGAACTTAACACTATTTTACATTTATATGCATATTTGATGAAGAAAGAAACCACCATCCTCCTTCTTCCACTGTGTCTCTCAAACTGCTATGCAAAAGAATTTGTGATAGGAGAAAGCAAAATGAATTACTAAATATGGTGACAACTGACTCTTGCAGTCCCATGATTACAGGTAATGTTAAGACAGGAAAGGAAGTCTTAACTTCTGTTGTTTGTTTGTTTCTTTTTTTCTTTTTAAGAAATACTGAATGAACAGAATCTGTAAGAGCATGAATTCACAAAGATGCTTCTAAAAGTAGAGAAATAAGCAAACCAACAAAATATTCCAATAATCACAAAGTTGGCCTCCATTTTTGGTGAGAATAAATGAAAGTATTTCAATAATAAAATTCTCAACTTCTAATAGAGTGCACTGCCACATATAACCTGCTGAGTACAATACTTAAGTGTTTGTGGCCAGCTTTGCAGAAAAAAAGCAACCAACCAGTTGTTATGTGTTTGTCTTCTCAGCATTTGGAGAGCATTTGGAAAATTGCATTAAAAATAAATCTTAACCAATACCACAATGGATACCATTAATCATGTAAAGCCTCAATTATTCTAATTTCTAGTTATAAAACTCTTCCATTATTTAGAAATTTGCTGTACCTTTCATTTAAGAGGGGAAAAAAATGAGGCAAGAAAATAACTTCACGCCAAAGTTTTGGCTTACTAATGAAAGTCAGCAAGGCCATGCAGTTCACAGAACAAAGGTATAAAAATCAAAAGCCCTAGACTATTCTGTTTATTTGAGAATGGTGTTTAACTAACCTGAACTCCAGAATCTTCTTCTATAATATGAAGACATCTTTGCGGAGCTTTTTAACATGTATAATATATTAAACATATGTTCATATGACTTATTACAAAAACAATTCAAGCTAATTTCAAAATTTATTTTACAAAACAATTGAATAAAAATAAATATAAATATTTAAATTCTGTAATCAGATTTTAACTAATTAATTAGCTTATTGTCAATAAATTCATATTTATGTAATCTTTAATATATTGGTAAAATATTTTCAGTGAAATCAATAATTTAAGCATGTGATTCAATTATAAAGATATTGATTATCAGTATTGCTAAAATCCTTAGTATTTAATAATCCCTCATTCTAGGAAACAATTTAACTCATTTAATTAATTAATTAAATTATATTCCCTGTAATTGGCTTTAGGCAGAAGGTAAATCAACAATCACCCAAGTTCATTAATTGATAATTCTACATTTAATTTATTGGATGTGTAAGAGAGACATTAGGATTATAGAGATTTAGATAATCTCTCCTCAACAGAGAAAGAAATGACAGCAAACATTTTCCTAAGTTATAGAACAGTCGTCTGTTAACCTGATATAAATCAGGTTAAGGACAAATCACATAGATTTCTACAACATAGAACTATTAAAAGTTTCTATGATTTAGTTGACTTCAAATTCCTTTGATTGATACTCCAACTTCAATATCCATATAATATGCAACCTTGCTATATTAACAGGATTATATAGTTCAGAACAATGGAGATGAAAGCACTTTTCTGTTGCATGTGGGTCAGACTGTACCTGCATCGTCTTTCCTTCAAATTGTCTCACTTGAAGAAGAGTGATAGTAAAGTAAAGCTTGCTCAGTGACAGCAGCAAGGCTCATGTGGGAGCCTAAATGCATAACATGATGTGTGATGGAAGCTCTTATATGGAAGACACAATATGTTTTGTGTTCTCTGTGGCACTAGATAAACGTTCAAATGAGTAGAGTTCGGGGAAAGATATCTCTGATCAGTCTCTTCTTGAGCTCAGCTCTGCCCATTGAAAAACTGCAGTCATCTCATGAACAAATAAAGAGACTTAATTTATCTGCTTCTTTCTTCACAGAATAAGGAAAATAAAAAGCAGAGTAACATAAACAGTAGAAAAGAGAAATACCCAGTAGAACATAAAGAAGAACTAACAGTGTTAGGGCAAGTCTGTGATGCTAAATAGATGTTTTGATGTTTCAATGACAGGGATAATAAGCCTAAGCAGCCTTGCTGACCAGTAGACACTATTCTGTATAATAAAAGGGTGTCATTGGTGCCAAACAGATTCAATTAAAACTGATAAAGTGAGGCTTGAGGGAACCAAAAGCAAGAACCTTGTCTGTAAGCCCCAGTTTAGTACCTTTGGGACATTCCAGCAATTCTTGGAGTGAGGATGTATTTGTGTCCTATTGATTGTTACTTTAACAAATTACCACAAACTTGGTGGCTTAAAACAAAACCCAGAAGTCAGAAGTCTAAGCTGGACTGGCAGCACTTTAGTCCTTCTGGACGCTTTCAAGGAGATTGCATGTCCAAGTCTTCCCGTTTCTAGAGCCTGCCCACATTCCTTCGTTCAAATCCCTTTGACACTCAGGACTCGACTTCCATCTGTGTCCTTCTTTAACCCTGATTTTTGCTTTTACTTTTCTTCTTTCACTTACAAGGATTCTAATGATTACTTTGAGCCCCTAGATCAGCCAGAATTAGCTCACCATCTCAGGATCCTTAACCACATCTGCAAAGTCCTTTTTGCCATGTGAGATAAGACATTGACAGCTTTCTGGCATCAGGACATGACATCGTTGGGAAACCATTTTTCTGTATACCACAAGGGATGCATTTTTTATCAGTCTTAGGATAGATTTCCCGATTAGCAGAGGCAACAAGATCTTATGACTTGAAATTCTTTAAAAAACTAATATTTGCATGGAAAAACATGAAAAAGGAGTATTTTCCAAAAAATCTGACAAAATAAAACTTTCACAAATATATTTGGAGAATAAATATACATTAACTCAGTTTATTCTTCAACTTAATTATATTTACCTGATGCAAATAATCATAAAAATGAAATTTGCCTATCTTAAGCTATTTGCTTCAAACCAGCCTACCTATAAATCCCAGTCAAATTAAGTTGCTGATAATGTAAATAATGTCATAAATATTACTTTTAGTTAGTCCCCTCTCTATGTATAAGGGGGGAGCTGGACTACATAAGGAAAGTCAGGTATTAAGATGAATTTAAGAAAAAAGAAGATAAAACCACCTTTTCATACTTGCTGAGAAAAATCCACAGCAAGTAGGAAAAAGTGAATCAAATACAGACTAACTTCTGAGAATGATTTTCACAAGGGACATGCTGTATTGAAAAAAAAACTTACCTCTCTGTTGCTGTTTAAATCAGTCTATATACTGGAAACAATGGTATGAAATCCACCACTGATGTTTACTGTTAAACCCTGGCATGAGATTTCATAGGACATCCTAGAGTCTATTTCTCTATTAGTATCTTGGCTCCTTACAATTCATTTTGGAAAGAAATAAACTAGGATCACATGGATCAAAACAATAGATATCTAAAACACACACACACAGACACACACATACATGCACACAAGCTGGAGAAAATGGTTTTTGAGAAAGGGAGTGAGACTTTTGAGCAAAGACATTTAATGATTACATAAACAATAGAGCTGAAACTACTAACTCCAAACCCTCAACCAAGAAATTGAGTGTAGGAACATGTCTGATACTAGCGATGAGCAGATCCCTCTCCAAAACTCCTTTATATTTGTCATTTTATCCAAATACCATTGTGTTATGTCAGTTCCAATCCAATTAGGTGGTGGTTTTTAGGTCTTATTGGCCGAAGGTAATTGATTCGAATGTGGAAGCTGATGTTATAACACTTGTCTCTATATGACAGTCAATTCATGTCATGAACTATGTCATATGCCTTCATTAAAAAATATGAATCACATGAAACAAGTGCATTAAGACATAAGTGATGGTATTATAGATTATCTTTCTATTTAATAAACATATTTTAAGAGTGGGATAGGTACTTGTATCAAACTTTCTTTTTGGACCATTTCAAAAGCCTTTGGCAATACATTTTTCTCCGGCCACTGATAGAGACACCGGTTTCACACAGACTTTGCAGACAAAATCAGGCAGCACCTCACCTAATGCCAATGCTGTCTTGGGGATTCTCTTATGTAGCCACATAGATATCTTGAAAGCTGCTCTAGACTCACACTGATGCAACTTAGAAGTGACCCAGCAATTAATTCCATGAGGTCATTCTTGGAAAGGTGAAGAGGAGACAGTGATAAGTGCTTTCCCCTTCCATTCTAGGCAGCCTGTGCAGAGACATATTTTATAAATGCCTGAGAAGTTCCCTAAGGGCCCAGCATCAGTCACTCATTATAATGCTTACTTAAATGCTGTGTCTTATTACTGACTTTCCCTTATTAATTGTTTTCTCTCCAAGACCCTAACTCCTATTTGCTGAAATTTCTTTCTAAATAATCTGCTTGCAGTCAAAGCCTTTGTCTCATGCTATCCTTTGAAAAAACTAAGGTTAAAATAGTATTTCTCTGTCTGAGATGATTTAGCCAGAATGGAATAAAGCAAAGTGCATGGCTTACTGCCATATAAACCTGAATACCAAGGTAACTTCTATCAGTGTGTGACTTTGGTCTTAATATGCTCATATATGAAATAGGTTTTCATGTATGCTTTAGATATATGTGCAAGACCTGAAAAGAAGCCAAACAGAAAATACATGCTAATTGATAAATATGAAAGATGCTTGATCACTGTAAAAAACAAACAAAAAAACACCTGCATTTCTGAGTTTCCTAAGCATTTACGCTTGAAGGAAAAAAATTGTAATTTATATATTAGATACCTGATTCAGAGTTTTATTACTATATCCCTCTTAATAATGAATTCTGTAAGTGTACTAGAAGTATGATAACCTCAGAAGCAATGTTTTAATATAATAACAATTTCTCTAAAACAAGAAACTTTCATTCAGAAATACTTCTATTCACATTTTTTAAGATTTTACATTTTTTAATGTTTATTTTTGAGAGACAGAGAGAGAGAGAGAAGGAGGGGCAGAGAGAAAGGGAGACACATAATCCAAAGCAGACTCTACACTAACAGCACAGAGCCTGATGTGGGGCTTGAACTCACAAACCATGAGATCATGACCTGAGCTCAAGTCGCATGTTTAACTGACTGAGCCACTCAGGTGTCCCCCCCATTCACTCTTTTAATAATATTTGAGTATCTATTACAAATAAGGGACACAAAAATATTTGTTAAATTCTTATTATTTGGAATAGTGAAATGCTATTTTAATATATATAAAATATATATATTTTTAATATATATAATATATATATTTAATGTTTGTTTAGTTTTAAGAGAGAAAGAAAGAGACAGAGCACAAGCAGGAAAGGGGGTTGGGCAGAGAGAAGGAGACACTGAATCCAAAGCAGGCTCCAGGTTCTGAGCTGTTAGCAGAGAGCCTCACACGGGGCTCGAACTCACAAACCACAAAATCATGACCACAAGATCATGACCCAAGCTAAAGTTGGAAGCTTAACTGACTGAACCACCCAGGAGCCTCTTCAATATATATTTTTGAAGTTTATTTTATTTTGAGACAGAATGTGAGGAAGGGAGGTACAGAAAGATAGGAAGAGAGAATCCTAAGCAGGGATCCCAAGTGCTGTCAGCCCAGAGCTCCATGCAGACCTTGAACCCAGAAAATCATGAGATCATGACCTGCACCAAAATCAACAATTGAACACTTAACTGACTGAACCACCCAGGCGTCCCTAACATTATTTTTAAATGGATTGGTTAGGGGTGCCTGGGTGGCTCAGTTAGTTGCATGCCTGACTTGATTTCAGCTCAGGTCATGATTCCAGGATCATGGCATCGGGCTCCATTTCAGGCTCCATGCTCTCTCTCTCTCTCAAATTAATAATAAATAATAATAATAAAAAGACTGATCATGGGAGATTGGTAACCTAATTTATAAACTGAATTTATTCATAATAATATTTTCTTAATAAGGCTAATTATTTGTCCTGGCAAAGATTCTAAGACTTTTTCATCTAGCTTACTATAAGAGATAATAAAATATTACAACAATGTAACAAGACTAGTTTTCTAATACAAAGAAATCAAAATATGTTGTCTATTAATAGCGTTTGAATATTTTTAGTTAGATTTAAAAATATGTGGTAATATGAGGTAAAAATAAAAGAACATGGCTGATGTCATTTGGTGAAGCTTCACAATTGTAGGCACATGTAAAATCTAAGATACCTTTCAAGTTATCCAATAAATCCATTGGATTGTACTTTGAAGAGTTGATGGGGAGTAGCAAGGTTGCAGACTTTTTGTTCTGAAACTAAAATCTAATATTATCTATTTTCTGTAGAACTTGTCTAGGGAACCCTGCTTTCAGGAGACACACATTATCTCATTTAATCTTTAGAACAACCATATAAATTGAGTACTATTATTCCTATTATATATATATTATAAAATATATATATTTTATTTTAAAAATATAATATATATATTATAAAAATTATATATATAATAGGAATAATAGTATATATATATACACGATATTATTCGTGTACACGAAGACATAGAATGACTTAACCTCTGTCATATGGGTAGTCAGTGGCAGAGCCTCAGTTCAAACCCAGAGCTTCCAGACTCTGAAGACAATGTTTATAATCATATTGTCCATTGAAGAACCTGATTCGTACAATGCAGTATGTATATAAGACATACTTGATTGAAGTCACTTGTGAACAGTGACCATTCTAACAAAGAAATATTATACACTATACACTACTCTGTAATGGATTTCATTTTAATTTTCAATTTCTCATTTTTTGCACCATGACAATAGCATGTTAATTCCAAAATTTTCTATTTCTTGAGTTTCACATATATGCTATTTTAAATTGTATTTTTTGCACTTCAAAAATAGTATTCTTTATATAAAAATCAAATAGATTTGTTTAATTAATAAAAAAGAGACACTACCATTATTTGTCCATGATTGTTAAATAAATACCTAAATAAAATAGCTTCCAAAATTATCACCCCGTGTTCTGCTAAATCAGTTCATAATAGTAATTTATATCAATTTCTCAATAAATGTTCATATGGACAACAGGTGTTATGCTAAATGTACAGTCACAGGGCTTTCACCACATTTTGAAAAGCAAATGAAAAACATATATACTAATGAGAAAAATAAGGCTTAGAATTTAGTTGCTTTGTTGAAGAGCAAATTAGAAATTATTATGCATATTGTTTATTATGTATGTACATTGTTCCTTTACGCAAAACTTTTGAGACAACTTAAAGCAAAAGAAGATTTAATTAGGCAGTAAAAAAATCAATAGAAGTAGCAAATCAAGAGAAAGGGAAATGTGCCTGAATCTCACATTTGGCTTTGATCTTCTTAGAGGAAAAGGAAAATAAAAGGAAGCTTATTATTTATATGGTTCATTTGATCTTAAAGGAGGAAGTACACCAGTGCTTTAGGGAATAAAAACTTTTTTTTTAGAACTGCAAAATACTGTAGAGTAAATATGTCACAAAGATTTCAGACAATGAACACTGACTGAAGTAATAAGTAATTTCTTCAAAAATAGCCTTACATTAAGCCAAGTGGTGAATATTGTGTTACTGTATATTGTGAAATCCTTTAACAAAAGCTAAGGGAATAGTAAAACAAGTGTTAAGGTGAAATTGTGAGGGATTAAATAAATGTGATCAAACTTGGCCCAAACATCAAATGTAAAATTGTGGGTCTCTTAGGTATCTTCAGTCTTCAAAAGTATCAATTTTCTTATTCCAGCTTACTTAGGAATAGGATAATGGGCATTTCCTGTTAACACCTGGATGACTGGAAGTCTGCATTGTCCAGGGGGCATATGCATGCTTTGGAAACTAGATGGGTTTCCAATGTTAGTTGGCATGAAAAGCCTATGAAGTATTTGTCTTCAGGGCCTGGTGGGGGGAGGACCTTTGGACTTAAATAGGAAAACATACAGAGTTCTCACAACTCTAAAAATTATAGGAAGGAAGACATAATTTTTTCTCAGAATATTTCAGAGGAGAGTGCCTGTGTGGCTCAGTCAGTTAAGTGTTTGACTTTGGTCCAGGTCATGATCTCACCATCAGTGAGTTTGCAACCCACTTTCAGCTCTGCCCTGACAGTGGGAAGTCTGCTGCATCGCCCCTTTTCATGCTCTCTCTCTCTCTCTCTCTCTCTCTGTCTCAAAATAAATAAATAAGCTTAAAAAAGAAATTTTCAGAGGGTCATTAAAACATTCAATGAATAGATAATATTTATATATTAAGCTCTCCCAAATGCATTGTGCTCTGTGCTCAGGAAGCGTAGGATTATTTGGAGACAGGCCCAACAAATAATGAAGGTGTGGACTGCAATGCTAGAAAATCAAGAGTACTGTCAGAGCAGAGGAAAAGGATGGGATTTAATGCCCCATTAGTGTCTTAAGTATTTAAATGCTTTATAAGAGCATAAGAATTAATGTAAACAAGAGAAAAGTTGACTAAAATGATACAACATTCTATAATACTAACAATCTTTTTCAAGGCAATCACACATACAAGCTGTATAATATAACCACTAGGATCCATTACTGTCCCTTAATCATGAAAAGAAGACAACAGCAGACAGTTTCTTCACTTTCCTCTTTCAAGGAGTTTCATAGCTCACTCACTCCACTGAGGCATTTGTCAAATACTTCTCTGAGGAGTCATTCTTGACTACAGACACCTAATACTTTTTGTCCATTTCCGTCTCCTTCTGCCCTCATGATGGTTTATACAAGTGATTGCCCATCAAATATTATATCACACATTTGTATGTCCTCTATTATAACAACCATAATGTAAATTCAAAAAACAGAGTTTGTTTTCACTGCTTCATCCCAGCCCCAGAGGAGTGCTTGGTGTTTATTACTTTCTTGGTAAGGATTTATTCAATGAATCAATTAATGGACCCATCTGACCTTCTAAATTTGCCTAGTTCATTTTCAGAAAGTAAATCAAAGGCCATTATAAAACAAAATAGAACAAGAATTGAAAATCATAGTGTCTGATTGAGATTATTGTGAAATAACTACCACTACATTTATCATATTCAATAATCCCAAAAACTGTACAGAAGGATGATCTTGCCAAATACAAGATTCTATCATTTTCTCCTACAAGATAACCTTGGAACCCCACATCTCTGTGGTTCCCACAGCAAAACATTTCAGAATTGCTTTGTGAGGATTGCTGACAATTATTCCCACTGGCAAGAAATCCTTCAACATTGCCTTGAGCTTTTTTTTTCTTTTGTATTTGTGTGTATGTATGTTTGTGTGTGTTGTGTAGTTGGGGTGAGTCTGAGGAACTTATACACTGGGGAAATTTGCCTGGAAAATATAAAGAACAATGGTAATTTGTGACATTTATAGGAAACAATAAAAACAAGCAAGAAGGGATCTGCTACTACACAGTTTTAGATTTGTATAATTAAGAGTTAATCAATAACATGTACAAATTACATCATTAATCTTTTTTGTTGCTGTTTTTCAGAGAGAGAGAATGTACGCATGAGAGTGGGGAGGGGCAGAGGAAGAGGGAGAGAGAGAATCTTAAGCAGACTCCAGCCAAGAGCAGAGCCCAACTCAGGGCTCACTTGATCTCATGACCCTGAGATCATGACCTGGGCCGAAATCAAGAGTCGGTAGCTCAACCCGCTGAAGTACACAGGCGTCCCTCATCAATCTTTTTAAATAGAGTATACCTTCACATTCAGGAGAACTTTGGGTTTTGCACATATTAATGTCAATTTTCCATTTTAAGCAAAAGTAAGCACAATATATATTGAGAAGAGAGAAGTAGTCATCTCTCTTCCCCTTCATAGGAATAACCAGGTTCCAAAACTCAGGTGGATGATTCCATGTTCCAGGACATGGTGCCCTCTGGGTATAGAGCTTTGTGGGAGGAAGGGCATGAAAACTATTTTCTCTCATTTGCCTATCTAAATTCCCCATAGACTGGCCTAGCAATGTTTCTTTAAATATTTATTCACTATGTTCTTAACTGATATCATACATTTATGTATTTAAGTTGTTGAAAACATACAACTTTAGGAAACATGGTTTTGGAGAGCAATATTTAACCCCACATGCTCTTGCCTATGCCCCAACTTCTGAATGATGATGTAATGGAAAAACAACGCTGCAGATCCAGTAAGACCTGGATTTGATTCCTGGATCTGGATAACTGATACTTGTGTCATCTGGAAAAAAATGCATAAACCTGATCTTTTCTCAGAATTAAGTCAGTACAAGAATGCTTACCTTATGTAACTTTTGTACTGTTGTGTAAATTATAGCATTTTATGCAGTTAGCACAATGCCTGCTACCTAAAAGGTAATAAGGAATTCCAGTTTCTTTCCATTCTGCTTTCTCTCCCTGGTCCCCACCCTATAATCAGAACAGTAAAATGAACTACACCTTGTAGCAGCTTCCAAAAGGCAGCTTCAGGTGGAGGGACATTCCCAGGAGAGGGGGGATGTGGTCTGTGCCACATCAGAATAACCCATGTGTGAAAGTATGTCCTGTCTTCAACTCAGCGATCTACACTGTCACAGTATACATACAGACATGATTTCAGACAGAGGTAGAGCAGGCATGACTTACTCTGATACTATTTAAAGAATGATAAAATTCCCTTTATAATTCAAAGGCCCTAAAGAAAATGGAAAGGAACATGGGTATGAAAGTAAAGATCAAACAGAGTCATTCTGAAGGATGCAAAGAAGAGCTACAACCAATTGGTCCTGAAATTCTGTGAAAAAGAAAAAGGAAGATATTCACATCCTTATTTCTATCAGGATTCAAGGGCTATGATTTGATGAAGCAAATTGGTAGAGGTGGTTCAGTTATGATACCTGGTCTATAATCTCTGGGTTCGCTCATACAGCCACCCTTTCCCATTATAAAATGCAAATATAAGTACTTTATCCCTATAATACGAAGCTCTTGCCTTGGATTATTGAGAATATGCCTGATATGGTCAGGATCATGTGTCTAACGTTACAGAGTATATGCTGCCAGGGCATCAGTTTATGTATTCAAGAGGGAAAGAAAGAAAGAAAATACAGACTGCATAATGTCCAGCAAAGCATTTTTTTCTTTAGGAGTCTAACAACACTTGTAAAAATTTACCCAGATATACTGGTTTTTTTTTGTCTAGGTTTTAAAAACTCATTTTTGTTTTTAAAGAAAAATGTGATAGTTGAGGCTGTATTAAAGATAGACTCTTTGGGTATTGTTGGCTTCAAGTATCATATGATAAAATTTGTATTTCTTTAAAAATTTTTTTAAATGTTTATTATTTTTGAGAGAGAAGGAGACAAAAGCAAGCAGGGGAGAGGCAGAGAGAGAGGGAGACACAGAACTAGAAGCAGGCTCCAGGTTCTGAGCTGCTAGCACAGAGCCCGATGTGAGGCTCGAACTCACAGACCACGAGATCATGACCTGAGCTAAAGTCAGCCGCTTAACTGACTGAGCCACAAGGCACTCCTAAAATTCATATTTCAAATGAACAAGAACAATTATAATTGTCTATTGCATCACATAAATATATGATGGATATACAGTGTTAAGTGTTCTTAAAAATATTAAACAAATACTCTGTATAATTGAGGCAACTTTCTTCTCAGTTGGAAACAAAGTACTAATTTCTACTACTCTTTTCATAAAGTAAATGTTTTGTTCCTCTAATGCAGAAAAGTTTTATATTCTTAAATGTGACTTTATTTACTTTTGAAAAATTATGTTTTTAAAGTAAAATTGCAAAGCAAACCATTGTAGCCAAGTGGCCTAAAGCAAAGCTGTCATGTCCTTGAAATCTATTTTGAATGTATAAATTCAAGTGCAATCTATAGTTGTTGTTTGACTCACCTCTAGTTTCAAACAGCTCATGTTATAGTTTCTTCCACATAAAAGAGGAAAACTACCATGATTATAGCAACAGAAGCCTCATTGGTAAAGCAGATGTTCCGTATGAACAGGCAAAGGTTTTCCAGAAGTCACAATAACCATATGTTTTCATTTTAATGTCAAATAAAAGTGTTATTTTCAAACGTGAAAGTAGATTGAAATTAAATTATGCATTGGAACTAGATCTGAATTTCCAAGCCATTTGGGGCGTCACCATGAAATGTTTACTATATATTACTTCTTTGATTTAATATGAATGTGCACATTTACATAGATGACATATAAAATAATATGGACTATATGCACACAACAACAACAAAAAGGGTGTTGTCCATGGAACTTGGGTGTAGGTATCTGTGTAGTCATATAGGCATTGCTTTATCTTGTTTATTAGAATATATTTGCTTTTTCTCCTATACACATGAGTCAAAGGCTCATTTTCAGTCAGGTGAATAGGTGAAAATGTGAGTGACTGCCGTGACATGAAGTTGAGTATGTATAAAACACATGTGTACCCACATGTGATATGTGAGCATGGACTATTGATGTTCAGAATTAAATCAATATATACTGATTTAGTATATTTGTGATTCATTTTGGCTTTTAGTTTCACATACACAAACACTTGCCTCAACATGTGAAAAATAAACGCAATACTTGCAAATACTGATATGTATACCCCTTCATAAATAAAGATAAATTACATGTACTTTTGCACTTAACATTTCAACAAACCTTCAGCATATGCTATCGTTTCAAAACTCTCAGCTGATGGCTTGACTTTCTATTTTCCTGAGAAAAGAGACAAAATCTGTCTCTTTCCCCTGCCTTTTCTTCAGTTTCCAAGAAGCACCCGTTTTTGCTTCTTGTAAATGTGAAAATTTACATTTATTACATATATTACATCATATATGATGGATGAGGTCAATATCATCTGCCTTTATTCACTTACATCTTTCTTTTTTCACTTTCTTCTCTGTTTTTCCAAATGTCTTACACATATGCTAGTATTTTGGTCTAAAAAAAATCAGCCAGATGATAAAGATTAATCAGTCAGGTAATTGGATGTAAGCAGTAACAGGCCATGTGGAAAGTATACCCTGTTGGTGTGAGGGAATGAAAATGGCACTTGATCTCCATGGTCTTTCTTTCAAAATTCAGCAACCACATCTAAAATTTTTTAATGTTTTTATTTATTTCTGAGAGACAGAGAGACAGCGGGAGCAGGGGAGGGTTAGAGAGAGAGGGAGACACAGAATCTGAAGCAGGCTCCAGGCTCTGAGTTGTCAGCACAGAGCCTGATGCGGAGCTAGAATCCAGGAACCGTGAAATCATGACCTGAGCTGAAGTCGTACACTTAACCGACTGAGCCATCCAGGCGCCCCACAGCAACCACATCTAATCATGAGAGAAACAACAGACAAATCCCGAACTGACATTCCCCGAAATACCTAACCAGGACTCTTGAAAACTATCAAGGCCATGAAAAACAGGGAAAATGTGAGAAATAGTTCAGAGGAGCTTAAGGAGACATGATGACAAAATGTAACATGGTGTCCTGCAGCAGAAAAAAAAATAGGTAAAAACGTAGGAAATCTGGATACCATATACCTTTAGTGAATTATTTATTAATATTTGTTCATTAATGGTGGCAAATATACCATAGTGATTTAGACAGATATTAACAAATGGGGACATTGGGTGTTGAATATATGAGAATTTCTTTGCTTATCTTTTAAAAAAAATGTTTATTTATTTTGAGAGAGAAAGAGGGAGGGGGAGGGGCAGAGAGAGAGGGAGAGAGAGACTCTCAGTGAAAAGATACTCCTATGTTCCTGCTGCCTGAAAATCTCCCCTCACCCGTATCCATATTGCACACTTCCTTGCCTACTTCAAGTCTTTTTTTTTTTTTCTTTCGAATATAGTTGACACATGTTACATTAGTTTCAGGAATACAACGTATTGATTCAACAACTATAGGTGTATGCTGTATTCACCGCAAGTGTAGCTACCAGTTGTCATGAGGCAGCTCTATCACAATACCATTGACTGTATTCTCTACACTGTAGCTCTTGTCCCTATGACTTATTCGTTCATAACCCGAAGGATGTATCTCCCACTCCTCTTCACCCATTTTGCCCCACTTCCTATTCTCCCATTCCACTCCCGTGAGGTGGCGCTCAGTTTCTTCAAGTCTTTTATTTATTTATATTTAATAAAGAGAGAGAGAGAGTGCACGAGGGGAGAGGGGCAGAGAGAGAGGGAGACAATCCTAAGCAGGCTCCCACTGTCAGCACAGACACAACGTGGCTCTATCTCCCATGAGGTCATGACAGGAGCCAAAATCAAGAGTTGGCCACTTAACTGACTGAGCCACCCAGGCACCCATTTTATCAAGTCTTTATTCAACTCGTACTTTTTCAGTGAGGCTTTCTGCACCACGGTATTTTAGTTTAGTTTACTTTTATTAATTTTATTTATTTTAAAGATTGTGCCAAATATTTATCTCCTCAGTTAGGAAATAATAATGAGCTAACATTACAATGTTTATTAAAATGCACTTAAACATTTTGAGCTTAGAAATTTAAATTCCATAGACAGCATGGCTTCTTTTAGGAGCAAAGTCTCAGGCATTTTTATCTATATCTGTATTATTTAATATGCTATGCTTCACTTGAGCTAAGTTACTATTCTGAAGCAAATTTTAAAAATTTGTACTAGTATACTTTGAAAGTGTTCTCTGCCAAATATTATTTTGCTCTGGTCATATTTAGGCAATTATCATTAATGTTTGCTATAGTTATTTGTTTTTATTTTTAAATATTACTTCCAGTATAGTTAACATAGTGTTAATTTAGTTTCAGGTATATAATACAGTGATTCAACAAATCTATATATTACTCAGTGCTCATCATGATAAGAGTACTCTTATTTTTATTTTTTAAAATATTTTTTTAATGTTTTTATTTATTTCTGAGAGAGACAGCATGAGCAGGGGAGGATCAGAGAGAGAGGGAGACACAGAATCTGAAGCAGGCTCCAGGCTCTGAGCTAGCTGTCAGCACAGAGCCCCACGTGGGACTCGAACCTATGAACAGTGAGATCATGTCCTGAGCTGAAGTCAGATGCTTAACTAACTGAGCCACCTAGGCACCCAGATAAGAGTACTCTTAATCCCCATCACTTATTTAACCCATCCTCCCACCCACTTCCCTTCTGTTAACCATGTCTTTGTTCTCTATAGTTAAGAGTCTGTCTTCTGGTTTGTCTCTTTTTTCCTTTGTTTATAGTTTTTGTTTCTAAAATTCCACATATGAGTGAAATTATATGCTATTTGTCTTTCTCTGACTGACTTATTTCACTTAGCATTATACCCTCTAGATCTATCCATATAGTTGTAAATTATAAAATTTCATTCTTCCTTATAGCCGAGTAATATCTCATCGCCTATACATACCATATCTTCTTTATCCATTTATCTATCAACAGACACTTGAGTTACTTCCATATTTTGGCTATTGTATCCCATGATGCAATAAGCAAAGGAGTGTATATAACTCTTGGACCTAGTGTTTTCATATTCTTTGGGTAAATACCAACTAGTCTGAATCCTGGATCATATGGTGAATTCTGTTTTTAATTTTTTAAGGAACCTCCCTACTATTTTCCACAGTGGGTGCACCAGTTTGTATTCCCAGCAACAATGGAATTCTCTTTTCTCTACGTCCTTGTCCATGCCAACATTTATTTCTTGTGTTCTTCATTTTAGCCGTTCTGACAGGTGTGAGATGCTATCTTACTGTACTTTTAATTTGTATTTACCTGATGATGAGTGATGTTGAACATCTTTTCATGTGTCTGTCAGTCATATGTATATCTTCTTTAGAGAAACATCTGTTCATGTCTTCTGCTCATTTTTAATTGGATTATTTGTTTTTGGGGTGTTGAGTTTAAAGATCCACACATATTTTGGATACTATCTCTTTCTCACATATGTCATTTGAAAATATCTTTTCTTATTCAGTAGGTCGTCTTTTAGTTTTGTTGATTATTTAATTTGCTGTGCAGAAACTTTTTATTTTGGTGTAGTCCCAATAGTTTATTTTTGTTTTAGTTTCCCTTGCCTCAGGAGGGAAAGGATTTGTTTAGAGATATACTTGGATTCCATATTTATTAGCGATTTTTGATTTGTGGTTACTATTAGGTTTATATTTAATATTTATACATATAGCAATCTATGTCGTTTAAGTTTGAACCCATTCTTTATTCTTCTTCCCACATTTTATGTATATAGTTTCATACTTTATATCCTTTTATCTTGTGAATCTCTTGACTGATTTTTAAAGATATACTTAAATTTACTGCTTTTATGTTTCTTACATTTCTGTCTCTGGTTATGGTCTTTCTTTTCCACTCATAGAATGCCCTTTACCATTTCTTGTGTGGCTGGCTTTGTGGCGAGGAATTCCTTTAACTATTGTTTGTCTGGGAGGCTCTTTATTTTTCCTTCTGTTCTGAATGATAGCCTTGTCAGATAGAGTATTCTCAGTTGCAGGTTTTTCCTCTCAATACTTTGAATATATCATGCCACCCCCTCTGGCATGCAAAGTTTCTGCTGAAAAATCCATCAATAGCCTTATGGGGTTTCTCTTATTTGTAAATGTTTCCTTTTCTCTTGCTCCTTTTAAACCTTTATCACTACTTTTTGCCATTTAAATCAGTATGTGTGTTGGTGTGGATTTCCTTGCATTGACTTTGTTAAAGGCTCTCTATACCTCCTGCATCTGGATTTTCATTTCCTTTCCCAAATTCATGGAGATTTCAGCTCTTATTTCCTCAAATAAATTTTCTATACCCTTTTCTCTTTCTCCTTTTGGTGGACTAGAATGAAAATGTTATTATGAGTGTTGCTGAGGCCTTTACTCTGTATTTATTCTTATGTATTATTTATTACTTTTTCCTGTTCAGCTTGATTGCTTTCCATTACTTTGTCCTCCAAGTTGCTGATCTGTTCTTCTCCTTCATCTAGTCTACTGTTTTTCTCATCTATTTTTAATTTCAATGATTAAGTTCTTCATTTCTCATTGGTTCTTTTTTTGTTTGTTTTCTAAATTCTCTATCAAGCATATATTACTTATCTCTGTTTTATGTAGCTCTCTTGCTGTGATTTTGATTTATTTTTCTCATTTAGGACATAGTAGTCTGCCTTCTCATTTCATCTAGCTCTTTGTGTCTGTTTCTATGTGTTAGGAAAGTCAGCTATATCTCCTGCTTTTGAAAGTAGTGGCTTTATGAAGAAGAGCCCGTGTAGTGCCTTGCAGCGCAGTGTCTGCTGTTCACCATACCCTGGTGACTCAGGGGTGTCTCCTATATGTACTGTGTGCTCTCTACTGTTGTGGCTAGCCCACGTTTGCTTCCAGTCCAGTTATCTGCAAAAGATCCCTTTCCCTGTTGTGAGCAGTGTTTGGTCCCTGTATAGTTGGTGGGCCAATCTAGGTCCACTTGAGTTTGAGATGCGTCAGATCCATAGTTTGCCAGCAAAGTAGTAGCACAGGACTGAAGAATGCTTTTCCTGTATTATCCCCTGAGATACATTCATTAGGGGGCAGAGCCTGCAGTCGGACTAGATGTCTGCTTCATGCCCATTGTTGGGCCACAGTTAGACTGGTGTGTGTGTATTTTCCCCTCTTCCCAGAGCAGAAATCACTTTGCAGTGGTACTGATCCCTCTTGCAGCTGCTTGTACACTCTGAGGCTTGTGACACCACTCTAGATGGTCTCTCTCCAAGGGCATATTGGAGGGGGCAGGTCTGCAGGAGAATGCAATGGGTGGGGCATTCAGTGTCAGCAAGGTCGGGTCTAGTCTGCTGTGGCAGGGACCTTCAGCAGCCTGAGAACACTCACTCCAGCCGGGCTGGAGAGAATGGATCTCCAGGAGCTTACAGGGGCAGGACAGGCTGTATGCAAATTTACTTCAGTAAATAAGTAAAACAAGTCAGTTGGAGAAACATGAATACTGTATGATCCCACTTATATTTGGAACATAAAAAGGTCAAACTTATAGAAATGGAGAGAGTAGAATGGTAGTTGCCAGGGGGATGGGGAGTAGAGAAAATGAGGAGATGCTGCTCAAACTTTCCATTATAAGTTAAATAAATCTGGGACTCTATAGCATAGTGACTATACTTAATAATATTGTACTGTATACTTGAAATTGCTAAGACAGTAGATCTAAAATGTTCTCTGGATACACAAAAATGATAACTATGTGAGGTCATGGATGTGTTAATTAACCTGTTTGTGGTAATCATTTCACAATGTATGCTTACATCAAATTATCACATTGTTCACCTTAAATATATACATTTTTATATGTCAGTTAAATCTCGATAAAGGTGGAAAAAATAGTAACTAGAATTAAAACCTCAAGAGACATATTTAGCAGCAGTTTAGAAACAGAAAAACAGCTGAAAATTGTATAGAAAAATACATTGGGAAAATATATCCAAATTAGAGCACGAGGAGAAAAATATGTTTTGATCAAAAGTAAAATATTCAATGATTTACATGGTTTACAAGAACATATTCAAAATATAGACCAACAACAAAACAATAAAAATATACATTGGGCACATAAAAATTGCTGTTTTAGAAATACAAATAATAGAAAAGGGAATGGGGTATAAACAGAAAACAAACTAAAGAAGATTAAATTTTCACTCTAAATTGAAGGGTGAAATGTGTCACCAGTAATCTGTAAAATGGGTAAGGTCATCTACGGAGAGTTTAGCTAAGCTACTCCATGGTATTGCTGCCTTGGCATCCATTTTGTTTGGTCAGTTGGCCTACAGGAACCTTAAATGGGCACTAACCTTTGAGGCATGCTTCTGCCCTAAATAGCAGCTACAGAGTCACAAGAAAATATAAGTCCTTAATAAGACTTGCCCATCAGCCCTTAAGCTCAAGAGTCTCCCTTGTCACCCAACACTTTCCATTTATGTGCCTTCCCTTATATGCTTCTCATAGAACCCCTTTTCCTAACCTGGCACTTACCAAAATTCTGCTCTCTTGGTTTGAATAGAAAAATCTGGCCTTAGCCTGAGAACCCCCCCACCCTTCCAGAAAAGGAGTGTGCCCCAGGTTCTGTCTGCACTCTGTCTTGACTTCCCAGGGTGGAAGCTGGAGGTACGCAGCTCACTCCTTGGAGTCCCTGGGAATAATAAAAATTCTCTATTTCAATATCTTTTGTGGTCTGTTGTTAACCCCTAGATCATCATCCAGCACCCTCTTGTTCCAGGTAACAAATGTTAATTTGGCAAATGTATATCTTCATCAAAAACAAAGGAAAGCCTGAGAAATTGTGATGACCAAGAGGAACCAAAGGATACATGTCTATTAAATGTAATGTGGTATCATTAGAGGAGAGAAAAGGCATTAGGACAAACCTGAGAAATATGAATGGAGTATGGACTTTAGAGGGAAAAAAAAGTGCTTAGCATTCTACCTGAGATAAAACAAAATAAAACTCTGATCCATATAAATGTACTGGTTTACATCCACATACAACTGCTTGGAGATGAGTTTGTGTTTATGGGTGGGGGGATGCGTATAATCCCACACTCTTTGATTCCAAGCTTGTTGACAGTTTTCCCAATGTAACCCAAAATAAACTGATGGGGAACGAGACCTGAACTGGTGCAGTCTCTAATGGGAAAGAAAAGCTTGTTCTGCTGATTATTTTTTCAGGTAAATTTTATGGCAAGAGCTATTAGTGGGCATGTTGTGACATGTAGAACAAGAGTTCCATAAATAAAATCAACACAGAGCCTCTAAGCAAAATGCTCTAGGTAGACTTGCTGAGCTCCCTCTCTAAATAATTAAAGAAAGGGGCAGAAAAGATGTCTGCATGGGGCTGCCCTGGGAGAGCCTGGCTTTCACATTTGGTGTGAGCAGTAAGAGTGAAGAGGAGAGACTGTTGGTAGGGAGCACCCAGTACATCCATATTACCTGACGTGGGAATGAGATATGCAGAATTTTATCAAGCCAGCACATGCAAGAAGAATAATGAGCACATTATAACATGAATACATATAAAATAGAATCAAAAAATAAAATTGCACACTTATTGGGGCACCTGTGTGGCTCAGTCGACCAGCGTCCAGCTTCAGCTGAGGTCATGATCTCGCGGTTCATGAGTTCGAGCCTGGCGTCAGGCTCTGTGCTGACAGCTCAGAGACTAGAGCCTGCTTTGGAGTCTGTGTCTTCCACTCTCTCTGTCCTCTTCCACTCTACTCTGTCTCTCTGTCTCTCTCTGTCTCTCTCTCAAAAATAAATAAACATTTTAAAAATGTGCACTTACTACTATCATAAATGTATAAAAGTTTTAAGAGAGACTTCTTCTCATGCCCAGTGTATAGTCAGAGTCTTCTCCTTTGGTAATTGAATATTACTTATAGCTGGACAAATGCCCATCTCCATAGATGATATCCAGTGAGCTGTAATTGGTCAGATTTATGCAATTTCTAGGTCATAATATTTAAACCTCAATTGCTTCTTTCCTAACAAGAAATAGAAAATATCTGTTTAAGAAGAATATTCCATATTATTAAACATTACATATTAAGAGACTTAAATGAAGTTTGCCTCTCCCAAAAATACTATAAATATCAATTCAGTTCTTATAGAAATGTAATTTGTATCATAATTGAGGATTTTCCAAGTGATAGACACTCTGTAAACACTTGAATTACTATATTCTTTTACTCCTCGTGGTAGTAGAGGTATTCATTAGTAGTCACATTTTATATGTGAGAAAACTGAGATTAAGAAGGAACTTTCCAAAATCTAAACAGTTACTCCATGGCACAAATGGCAGAATTCAAATACAAACACTCTCCATATCACTTCAAAATCTATTTCTTCACATTCTCCAGAATTTCTTATTTTTAAGAAAACCAATTGTTATTTTAAAGAAGGAAAAAAGTCGGGGAATGGCAAACAGAAAAAAATATTTAAAATTAACTTCTTATTAAGTGATAATTTATTGATTCAGTTATATGCAATCATATGCTTAGACATATTTCTCCTTTATTTTATACTGAAATCAGAAAGAAAAAGAAGGATGCCAATTAGGATGTGAGTTGTGTAACTCAACCTGATTTTTCCGATATCATTAAACCAAAGAGCTAAGTATGTGGCAGATATGTCTGAAGCATTTTGCATAAAAATAATTGATGCACAAGGAGCTTAAGAAACATTCAGTAAATCACTAGTTATTACTCTGGTTTTACTTCAGTTAGAATCTAAGTCAATTAATTGAATGCTTCCCACTAGACAAAAATCTAAGCCTCACTGAAATTTAAAAAAATCACAGAAGTATATTGGAGACCTGTGTTTGCCTTGACAGAAAGGATGTTAATTACTATTCACAAAATGACATAGAAGCATTCAGATATGAAGACTCTGTATAATCAGCAACTCCATTTTCCAAATACATTTTTTTTACAGGGCAGAAAAAACGTACAGTATTAACTATAGAAAATAATTTGTGCCAGATAATTAAGAGTCTGTGATTTAAGAGCTCTGAAAGGTTTTCATACACAAAAACACATTTGTTAGGCTACATCACTTTCAGTGGAATTATAGGTACGGTAAACTAACTCAATTTTCTTTAAATAAATTAGATAACTATTAACTTCTATTCATATCTTTGAAAACTATTTTAATTAATTTTCCTTAATTAATTTTGTTTAATTTGTTTAATTCTGAGCAAAAATTGTATCAGAAAAATGCTACAGGACTATAAAATATTAAGTATATGATAATTTGTTGTTGATCCCTAAAGCATATTGGAGTTAAGATGTTATAGCTCTTTCAGAAATGCGAAGGAAAACATTCTTAACAACATAATTCCTCTTTTTTCCATTTCTTCTCTACTATATCATTATTATTTCTCTGTTTTATGACATTTCAATGTTAATGTTGTTAATTTTATTCTTTTTTTTATAAACATCAAAGCAAAAATTACAAGATATCATGAAACGAACAGATTGTAAAGTGGTCATGTTCTGTTGAATGATAAAGAAGTTAACTTTACTTGTAAAAGTATTTCCTGAACCAAGAACATTCACATTTTTCATATGTTCTCCATTGCACCTTACTTCTTACTCTTTTTTCAAGTATAGAAACCTAGTATTTGTCCAGTTACTTAGTAACTAAATCCCAGTGTAAACATGACTGCACTTGAGGAAGCTTTATGTTTAAGTCATTGACTTAAGGACACATGTTTGGGACTAAATATTTACCAAAGTGACAACAAATACAGTGTCTCCACACTTGATACAAAATCTTCTGGAAAAGGGAAAACATATTTTCTTCAACAAATAAGCCCACATAAGAGTCTAAACAACAAACTTTGAAATGTTCCATTATTTTAATACATTTTTATTAAATACTTTAAAATGGTTTTCTAAATAACAGCAGTCACAAAAATGCTTACCTTTCTTAGAATGTTTAAAATTCAGCAAAGATAACAAATATATAGAATTGACTGAAATCCAGCATCAAAATAGTTGTAGGGGAAGAATTATAAAACTCTACTCAACACAAGGGATAAACCAATGAATTGTGTCCAAGGAAGTTAGTGTCACAGAAATGACATTTGAAAATATGCGTTCATTCAGTAAAGGGGTATGAAACCAGCCAAGAGATAATAATGAATATTTAAATCATTCATGTGTTGTCAAATTGAATAAGAAGTGGTCCTACAGTTTATTTTGGGATTAGAAGGAGAGGTGAAAAAGATATGAGAGAAAAGAGTACTTGTATTATACAAGTATAAGTACTTATATTATTATGATAAAGAATTTCAATGTGTCCTGTTAAAATTTTTAAATGATTAATATTCTATTTAAAGAAAATATTACATGAATCCCTACTCTGTGTGATAGAAAAAAATGGTCCAAGAAATGTACTCAGATCTTATTAACCTTTGCTATTTGTTTGTGCATACTGTGTATGTGTGTGTGTGTGCATGTATGTATTATGTGGGTGTGTATCTGTTCATGTACTGCAGGCGCCTGTAGGTATTGTGTGCAAATGTGTATGTGCAAGAGTATGTGTGTTAGAGTCAGTGAACATGAACATGTGTGTAATTGTGAGAGTGGATAAAAGTATGTGAGTCTGCCCATGTGTACATTGTAAGTGTGTGTATGGGGTGCCTGTGACATATGTAGGATTATATGTATGTGGGTATGCATGTGAGTGTGCATGTGTATTTGTGAGTGTGTGGGTGCTGAGTGTGAACTAAGCATCTCTTTGCAATACTATGGACCTACAAATCCGAATAGGATTAACATTGATGTGAGAAATCAAGGGAAATCATTCAAGAAATGTAACCTAGGAATTGGAATTTTAGGATATATTTATCAAGCACCTCTAAAGGAAAAAGACGGAGTATACGACTGAAAATATGAAAACGTGGAGGCATGAGATGATGCAATCCTGAAATATCGAAATGTTATTAAGGATCAACAAAATTATACAAATGTAAGCAATAGCATAAATACAATTACAATGTAAGTGTGGAAGAATGGTCTCTCATATTTTAAATATTTTGATATGTGATAAAGGAGTTTGAAAATATCAAAAAATCCAGTTAGAGGGAATTTTTTCACCTTGTATCTGGCCTGATTTCTTAATTTTTGATGAACAGACACTGGACTTCTCATAAAAAGCTTTGGGACTCCTCCTGATTTCCTTGGACTTTTTTTTTTTTTTTTAGACTTATCAAAATGGTGATGGGATTTTTCAGTCGCATCTTGCTGCTTGTTCTCACTTTTTTTTTTTTTTCCCCCTGAACCAAGGCTCCACATAATCTTCTCTGTAATGACTCTGAGTGCTTCCTTCTACTACAATACTTCTGGACTCATCTGATCTGTCTTCTGGATCAACTGGGTTAAAAGACTTCAATTCAGGAGCACCTGGGAGGCTCACTTGTTTGAGCTTAGACTCTCGATTCTTGCTCAGGTCGTGATCCCAGGATCGTGGGATCCAGCCTTGCATCAGCCTCCATACTCAGTGTGGATTAAAATTCTGCTTAAGGGGCGCCTGGGTGGCTTAGTCGGTTAAGCGTCCGACTTTCGCTTAGGTCATGATCTCGCGGTTCATCGGTTCGAGCCCCGCGTCCGGCTCTGTGCTGATTGCCAGCTCAGAGCCTGGAGCCTGTTTCAGTCTGTGACTCCCTCTCTCTCTGACCCTCCCCTGCTCACGCTGTCTCTCTCTCTCTCCTAGAAATAAATAAAAAAATTTTTTTTAAAAATAAAATAAAATTCTGCTTAAGATTCTTTTTCTCTCTCTGTGCCTGTCTCATGCTTCACTGCTCTCTCTCTCTCTCTTTCATAAAACAACAAACAAAAATCTAAATTCAAATACCTTTCTCAGCCCAGTCCTACTAATTGAAATCAGATGGTAAAAAATTTTATTTATGAATCTTTTCCTTTATCTTTCATTCAGGCTAAGATTAGTTAAAATTTTACTTCTGCAATACAACTAAAATATCCTAAAAGAATAACTAGTGTGTAGAAAGAAAAGTTACCCATATTTTACACAATTTCTAAGAAATAAATGTCAGTATGAAGTACTTATTATATTTGTTATAACCATCCATGGGTTTTTAATAAAACAAAACTTATGAGTTTTCTGATAATATGCTTAGCATTACTCTTGGGGGGATATAATTATCCATAATAATTAAATTTTCTAAAATTATGGCTTTGTAATCTTTTCACAGTAAATAGAGATATTTTTTAAAGGACATATTTTACATTTTGATACATATTGAAACATTTTATAATACAAGGTAAACTCTTTCTATTTTTTTCATACATTCAAACTAGTTCTTGAGTTCTCTAAATAGAATAAAGTACCATCTGTCTATATACTATGTATACAAACTCTTTCTAAGTCATCTGACTTTCACAGCTACATCTGAACAGTCAAGCAGTAAAGAAGTTGAGAAGGCATCTTCCTTCCATATACAATGAAACATGATTCAGCACAGAATGTAGGCCATGAGAAAATAATGAAGATGTGGCTGTAACACTTTTCTTTTTTAAGCAACAGCATGAGACTGTCTACTCATGACAGTTTTGGTGTTTAATGCCAATTTGCACATATTTATCACATAACTGTAAAGATTAATTTCTTCCCTACAACTCTATTCCCTTTACTGCGGTTTGTTTGTTTGTTATTTGTTTATTCATAGGGCTATGTCTAAAGAAATAGTAAAAAGATAAGGACCTTTTAGGAATCTTTCACATGACCATAGCTGAATGCCTGTGAGCATTAATTATTCACTTTATGCATTCATAATAAAAACACAATGTTTCAATAGCTAAATAAAATTAATTTCCTATAACTAATAATCATCATACAATGGAATATTTTCTATTTCTATTTTCATCCTCTTGAATTTCTATTAAATATTAGGTTTCAGAATTATTTTATGAATAATCATTTAATTGGCTGATGTTTATAAGGCTTTCTTTTTCTGTTTACAAGGGACAAAGAAGGAATAAGATATTGTGATGTGGTGAAAAAGCCCTAGAATAAAAAGGGGAATTCCTGAGAACACTATTTGCTTTTGTAAAGCTGCTTGACCCAACTGTCTAGGACTAGTTGGTTAGTGAGAATTTTTATGCATATTACACTAAGGTTATCTATGAGTTAGCCTGTTCCTACATAGCAGGGTGGAAAGAGGCAGATACAATGCCAAATCTTTCAGGTTTTCAATTTCCTTTTCTGGAAAATGGAATCAATGCTGCCTAACTCAAAGGGACTTAATCAGAACTGAGTTAACATCCCTGTAATATACAGCATATTCTGTGGCACATAGTAGGGACTATTTATATGTTCTGCTTCTCATAATTTCAGCAGTTTGGAGGTTTTTGTTATTATTGCTGTTTTGTTTTGTTTGTCTTCATCATTTTTAACCAAACTTCTTTGGGAGAATCATTGTTTTTATACATTTATTATGCTGTTAAGTTTTATGGGGAGAATCGGAGGCCTCAAGGGCATTTTGGTAAGGAGACCCAGGGGATGGGTATTATATGGGGAAAGAGGTTGAAATAAGTGGAATTCAGGTGATGATGTGATAAAAATATAGGGTAGTTTAAAAGGTGGTGAATATGGAATATTTTTTTCCAGATAAATGCTGTGTACTGTGCAATGTAATACTTCCCTGTAGCCTAATGAAACATCACTAATAAGAAAGAAGCTATAAACTATTTACAAGGTTGGCATTTCTTTTTTTTTAAATATCTATTTGTTTATTTTGAGAAAGAGAGCACAAGCAGGGAAAGGGTGAAGAGAGAGGGAGAGAGAGAACCCCAAGCAGGCTCCATGTTTAGCACAGAGCCTGATGTGGGGCTTGACCTAACAACTGGCAAATCATGACCTGAGCCAAAATCAAGAGTTGGCCACTCAACCAACTGAGCAACCCAGGCACCCAAGGTTGGCATTTCTTTTTTTAATGTTTATTTATTTTTGAGAGATGGGGGGAGGGGCAAAGGGAAAAGGAGACAGAGGATCTGAAGTAGTCTCTGCACTGACAGCAGAGAGTGCATGGTGGGGCTCGATCTCATGAACCATGAAATCATGACCTATACCGAAGTCTGAAGCTCAGCTGACTGAGCCCCTCAGGCACCCTTAGATTGGCATTTCTTAAGGAGACTACGTAAGGACTAAATTCTAAGCATTTTGGTACAAACCATATAGATACAGGACAAGAAAACAACTTTTACCGGTGTTTCAATACACCAAAAGGATATCTCTTTACTTGGATGACTCTTTCTTCTGTGTATCTTAGGGTTTATTTGATTGGAAATGTATAGTGCACAACATCATGGTTAAGAACATGAATACTGGGGCACTTGTTTAGAATTCTCTCTGTCCCTCTTTGCCCCTCCCCTGTGCTTGTGAGGGCTGACATGCTCTCTATCTCAAAAATAAGTAAGTAAGAACATGAATATTAAGAGGAAATTGCTAGGTTGGAGGATGGGGAAGTGGTATGTTTAATTCTTGTCTCTATCATTTGCTTACTGACATCCTTTAACCATATGTTCATTAACTCTTTTGCTTTCAGTTCAGTTCTCTTTTGCTCCATCTGCAAAAATGGATAATGGTAATATCTATTTCATAGGGTCGTTTTGAGGATCAAATATGCAAATATGCATACAGTCTTTAGAAAAATGACTGGTGTATATATATCAGATACTCAAAAGGTCTATTTAGTGAGAAAATCTCTATTAACAAGGTCTGTACATACACTAAATTCTCATGGACATATGGAAAACATGGACATCAATGACTGTATGAAAAGATTGCTAGGTATAAATATGACCATGAATATAGATAGCCATGGATTTGAGAAATTTAGAATGATAAACTTAATAGTGGTAGAATTTTCAAACCTTGAAGAAAAAAGTTGTATTATTTGTTTGTTTATTTATTTACCTGTACAACTATGGTCTCTAACTACACCTGATATTTTCCAGACTTTAAGACAACCTTTCAATAGTGGCCTGAATGAAGGTGCAGCAGTACATCACAGAATAATGAAGAAGACTGAAACTAAATGGCTATCTCAATCTTTGAATTCAGAAGCCAACTCTGAAAGAAGAATTTGAGTGCAGGCAATTTATTTTGGATTTATGAAACAGCAGGAAAGAAATGGGGCAATCAAAACAGGAAGGGTTCAATACAACACACTGCAGGGAGAAAGCCACTGTTGCAGCTAATTGAGGCACCATCTCACTGGAGAATTCTAGAAACGCATTTAGAAGCCAACTTAGTGCTGTCCCACATAAGAGATGAAGGCTCTTAGGTATCTGTCTATTAAGTTCATTCCATCAGTGTTGCTCTGTGGTAATTTCCCTGCACCTCAACCTGCCTCAATTAGAACCAGACATGCCCCTGAGTCAAGAGATGTCCTTGGGCAGAGTTTTCTATTCTGGAATGAGGAGCTTTGCTCCTTGTTCTTAGATCCAAGCAAAATGGATGCCCCACCCTGCAGAGAATACTGCATGACAAGAGTTTCCGAACACAAAGATTTATTTTTCCCCCTTTGGGAGCCCATATGAAACATATCTGCAACTTGGATAATCAATAAGCATGTGAGATTTTTGAAGAAGGCAGTGTAAGCGGAACTGAATCCTCTGCATGATGAGATATGAAACTAAGAGCACAGAAATGAATAAGCAGAAAAACAACATAGATTCTCCAGGAAACCAAAGAGTAGGAGTGGCTGCTTTGTTGGACAATACAAGTAAAATAATAATTGAAATGATAGGGAAGAAGTTACCGAGTTCCAGCAAATACCTATGGCAAGAACAATATTTGTGGGAAGGGGAATTCTGTTATTAGGACTTGGGAACTTGAACATAGGGAGGAGCAGTTCCTGTCTGGACTAGATATATGCTCGGAAGAGTTCAATTTTGCCTAATAATTGTGGTAGGACATATGTCTGAGAATTTTTAAAGTTTAGTGTTGGAAGTGACTGAAAGTCTCTACGCCAAGAAAATAATGGATCTTTTGAAAAGAGAGATGATGAGAGAGAAGGGAAAAAAAAAAAAAAACCCATAAGATGTAGCTATGGGGTGTATGGCCCAAAGAACTATGCATTTGGAAGTCAAAGTGACATTAAGAATAGTTCTAGTCATAAAAATAATTTGAAAAGTTTTATTCTCTGTAGAGGTGAAAGAATTAGAGATTAATTTCTGAGATTTAAGTGGCACTAATATGAGGCAGTTGGGATTGGACAAGGAATTGTGTAGGTATTTGCCAGAAGGAAATGTAAATTTGGAGTTAGAGGTGGAGTGTACTGAGGATTCTTGCAGGAGCTGAAGTTGGAAGGGCTGAGTTGGTGGGAACAGGGCTTAGAGCCAGAAGAAAAGCAAGACACAAGCCAGAGCTAAAAGAAGAGTGGAAACGAGCCAGACCATTAGGGAGATAGTAGAATGGAAGTTTCAGAGAGATAGGAAGGAAAGAGAAATGGGACCCACATGTGGCATTATAGACCACAGAAAGGGAAGGGGTGGAAAAACAACAAGATCCTGCCTCTCGGGCCTAAGAGCTTAGTTTTTCCCATAAATAGAACTTAAAGATACATATCACAAAAAAATTAAAAAACACAGATTTTCCATTGTTATATAAACTAAGCGTGCAGTGTCCAAATGTGGCAGAAAGGCTCACAGTTCATTTGTTTATCACAGCTTTATTCTCAATATTGTCATGATTTCATGTTTATTTTCTCATTATGCTTTTTTAAATAGAAAATAGTTTTGCCAACTTGGATTATATCTTTAAGTCTGCAATATCACTATGGTTAAATAAAAAAGAAATGCAAAAAATGTACTAGATTATAGTGCAATGGAATATCAGTTTAAGGGGGAAAAGATGGAGGTTTTTAATCCTGCCATTTATCCTTCCTCACATGGAGACTGTGTTCCTCAGAAGTCAGACACATCTAGATGAAAAACACAAGGAGAGAACAAGTACCGATTTATAGATAGTTAGCAAGCACCTAACTATTTGTGTCATTTTTGAGAAAGTTTAATTTGAAAAATGGGCAGAGTTTAAGATACAACGTGAGGTTTACTACTATTTATTCTGAATCTAAGTTACCAGTTTTATAAAGCACGTCCATAGGATTTGTCTTGAAAATCTGGGTAAGATGTGAAGAATCTCAAGGTGAAGGTGAAGTCAAGATAACTGACTTCATGAGAGAATCATCAGTGACCAGTTAAATGTGGTTCAAATAGTGGCCTAATCATGAAAGAATCATTTGAAAACTTGACTTCCTTTGGGGGAGGTGGTAGGCATTTGAGGGAGAAGGCAGAGCTGCACCAGATGTGGGAAAGAATGTAGGAGCTTAAAATCCAACAATAGGTTATTTATCCACTCACGTAGTTATTCGTTTAATAAATATTTATGGAGTATTTTTATGTGCCAAGCATTTCCTAAGTACTGAGGATAGAGGCTGTGGAAGCCGAGACAGAAGCAGTCTATTTCGAAGAACTTTCCACTCCATTGGAAACAATAAAAAATAACTGAACAGGAAAATATCAGGAACTGGTTTGTGCTATGTAGGAAATGATTTGCTAAGATCGAAGAGTGACCAATGAACTTCCTCAGGTAGAACAGACACATGTCCTAATCTGAGGATGTGGAGGTTCAGCAGAGGCCCGAATGCTCAGCCAGCTACAGCATACGTATGGAAAAAATATTATTCCAGTCAGAATTAATTTCAGTTCATTCTAATTTCAATGGGAAACCTTTTTGAGTTTTAAGTAGGCAAACAACATGGACTATTATTTATAAAAATTTGAGTATGTGGTCCCCACATAATAAGTTCATCAAATGGATAGATTTTTTATTTTAAAAGGGGCACATGGTCAGTGTCAGTTAAGTGTCTGACTTTGGCTTAGGTCATCATCTCATGTTTAGTGGGTTTGAGCCTTGTGTTGGGGTCTGTGCTGACAGCTGAGCCCAGAGCCTGCTTCAGATTCTGTGTCTCTCTCTCACTCTGGTCCTTGCCTGCTTGTGCTCTGTCTCTCTCTCTCTCTCTCTCAAAAATAAATAAACATTTTAAAAAAGTTTTTTTAAAGGACACAATTCACTTCAGAGCATGTGTTGGCTCTACTTATAACAGTATTAGCAAGATGGAAATCAATGTCATCAACACTTTTAGGAAATGAGAAGAAATATATACCATTTTTAAAATGATAATTTTGGGGCGCCTGGGTGGTTCAGTCAGTTAAGTATCCGACTTCGGCTCAGGTCGTGACCTCATGGTTCATGGGTTCAAGCCCCGGGTCCGGCTCTGTGCTGACAGCCAGCTCAGAGCCTGAGCCTATTTCAGATTCTGTGTCTCCCTCTCTCTCTGACCCTCCCTTGCTCATGCTCTCTCTCTCTCTTTCTCAGAAATAAATTAAACATTAAAAAAATTAAAATTAAAATGATAATTTGTCAATTACTTGTTTGCTTTGAGACCTCAGATTGCTTGCTTCCCTATCACTGCTTTATGTCAAGGGCTGACCCTTGTAAACCATATTTCCTGGTTCCCTGGTGAACTAGCTTGCAGTTAAATTCTACATCTGGAAGGATCTGGCAGAAGATGTGATGATTGAACATGAGGAGAAGCCAAGACAATTTCCCCCCACCCTTCACTTCAGGTGGCAACTCTGGCTGTGACTTTATGTCCCCTCTGAGAAACCCCCATACAACTCTAGAATCTACCAGGCATCTAGGATTCCTGCATTTCTGGTAATACCTCCCTTTGAATGCTGAGTTCTCTGTGTGCAATACTTGGGACTGTTGCTAATTGCCTTACCAGATTTTCCATATATATATATGGAAATATATATATATATATATGTATATTTACAACTGTTGTCATTATTGCTACATTTTTAGAGAGTATTTACACTATTGTTAGCTTACATAAAGAGTGTTTGCTGTATTTATTTTTTAAAAATGTTTATTTTATGTTCAGAGAGACAGGGAGAGCATGAGTGGGGGAAAGATAGAGGGAGAGAGAGAAAGACAGAGAGAGAGAGAGAGAGAGAGAGACAGAGAGAGACAGAGAGAGAGACTCAAGCAGGCTCCATGCTGCCAGCACAGAGCCTGATGTGGGGATTGAACTCATCAACCGTGAGATCATGACCTGAGCTAAAATCAAGGGTCAATTGTTTAACTGCCTTAGCCACCCAGGCACCCCATGGAGGTTTTATTTTATTTGATCCATTTTGATTTGTAGTATTTACGGTGATAAGTACTGTAAATAAAGTTTTTAGATTTTCAGTGAATTAGAGATCAGAACTTTCAGATATGGGACTCTACGGTCTCCCTGATTTGAGTCAATAATTTTGAGATGGAGAAAGGAGGATGGGAAGAAAGCTTCTGAACTATAGTGATCAAGATGAAGAAATACTCACTCTTTAGAGAAACCCTCTGAAATTTCACCATCATTTTGTGATAGCAAGTGACTCCTTTAATATATAAATACTTGTGGAAAATCTAACACTTTAAACACACTCTTGACTATCCATAACTTATTCCTAGTAGATTTCATCAGATGTTCTTCCACTATTGAAACCACAGCAGTTAAATGGGAATGGGGTTTTGAGTATGTTCAGGATTTTGAGTGGGCTGGTAATGGCATGAAAACAAAAGGTATTTTGAGGCTAGTAGGAAGTATTAAAACACAGAATGTGACCAGGTTATAAAGACAAGATGATAGAAGAGAAAGGGCGATTGGGAGAACACTTAAGACAATGCATGCTCAAATGGCACTCGTGTACGCATTCATGTAACATCTGTCATCATTAACTGCACTTCAGCCTCTCCTCAGGCTCTGAGGCAGGTGTATGAATCATTTAGCTTTTTACCACCAGCTCCTAGTATAAGGGCAGGCTTATGGTAGTCTGAAATATCTTTGATGAATGAATTAAGAAAGTAGATGATTTATTTTTTTCTGCTTTCTCCCTCCCTCCTTCTTTTCTTCTCTCATCCAGTTGTAAATGAATTCCAAATAAAGCATCAGTTGCAAAAAGTTTAAGATATCACTTATGTTAAGTAGGTGATATTTTGCCAGGTGTTTCTAGAAATATATTGAAGGATAAATATTTTAAAACTTCAACATAAATAAATAAATAAAATAAAATCTTTATTGATTGAAGGAATAAATAGAATCTTTAAAGATTGAAGTATATATCCCTCGAAAGGTCGTGTTTGGGGATGAGGAGCCTGTCCATGACACTCATAAAAGACCACGTTTGTGACAATGATGTGGTTGTTTATGTGTGCATTTGAATATTCAAATTATACATGAGGGCTAAAAGTTTAGAAAAACTTTGCTATGAGCTTCAAACTTCAAAAGTTGAGAATATTGTTGTATTTCAGAAAACAAGTTTCAATAAATAAGATGGAGTATTTGCAGAATACAAAGACAGAAAATGTTCAGTTTTTTAAACTTTTAAAATACTCAGCTAACAGATCATTTTTTCTACATGGATTATTATTATATATTTAATCTTTTTATAATCATCTGGAATTATTCTAGCATATAAACAGAAGTATTCTATGTTTAATGTAAATTATTCAATTACCTCATTAGGTAATTGTGATAATTACAATAAAAGTTGGTATTTTAAGGTCAGAAGATGCCTTTTAACTCATAACTGTTACAAAATAATAACTTAATAAGCTTTGTATATTCTTATAAATTCATTGAGCCAATCTTGACCCTTAAAATTATTTTCTTCAATATGAGTGGATTTACCAAAATCATCTTTTTTCACAAATTGTGTAGTTGATTTCATTGAGAAGACTATCTCTTTTCATTGAAATTTTTCATAATAATGTTTATGTTTTGAAAAATGTAATCAGTCTAAATGTGTATGACTAAATGTACATAAAAACTGCTCCATTCACTTCAGGAAAATACTCCTCTCCCATAGTAATGTGATTAAAAATTTTTTTTAATGTGTTTATTTTTTAGAGAAATAGAACATGAGCAGCGGAAGGGTAAAAGAGAGACAGAGAGGCAGAGGCTCCTCTGTGCTGACAGTAGCAAGCCCCATGTGAGGCTTGAACTCACAAACCGTGAGGTCATGACCTGAACCAAAGTCAGACACTCAAACATCTGAGCCACCCAGGAGCCCCAGTGTTAAGTAAATTTTTTAAAAATTCAATGTAGCTATTAAAGATGAAATATTTCCAAACATTTAATTCTTATTCAACAAAAATTTTCTGTTTTTAATAAAAACTATTTCCTCGTGGTTAATATGGTGCTATGGCAGACCTGTGTTCTTTTGCCAGGTTTATCTTAAGATTGCTGTATACACTACTAAAGGAAAATTTGAGTCCCCATTTATAAAGGCTCCTACTTTTTGGCTCAGGTTCTGAGTTTGTGCATTTTAAAAATAGAAGTACTTTACAAAGTCCTTTGATATCTTTTCATCAAAGAAACTAAGGAAGACCTATTTCATTTTTATTTTTACTTTGACTTGTATTTTTCAGCATTAGAACTGGGTTAAGCATCTTGTCATGTTATATAACAGGAATATCTTGTCATATCCTGACATCTTGTCACCTAAACAATGACTCATGGTCCTGGTGAGCTTTCAGAGAAAGGTTCTGGCAATTATCAAATGTTTCAGCTCTTCCTTTGGCATTTCGCAAAGCTAAAAATCCGTTTGATATATAGTCTGCATTTTGCAGAAAATATTGCGCTAGACACTCATTCTAAGCCTATCTGAGGGTTTCCATATGCTTACATAAATGAAAATAATATACAATATTCCATATGCTTCTTATTAAAACACATATTTAAGATCAGAATATATTTTGACTACTTTCTTAAAGAGTAAAGCACTGTCTTCCATAAATGGAAAATATTAAAAACTGAGAAGTGAGAGGGTAAGGTGCAAGAATACCTAGAGAGAGAGCATTCTAGAAGTGATCATTTCATGGTTTATTCAAAGATAAATAGTAAGGCTGAAATGGCTAAAGTAGAGTGATAAGACAGTAATGAGGTTAGAGATTTAGCAGAGGGCCAGAACACGTAGGTCATCATACAAAGGAAAAGCACTGTGTATTTCATTCCTAGTGAGATCAGGAGTCATCAGAAGAATTTAGTGTTATAGTTCCATTCATTTGTTAAACAAATATTTATTGAGCACTTAATGCACATCAGCTGCTAATCTATATCCTGGGGATAGAGCAATAAAAAGACATAAATGGTTTCCTCATATGGCTTATGTGATTTTTTTTTTTTTTTGATAGGAGCACAAAATGTGGTTAGATAGCCAATACACCAATGCTGAGTAAACATCTCTCATATTAGAAAGTGGTAAATGCTATGGAGAAAATCAAGACAAGATAAAATGGCTAGATTGTTAACTCTGTGGTGAGAGGTTATTGCTGCTTGGTGTAAGTTTGTGAATTTTTGCATCATTCTATGTGCTATATGGTGGGGGATTTTAAGGAGGCATGATTAGAAGCAGGAGAGTCAATTAGGGGGCATTATAATAATGAAGGAAAGTGGTGAGTTAGGCTTTTACCTTGGAGATGGAGGTGGAAATGGCAAAAGTTGTGGGATTCTGAATTAATTTCAGAGGGTTATCAGTCAACATGTTGGTTGCTATATTGCATATAGCATGAGAGAGCAGTAGGAGTCAGGAAGCCTCTGGGAGTTACACCTGAGCAACTGAACAAATGAAATGATCTGAGATGAAAAATATTGGATTGAATGGTGGGTTGAGGAAGTGAAAGTCAGTTTGGGCTTAGTGTAGCACATAGAAATTACCTTGGAACCTTTAGCAGAAAGAGACTTGAGGTGACTGGGTGGCTCAGTTGGTTAAGCCTCCCTCTCTCTTTCTCTGTCCCTCCCCCACTAATGCTCTCTCTCTCTCTCACTTTCTCAAAATAAATAAATAAAAGTAAAAAAATTAAAGAGAGACTTAATAGGAAAGTAGGTAAGTACATTGGAAGAGCTTCAGTAGTAAGTTCTAGATTGGGTCTCCACTAATAATTTCTAGAATCCTTGAGAAACAACCTAAATAAATTTGCTTCTAGTTCTTCTTTTTGAAAACATCACTAGAATAAAAAAAAAAAAACCTGCCACTAATTCTATTAGTGCAACTATGTCTAATACCAAGGAAGCTGGAAAATGAACACACAGGAATACAATACAGTGATGAGGAAGCCAGCCAGAAGAAACCATCGCCATCACTGCTGGCATATCTGCCTTTTGTCCATTTTCATGAAGTTAAATAGCCTATTGCGGGTAAGAAACTCATGTTTTAATAACCCTCTTTGGCAACAGAAACAGCAAGCAGTGGAATAAAAAAGGGCTTAATTATCAAAAACTGTTTTGTATTCAGAAGCTAATAAATTCTAGCTTTTCACTTTCCCAAATAGAAAAAAAAATGATTGCATGAAAGTTGTGGGAATGAAGTCAATCTATTTTCACCATGTAGTTGTTAAGCGCAATGAATACGGGATATTTGGAATGTGTTAAGTTTGAGTTGGCTATTTGATGCCTATTTAGATACTTCAAATAGAGCTTATGCATACATGAATCTGATAATCAAAGAAATGGAAGAACTTGGGTATATATTAGATAAAGATAATTCATAGATAATATTTAAAATCATGAGACAGGATGAGGTGACTTACGAAACCAATAAACTAAGGAAGAGAAAACCTGCCCCACCCATTTATGTGTTTCACAATCGGTAAAGTTGTTTATACCTTAGATGCTAATTAGCAAGTGACCCTTGAAACACTTTTCCTGGTGCCACAATACAGAGGAAAGCAATGTCATGTACAATAAAGGGAGCACACTTCACAAAGATAATACAGATACAAAGACTGTTAAGATCAAAGAGAAAGCCATGTCACCTCATAATAACAAGCTGAATATATATATATATATATATATATCAAGAGAAAATCAAAGCCTTCTATAGAAACCAATTCATAAAAATTGTGCTGGTAAATTCATTTGTGGAGAGTAAGAATTGATAAAAAATTCCGTGTCACTTATTATTTCTGTGTTAGCAATTACCTTAAAATTTAGCAGCTTAAAGTAACAAACATCTATTTTCTCAGTTTCTGTGAATTGCCAGCAAGGTAACTGGTTCTAGGTCAGAGCATCTCATGCAATTGTTGTCAGGTTGTTGGTCAGGTCAGGGCTCCAGTCCTGTCTGACAACACAACTGGGAAGGGTTTCCTTATAAGCTCATTTATGCTGTTGTTGTCATTTCTTAATTCCTCAATGGCTATTAGCTAGAAACTTCAGTTCCTTACACACAGGGACACTAAAGGGCTGCTTACAAGGTAATAGCTTATTTTCCCAAAGCAAATTATACATTAGAGACAGAGAGAGTACATGAGCTTGTCCAAGACAAAGCTGCAGTCTTTTATAACCCATTCTTGAGAGTGCTGTACCATTACCCATCTCATATTCGATTGGTTACAAAGAAAGCCCTGGTGCAGTGAGGGAGGGGGCCACGAAGGTGCAAATATCGGGAAACACTGAGGATCCTTTTGGAGGATGGCTACCACAATTGACCTTTTTTTGATTTGTGCAATTATGAGAACTAGTTAAGCAGTCTAATAAGCTTACTGTATTCACATGTTATACTACTGTTGGAAATTTTTGAGCAATCAGTTTAGAAGAGAATACAGCTATAAAAAGGGAGAGATCAAAAACAGGTTGGCACCCACATGCACAAGATAAAACTCATGAGGAAGGACTCACACTTACCTGTTTTTTCTGCTTCTGACATTGGTGGGGGGGGTGACCTCAGTAGCCCAGGCCTTTCATCACAGAGCTAAACACCCACTCTTGGCCCAGGATTCAAAGAAGATGAAAGAGGATCTCAGGGAAGGTAGAACTATTGCACACCTAGCTGTTGCCCCATAATAACAGATGAGGCAGCACTCAAACTTCAATATGTGTATGCTGTCAATGGCTCTGCTTCACTTCCAAGCCTCAAATCTACAAGAATCTCGCTGGTGGCCCATATTAACAAAAACCAGATAGAGAAGGGAATTCTGGGAAATGTAGGTCAGGCTAAAATATTGTATTCCAAAGCCACCACAGATCATGAAACAAAAAGCAAAATTCTCAGTCCTCTTATGGAAGAACATCAATTTGAAAAGCATACAGGAGTGTCTAGGCTAAATAAAAATATTTTTTATAGTCACACTGATTAAACATTTTCCCTAAATCCTTTGTAAGAAGGAATTCACAATATATATTGTAATTGAATATCACATATTCCTTATTACTATTCCATATAATTTATATAGTGTCTAACATTACATTATTATAATATCAAATATGTATAAAATATTCAGAATATTGATAACCAATATTTATCAACATCCTATTTTTCTGAATTAAAGGTATCATTGTGTGTACTATAATGCACAGATACCTGGAAAATGTGTAAGAGAGCTCAATATTAGAGCCAAATTTCAATATCAACAGTGGGAAAAAGCGGGTGAATCAACACCCATCTCCTCACCCCAAGCACTCAATTTTAACAAGGTTTATTTCTATCTGAATGAGCAGCATGTGATTATTTTAATTCTTAACCGCTCTCCAAAGTGATGTGAAAATAAATATTCATATTTATTAATTTTAGTTTTATAAAGAAAATAAAACAGAGCTTACGATAGACTCATATATAGCTTTGTTCTTCATTTTAATATGTTTAAGTATTTGGAAAGTAGAGACAGTGGGATGATTTTGCTCCATAGCCTTAAAACTCTGACATTGAATAAGCAGGTCGAGCTGAGGTATGAGAATTCGAAAAGGATTCCCAATTTCAATTAAAATCACCTCTGTTTCATTCCCTTCTGGTGTATGCTTTCTAGGGCTTTGAGTAAGTGTGGAGGGGGGAGGGAAAGCCACATGAGAAAAATTACATAACAACTTAAATGTTCGACTACTGACTAATGAATTGTATAATAAAATTCCCTTTACTAGCTTTCCCCTCTATGAAAAGTCACAGCGATTTTACATAATATCTTCCACTTCCTTGTGTAGAAATATTCCAGATCAATGACCATTATTTACAGAGAAATGAGGAGCTGCAAAGTGCTTTTCTGTCAGATAACCCAGCTCTTAATGTTTTCTTCTGTGTTCTACTTTCTAACTACACACAGTGAATTAAAACATTTGTTATATGTGTCAGTTAACATTTTATTTTCGCTAGCAGAGACATTTGTAAAGAATAAGAGTCCTGCTATTCCTGAAATAATTGGTTTGATGCATCAGAGAAAAGCAGAGGCTTAGAAATATGTCTGAATTAGGCATTATTTGATGTATTAATCCTAATTGGGTTCACCTCCTGCTGCTGCATACAGACTTCAGAGTTTCCTGAAATTCAGCAACTTTTAAAAAGTTTCAAAGAGATTTTAAATGTAAATATTCTTCTTTATTTGGCAACTTAGTTTCTGGGAGAAACATGATGCTCATATTTCAGGGTTTGCACATGAAGAAGAGAGAGCTAGGCCATCTCAGAAGGAATAATGATCAGATAACCCTGTGCAAAAGACATCATTCGGATACCATAGACAATGAATGCAACCGGATGAAAAACAGCCCTCTTATTTTCTTTTTAAGGATGCCAAGGGCATATTATATTTTATCTCTCTCTTATCTAGTATGGAATATTCCAACAGTACATAAGGAATTAAGCACCAAGAATGGCACTCTTCACAATCTTTTTCTATAATTTTATGTTATGGAGAATTGCAACCAATGACAATTAGGCTTGAAATGAGAAGGCACATGGCCAGAGGAGAATCAAAGGCAAAATGCCAAATGATGCAATCTCTTTGGCTTATTTTCCATTTGTAGAGAATATTAATGGAATCCTTGTAAACAAACAGATTAAAGAATATCAGAAGTCTTTTTCAAATATATTTGGTTGCCTAAAATGCCATTGTGCTAAAAGTAGACCAAAGAAAATGAAGGAAGCATACCTCTCATTTCTTGAAAGAGGCCAATTTACTCATCTTTGTTCAGGTAAACTCAGTTATTTGTATCATGTCTACTCCATGCAAGCACACAATGTTGTATAAATTGGGCCCTGCCTCTGATAAGGTTCTGTCACCCTTTAAAACCATATAAGAGTATGTCTGAGAACATCCTTTATGGATGCTGTTTAGTCTGATTCCACTAACATTTGGCATATTTTAGTCACCTACCAAAACGTTATAGTCGGTGCCCTGTTCCTGTTCTCTTTATTACTCAGCCTTTTTTTTTTTTAAACAGGTACCATGTTTTTGCTAAAAGTTGGAAATGTAAAATACAAAATATAAATGCTAAATTATTCTAGTATCTAATTTAGAATGTGACAACAGCCTATAATAGTTTGGGTTTTCATTCTCAGGGCTGTAAAACATTAGCAATTCCCCATCTACAAAACCATTTTATTCTTTGCAGCTCTCTTTGCAAAGCTCAGCTTTGCACTTGATGGTTTAATTGCTTATTTTTTTCTACCATCATCCTGTGAACTCCAGTTCCACAAGCCAAAGCCATGGCAAAGACCTCCTTAAAGGAATTACCTTAATTAATTCCATCTAAACTGATTTTTACTGACCAGATTCTCAGTTAACATGCCAAGTGGCCGTCTAGCCTGCTTTAATTGATAACTCTTCCTACAACAATTCTAAATCAGATGCAATAATTATGGACTTGCTGCTTTCGACAGAAATTAGATTGCTCCCCCCCCCCCCCGCCCCCCCCCGCCCCCATAGATCAGGATGGGTCACACTCTTATCCAAACTGACTTTACTTTAAAGAGCAAAGTGCTAGGGCCTCCACTGCTCTTGTTTCTTCTCTGCTGACTATGGACAAGTTTCTTACAAACCATGCTAATCAAACATCATCAGCTGGAGAAGTCTACTGAACGGGCTTGTCTCTGCAACACGCAATGTTAGTGAACAATGAAGAAGCACAGGCAATAACAATAACAAAAGAGGAAATGACCTAAAGGAACAGGCAGGGCATTTTCAGCTGATTGGTTTAATCTTAGAGAGTTAGTATATAAATAAATTTCACATTTCTGACAATGAAACAAGTGCAAAAATATTTAATAATACATGATAACTTTAAGAAACTATAATTTAATTTTCCTCAGACATATGCACAAACTTTCCTTTGATCTAGAAAAGAACAAGGGCGTTACTAAAATAATGACTAAAATGTTAAAAACACATGAAACTGGTGTTTTCACAGCCTGGAGAGTCATTGTCATTTCCTTGTCAACTTCTTCAGAGGCTTGCCTTGAGAGTGAAATTTCTTTAAGTGAATTCAGTCTTAACACTAGCTGGTTTCCTGGATCTCCATATCACTAGTCCCCCAACTTCCCTTATTCTTTGATCACACACATACACACACACACACACACACACACACACACACAGAGAGAGAGAAAGAGAGAGAGAGAGAGAGAGAGATGGCCAAGATCATTTAAAACATGTCAGATGTGGACATAGAAATTGAGAGCTCCTTGGGATATAGATGGGCTCATGTACAGAGTTAACCTCATCAATAAAAAGCCAGGATTTTGCCAGCGGTGGAAAAGGTGACAATCATGTTAAGCAGTTTGCATAGAATCAGTAACCATGACTTTAAGAATAAAGTTCTCAGTTTAGAGAATAATCCTCCATTCTGCCATGTTTATAAAAATGACAGGACTGTTAGAAATAAACTTTTGAAAGGTGAAAATAACTCTAAAACTTTGCAGTCCAATGCAGTAGCCAATAGCCATATGTAGCTATTTCAACTTAATTTTAAATGTTTATTCGTTTTTAAAAATTTTTTATTTACTTATTATCATATTTCTGAGAGAGAGAGAGAGAGAGACAGCGTGAGCAGGGTAGGGTCAGATAGAGGGTGACATAGAATCTGAAGCACGCTCCAGTCTCTGAGCTGTCAGCACAGAGCCCGATGCAGGGCTGGAACCCACAAACCGTGAGAACATGGCCTGAGCCAAAGTCGGACGCTTAACTGACTGAGCCACCCAGGCACCCCTATTCATTTTTGAGAGAGAGAGTGAGGGATAGAGGGAAAGAGGAGGAGGGGCAGAGAAAGAAGGAGAAAGAGAATCCCGAGCAGGCTCCATACTGTTAGCGCAAAGCCTGACAAATGGCGCAAACTCACGAACCTTTAGATCATGACCTGAGCCAAAACCAAGAGTCAGACCCTCAGCCAACTGAGCCACCCAGGCACCCCTCAACTTACTTTTTTACTTAAAATTAAATAAAGCTTAAAACTTATTTCCTGTATCTCACTAGTCCATTTCAACTACTCAATATCTACATGTAACTAGTAGCTACCATCTTGGACAACAGGGGTAGAGTGCATTTCTGACACCTTAGAAAGTTCTATTGGACAGCATTGCTATAGAAAATTAATTTGAAAAAAAAAATCAGAGAGTCCGATCTTTTAATGCCTCACATCAAGACTATGGTGTTATAAGCTCAGAGTGGGAGAGAGTGTGCTATCAGTTGTAAAATTTTAATTTCTGTGTTTTTTGGCTGACCAGCTGAGTGCTCAAAGCTGGAGGGGCTGGAAGAATCTTTGTAGTGTGATGATTCATGGTTTGTGTTCCTACTGTCCCCTTTTGCACCAAGATCCCTGACAGGGAGACTGAAATTCTCCATAGTAAACAAGGACCATTTCTCACCATTTTTGAACTTAAGAACTCAAGGAGAAAATAAAAACTTTGCAACATCCTATCAAAAAGCCAAATATAATAAATTATTTGGTAGCATAATAAAACCATAAAACATAATTTTCTTACATAAGTAGTAATAAAAGTCCTGGGGATGTGAAGTCTGCTTAAGAAGACAACAGTCAGTTTATGAGAACCAATAAAGACAATTTTGTAGAACCATATAAAAGAAGAAACTGGACTGAAACAGATCTGGGAAACCATGTAATAACAATTAAATTGCTACAATATATTGAGATATATTGAGGTCTCACAATGTATAAGGTCCTATGTCATTTGCTTTTCACAATGATCAGTGAAGGAAGCAAAACATTATTTTCATTTTTATGGGTGAGAAGGTAGATATTAAAATTTAAGCAATTTGCCGAGTGTAAAATAGCGAAGAGTGGAATTAAAAACCAAATAGTATGGCTACGGAGAAATAAGACTCATGTACCAAAACAAGACCTTTGGTACCAATCACTGTACTATGCCCTCAAAGAATTACCTAAATAGTAGCTATACAGCTGAGACTTATTATTAGCTATACAGCTAGTCCCTCATTATTCATCTGTTTATATACAAAAACAATAATGTGCTCCAGACTTCTTTTGCACTATTATTTGACCTATTTTTGTAGACCAAAATTTGATGTTTTAATGACCTTCCAAAATGTTCTCATATTTGCAAAAAACCTAAAATTTCATATTCATGAATTAATGAACTGTAGTACTAAATATAACCTGGCTCTAATGGGTAAGGGGCATTAAAGAATCTACCCCTGAAATAATTGTTGCACTATATGCTAACTAACTTGGATAAGAAAGAAAGAAAGAAAGAAAGAAAGAAAGAAAGAAAGAAAGAAAGAAAGAAAGAAAGGAAGAAAGAAAGAGTTAAACAAATAAAGAAATATAAAAAGTTAAAATACATAAATAAAACCTGGCTCTCATAATTTTTTTTAATTTTAATTTATTTTTTTTAGTGTTTTATTTATTTCTGAGAGAGAGAGAGAGAGGCAGCATGGGCAGGGGAGGGTCAGAGAGAGAGGAAGACACAGAATCCGAAACAGTCTCCAGGCTCTGAGCTGGCTGTCAGCACAGAGCCCGATGCAGGGCTTGAACCCATGAACCGTGAGATCGTGACCTAAGCTGAAGTTGGATGCTTAACCGACTGAGCCACCCAGGCACCCCTCTCATAATTTTTATTTGAATTATGAAAAATTAACTTGTTTTGCCTTAATTTTTGTGTACTTTTTTCATCATCAAACAAATATATTCTATCATTTAATAAAATAACAGAAATCCAAAGCATCCTCCTCATTCTTACACATTATTTCTTTCACTCCTTTATAGCCAATCTTTTTTTAAGCCACTTTATTAAGGTATGATTGACAAATTGTTGTACATATTTAATGTACACAATGTAATGAATTTAGAGATAAGGGAAACCATCACCATGTGTCATAGATATTCATCATCTGCAAAAATGTCCTCCTACATTTTTTATGTATTTGTTATAATTTTGAGATAAAAACACTTAACATAAGATTTATCTTCTTGGAAGTGTATGAGGTAGTATTGTTAATGACAGGCACTATGCTGTACAGTGGATGTTGGGACCTCATCTTGCATAACTGACACATAGCCTGGTCAAAAGTAGAGCCAATCGTCTTGAAAGTGTCCTCAGTGTTTTTACCCCACTGCTATTCACTTTTCAACCTACAGCAGTGTGGCTGTATCCCATGCTATGGAATTCACCCTGCCCAAACCATTAATAATACTAGACAGGTAAAAAGAAGTGACTGTCTTCAACATTTATGAGACTCTCTACTCCATTAGTTTCAGTGGTATCAACCATCAACTTAAGAATCTAGGATACTTGATTTCCAGGTCTAAATGAATCTCACAATTTTAATAGTAAAATCTAACCCTTCAATGGCTGTCTTTATTTTACAATGCACTTGTCACAAATTTAACTAAGGTTTTGAATTAACCTTTACTTCTCTGTCCTCTGTCCTTAATCCTTCAAACATAATCATGTTCTGAGTATGATCAGTAATATGGGTAATATGTCCATTTGGGTAATATGTCCATTAATTTCAGAATAAATGTAACTGATTAACTTGACATTTAAGATCCATTATGCTTTGGTCCAAGTCTATTTAATCCATTAAGCTTTCTCTCTAGATATTACATCTCTAACCCAGTATCCATGATCCACATACACTGAATTATTTATACTTCCCAAAATTGGTTTGGTTGATTCCCTGATTCTGCTCTTAATATAAATTGTCATCTTTATCTACCTAGGATTTCCCTTCTACATTATCTTACTTACTGGTAAACATCTTTCGTTGGTGTAAAATACTATTCAGAAGTTGACTTATGTGGGAAGCCAGCATGCTTTCTGTTTTGAGCCAATCAATGCCAGTGTGTATTTCTAGCTTCACTTTATCCTTTGCTTCTTTATGCTATAATATTTATTTGATATATGAGCATCTTTCTTAAACACACATGTTTTTAGATAGACTATGATTAGAATAGGGAATATAGATTAAATGTCTTGGGATCAACCAAACTCAATGTGTGAGGTATTTTGGCTTTAGTATTATTTGGACCACTGTGTAAAATAATGTCTTAAGCATGTGAGTATGAGTTAAAATGAGAAAATAGTAGCAGAGATTTATATTTCAAAGGAATAATTTTTTTTAAATGACAAAATTTAGAGCTAATGATGCAACTTTTGATGATAAAAAGAGTAACGAAATAAACCCAAGAATGTGTAAAGAAGAAATTAATAAAAACAAAATTTGAAACCAGTGAAGTGGGGAAAAATATAACAAAATATCCATGAATCTATTTTTTTCTTAGAAAAATATAACAAAACAAACATATCTCTGATAAGCGTAAATAAGAAAAGAATGCAGAAATGCATAGTGTTAAGAGTAAAAGGAAGCTACATCTAAAGAAGATTTTAAAACAAATTACTGTAAAAGTAATGTCAGTGAATTAAAAATGGACACCTTCCAAAAAGTTTCCAACTTAGACAAATTTGGCACAAATAGAAAGAAGAAGCATAAAGTTCCCACAATCGACAAATTAAAGTAATGAAGCAGTTAAAAATCTTGACCCAAAGAAACATTGAGACTGTGCGGTTTTCTAAGCAAGTTCTGTCTGCCAAGAAACATATTCCTGTCTTACTCAAGTTTTTTTCAGAAGCATTTTTCAAAAACACTTCTAGCAGAGAAAACAAAGAATACTGCCCAACTCATTCAACAAAGACAGTATAATTTTGATCCTAAAAACCCCAAGTATGATATGAGAAAAGAAAATTAAATTCGATATTGCTTTTAATATGAGTAAAAGGCTAAAAAGTATTCGAAAAGCAAATGCAAAAGTATATTCAAAAGATAATTACTTTAACAAAGTTAGGTTCCTTCTTGTCAATCAATGGTAATGTAATAAATTCTGAAAAATGTTAATGTCATTTACTTCTTAAAGGAAAACGTCATATGATCTCAATAGATACAGAGACAATATTTGATAACATTTAACATAATTGTGTGACAAAAACTTTATAAGTTAAGAATTAAATAGAACTTTCATTACCCAGTGGATGTTAACAACAATAAACATATTGAAAACATCATTCTCAATATGATGAACTCATTATCCTTAAAATCAGGAAAAAATAAAAGAAATACATTTACCACCAAGTTATTTAACATTATACTGGATGTCCTGTAATTATAATTAAAAAAAGAAAAAAAGGTTGGGGCGCCTGGGTGGCTCAGTCAGTTGGGCGTCCAACTTTGGCACAGGTCATGATTTCACGGTTCGTTCGAGCCCCGCATCGGGCTCTGTGCTGACAGCTAGCTCAGAGCCTGGAGCCAGCTTCAGATTTTGTATCTCCCTCTCTCTCTGACCCTCCCCTGTTCTCTCTCTCTCTCTCTCTCTGTCAGAAATTAAAAAAAAAAAACAAAAAAAAAACATTAAAAAATTTTTTAAAAAGCTTATGGACTAGAAAGTGAAAAAAATGCTCACATTTGAGGAATATTTATTTATATAAATAAGACAAGATAAACTACAAAAAATATGAGAAATAATAGCAAAGTTTAACAAGGTAGTAAGCATTCATATTCAAAACTCTTTCTAGAGCTCATCTAACATCATTGTTTTCCTTCCTCATTCCTTTCTAGTCACATTTACCCCCTTGCTGTTCCACAAACATGCAATGCCCACGACCACATCAATATCTTTGTTTATGTATTTTTTCCCTCTATCTTGATGTGCCCAAGCTATTACATAGCTCCCCCTTTCACTTTCTATGGGTCTTTACTAAAATACATTCTTCCCAGTGAGATCTCTCTGACCATTCTGTTTACTATGGATGCCCTGACCCTATCATCTTCTGGCAGACAATTCTCCGTGGGCTTCTCATATCTCTACACAAGTTGTAACAGAGGCACAAAATGATTTTGCTCCAGACTACTTTTGTAAGAAAGTTTGTAAATTAAACAGCCTTGAAAGATAAAATGTTTCCTTTTAAAATCAAGGACAGATTAGTTTACAGCCTTGGAGGATATATGATCTACTAAGGAATAAAACAGAGAAATATATATACTACCTCTATCAATAAATTTTAAGGAATTCACATTGCTCTCAAATATTACAATCCTGCTTCATAATCCAGGCTATAAAATTGACTCTATTACTTTCTCTGAATTTCACATATATTTTCCCACTTCAATACTTCATACTTGGCATTCCAAGTCTTATATGGCATCACAGCTTGACCTCTTTATTCTGCTTCTCACCGAGAGAAACACTTTCCTTCTTCCTTCTTCCTAACTCCAAACTCTGAATTAAAGTTACCCATTCATTCATGGACAGAATAGAACAATTAGAAGTCTACCCTAAACCTTTAAGGGTTGATTGTGCAATGGCAGAGAGAGTAAGCTTTTACATCTTGCAGATATACCCTCAAAAGAGAAAAAAATAGCCTGTTAAGTGGGCATCCCCAAAATTCATTATTTAGATAATTTGATTATGATATGTATAGAGGTTTGTGTGAAAGGCAAGGAAAAAGATCTCATGAAGTCCAGATGACAAAGGGATAGTTAGTCATCTTAACATGTGGCATTGGGTTAGGGTTTGAGTTTGCCTTATCTCACTTGTCATGTTTTAAGACCGGGGATAATACAAACACTGCTTTCTCTTCTTAGCATCTCCAACAACATTGATCACATAAATTATTACATTATTTATATGTACAACATGAACTTCATAAAGAATGGGTGAAGGGCGCCTGGGTGGCTCAGTCTGTTAAGCGTCTGACCCTGGCTCAGGTCACCATTGCCTGGTTCACAAGTTCAAAATCCGCCTCAGAGCCTGGAGTCTGCTTCGAAATCTGTGTCTCCCTCTCTCGCTTTCCAACCTCTACTAGTACTCTGTTTCTCTTTCTCTCTCTCTTTCCTCAAAAACAAAGTATTAACATTTTTTAAAAAAAAAAGGATGGGTGATTTGACCAATTAATAAATTAATTATGAACACAACTGTCAATTCTAATATTACTTTTACTGAAAATCACATTAGCCTACCCCTTGTGTTTATTTGCAAGACTTTAATTTTTAACTGAACAGTTTTGTCTTCTATTCATTCTATTCATAAAATATTAAATTCATACAGAGTTGATTTGTTTGGACCTTTTACCACACATCTTTTTCCAATTTTAATCTGGCACATATTTATCAATGGGACTTTCAAACCCTAAATTAGATTTGGTTTACATGTCATTCTTAGGAGCGTTATGAATTCCCATCTTGTTTACATTTTAGTGCTAACTTTTACATGCTAAAACTTTCTGATAACATGTGAAATGTTTGTAATACTTTCGATCCAGACATATTTTCTTGATACTTTGAAACAATTATATGTATCATCTGGTTTAAAAATATTTTCAGTCCATTTTCATTCAGATGATAAAACACGTTCAAGAGTTTAAGCATACTAAAAAATGGTGAATGAATTTTCAATGAAATGAAAGAAATAAATTCTCTTGCCTTCCATAAGTACAAAAATATAGTATTATTTATTCATAAATCACATAATATTAAACAACTCGATAGCTATTAGAAATTCAGTTGCTGGGGCGCCTGGGTGGCTCAGTCGGTTAAGTGTCCGACTTTGGTTCAGGTCATGATCTTGCGGTTCGTGGCTTCGAGCCCCGCATCGGGCTCTGTGCTGGCAGCTCAGAGCCTGGAGCCTGCTTTGGATTCTGTGTCTCCCTTTCTCTCTGTCCTTCCCCCGCTCATGCTCTGTCTCTCTCTGTCTCAAAAATAAATAAAAACTATAAAAATTTTTTGAAAAAAAAGAAATTCAGTTGTTACAAAGGACAGCATCAATGTATGAGGACAGGGATTCTCTGGAAATTAACTCTATTATATATAAATCACAAATTATAAATTAATCTCACTGTCTAGAAAATGTGTTAAAGTCTCAGAGGTATAAGATTCAAGAAGTTCTAAATTGAAAAATAAGAACATGTTTAATATATTTACAAATATCCTATTTTCCAAGATATAGTTCAAAATGAATACTAGGACTTAACTTCAATAATACATTTTATAATGATGTTAACTGGTTTTTAGAAGTCTATACTGTAGCTTTTCCATTTTATATATTCATGAAATTTATCTTTGGAAAGCAATATGAAAAGTACTAGCTATACATAGTCTAGGGAATAAGATTCAAAACGTATACACATATCTGATTATTCATTAAGATCATAGGAGTTCCAGTAATCTTGTCAGTTATTAACCTGAAATGTCTGATTAAGAGTCCTGCTATATAGTGCCTTTGCATTCATTGTTCAATAAAGTAAATTCAATGCCAACAGGATATTTATGTTTTACCACTATATAACCAACAACTAATACAACATTGAAATAAGGTAGATACTAAAGAAATATCTTGAAAGAATAGTGAAAAACGGATAACTGATAATGGAGCTATTGAAAGAGTTGTAAAAACTCTCTTGGAAAAGAGAATAATCACTATTTTTGTTGTATTTTTTACATTAAATATGTCTAAATTTATGTAACATAGCTGTACCTAATGGGCTGAGACCATGGTTTCAAACTGAAAGATACCAACATTTTACAAATTACTCCTATAAGCTCTACACGAATGAGATCCGTTGACTTGAGCTGTCACTGAGAGGCAGTGCAGTATAATATGTTTTGAAATCTAAAATCCTTATTTTTTGACATATTATTTCTAGAAAGGATTATCTTTCCTCTTTCAAGGAAGATAAACAAAATGCAAACATGACAAGACAAAGCGAAAATATAGAATCCTATACTGTCACCCAGAATCAAAGCTTAGGGCACCATTTTTTCGTAGTCAGCTGTCTCTCCAATGCTTTTTATTTTGTAACAAAGCAGTAAGTATAGCTGGGACACATTTGGGGTTCTTTCTTACTAGGTCTGATGAGATAATACCCTATTCCTTTCACAGATAATATGTCTATTGTAAAAGAGGAAATATCTCTGTCTACAACCTTGCCAGTGTGTTCAACTAAGTATTAACAATAATCCGCTGTCTTTACCTGAGAGAGAAAATGCATTTTGCTGAAATGGTACAGTGGAACAATAGTATCACAATGATAATATAACATTTTTAGTGTTCTTTAATGAAAAGCCAAAGATATTATTGGTGTATAAGATTGAGAGAATTTGCCTGTGTGTTTGGCATTTGGGCCTGTAATGCAGGAAAGATTTAAAAAATGTGAGATGCTAAATAGACTGTATTGTTGAAGTGATGAAAAACTGAAAAATTCAGTGGAATGTCCAAAACTGCCAGCTGGAAGGGGACAGAGGGTTATCAACAGTCTGCCTTCAGAAGGAATCCTGATGTGTTGATGTAATAGCCTGATAATGAAATGATTTGCCAGCATCTACTTACAAAGAACTCTTTGATTCTTTGAAGTGGAATGCTTTGGAGATCACATAAACATGGCCTAACATAAAAATTGTGTGTTTAAGTGTATTATATCCTCTCCAAAACATCAATTTAAGCAAATCAGTTACGAAGGTTTATGTATTTATTACACATATAAGAATTGAAGCTTGTTTAATATCTGCTACTTGCTCTGTATTAAAATCAAACTGCACTTAGAGACACTCCTTGGGAAAACAACGATAACTCAAAACTGAGTAACAACCCTGTCTAGACTCAAGTAAATACATCGTCACCCAATTTCATGAATAGATAATAGGGTACTTGTTAGAAGCATGTGATAGACACATCAGAGTAAAACTTTGCCAGATCTGGAAAATGCAGAAATAGCTTCCTTGAATCCTTTGAGGAACTCAGTAGAATATGAAGAAAAGTGGAAAGAGAGAGAAGGACAAAAGAGGGAAAATAAGAACATAGATTTGAAAATGAGCAGAGTTAGAAAATGATTAAACCTAAATTATGAGATGTGAGATATGCCCAAACGCTCTCAATATAGTGTGTGGTATATATACATTAGTGTTCTTCATTAATTATCCAATGAACTTAACTAAACATATTCCGTTATAATCCTTCCTCAGCCACTTACCAGGTGTGTGACATTAAACAGGTTTCTGACATCTCATTATTAAATGCCTAGTGTATGTCACGCCATGGCCCTATGGATACAGGTAAATAAGAGAAGAATGGTCCTTGCAATTACGTAGCTTCCACTCTTGTGGGGAGAAACAAATGACAAACAAATAAAAACAAGGAAATAATTTCAGGGAATGATACATTTTGTAAAGAAAAATAAAACTGGAATAGAGAATGGCTGGTGAGATGAGGAGGGTAGTTTGTTATGTGAATAACACTGAAGTAGCCATCTGAAGTGGTGTGTCAGTTTTAATTAAATGGGGATGTGCACCAAGGCATCCTTGGAAGGGTCAATAATCTCCTAACAGCCATTCCAGATATGCCAAAATACCTGAGTGGTAAGAAAAGGTGATTCCTGCCTTCATACTCTTTCAATTTAAATCCACCTCTAATAACTAAAATACTTTGAAACAACTTTAAAAAATGACTTGTTACTCATCTAGGCAGTAGAAACTTTCTTATAAATGGTATCAAACACTCCAAATACTTTTTGAAATTTTTGCTTTGCTAACAGCTCCAATTCTATTTTAGACATCAATTTAAATGCCGCTTTCCACATGATATTCCTCTTGAAACACAACTTTTTGATGCTAGAGATACTATGAAGTAAAGATTATATACTGCATTGACTAAAAACAATCTCCTCAGGGGAACCTAGGTGGCCAGTTGGTTAAGCATCGGACTCTGGATTGTGGCTCAGGTCATGATCTCTCATTATTTAGTTTGAGCCCCACATCGGGCTCTGCTCAAGGTGTGGAGCCTGCTTGGGATTCTCTCTCTTCCTCTCTCTGCCCCTTCCCCACTTGTATGCACACACTCTATCAAAAGTAAATAAATATACATTAAAAGAAAAACCTCTCCAAAGAAACTAATTTTAGGATTTACACCAATCAGATTAGAAAATATTTAATAAATTGTGTTATTTATATTATTCTATGTAGGCAATAATGGTGGGTGGATAGGTCATAATTCTGCTGTGGGAATGGAAAATAGTGTAAGCCTTTAAAAATGCCCTTAACAACATAATGGAAATAAAAGTAAAGTCCAACTCCTTATATCCTTGTCAGCTTTAATTGAGATACTAAAAAGTCAGTGTCTGGCACATAGTAAGTGTACAGAAATGTGTTAGGCATTATTTTTATTAAAATGCTTATTGCTTAGAATTTATTTTAATTCAGTAAAACATTTAGACAATTTTTTTTCTTTTCTACATTAAAATATCTGTGTTTTGGAGGTATATTAATATATAATAAGTGATAATTAGAACAAAAACACAGACAAGCTTCTATGTCAGTATGCAACAAACTTTCTTTGTGGAGCATGAAAAACTTAATAGAATACCATGGGGAAGGGAAAAGGGAAAAAATAGTTACAAACAGAGAGGGAGGGAGGCAAACAAACCATAAGAGACCCTTTAAATGCAGAGAACAAACTGAGGGTAGATGGGGGGAGAGCAAAATGGTGATGGGCATTGAGGAGGACACTTGTTGAGATGATCACTAGGTGTTGTATGTAAGCAATGAACCATGGGAATCTACCCCAAAAACCAAAAGCACACTTTACACACTGTATGTTAGCCAATTTGACAATTGATTATATTAAAAATAAATAAATAAGTTAATAAATTAATAAATTAATAAAATTTAAGTAAAAAAAAAAAAGAAATTTGTCTGTTTGTATCAGTCCTAAATCTCTGTGTCACTTTCTTCTATAGAAAACAAAAAATGTGAGATAATACATTTCACTTTTTCTGCAAATTCAGTATGAAGAGTTTTGACAATTTTATGTTATCCCTAAGGTTCACTTGATATCTAAAATGTTTTCTCTTATGTATCAGAGAGTAAATGCATTGGAGAAAGCATTCTTAGAAATGTCAGAATATTTCTCCATGTAAAATTGATACAATATTATTTTTTTTTCTTATCACATAAAAGCAAAATGCAACAATGGTGTATTATCAGGTTGACTGAGTAGAGGCTTTTAAAATGATATAGATTTGGGGCGCCTGGGTGGCTTAGTCGGTTAAGCGTCCGACTTTCGCTTAGGTCATGATCTCGCGGTTCGTGGGTTTGAGCCCCGCATCAGGCTCTGTGCTGACTGCCAGCTCAGAGCCTGGAGCCTGTTTCAGAGTCTGTGTCTCCCTCTCTCTCCGACCCTCCCCCGCTCACGCTGTCTCTCTCTCTCTCCTAGAAATAAATAAAAATAAAAATAAATAAAAATAAAATGATATAGATTTATAAAATATGTGAACTGTGCCATAGAGATAGCTTAATCCAGGATGTGAGAAGTTAAGGAATTCCACCATGTTTATTTTAACATGGTTCAAAGGAATATTGGGGTAGAGCTTACCCCAAATCAAAGACTTGCTTCTGACCATGCAGTGACATTGCGATTAGCCACTGTGTTAGAAGAGGTTCCCCAAATGACAAGGGACCCTTTAATTGCCAATGATTATTGACCATCATGTGGTGATTAGAAATAAAGACTTCATCTACAAGAAGATACTGTTCCTACAATTATGTTGTTGGAAAATGTCATCTCTACAGCTAATCTTGGAAATTATTCTTGGTATATTTTGCAAAAGATAATCACTTTGAAGATACACAGAAGTTTCCTTTTTTAGGTATGTATATTTATATCTTGCATTCAAGAACTAAACTATGCTAAACCTTGAGATTTCAGGGGAATAACAATATCTGATTTCTTCATCTTGGAAATTTTCATGCTCCTAGAAAAAGCAGGTACAAATACAGTGTGATAACTTTAAAATTAAACAATATATATAATTCAACAATTGGATAAGTAGTTAACTAGATCAAAAAGTTGTAAACACTTTTTAGTAATCAGATATTAGAAATGAGTCTAAAAGAATAAACATGAGTTTCCATAAAAAAGGGAAGAGTGGAGTGTTGTTTGGAGATGTGGATAAAAGTACAGACAGTGGCCTGGTGGAGATTTCAGGGAAAAGAAAGAGCCAATGGATAAGGCCAGTTAACCAGTATGGACACCTCAGAAAGTGTCCATAAGTTGTTGAAGACTCTGTGCATATATATATATATATATATATATATATATATCAACTTGGTTAATACACAGTTGAGCAGTTATACAGAAATTATAGGCTTATTTAATATTTAGTATAAAAGATAAATAAATTTTGGACAACAATTCTTTCCCAAAGTTTGAAATGAATACTTCTGGAATATTAACAGATAATTCACTGTTTTTAGGCACTAATAAACATCCAAATAAACTCCATATGTTTAAAATTCATCTCCAAACATGAACATAAAAGCAGTCAGTGAAATACTTGGTATTAATAATGAAGAGATTAGAAGGTTAAAACAATAAAACAATTAGTTTTGCATGGCCACCTTATAAATTGGCATTAAAGGTAAAAGATCTTGTTTGTTTAAACTTCCTGGAGGACATTTTATGAAGTGAAGTAAGCCAGGCATGAGAGAAAAAGACTCCATTACCTCACTTATATTTGGAATCCTAGAGTCAAATATACAGAAGCAGAAAGTAGAATCATGGATACCAGGGACTGGGAGGTGGAGGAAATGAGATATTGGTCAACAATATATAAAGTCACATGTAACATGATGTTTATCGTTAGTAATGCTGTATTGAATACTGGAAATTTGCTAAGAAAGCACATTTCAGCTGCTCTCATCAGATACAAAAATGGTAGCTTTGTGAGGAAATATGTTAGTTTGACTGCAATAATTATTTCATTAAGTATATTAAAACATCATGTACACTTTAAATACATAAAATCTTTATTAAAAACACAAAAGATGTGTATACATTGGATACATATATATGATGTTAATATATATTATAGTACTAATTATATACACTAATTGTTAATATATATTATATTAATATGTATTCTTATAATATTATTGTATTATTATATTACATTATTATATATTATTGCTAGTGACCTTACATCATTCTGTACCAAAAATTCTCTGGATTGAGTTAACATTTTAACTATTAATTATTAGCTATACACAACTGTTTGTAAATTTTGTCAAATATTATATGTAAATTATAAAATACTATTGATTAAATTTTTAAGAAAGAAAATTAAGGAAGATGTTAGGAAGTATCAAAAGTATAGAAAGTGATGTTAGGAAAATCCAATTATTTTCAAAATGGTAGTTTTTTAACAGAAAAATCAGATGATTTTAATATTTCACATTCTAGGAGTATCTACTTTTATTAAGTATAGATTCCTTAATACAAAGTTAAATTCCAAGGAAAGCAGTTCAGAATTAAGCAAAAGCCTGAGCAATCTGAGGTAAACCAATTATCTGCATTAGTTCACTGCGGAACTCTAAACATTTCAAACATGAAAAATGAGATGGCTGTATTATGCTGTGTTCTTAAATTATTATTTTTTTAAATGTTTTATTTATTTCTAGGAAAGAGAGAGAGACAGCGTGAGCAGGGGAGGGTCAGAGAGAGAGGGAGACACAGACTCTGAAACAGGCTCCAGGCTCTGAGCTGGCAGTCAGCACAGAGCCCGACGCGGGGCTCGAACCCACGAACCGCGAGATCATGACCTAAGCGAAAGTCGGACGCTTAACCGACTAAGCCACCCAGGCGCCCCAAATCTATATCAAATTATTTTTGAAAAAGTAAACATAATAATGGAAAAACTTAAATATTGATAATAAGTTCAAAATACATTGCAAATATTCACTAGCTCAGTGTGATCATTTGGTAAAGATATGATCTCATAATGTCATAATACTAGTCTTTATTTAGAAACATTTTTAAGATAAAAATATATACACATTTTGTCAGGGACAATGGTGATTATTAGACCGTATGTAAGTAAGTTAGATAACAATTAACTATATGTCTTAGTGTGCTTGGGCTGCCATATCAAAAAACATAGACTGAGTGGCTTAAACAACAGAAATTTATTTCCTCACAGTTCTAAAAGCTGGGAAGTCCAAGATCAATGTCTGAAATCCGATGCTTGTAACTCCAGTTAGCCTTTATCATCTCCTCAAAGAGCTTATGTCTAATATAGTCACATTGGGGATTAGGATTTCAACATATGAATTTGGGAGGTTGGACACAAACATTCAGTCCTTAACACTATAGAGTTTAAATACTCCTACCATTTTATTATGCTCAAAATTTTTCTTAATTGTGAGCATTAATAACACATGACTGCTAATATTGAAAATGTAGCACATATTATTTATTATAATGTTAGCTTTAATGGAAACTAGAGAGAAGAGAAAAACTTCCATTTCTTCTTGAGTAAGAGAGGAAATATGTGACTGCATTTTTTGTTTTTATTTTCATTTAAATACTGGTATTTCAAAAAGTATAAATATGCTAGGCATCATCTCTATTAAATTCTAAATTTTAAAGATATATAAATGCTTTGAGATTAAGTAAGAAACACTATAAATAAAGAGTATCATTATCATGAGTCTCATTTCAGTAATTTTCCTGTGGGAAATAAATGTAAGCATAGGTTGCTTTGGTCAGTGGTGAATTTGCTTGCATGATAAAGACAGGATTGTTGCAAAAGTTGGATGAGTTAGGTAAAAAAAAAATTGTCCTGATTTTAATAGAAACTTTAAATAAATATCTCTATTGAAAAGTAAAAGTTTGCCTTGCTCTCAAACTGTAAAAGAGACTCTTAACTATGGAGAACAAACTGAGTGCTGCTGGAGGGGTGGGGGGCAGAAGAATGGGTTAAACGGGTGATGGGTAGTGGGGAGGAAACTGTTGTAATGAACAGTAGGTATTGTATGTAAGTGATGAATCACTAAATTCTATTCCTGAAACTAATATCACATCATACACTAGCTAACTGGAATTTAAGTAAAAAATTTTGGAAAAAAATGTAATGAAAGAAAAAAAAATTAGCCTGGCTCTGATCTGTGAGTTTGGATATTTGATATCCTACTTGATGGTCTAAAAATGAGATTTGGGGAAAATGTTTTTTTCCCATGTTTTTATTTATTTTATTTTATTCTATTTTATCATTTTTGAGAGAGTGTTAGCAGGGAGAGGGGCAGACAAAGGGGGACAGAAATTCCAGAGCAGGCTCTTCACTGACAACAGTAAGCCCCAGGTGGTGCTCAAAGTGACCAACCACGAGATCATAACCTGAACTGAGGTCCGATGCTCAAACGACTGAGCCACCCAGGTACCCTGGGAAAAATGCTTTTTAAAGAGAACTCTTGACAACCATTGTCAAGAAAAGTTTTGTGAGATGATCTGCAGGCTTCTGTGAGTACTTTACACATGATTTTTCATATGTTAGTAACTGAAGGACTAATAATATACATTATATATTTAATATAAAACAGACTATATTAAATCAGCTGTCTCCTAAAAAAAGACATTTCTTAAAGTTTTAAAATGGAAAGATTATTTTATTGTTGTTAAGTCCTGCAACACGTAATGCATCTATGGTTTGTCCATGGATCTACTGCTTCTCCACGGTGGTCTATAAAATTAAAAACCAAGCAACCAACCAAATAATAAAAAAACCCAATGAAAAAATCAAATAGTTACAATTTTTAAGCCGCTCTGCTGAAGTCAGGGCAAAATGTAGCACTCACATTACACACCTCTGCCAAATGCCTTATGTTTCTACATATTAATAAGAAAATGGCCCAGAGGCAGCCATGGAAGGACTCCATTTTCTCTCTAAGTAAGAAATTGCCAAGGAACTATGAGAACTACTTTTAGCCAACAGCTTTCCAGTTGCAGTACCTTCAGGATTTGCCAGTACATTTGACCAAAGACCATGCTTTTCTGAGGTACCTCCAGTCTATATGTGACTATTTCTGCTCAATCTGTGATTTTCTATGGATAAACGTTGCACCTGTGTTCCAGTTGTGCTGGCCAAGACTCTCTCAGAGCTGTGTTGTAGTCTGATGCTCACCTGCTCAGCGCCTAGTTGTCTGTCCTTCCCCATTCCTTACAAAGGGGTCAGACGTGCATGATTTATGAGGCCTTTCCCTGCTAACTACCGCTCTATCTTTTGTTTATCTTTTCATAGATGTTAACCCTATTAAGTCTGCTGTACTTCTACTTCTTGGTATCAACTTTCTAGGACAAGACATTTGATGAAAAATATATCGATAATTTTGGCCAAATTCATAAAAGAATAATTGTTATTTTATTCTTATAGTTTAATGTAGCAATAAGCAAATTTATAAATTTCCTGAATCATTTTTTGCCTTTCTCTCTATACACACACACACACACACACACACACACACACACATATGCTATAGAATACTAGAAATATTTTTTCTTCCACTACATTTGAAAGTCTATCATTTAACACTAATGTATTTCCTGAATTAAATCTTATATGATTTTTAATACCAGTCATCTTTCTGTGGATTTATATAAACCACAATGTGCATGATGCATTTATTTCTCCATCTCCAAACCCAGTGAATGTGCTGGGCAGAAACCAGCTTGGGCAGAAAGTTAGATGCTTGGAATTTCACACCTTTTTTTAAATGTTTATTTATTTATTTTAAGGGAGGAGGAGAGAGAAAAAGAGAAAGAGAGACACAGAGAGAGAGAGAAGTGGGGAAGGGGCAAAGAGAAGGGGAGAGAGAAAATCCCAAGCAGAGTCTGAGCAATCAGCACAGAATTTGATGTGGGGCTCAATCTCAGGAACTGTGAGATCATGACCTGAGCTGCAATCAAGAATCAGACGCTTAACTAACTGAACAACCCAGGCGCCCCTAGAATTTCATGTCTGGATTCCAATATTGCCTTAATACAAGCACAAATTTTACTAGCAGGAGATGACAGGGGCATAATTACAAGGTTTAGACATTTTGACAATTACAGGTTTGGAAATATTTGAAAGCTTATATTCAAGTTACAGTGAGTTACTCACATTTTGTTTCAAAATTGCATTAGTCAGGGCTCTTTTGGTGTATGTTGCCAAGTTTAGGAGCTTTTCAGGTCTCATGGGTGAGAGATGAAATTCTAGTGTAGTTTTAATTTGTGTATGGCCTATGATGACATACATTATACACTTTATACGTTAAACATATTTTGAGTTCACAATAAATAACACTTGCAGAATTAAAATCAGATTACAGTCCATCTGTAGGGGTTTATCAAAAACTTCTTTTGGTTCCATTATTTAGAAAACATAATTACTATGTTAAGAAATTAAATCAGAAGTACCTAACTTAATATCATGAAATAATAAAATTTGTTATTTATTAACATGCCAAAATTCAGATTGTTTTCAAGATTGACATTTGGTTTTGAATTATCCAGCATATTTAGTACAGTCTACGATGTAAGAAAATATTTGAGATCTATCTTTGTGGCTCTTTAGTGATAGAAGAGCCTTAAAAAGTTGAATGATTTCGGTTAAATCACTCTGCCTAACTGTGTTCAGCATTTATTAAATCTATTAAAATTGGAAAGTCTTAAAATAAGAGGGAGAAATCCAGGAGTGTTTTGATTCAATTCCTTAGGACAAGGAACATTAATGATCACATGTTTAGGCTTATAAAAATACGATTTTGTATATTTTGACAAAAGCAATTTATACTGCTATGTTTTAAAATTCACCTGTAGGAAAAAGTACTGCTGTCCTTCACTTGAAGACATTCTGAGCATATTTACTTTGCCAACCGACTTTCATAGGAAACAGTTTTCTTGGGGTGCCTGGGTGGCTCAGTTGGTTGAGCATTCGATTTCAGCTCGGGTTATGCCCTCACAGTCTGTGAGTTTGAGCCCCGGATCTGTCTCTGTGCTGACAGCTCAGAGCCTGGAGCCTGCTTCAGATTCCGTATCTCCCTTTCTTTCTCTCTACCCCTCCCCACTCACATTCTTTCTCTTTCTGTCTCTCAAAAATGAATCAATGTGAAAAAATTTTTTAAACGAGTTTTCTTTATCACTTCTCATCCTGTATAGTTTATTATACATTTCCATATGTTATATTGTGTTAAATGTGTTACTACATACACTTCTGATGTTAAATTGTGGACATTTTTCTTACAAATTCATTGCATAAAATTCATATATTTTGTTTTATCTAAAAAGATCAATGTATCAATTACACTTTATTTTAATTATTTATATGAAATAGTATGTATATTGAATAATACATAATAATTTTTTGCTAAATTTTAGAGATTTTAACATTTCATTTGACATTCCAGAAATCTAACATAGCAAAATATGTTTTCTGAAAAAAAACCTACATTACTTTATTTCCTCTTTAATTCTGAGATGCACATTATAAACCAAATTTATTTAGCTAATGTAGAAGATGATTATTCATTTTCTTTAATTGAAATAATGTTATTGAATAAAATACATGTCAATATCTTAATAAATAATCAAAGGTTGGTTCTGAGGGTAAAGGTAAATGATTAAACATTAAGTGCTCTGTAGACCTCACTTCTATTTTTATGCAAAAGAAGGGTATAGCTGCCATGAAAATGGTAGACTTTTTTTTTTTAAAGCAGTTTTTCATTTATATATTGAGGCCACTAAATGAATGTGACTAAGAAGTTAATTTCTCATTTTAATCTTCTACATTCTCTGCACAAGAAGTATTGAACTTATTAAACCATTTCAGAATTATGTCTTTTCTCTCAGTTTTTGTTCAGCTATTTACCATTTTAATGTAATTTTCTTTCTTATAGATATATTTGTATTTGACTCAAATATATTTATTTAAGTTACCAAAATTCTGTGCAATGTCTGGTTTACAATTTTTTGCCATTCATTTTAAGGTGATTTGTTCAATGTTTATTTATTTTGAAAGAAAGAGAGAGAGAGAGAGAGCATGAACAGAGGAGGGGCAGAGAGAGGGGGATGGAGGATCCAAAGCGGGTTTGTGATAACAGCAGAGATTTCGATGTGGGACTCAAACTCATGAACCGTGAGCTGAAGTCGGACACTCAACCAACTGAGCCACCCAGCTGCCCCTAAGATGATTTTGAGTATCTGTTTCTGCTTCTTTCTTTGTAATTTTTAAACTACCTAAGTGAAAATACAGGTGATGATAATCATCAAATAAATGACGTCTTTGTGTGTATGTGCACATTGCAGAACGGCTTTGGGTATTGTTGCATTATTTAAGAATAGTAATCATTTCTTTGCAGTCTGTTTTATGCTTACATACAGTTTTGTTTGTTTTTGATTTTTGGTTTTTTAACGTGGGAGAGAAAGAGAAAGAGAGAGAGAGAGAGAGAGATCCCTTTAGTTGAATGAGATAAACAACAAAATGAAGCAGTATCAGGTATGAAGTCTGCAGTGTGCCATTTGCTACCTGTGTCACTTGGTAGTTTTACATCAGGACATTTTGCCCTGAGAATAAAGGTAGTGCAATGCAGATGAAGTGTTAATGACTCTTTCTGGATTATGACCCAAGTGTGCCAAGGAACCTGACAAAAGGGCAAGGTTGGGCTTGGAGAAACCAGATCAGCATGAAGTAGAGTTCATAGCCTCCCACTCCTAAAACAAAGTGTTTGCCTAAATCAGTATTCTCTCTTCTCTCAAAGTTGCTACATCAGGATTGCGGGCTTATCTTTTATTGGAATATTCGTTCCTAAATTCTGGACAAGAGATGTCTATTCTTCTATTTAAAACTGGCTCCACATTTATCTTCAACAGTTTTTTTTTTTTTTCAAAAATTAAATCATTCTTTAGGCAATGTGGTACTAGCAAGGGCAAAGCTATATGTGGTAAACTTTAAGCTAAAACATACTCATTATCTTAAGGTTAAAAATATTCAGTATGATTTTTTAAAGTATCTTTTTTTAAAAAAGAGAAAAAGATTGAAATACTCTGTATAAAATTTCCTAAATCACACTTAGTTTACTAATTCCATCAGGCTAATTACAAAGAGATTTATGAAATTTGTGTTATATTATGTATCTCTACTTCTATGCAATTGTATGGAGTAGAATATAGTTATTGTTCAATTTTATTTTACGAAAAGAGGGCATTTATACAGTTCCTACGACTGTCATGAATTATGTGTTTTTCCCTCAGCCGTCTTTCGTAAGCCTGTAGTCCCACGAGGTTTCCCTCGTCTTTGCTCTCAGCACCACGCTTAAAGAACTGATCACTTCTAATTTGTAGATTGTACTTTCTATAGACCAAGTAGGGTATGTGAAATCAAAAAAATTATATTCTTCAATGAATAACTTATTTTTTCAAAAAATGAGAAAAATCGAATAATGTTCATGTTATTTTTTATTTTGAGTAAACAGTTTTGCCTAATTTCAAGAAAATAATAATTTCTCAACTATATATGAACAAGGGTAGACTTTAACTTTTGTGATAATTACTTTTGGAAAAAGTGAGTATATGTAAAACTAGAGTACTAAAGACATTTCAAACGTAACATTCATTTATTCTACTAGCTTTTATTATGTGCAACATTCCAGTAATCAAGTCAGATAATGCAATTTTGTCAGTAGGAATTCAAACAAATAAAGGAAATTGATGAGTTTTAAAATTTTACATTGCAATAAATTGGTTGTGAGTACAGCAATTAAAAAAAATTCCTAGAAAGAATAACACCTGAGCTAAGCTTTGAAAGAAATGAGGATAAATAAGATTTAAATAAATAAAGAATAAAAATTCTAGGCAGATAAGGCACAAATGAATTAAATGTGTGAGAGTTTGAGAAAATTTATAGAAAAATACTAAAGTTCTAACCAATAGGAAACTATTATGTGAAAGGTCTCAACAAGTACAAGATTGAGATCAAACCATGTATATTTTCTGACTAAAAGCTATGTAGCTTTATGTCAATCACAAGAAAAAATTTGGAAAGACCACAAATATATGGAAATGAAAGAATATCCTACTAAGGAATAAATAAGTTAACTAGGAAATTAAAGGAGAAATTAAAAAAAAATACATGGAAGTAAGTGAAATTGAAAACACGACAGTCCAAAACCTTTGGGGAGGAGCAAAAGGTGTCATAAGAGGGAAGTATATAGCAATACAGGCTTACATTAAGAAACAAGAAAAGTCTCAGCTACACAACTTAACCTAATACCTAAAGAAGCTTTAATAAGAACAGCAAATAAAGCCTAAAGCCAGCAGAAGGGAAATGATAAAGATTAGAGAATAAATAAATGACACAGAAACAAACAAACAAAAACAGTAGACAAATCAATGAAACTAATATTTAGTTCTTTGAAAGAACTAATGAAATTGATAAACTCCTAGCCAGCCTTACCAAAAAGAAAAGGGAAAGGACCCAAATAAATAAAATAACAATGAAAGAGGAGAGATTACAATTAATATTACAGAAATACAAATAATTTTAAGAAAATATGAAAAAATATATGCCAACCAATTGGGTAATCTAGAAGAAATGGATAAATTCTTAAAGACGTATAAATTATCAAAACTGAAACAGGAAGAAATAGAAAATTGGAACAGACCCATAACCAGTAAAGGAATTGAATCAGTAATTAAAAATCTCACAGCCAACAAGATTCCAGGCTGGATATCTTCTCAGGAGAATTCTACCAAACATTTAAAGAACAATTGATACTGATTCTTTTTGAACTGTTTCAAAAAATAGAAATAAAGAAAAACTTTCAAAGTCATTTACGAGACCAGTATTACCTTGATTCCAAAGCTAGACTAAGATGCCACTAAAAAGGAAAAATACAGACCAATATCCCTGATGAACATCAATGCAAACACTCTCAACAAGACACTAGCAGATTGAAGTCAACAGTATATTAAAAAGAATTATTCATCATGATCAAGTGAGATTTATTCCTGCACTGCAAAGATGGTTTAGATTTGCATATCAATCGATGTGATACACCACATTAATAAAAGAAAGGATAATAACCAAATGATCCTGTCAACAGATACAGAAAACACATTTGACAAAATATAGCATCCATTCTTGATAAAAACTCTCAAGAAGTAGAGACAGATGGAACATACCTCAACATTATAAAAGCCATATATGAAAAGCCCACAGCTAATATTTTCCTCAAAGGGGAAAAAAACAAACAAAAAGACAACAAAGAGAAATAAAAGGAATCCAAATCAGCAAGGAAGAAGTCAAATTTTTACTATTCACAGAGAACATGAAACCTGAAAGACTCCACCAAAAATTTGCTAGAACTGATACAAGAATTGAGCAAAGTCACAGAATACAAAATCAACATCCAGATACCTTGTAGTATTTCTTTTTTTAAAGATTTTTTTATCTTTAAGTAATCTCTACACCCCAAGTGGGACCCAAACTCCCGACCTGAGATCAAGAGTCCTACACTCCTAGGACTGAACCACCTAGGTGTTCCACTGTTGCATTTCTATACACCAATAATAAGGCAGCAGAAAGAGAAATCAAGGAATTGATCCCATTTACAACTGTATCAAAAACCGTAAGGTATCTGGGAATAAATCTAACAAAAGAGGTAAAACGTCTGTACTCTGGAAATGATAGGACATTTATAAAAGAAATTGAAGATGATACAAAGAAATGGAAAAACACTGCATGCTCATGGTTTAGAAGAACAGATATTGTTAAAATGTCTATGCTACCCAAAGTAATCTACGTATTCAATGCAATCCCAATCAAAATACCACCAGCATTTTTCACAGAGACAGAAAAATCCTAAAGTTTGCATAGAACCAGAAAAGACCCTGAATAACCAAAACAGTCTTGAAAAAGAAAAGCAAAGCTAGAGGCATCACAATTCTGGATTTCAAGCTATGTTATAAAGCTGTAGTGATCAAGACAGTATGGTATCTGCACAAAAAAAGACACATAGGTCAATGGAACAGAAAAGAAAACCCAGAAATCGACCTAAAACTATGTATGTGGTCAACTCATCTTCAACAAAGCAGGAAAGACTATCCAATGGAAAAAAGACAGTCTTCAACAAATGGTGTTGGGAAAACTGCACAGTGACATGCAGAAGAATGAAACTGGACCACTTTCTCATATCATACACCAAAATAAATTCAAAATAGATGAAACACCTAAAAGTGAGACAGGAAACCATCAAAATCCTAGAGAAAACAGGTAGTAATCTCTGTGACCTTGGTCAGAGTAACTTCTTATTAGACACATCTCTGTAGACCAGGGAAACAAAAGTAAACATGAACTATTGGGGCTTCATCAAGATAAAATGCTCCTGCATAGTGAAGGAAATAGTCAACAAAACTCAAAGGCAACTTATGGAACCTGGCCCAAGCAATCTTTCTCTCATGTGCATGGATTTTGGGCTAGTAGATGCAAATACTCATTTACAGTGAAAATTTTAAAGCTTTATGTTCTGAATTTCAGCTTAGTTCTTAGCCTGTCTTGTTGAAAAGTCACAGCCCTGTGTTGCCCAACCAAAGTATAAGTCGACACCTAGTATATAACACACTGAATTACCTTCACTAGCGCCCTCATAAGTTAGATGCCTGGCTTAGCATGCTGAAATGATGGCATGGGTAGCCCGGAAGTTATTGAATCTTACATTATCTTTGTTTTCCTAAAATATTCTGAATTAATAAAATAAATTTCAGAGTAGTTGTTCTAAATTTCTCAGAATATCTATGTATAATTGAATTTCTTATAATTCCCATAAAAATGAAATATACAAAGAAGTTGAAGGGTATGCTCTATTTGCACTGAGTTGCGGTGCGTCACCATTTTTAACAAGCTGGGTCAAGATAGCTCTATCAAATGCTCCATCAAAAACTAAAATTTTATGTTGTGATTTTTAAAAAATCTTTTAACCTTAAATGCATTACATATAAGAAATGTGTTGTCTGCACAATGTTTTAAACAATATAAGATATTATAAAGAAAGAAAGAAATCTTACCTTTTACACAGCCAAGAAGATATTAGCCATTGCATACATGCTCTCAAGATAAATCCTAGATCATAGATATCAATTATTCATTCACTCTGCATACAGACTATATACATTTTGTTGATAAAAACAGTGTCTTTTATGACAATAGAGAGCAGACATTTATCTCAATCTTACAATTTCCTTCTTTTCAAAATAAGAAGATGGCAAGACTATTGGTAACCTCTACTGTTTTCCTTCAAATTTTGTTGATTTATATATTAAAAACCTGTCAAATACAGACATACCAGTATTATCCATTTTCATCTGGCATTTACAGATGAGTATATAGGTATACTTAATTAAAATCATGGGAAGCTCAATTAATTCTTATTTTTTGTATTATTTACTTTTTAAGTATGAAAAAATTAAAATAAAATAAGAGGGTTAATTCTCTGTGAGAAATTAATAATTCTGTGAGAAAATATAATTTTTAAACATAAACCTAGATAATCTTTTTATTCCAATTTATCCCAATATCAGATGAGTCTGAGTGTTAAAAATAATCAAAAGTGATAAGATTATATATCCTAGGCCTACCTATTATCATAGAGCTGATGAAAATCAGCCAGCAGATCTTTACCATCTGAATCATTCTTTTTTTTTTTAATGTTTTTATTTATTTCTGAGAGAGAGAGAGAGAGACAGAGAGACAGAGACAGAGACAGAGGCAGCGTGAGCAGGGAAGGGTCAGAGAAAGAGGGAGGTACAGAATTCGAAGCAGACTCTAGGCTCTGAGCTAGCCGTCAGCACAGAGTCCAATGCGGGGCTCAAACCCACAAACCATGAGCTCATGACTTGAGCCGAAGTCCGACGCTTAGCCGACTGAACCACCCACGTGTCCCAACATCAGAATCATTCTTATTTTGTAAAAACAAAACAAACAAAAAAGGATTCCACATTCTAAACTATTGTTTGATTTTTGGTATCAAAACATATTGATCAAAATGTATTCATTGAAACTAGAAATAAAGGTATATATACAGGTAAACGTCACTCTTCAAAAGTTTGTGTTATGGCACTGTGTTTTTATGAAAGAACTATATTAGTACCTGTTTTTGCCAAATGAGAGAAATCTTAAGAGGATTTTGCTTTTACAAAAAAGGTGAAAAGTGGAAATAGTGATTAGCGTTCATTTTGCAGTGAGTCTTTACACCGGCAGCACACACACTGAGCAGCTAGAGTGGCACCACTAAGCCCTTTCCCTGGGAGAACTGTGTCTATGAGCATCTGTAGTTGATCTCAGTTTATTTTGTGTATCTGTTAGCAAGATGTGTCCTAGAGTATCACAAAAGCCTCAGAGAAGTTATTCTTTAGATCTGGGAAAGGCCCCCCCTTCCAAAATTTCCTCATAAATTAATGGTAATCGCTTCTTCCCTCTAAGCAATTTGGTTTATGGAAGGTTTGGTAAGAATTTTCTATGTTTGGATGCTATGGGAAACTTGTATGCCAAACAACCAAGGTAAAGAAAGCAGTGGATTTAAGGAGCTTTGTTGTTGTTGTTAATTTTGCTAACATTGTTTTAAGTCCTCTTATTTTAGTAGTGGAATCTTTATTTTTGGAAACTCCCTATCTTCTTCATGGGACTATGAAACATGTCATTCTTGCCTCCCTCTTCTAAACATTGGAGTAGAAATCTAGGATCATCATGAGCAATAATTCATCATTATGTGACTGAGGGTGGGATAATCATAAGAGGCTGTCTCTAATTCTACTTCTCTTTTCTCACTGTGGCCCCCAACTGAAGTGGATGTAGATTTCTCTTTAGAGCAAAGAGCTACTTTAAGGATCCCAGTATCTACTGCTGCACCAACAGGGACAATTTGTTTTTCTTAGAAACTTAAAAATAATACAAATTTGATTGCTGGTTTGGGGATTTAACTAACAATTAAAACACATTTAAAGCTAAGGTAGCTGCCAGTATTTTTAACTCCTGGACAATTTAAGGGGTGGTGAACACCATAAGAGATTTCTTAGAAATGTAGTCTTGTAAACTAGAGCCCTTCCTTGTGGCTTACATCTCTGACCAACAGATCTTCGCACTTTGTCTCCCGTACTTCTAATCACTCAAGTGTCTTCCATTTTTGTTTTGGGTGGCTCTAAATGAGAGGTAACTTTCCCGATTGCACAAGGATGCATCCTATTCTGTTAAACTTTACAAAAGAGTTTATATTTATTGCTTCCCTCAGGGAGAAAGCCAACTGTTTCATAAATGTTTTCATGTGACAAAATCTTCTTTATTACCCTGAAAATATTTGAGTCCCAATTTTATTGATTATTAAGTTTTTATTCTCTTAACAACGAATATGTTTTTTAATACATTAGCCATTGTGGCATGCTGCCTATAAAAGGAATAATCTCTCACAACAAAATTATACGCTTTATCTTTCATGTCTCGGACAAGTGTGAATCTAATTTTTTCTCATATTTACTTACTTACTGAATGTCCCTAGATAAGACCAACAAAATTTAGCATCTTGACATTTTTCTACTGAATGTCAAGAGCTCCACATTTGGTAGGCATACAGTCTAAATTACAAGGCACAACTGATTGATTGTTTAGCCAGCTGCTTTGCAATAATTGCAACTTCTCAGCAAGGAACAGTATAACCCTTACAATCCGTCCTAATTTAATTCAGCCAGTTCCAGGATTTATAGTGTAGTAATTGGACATTTCACTGCTAATAAGAAGTTCTATATTTGTGAAGCTGTTTGGGGCTTCTGATGATAGTACATGATAACCTAATTTTTTAATAGGAAATACATTGGCTATTTGACAAGAAAGAAATGGGTGTAGATTTACAGATATTGCTGAAGGTTGAACCCCCGAACAGCAGCACTAGGATTCTCTTTGCACTTTCTATTTCTTTTTTCTGCTTGTTGTTGCTTTTCTCTGCATTTTGCTTTATTTTATTATGGTGTAGATTTTTTATCTGTCAACAAAACAGACACATCTTATCATTTCAATTTTAAAAGAGAGACAAATTTATATTTCCATCTCCAACAAGTACAATATTAGAAAATCCTGTCTGGCTTTGACTGGATCATGTCCCTGCTGATTGGACTATATATCTGCCATTTAACTCAATCACTAGGCTCAAAGACATACAGTAATATGATTGGCCCACACCAAAAGTCCAAGACACCTGAAAACATGATAAACCATCCCATTAGGATATAGAGTAAATGAGTTTCCCAAAAGATAGTGGTAAAAAAAATAAGGTGGTTAGGCAAAGTACTTAAAGCAAAAATAAACATATGCACAAATTCATACATACAGAAAAAGATACTGGTCTTTGATTATCTTTCAGTAGTCACACAATGTGGTATATCTGTATCTACCATCTTGACACTGTTTCCTTTTTTGATGATATTTTCAGGTTTGGTAGCATACCAGGTCATAATACATACCTCAAACACAGTGAGTGTGTTACCATATCTCATCTCTCACAGACTGCCTGACTTCCCACATCTGCTCATTGTATGCTTAAACACACATAGCATGCTTCTGAAGTAATTTGTCTCTGGGAAACATATCACAAGAGTTTTCCAGCCATCTCTTCAAACATGCTAGGTAGGCAAGGAAACCACCCAATGAGTACAGGAGGCAACTAGGGTCAGAAATAATGGGCTTACTGTCTCCTGTAAAAATAAGTGGATACAAAAAATAATGTAAACTGACTAAAAGTGATCTAGCTACCAGGGAAGTACCTTTCTCTTTGAAAGGCATCTCTCTTTCTGCTTTCCTATATATAAACCACAGTTTAATAAGCATCTTCTAAAATCCTCTAAAATTCAGAAACAGAAGAGGAAAACAATTCTCTTCTGCTTATATGTTAATAATAATAAAAATAATAATACAGATCAAATAGTCAATAGATGATATTTAGTGATTTACATGTCATGAATATTTTTAAAAACATGAAAACCAAAATGCATACCCTTAAGTCTACATGAACAAACACTGATTTATACAGTTCTTGTATAAATAGCTACATCTTTTGTGGAAAGAGGAAAAAGTGATACTGTATTCAGATTAAAGCTAATAAGTTTTTAAAAATTATCTTGATTTCATGTTATTTATGAATGACCAAAGAAAGTAAAAATTAACATTAATATATTTCAACCAGGGAGCCTGGATGGCTCAGTCAGTTAAACCTCCAACTTCGGCACAGGTCATGATGATTTCACAGTTGTGGGTTCAAGCCCTGCGTCAGGCTCAGTGCTGACAGCTCAGAGCCTGGAGCCTGCTTTGGATTCTGTGTGTCCCTCTCTCTCTGCCCCTCCCCCACTCACACTCTGTCTCTCAAAAATAAATAAATGTTGAAGAAATGTAAAAAAAGGTATTTCAACTATTTTCTTACCAAAGATAAATCATATCAAATCAAAAAACAAAAAGGGGGAAATTAAGAAGAATATTATTTTAATGATTAACGATCTTGTGTTATTTTCTGTTCAAAAGGAAAGATAACTAAAAAAACACAAGCCTGCATGTGTTTAGACAAAAACTCTTTACTTAAGATGTTCATGCATTGTTTAGGAAAATAACCTTTGTGGTTGATAGAATAACAAAATTTAGTTTCAATGGAGAGATTGTCCATTCCTTTTTGCTTGATAGATTAAAAATCTGCATAAATGAACTAATCACCAAAAAGGACAAAAAGCCATACACAGCTGTAGGTACAATGACTAGGAATGGGTTAACCCTTTTCATTTTGTTTAAGAAAGATATTTTTAATTGTACCAAAAAATATAAACATTGTGTGCATTTTCCATTCCTTTATTTGTCTTATCAAAATAAATCACATATACAATCAAATTTTGAGATGATAACAAAAACAGTTTGAAAGTGTTTATAACATTTAGGAAAGAGATGAGTGTGAGGAATCAGATAGTGAACCCAAGGACAATAAATATAGGATCTGTGTGAAATGTGTACAAAAGTGAACATTTGAACCCACAGACATATGGAAACATATGACTTTTTTTCTTTCTTTCAGAATCCTTGTTAATAGTATAGTGACAACCAACTGATTCCTTGATTAAATTATGCCAGAAGTTAAAAAAAATCCTTGAATTGCTCTCAAATTGTATTCCATTTGTGACTATGCTATGAAGAACAAAAGCACACACATTTCTTTTACATTGGTACTAGATATAATATATAACTCTATCTTATCATAGTTTGGTAAAGTGTCCTAAAATATAATCAGATGTTTCTACCAATAATAACAATCAAAATATGCCTCTAGTATGTAGAACACAGAAGTTAAAATACTAAGTTTCAAAAACATAAATTTGCCAATTTTTAATGTATTTTATAAGAAACTTATTGATCCTATAAAGAAATTGGATGTGATAAATATTAACATATATACTCATATGTATAGACATTCATATATAACTATAAGCATACATAAATGTGTATGTATTTAATGCTATAAACATGAATATGGGGTATGAAGTCAGTGTGTCTGGAGATGTTAATTATTAGAGCTCCAGAATTTACAGATGATCTTCTTTGCTCAAAAAGAGTCCTTCCTCTTATCTGAAAAAAATTTTTTTGTTTATTTTGTTATCTCTAGGATTGCCACTCAGTGGGAATCAACTAAGTTCTTTAGTTAGAATCAGTTTTTAGTCAACTTGATAACAATAGTTGTATATTCCTGGTAGCAAAAATAGCGCTCAAAATGAGCAATAAAAATATACAATCATTCAATAATTAATAATCCCTGAATCAGCATTATATGTTTTTAGTGAATCACAATATATGTACACAGAAAGAAACCTAGAGATAATAATGCAATATTCTATGAATCTCTTTAGTAATCATCTGTGATAGGCAAATAATTACCCTTTCTAAAGATATTTGTGTCCTCATCCTGATAATTTGTGTGTCTGTTACCTTACATGGCAACAAGACACTGTAGATGTGATTACGTTAAGGGCCTTGAATAGCGGACAATATCTTTAATGACTTGTCAGCTTTGGAGGTGAAGAAAGGGAGTCACATGCCAAGAAACATGGGCATCCTCTAGAAGCTGAACAAGCCAAGACAATGAATTCTCCCCTGGATCTTCCAGAAAAAAGTGCAACCCTGCTGACATCTTGATTTTAGCCCAGAGAGACTTCTGGCATCCAGAGCTGTAACACAATACATTTGTGATGCTTTAAGTCACCGAATTTGTGGTAAGTTGTTACCGCAGCAATAGGAAATTCATTCATCATTCATACATCAAATTCATTCACCTGGGGCACTGGGTAAACAAATCCTTCTAAAAAAGTGCTTCACTTTAGTCTACCGTCTTTATCAACAGTATGCTACTAGGGTTATAATACATTGTTAGCATGTGGAATACATACACATAACCCAAAACTAGATAGACAAGTTATTGACTTTTATCTTTTCAAGACCTTCCAAAGAGCTTACCAGGAATTTACAATATAAATATTTTTAAGAGTCATCCTGTTTTATTTAACATCTCTGAATATCAATGAGTCAACTCCATGCAACCACATTCCTTAATGCTAACTTCAGTTTGGTATTCCTGCCCAATTCAGCAAGCTTAATAACTTCTAATTCAGTCATTTCTTGATTGCACAATTCCAGTTTCTAAATATGGCAGAAATAATTATCAGCAAATGATGTATGAAATGCCAGAAAACAAAAGACAGTACGCTAAATCCTGAATCCAAAACTCATAGTTTTCTGGTCCTTTCAACTCATTGCTCATCTCTGCATTGTATGGAAAGAGAAAATGTTCTTACTTTAAGACTCTTGTGCGTATTGTAGTTCTTTTACACAAAGCACACATGTGAATATTTAAGCTCTGATATATCAGTATAAGCCAGTAAATATTAATAATTGGATATAATGGAGTCATATAAAATAAAAAATTGTCTCTACTTCACATAAAAACTCAGAAGTAGAAAATCCAGGATTATGTTCTACAAATCCTCAGGGAATCCCACCAATCCTAAAGTATGGTTCTAATTACCATGTTTGAAAATACTGAGACAAGATCAAGTATCACGTCCATATTCTAATCAACAGAACAGAATAAGGACTGAGCAAAAAGGAGACAAAACTTGTGCATCCACTATGTTTTATGGAAAAAATTCAGAAGTTCCTGCATGGATTCAACTTACATTCAATTATTCAAAACCCAGTCATATGACCATACTCATTAAAAGGAAATTTGGAAATTGTATTTCTATCCTTGATAAATACATGCAACTAAAACCTGGAATTTCCACCACCATGAGAAAAGGGAGAAACAGATATTGGAAGAGGCTAGCAGTCTTTGCCACATTGTACTTGGAGAGAGAGAGGGAGAGAAAGACAGAAACAGAGAGAGCGAGCCTGAGAGAGACACACAATGAAAGAGAAAGGTAGGTAGATAGATACATTTGATAGACAAACAGATAATCACATTTTATCCCCATAAAAGTCTTATGTGGTAGAAAATATTGCACTTATCATTTATCAATGAGAACACTCAAACATACAGAGGTTATTATGAATGTTTACATAGCCTACATAGATTACATAGCTAGGAGGTGATGGAAAAGAAGCCCATTTTTTCTGATTCACCATTGTCTGTCCTAGAACACTAAGTTATACTATAGCATTTTATAATAATCCAAGCAATTAAACTGAACCAATTTGAGATTATTTTATTTATTAGGTATAGGTTTATTTTTAATTCTATTTGTAAAATGCCTTAGAATCCTTTATTATTTTTAGAAGTCTGAGTCTTTTATTAAGATTTTAAGATATATTTTGGTACAGAAGGATGCGTTAAATAACATCTTAAGGGGCACTTGGGTGGCTTAAATAGTTAAGCATCCTACTCTTGATTTCGGCTCAACTCATAATCTCATGGTTCATGGGATTGAGCCCTGTGTCAGTCTCTGTCCTGACAGTGCAGCCTCTTGGAATTCCCTCTCTCCCTCTTTCTGCCTCTCTCTCTCTCTCTGTCTTTCAAAATAAATTAATAAACTTAGAAAATAACATTTAAATATGTAGTTAATTTATATAAATTATTTATTATTTTTTTAAATAAAATGGATTTAAGACCTAAATGTGAAGCCTGTGACCATAAAAATCCTAGAGAAGAACATAGGCAGTAATCTCTTTGACATCAGCTATAGCAACTTCTTTCTAGATATGTCTCCTGAGGCAAAGGAAACAAAAGCAAAAATAAACTATTGGGACTACATCAAAATAAAAAGCTTCTGCACAGTAAAAGAAATGATCAATAAAACTAAAAGGTCACTTACAGAATGAGAGAAGATATTTACAAATGACATATCTGAGAGAGTTAGTATCCAAAATATGTAAAGAACATATAAAACTCAACATCCATAAAAACAAATAATCCAATTACAAAATGAGCAGAAGACACGAACAAACATTTCTCCAAAGAAGACAGATAGATGGCCAACAGACACATGAAAAGATATTAATCATCACTTACCATCAGGGAAATGCAAATCAAAACTACAATGAGATATTGCCTCACATCTATCCAAATAATATAATAATAAAATATTATAAAATTATAATATATTAATTATATATAATAATATAATAAAATATATTATAAAAAGAAAATAATAAAAAAATAATAAATATGTTTACATACATAAAGAATAATGGAATCTTGTCATTTCCAATGATACAGATGGAACTAGAGTATAATGTTAAGTGAAATCAGTCAGACAAAGACAGAATACCATATGGCTTCTCTCATATGTGGAATTAAGAAACAAAGCAAATGAGCAAAGGGATAAAAAAAAAAAGAGAGAGAGAGACAAATCAAGAAACAAGCTCTAAATTGTAGAGAACAAACAGATGGTTGCCAGAGGGGAGTGAGATGGGGGGATGGGTTAAATAGGCAATGAGGATTAAGGAGTACACTTGTGATGAACACTGGGTGATGCATGAATTGTTGAATCACTGTACTTACCTGAAACTAATATAATACTGTATATTAACTAACTGTAATTAAAATAAAAACTTTAAAAGCTAAATAAACATATAGATGATAGATAGATAGATAGAGAGATAGAGATATAGAGAGATAGACAGATAAAATAGAATTATCCTAAGGCTGCTTCCCTATCATTGGGGGTTGAATAAAAATTATAAACAAACATAATTGATTATGTCAGCAAATTAAAGATCATATATAATTAGTAGTTTAATCAACTCCTTTCATTTCAAGTATTTTTATTTTCATATATATTAACAGAAACATACAGTATATACCTTTCTGTAGATAATTGTTACAAATTCTAGAAAAGTAAAAGATGAAGCAAACTTTAAACAATACTTATGAAAAAGACTACGTTGATGAACACTGCAAAATACATAGAAGTGTTTTATTATTTCTTCCAAGATGCTTATAAAAGCAAATGTTTACAAGGTAAGTGCAACTTTAAACAAACAAATACCTTATATAATATCTCACTATCTCATCAGAGTAAAGTCAACCAATCTGGAAAGAAAATGTTAAAAATGAATTAGGACTGGAACATGATGTATCACCAAGTAAAGAGATGATTTTAGAGTATAAATATTGAATAAATTGAGTACTAAAAAAACCTCCATGAAGTTTTTGAGACAATTGATAATTATCTCAAATATTCTAATAACATGAATAATATAAAAATCAAGAAACCTGCTTAGATAAATAAAATGTTATTTAAAACTATGTTGGGTCAAAGGATAATCCGTGTTTAAATTTACATGGTCTGTATTCCTCTATGTTTGTGTAGAATCACTCTCCTCGATTGCAATTACACTTTTTCAAGGATTCTCAAGCAGTAGTTGGGCAGAAATAAACTGTAGAATGGGATAAAGATAGAGTTTAAAAGTACTATTCTCCGAATGTCTAATATGCTTTTACTTCTTTACCTGCTGATAACAAGATCTCTTGATTAATGGAAAGGTGTACATATATTACTTGCCATGTTCCTTAACTTATTTCTCTTAACTGTATTTTTATATTTTCACTGTATATTACACCTATTTTTAAGTCTCATTTATTCACCAAGTAAAATTTATAATCCTATGGATCTAATTAGTATCTAGTTTATAACCAAGAGTCAAAAGAATCACCTGGCACACGTGATGTTTAAAATATTTACTGAACCATTAATTTATTCAACCATCTCATAATTTCCTCTATCTACCACAGCCCTCAGAAGACTGTCTACATGGTTAGCAGGGATAACAGTCATCTGGGACTCTACCTCTAAGCTAAGCTAATAATATACCATTATTATACAACTAAGCCCCGTCATAATAATTGTTTCCATTAATTATCTTCTATGTATCAGCTACTCCATTAGATACAGTTTACATATGCTAATTCTCTGGGCAACACTGCAAGTTAAGTAACCTGCCCAAGATTACATGGCTAGTAAACAAAAGAAATTCTTCCTGATCTTTCAGTAGTCACTTTCCAATATTTGATGAATTATATGTAATAATAATTACAGTTTCGTTGCAGAATATATAATATTAAATGCCTTATCCAAAGAATGAAGTTGCATTTCAGTAAATGAAAATTCATTGATGATAACATTAGTTTGATTATGATTATGACAAATATGGGAAAATCCATTTATGATATATTTATGCTTTAAAATTTTTTTACATTTATTTATTTTATTTTTTTTTGAGAGACAGAGAGAGACAGAGCACAAGTTGGGGAGGGGCAGAGAGAGAAGGAGACACAGAAACCAAAGCAGGCTCTAAGCTCTGAGGTGTCAGCACAGAGCCCAACTCAGGGCTTGAGCTCACAAACTGTGAGATCATGACCTGAGCCGAAGTCAGGTGCTTAACTGACTGAGCCACCCAGGTGCCCCTGTTTATGCTCTTAAACAAGATTCACTGTCCACACCTTGTACATATGGGAACGCTATGAGATATGAAAGCTATGGATCCATCATATAACAAAGACAGACTCTATTCCACATTGAAGCCTAAGAGAAATTGATACTAGATGCTTTTAGAAAATGATTGTCTGCATCCGTAGGCATTAACTTTCTGCCAAGTTTTTAAATTCTTTTGTTTACCAAGGATACATTTAAAAGTTAAACATCTTGAGAACTGGCGCCAGAGTTTGTGACATATAGCAGCACTTTGACATTCTTTTGGTTTCACAAAGAAACTGCTTATATGCAATTTAGTAAACAAAAGAGCATGAAATCATATTTTAGTGGTTTATTTAATAATCTTGCTGTCAATGTTAAACATACAGATTCTAAGCCAAAAACTTGCTGTTTGGAGGTTTTCATAAATAATTAACAGCAAGTTGGTATTTTGATATTGAAAAGAATTTTCTATTCAGTTTTCATTTACTTATTTCCTTTTTCCTACTTGATGATAATATGAAAATAAGTCGGCAATGGTAATGTCAAGAAGCCAGTTCATTATCATCCTCAGTAAGGTTTTTTTTTTTTTTTTTAAACTCTGATTTAGTTTGAGTTTATACAGAGGAATCATTTATACCTTCTTTCATTTACGGAGTTCGTTAAGCACTTCCTATGCTTCGAATATATGTATTTTGTGTTAGAAAGGTTACAAAGGTTACATAAAGGCTGTCAAATGCAGTCAGATGCAGGCACTGTGATGGGATGAGATGCTCCATAGAGAATGAGTAGACAGTGGTTCTCAACTTTGGTTTAAGATCAGTGATTTAATGGGGCTTTTGCAATTCTACTTCTGGGAGCTCTATCCAAAAGCTACTAAATAAAACTCTCTGATAATAGTGTTTCCAGCAAATGCTAAGGATAACTGTGTAAAGAAAAACAAGAAGAGAGAAAAGATTACTACCTTCCAAAACAAACTAGAGAGAACAGTCAACTGGAAGAAAAAGAACTTGAGAGAATGAAATCTATAAAAATGAGGTAAAAAGTTTCAACAATGAAAGGAGGTAAAAAATATATCTTGAAGAGAATCCAAGAATTATGAGAATTACATAGAAGCTAAGGTGTTTGTACTTTGTAAAATAATCGGTGATATTTTTCAGTGAATCATTTGAAATTCTAGAACAAGGAACATGTAGGAAATTTGTACATATAGGTTTTGTTTTGATATAGATTGATATAGATTTGACATATACAATGTCAAAGCAGCAATAATAGCACTATTGTTAACGTTTATTGGTATTCCTTTTTTTTTTTTTTTACCAGATGTAGGATGTTATATTCTTGTTATTATTTAATCATTAAATTTATTAACATGTCCATTTCTCACCATTAGTGTGCACTTGGTATCTACTCTGTAAGTAGACTTCCAGTGTAGGACTCATGTCACTAAATCATGCCTTAGATTTCTGAATTTATTCATCCTACATAACTAATACTATACTCTTTGACACATATCTCCCATTTTTCTCACTTCCCCATCCTTGAAACCACCAGTCTCCTCTTTGCTTCTATGAATTTGACCTTTTAGTTTACACATATGAATGAGATCATGTAATATTTTTATTCTGTATCTGGTTTATTCCACTATCATAATGTCCTCCAGCTTCTCCCATGTTGAACCCTTGTACACATACTGTTGGTGGAATGTAAATTGGCTCAAACATTATGGAAAATAGTGTGGAGGTTTAAAAAAAACAATTCAACTATCATATATATGACCCAGTACTCCCCCTTCTGGGTATATTAACCAAAGGAAATGAAATCCGTACCTTAGAGTGGTATCTATGTTCCTGTGTTTATCGCAGCATTATTTATAGTAGTCAAGATATGGAAACAACCAGGGTACATGGGTAGCTCAGTTGGCTGAGCATCTGACTTCAGCTCAGGTCATGATCTCACAGTTTGTGAGTTGGAGCCCCGCATGTGACTTGCCTGCTTCAGATTGTCTGCCCCCCCACACCCCTCCCCTCCTCTCAAAAATGAATAAAACGTTAAAAAGAAAAGATATGAAAACAACCTAAGTGTCTGTCAGTGGAAAGGTGTATGCATGCCAGATTCTTTAAAAGATTGGAGCCAGATAGCTTAAGACAGAAAATGCCTTGTTCTTTTGCCATTGCTGTCCTGTGTTTTGTGTATCAAATAGATCCTTACATATACTATTACTTCTAGTTTTGGCAAAGTTGTGATTTCTCAGTAAGCAGGTGCCCTCAATTACACACTATTACAAACTGCATACACCTTAATTTGTGGTCTCGTCTCTCTTGAGTTGTTATTCCCTCATTTTGTCTTTCTGACGTTTTAAGTCTTTTCAATGTAATCAACTAACTATAATTTCAGAGCCCATACGGAAAGCGTAATGACAGTGCTAACCAATCCCTGCCACTTGTTTACTCCATAAATACTAGATTGCAGGAGTAGAAGGCTTTCACCAGAAACATTATATTTCCAGGGACTCTCTTTAAATGAAATAACACACAATTTGATTGACAGTGGAAAATACATATTTAGCAGTAGTTCTTTTTTAAAAATTTTATTTATTTTAAGAACTCTATACACCCAACAATGGGGCCCAAACTCATGACCCCAAGATCAACAGTCACATGCTTTTCCAATTGAGCCAGCCTAGCACCCTTATATTTAGCAATAGTTCTAAAGCTAGAAAACTATAGTACAATCTCAGTTTAACCCTCTAACTTTGCATGAAGACTAGAACCTGTTCAGCAATAAATTTACTGTGTATTCATTTAAGGTTTTTAATGAAATTAAGTCTTTTTACCTAATCTATAGCCTTCCAGAGTTTTGAATGCTAAGGTCTTAAGTACATTAAGTAAAACTTCATTGTAACATATACTCATGATGATTTAAAAAAACAATGTGAAAGAATAGAACAGTGTTTTAATTTCCTGACTTAATCATAGCACTGTGGTTGGGTAAGGAATTGCATCTCAAATACCCACAGCAACCTGTGTATATCTCTATCATTAGAGTTAAAACTTCTAATAATGACTCATTAGTAACTATTTCATCTACCTATTAAGTTGTTAAAAAACAGTAGCCACCTGATAATAACGGTAACACTAAGAAACAAAAGCCTATGTCCTATGTAGAAAGCTTAACAAACACTGAGAAATTTATTCCAGTGAGGAGGTGGTAAGGAATACAAAATAAGATGTCATTTAATAAACTGACTTCAAATAAGATTTCAACTTGATTTTAATAATTTCAAACTCACAGAATTGAGTTTAATCCAGCTTAAGTAAAACAGTGAAGTAAATTTGACTTTTTCCTTCCAAGATTTTATTTAAATTCAAGTTAGTTAACATAAAGTGTAGCATTTGTTTCAGAAGTAGAATTTAGTGATTCATCACTTACACATAACACCCAGTGCTTTCCCAGCAAGTTCCCTCCATAATGTCCATCACTCATTTAACCCATCCCCTCACCCTGCTCCCCTCCAGCAACCGTGTTTGGTCTCTATAGTTAAGAGTCTCTGATGGTTTGCTCCTCTCTCTGTCTTTGTCTTACTGTATTTTTCCTTCCTTTCTTGTATGTTCATCTCTTTTGTTTCTTAAATTCCACTTATGTGAAATCATATGGCATTTTTCTTTCTCTGACTGACTTAGTTCACTTAACATAATGCACTCTAGTTCTAACCACATTTTGTAAATGGCAAGATTTCATTCTTTTTGGTGGCTGAGTAATATTCCATTATATATACATTTTCCATTATATATAATACATTTTCCATTATATATAGTATATTTTCCAGTATGTATACATTTTCCATTGTATACATAATATATTCTCCATTATATAATATATATTCCATTCCATATTTCCATTATATATTATGATGTATATCATTATATGATAGATACAATATATCATATATATGATTTATCCATTATCATATATTTTGATATATATGTACATATATATATATATATATATATCATAAATTTGGGCAGTTTCCCTAATTTGGCTATTATTGATAGTGTTGCTATAAACATGGGGGTTCATGTGCCCCTTTGAATCCATACTTTTTTATCCTTTGTATGAATACCTAGTACTGCAATTGCTGGATCATAGGGTATTTCTATTTTTAACTTTCCTCTGCACTGCTTTCCAGAGCAGCTACACCAGCTCACATTCCCTCCAACACTGTAAGAGGGTTCCCCTTTCTCCACAACCTTGTCAACATCTGTTGTTTCAGGAATTGTTAAATTTAGCCATTCTGACAGGTCTGAGGTGGAATTACATTATGGTTTTGATTTGTATTTCCCTACTGAATTATGTTGAAGCTGTTTTCATGACTCTGTTAATCACATATTTCTTCTTTGGAGAAGTGTCTATTTATGTTTTTTGACAATTTTTTAACTGGATTATTTATTTTTGGGGTGTTGAGTTTGATAAGTTCTTTACAGATTTTGGATACTAACACTTTATCCCATATGTCATTTGCAAATATATTTGCCCATTCCATCAGTTGCTTTTTAGTTTTGTTGATTCTTTCTTTCCTGTGCAGACATTTTTTATCTTGATAAAGCCCCGCTAATTCATTTTTGCTTTTGTTTCCGTTGCCTCTAAGATGTGTCTACTAAGAAGTTGCTACAGTCAAGGTCAAAGAAGTTTCTGCTTATATTCTCCTCTAGGATTTTGATGGTTTCCTGTCTCACATTTAGGTTTTTCATCCATTTTGAATTTGTTTTTGTGTATGGTGTTAATAAAGTGATCCAGGTTCAGTTTTCTGCATGTTGCTGTCCAGTTTTCCCAGGCATAATTTGTTGAAAAGACTATTTTCAATTGGATATTTTTTTCTGCTTTGTCAAAGATGAGTTGACCATATGGTTTTGGGTCCATTCTGGATTTTCTATTCTGTTCCATTGATCGATGTGTCAGTTTTGTGCCATTACTATTCTGCCTTGATGACTACTGTTTTGTAATATAGCTTAAATCCTGGAATTGTGAGGCAAACGTTCGTTTGGCTATTTGAGGTCTTTTGTGGTTCCATACAAATTTTAGGATTGTTTGTACTAGCTCTGTGAAAAATGTTGGTGATATTTTGATAGGAATTTCAGTGAGTGTGTAGATTGCTTTGGGTAATAGAGGCATTTTAACAATATTTGTTCTTCCAATCTATGAGCATGGAAACTTTTTCCATTTCTTTGTGTCTTCTTCAATTTCTTTCATAAGTGTTCTATAGTTTCCAGAGTACAGATCTTTTACCTCTTTGGTTAGTTTGATTCCTAGGTATCTCATGGCTTTTGGTACAGTTGTAATGGGATCAATTCCTTGACATCTCTTTCTGCTGCTTTATTATTGGTGTATAGAAATGCAACAGATTTCTGCACATTGATTTTATATCCTGTGACTTTGCTTAATGTGTGTATCCGTTCTAGCAATTTTTTGGTGGAGTTTTTCTGGTTTTCCACATAGAGTATTGTGTCACCTGTGAATAGTGAAAGTTTGATTCCTTCCTTGCCAATTTGGATGCCTTTTATTTCTTTTTGCTGTTTGATTGCTGAGGGTAGGACTTCCATTACTGTGTTGAATAACAGTGTGAGAACAGATGTCCCTGTCATGTTCCTTAGGGGAAAAGCTCTCAGTTTTTCCCCATTGTGGATGATACTAATTATGGCTTTTATGATGTTGAGGTATGTTCCTTCTATTCCTAGTTTCTTGAAGGTTTTTATCATGAAAGGATGCTAGATTTTGTCAAATGCTTTTTCTGCATCTATTAAGAGAATCATGTGTTCTTGTCTTTTCTTTCATTAATGTGGTTTTTCTGTTGTTTGATTTTGCAAATATTGAACCACCCCTGCAGTCCAGTAATAAATCCCACTTGATCATGGCATAATTCTTTTTTATGTATTGTTGGATTTGATTTGCTAGTATCTTGTTGAGAATGTTGCCATAGATGTTCACCAGGGATATTGGTCTGTAATTCTCCATTTTAGTGGGGTCTTTGTCTAGTTCTAGAATCATGGTAATGCTGGCTTCATAAAATGAGTTTGAAAGTTTTCCATTTCTGTTTTTTGGAACAGGTAAAAAAGACTAGATATTAATTCTTCTTTAGATTTTTGGTAGAATTTCCCTGGGAAGCCATTAGCCCTGGACTCTTGTTGGTTGGGAGATTTTTAATAATTTATTCAATTTCTTTACTGGTTATGGATCTGTTCAAATTTTTTATTTCTTCCTGTTTAAGTTTTGGTAGTTTATATGTTTCTATAAATTTATCCATTTGTTCCAGATTGCCCAATTTGTTGTCATATAATTGCTAATAATATTTTTTTAAATTGTACTTCTGTGGTGTTTATTATAATCTCTTCTCTTTCATTGATGATTTTATTTGGCTCCTTTCTCTTTTCTTTTGGATAAGTTTGAGAAGGGGTTTATCAATTTTGTTAATTCTTTCAAAGAATCAGCTCTGAGTTTCATTGATGAATTCTACTTTGTTTTTTTTTTTAATATCATTTTATTCTGCTCTAATCTTTATTATTTCCCTCCTGCTGGCTTTAGGCTTTATTTGCTGTTCTTTTTTCCAACTCCTTTAGGGGTAAGGTTAGGTTGTATATTTGAGACTTTTCTCTGCTTCTGGAGGAAGTCTTGAATTGCTAAATACTTTCCTCTTATGACCACTTTTCCTGTCATAAGGTTTTGGACTCTTATGTTTTTATTTTCTTTGGCTTTCATGCATTTTTTAAAATTTCTTCTTTAATTTCCTGATTAACACGTTCATTCTTTCATAGAATGTTCTTTAATCTCCATGTATTCATGATTTTTCCAAATTTTTTCTTGTGGTTAACTTCAAGTGTCATAGTGTTGTGGTCTGAAAATATGCATGGTATGATCTTAATCTTTTTATTTGGGTTGAGGCCTGATTTGTGACCCAGTTGTGATCTATTCTGGAGAATGTTCCTTGTGCACTTGAAAAGAATGTATATTCTGCTGATTTAGGATGAAATCCCCTGACTAACTGTTAAGTCCATACGATCCAGTGTGTCATTCAAAGCCATTGGTTTTTTGTTGATCTTCTGCTTAGATGGTCTGTCCTTTGCTGTAAATGAGGTGTTAAAGTCCCTTACTATTGTATTGTTATGGAAAAATTTCTTTAAGTTTGTTATTAATTGATTTTTATATTTGTCATCTTCCAATTTGGGGTCATAAATATTACAATTATTAGATCATCTTGTTGGATAGACCCCTTCATTATCATACAGTGACACACCTCTTATTGAACCCTTTGGTTTAAAATATACTTTGATATAAGTATGGTTACTCCAGCTTTCTTTTGATGTCCATTAGCATGCTAAATCGTTCTTCACTTTCAATCTGGAGGTGTCTTTGGGTCCAAAATGATTCTTTTATAAGGAGCATATTGATGGGTCTATTTTCTGATACCTTTTGTATTTTGATTGGAGCATTTAGTTCATTAACGTTCAGAGTAATTATTGATAGATATGAATTTAGTGCCATTGTATTACCTGTAAAGTCACTGTTTCTGTAGATTGTCTCTGTTCCATTCTAGTCTTTGTTGCTTTTAGTCTCTCTTTCCTACTCAGAGTCCCCTTTAATAATCTTGCAGAGCTGGTTTAGTGTTCATGAAGTCTTTTAGTTTTTGCTTATCTTGGAAACTCTTTATCTCTCTTTCTATTCTGAATGTCAGCCTTGTTGGATCAAGTATTCTTGGCTGTGTATTTTTCCCATTTAGCCCCTTGAATATATCCTGCCACTCCCTCTGACCCGCCAAGTTTCTGTGGATAGATCTGCTGCTAACCCTGTGTGTGTACCCTTATAGGTTAAGAAACTTTTGTCCCTAGCTGTCTTCAGAATTCTCTCTTTATCTTTGTATTTTGTAAGTTTCACTATGATATGTCTTGGTGTTGACCTGTTTTTATTGAGTTTTAGGAAAGTTCTCTGTGTCTCTTAGACTTGAATGCCTGTTTCTTTCCCCAGATTAGGGAAGTTCTCAGGTATAATTTCTTCAAATAAACCATCTGCATCTTTTCCCCACTCTTCATCTTCTGGCACTCCTATGATATAGATATTATTGCACATTACAGAATCGCTGATTTTCCAAAGTCAGTATTTGTGATCCAATATTTTCTCTCCTTCTTCTTTCCAGTTTCATTATTTTCCAAAATTTTATCTTCTATATCACTAATTTGATCCTGTGTTTCTTCTATCTTGTAGTTACATCCAGTTGATTTTGTATCCTAGTTATAGCAGTTTTTTTTATTTTAACTTGAGTAGTTAGTTTGTAGGTCTTCTTTCTATGTAGCCAGGGTTTTTCTGGAGTCTTTTATATTTTTTTCAAGCTAAGCTAGTATTCTTATAACTGTTGTTCTAAATTCTTGTTAAGATATATTCGGTACATTTGTTTTGAGCAAATCCCTGCCTGTGTTCTTCTTGATCTTCCTTCCTTCCTCCATCTTGTCATTTTGTCTAGCTTGCTGTCTTTTGCGTGTCATGAAAGTTACTGTTATGCTTCCTGCTTCTTCTTTTTTTTATGTTTATTTTAGAGATTGAGAGACTGAGTGAGAGTGGGGGAGGGGCAGAGAGAAAAGGAGATGCAGAACCTGAAGCAGGCTCCAGGTTCTGAAGTCTCAGCATAGAGCCAGACATGGGGCTTGAACTCACAAACCATGAGATCATGACCTGAGCTGAAGGTGGACACTCAATCAACAGCCATCCAGGCATTCCTATGTTTCCTGGTATTTTTACTTTAATGTTTTTATTTATTTTTGAGGGAGAGCGGGCTTGAGTAGGGGAGAGGCAGAAAGAGGGGGACAGAGAATCTGAAACAGTGCTGACAGCACAGAGCCTGATGCAGGGCTTGAACTCACAGACCCTGAGATCATGACCTGAGCCAAAGTCAGATGCTTAACTGACTGAGCCAGTCAGGTGCCCCCTATGTTTCCTGCTTCTGGTGTAATGCTACATTAAGAAGGGGTTGTACATTGTCTAGGGCCTGGCACTTCAGGAAGTGTTTCTGATGTCTTCTGTGTGCACACTACTGCTGTGATTTGCCTGCTCTATCCCTGGTTAGTCCTCTGCAGAGTTCTTCCTTGCTTGCAATGGGTAGTGTTTGTACCTTTAACTAGGTGTACTTTGATCTGTATATTAAAACAAGCCTGATTTTTTTTTTAAAAGGTCTGTTCCAAATAGAAGAGAAAAGGAAATGGAACAAAAAACAAACAGACAAACAAAAAATTGTTAGCCTGATTTCAAAGGAAAAAAAAAGCAAAAGAGAAGACAAGGAAAGAACAAAAGAAAGAAAGAGAGAAAGAAAAATAAACCTGGTCTAAAAAAATGAGAAAAGAAAATAAAAAACAAATGAGCAAAAAATAGTAAGCCTGATTTCAGGGGAAAAAAGAAAGAAAGAAAAAGAAAAAAAAAAGAAAGAAAGAAAAAAAAAGGCTGGTCCCATTCGTACCAGAACTGAAGCTGATGCTTTTGAGAATGTTATGATGCATAGACCTGATGCATGGGGCAGGGAGAAACTGTGTTGGTCTTCTGGGGGAGAGTTCTGCTGGCTGACTCACAATCAGATCTGCCCTTGTAAAGATGTCGCTGAAGGGTGCAGGGAGGGGAGGTTTGGTGTAAGCAGCTCCAGGCTTCACCTGGACACCGTGTGGTTTGTTGGAGTCTGACTGCACTGATGGGTGGGGAAAGATGGCTCACCCCACTCTCCCATTCCTGGGTAGGGAATCTGGCAACAGCTGCTGTTCAGTTAGCCTTCACAGGCAAGCGAGCAATGTCCACTCCTATGTCCCAGGCTTCCATTAGATCCCTGCCCTCAACCTTTCTGTGCCTGGGCCATCGACATGCTGAGCACCATAGATCTCCTGTGCTTTTTCTCTGGTGTACCACTGGGACTTAAACCTCCAAATCTTACAGACCCTGGCAAGCCATGGACCCATCCCCTTCCTCTGGAGAAGAGCCTCTCAGTGCTATGCTGGGGCCGCTCTGTCCCAGAAAAGCAGTCTCATGGCCATGAAGGTGCCTGGAGTTTATGGTGAAGCACATTAGAAAGCTGTGACCACTTTATCTGCCCTCTGCACGTGCTCTGTCTCTTGTTGTTGAAGGACCACTCAAAAGACCCAGATGGGTCTTTTGTCCTTGGAGAGGCAATATATCTTCTTCCAAATGCACTCCAAGAAAGGGAACTTTCTCTCCCAGTGCTACCCAAGGGATCCCCACACCATGCTATCTGCTATCTACTCCAAGGTTTCCTCTCCTCCTTAGGAGCATAGCTGCTCCCATACCCCATACCCCAGGTTGCACTCCAGTGAATAATACAGACTACCAAACACTCAGAGTTTCAGCTCCAATGTTTGCAAAAACCTGCAATAGTCACTTTCTCACTATTTCCCCATCAATGGTTTTGTGAGAGTGCTTTCCTTGTGTGAACCCAATGCTCTGCTCTCTCTCCCTCTTTTGCCTTCTCCTCTCCACAAAAAGGAGACATCCCGTTGTGACACTGGGGCTTTTGTGTCTCCCAAATCCTCTCTCCACACCATGTTCCTGCCACTCCTCCTCCTCAAATTATGCAGAATGTTCTTCTGTGTCTTCAGATTGATTTCCTAGGTGTTCAAAAAGATTTGATGTTGATCTAGTTGTGTTTCAGGAATGAGACTAACCCAACATACCCCTACTGCAATGCCATCCTACATCTTCCCTTAAATTTGTCTTTTTAAACTTCCTCCAATGTGGTGCTTCTATAAAAGCTACTAGTGAGCAGATTAAGCTTTCTCAACTTCTCTGTCTTCCTAGTTGGGCCTGCTCTTCCAAAGCAACATCCAGGATTCTAAAATTATTTTATTTGCTTCCTCTTCTACTTTCCATTTCAGATTCAGTAGTCCTGGATTTTAATTCCAGCTTTAAATTTTACTGACTATGATTTTAAGGCAATTAACTTTTCTGAACCCTCATCCATATACGGGTGATACTAATGGTACTTATTTTATGGGATTACTTTCAGGATGAATCAAATTGAAGTATTTACTTCTTAGTATCTGAGCATAGAAAGTATTCAAGTAATTATATTTAAAAATATATTATATACAAATAACTGTGCTTACTCAGTCTTCCTAAAAATGAGGGGTTTTTTGTTGCCATAAAGTAGATGGACATATAGGATCCCTTTTAAGTGAAGTGTTGTGGTAAATTAAGGCACAACCCAACATCATGAAAATTGTATTTCTTTTTGAAATGCTGGCTGTCTTTCTAGAGAAAGTCTCTAGGAAAGAGCACTGGCTTACCAACAGATAAGGACAGTAAGAGGATCCTGGAAGCTAATCTCCTGGGTAGTATTGTCCTTAGATACTAGAGCTGCTGAGTGATTTGTGGGTGGCTCCTCAACTTTGACTGTCAAACCCAATAATTGGTTTCAACTGATCCATACCTAGTCTCAGATGAGTCTTTACAAAAGAGAATTAAGAGTCCTGGTGTCATTGTCCAGAATTAACATAATTAAAGACACATATGTGACATATGTCACGGGGTCTACTATGACACACAGTTGTGATCTTTTCTCACACAGACACTGGTCTGACCATTGGTATTCTAATGATTACAGCCTCAAGTCAAGATTTGTAGAGGCCAATTCCCTGTGGATAGCAAATGTCTAACAAATTAAAATTTCAATACTAATGACCCCTGAAAATACACATCATATCTCAGAAAAATGTTCAGAAGGAAAATACTGTAGTTTTCCCCTTGAGGCAGGTGGTAGGAATGAAGAGGCAGAATATGTGCACATACACCGTGTTGTGATTGTGAAGGAAGTCAGCCTTAAATTAATGAACATAGTTCGATGAAATCCCATCAGATTCCCAAGCCAAAGTGACTGGGTTTGGCATTTACCTTCCATGCCTTAAGGCATTGAACTTCATGTGATGAGCAGGTAAAAGACATTGAGCCATGCCTTATATAGACAAAACTTCTACTCCAACAAAATTTGATGGTTGCATAAAGTATGACCAAACTTCTTGAATGCCTTCCAAACACTAGTAAAGTTATATCATAGTGGCATATATTGAAATGGATTGGATGGTGTAGGCATGACGATGTCTTGTGGGAAACAGTGCCTGAAGAGTAGGCTAGGCACCCTGAGGTGCAACCCTTCCACTCTGACTCAAGATGCCTAAACCAATCAAGAACATGCTTGTCTTCTCCATTGTTTTTTTTCACAATCTGTCTAAGCCCAAAGAACAGTTTTGTTTTGTATATATATAAAAAAAAGACTCGCAGGAATAATAATACTCTCTTTTATAGGCTTAAGAAAGTAAAAAGTGATATTCAAAATGATTCATGATATATGTCACATATATGTAGAGGTTAAATTAATAATAGGTCATGAATTAATTAGTGATCCAAAATAAAAATTGTATCTCCAGTTCCTTGGTAATATTTCATAAAGCAAAAAGGGAAGTTTATCATCCATACTAAAATCATGAATAGCCCTAATCCATTGTGGTTTTGTTTTACCAATTCAGCTTAAAATTTCTGGAGCCCTTTTCATTATATGTTCTGTTAAAATATCTGGCTTTGCTCTAGTATATCTAACAGATCTAACTTTGGACTATTTGCTGAAAATAAAAAATGATTAGTCAATTCTAATGTGGAATTAAAAAATACATTTCAATTTAATTACTCAGTTAACAGTATAACAGTACCTCTGAGGGCTAAAATCTATGAGGTTGTGTCTCCTAACCATTGATGAAAGAAAAAATTTTCATCTCAGGAGTATATAGAAACAGGAGTAAAATGAAAAAGATCATAATTTTCATTTCTGAAACAGTTTGGAGATTATTAATCTATATTAAATTAAAAGGGAAAAGTTATTTTGAAATCTTTTAAAAATATTATGATATATTTTTATAATTACTCAATCTTATTTACTTAAAAAAAAAACCAGAAAACAGTAAGTCGTCTAAAACTTGTCTCCTAATGGCTACAGGAAAACCACACAGGCCTGGGAGTGCTGAGTACTTGTCATTGTCTAGTCGAGAATCATTATTTCACTAGTGGTATGTTGTTGCGGATCCAGATGGGCACCATATCCATTTTTTATTGTGTCTTGAAAGAGAGACAATAAAATTCCTGTTTTCATTTTTAACGCTTTAAAGGAATATTTCTGAATGAGAGTGTGTTGAAATCTTTGAAAGGATAATTTTTCACTGTCACATGCATTGCATAATGTTTCACACCCCTGTTATCTACCCATTAGCTGTTGATAGTTCATTTGCAGTTTTTAAGAAAAAAAAATTCAAATGCCTTCAAACATTTCCAAATGTCCCTAGGAGGGTTGAGAACTTCTTTACCAAGCATTGCACCCATCTGTTCCCAATGAATGAAAAATTTGCAGGGTGAAATGGGCCATGTGACCCTTGGAGAACCCAGTCTCACAGCGAAGGCATTTTGGCCATTATCCATCTGAATGTTTTTTTGTTCATCTGGGAAAAATTGGGCTTGGAAAGATACCATTGGGAGAGAATTGTATAGAAGGCAGAGGCCATTCAATTCCCAAGGGAGAGAGGAAATGTAGTGAGGAGCAGTTTTTATACTTCATAAGTTGTTATACAACATATAATACTATGTCACTGAGAGACCATAAGGAAGCAGCCTCACAGTACCTCAAACTAAAACAAACACTTACGTTTGGGCACCACCACCACCACCACCACTGTCAATCATGTCACAATTAGAGAAGGAGACAGATCACCTCATATCACCTTAAGTAGGTGTTGACCAAAAAAATTTTTTGTTTGATTCCATAAAAGGCTAAGGATACTATTTTAGGCTTTGTGGGGCAAACCTTCTGTCACAACTCTTCAACTCTGCCATTGTGATGCATAACAGCTACAGATGATACATAAGTGAATGGCATGGCTGGGTTCCAATAAAACTTTATTTCTAGACATGAAATTTGAATTTTATATATTTTTGCACATATCACAAAATATTGTTCCTTAATTTTTCAATGATTTTTAAATGTAAGCCATGTTTAGTTTACATGCCCTACTCGTATTACTTGTATATTGTATACAATATACAAAAGCAGGCAGTTAGGTCAGATATGTCCCTTAAACCACAGCTTCATGATACCCGATCTTCACTAAAAATAAAAGAAACTCTGTTGATAAAATCAAATATCTCTTACAGTTAGGAATCCTAAATAAACATACTCAGAAAAATATCCAGTTGCTATAATATCAGGGAAAGGAGTATCAGTTTTGTTCAAAAATTCAAGTGGCATATCATATTCCAAAGGTTTAATTTCAAGTGAAATGCTATAGTATATTTGCTGACTCAGCCCTATATTGATCAAAAAGCTTCTCTTCCAAATGTCTGGTCTTCTATAATTTATTTTTTTAATATTTATATTTTATTCTTAGGGATAACAACATTCTCTAAACATTCTACTGTAAGATTCTTACTGTAAATTATAAGAATTATAATACTGATACCAGTTCTCAGAAGGTTAAGATAATAGGTGAGACAAAAAGGAAGCAAGAGAAAGGAAAGGATAAGAGGGGTAGGGATAATATAAACACACACATACACATATATTCGGGTTGGGGGGAGAGAAAGAGAAATCAAGCTCGGTAAAATATTTTACAATGTTGAATCTGGTTACATCAGACTATCTATACTAATTTTTGCTGTTTTTCTATAAGTATGAAATTATTTTAATGTAAAAGATGATATCAGTGTAATCTAAAAGTAACAGTATGGCCATATTAGCTTCCCCCCCTCTTATCCATTATATAGTCATTCATTAGGTATTATCAATTTTTGGCTTAAATGTACATCATTATGTCACAAGTTACTCCAAAGCACTAGGAATTCCTGCATTTTTTACTTTATTTACTCTCTTCTTTTAATGTTTATATTGTATGTTATACTAATTTTCTTACATTCAGAAGTATTACATTCAGGTTGAAATGCCCATTTAAATCCCTAGCTGTATACCTACACTAATCCTCAGTACCAATCACACTTACCTGCCTGTTCCTGACTGCATCAGTGTCATTACTGATACCCCATTACTTCTCTTATGTTGTTCCTTTTCTTAGCTAATAATCTTCCTATCATTTTCTTGACCTAAATGTTCTTACCTATGTATCCAAACTCAATTTAAATTCTAACTCTTAAGTGAAGCCTTTCATTGTGTTCAAAGATATATATTTTTAAGAATATGATCAAAACTGTCATTCAAATATAAAAGGACTACAAAGATTTTATACACTTATTATTTACCGAGGGAACCGATAAAATGTACAACTAGTTTACAGTTGTAAGCTAGGAGCACATAACTCCTAGTTTCACCAAGAGTTATTTGCATTGTTGTCAATTCTTTCTGACAAGGGGTCTTATAAAATATCTCAATGGCAGTCAACAGTTGCATACCCTATACAATCCTATAACCCAGATGACTATGCTAATAGAATACCCAGTAGTTGATTTCTGTATATGCCCATTTCAAAGTCTTTTGCAATTTTTCCCAATATTGAGAACTTACATCTGACACTCTGCCCCCTTTTGTTTTTTTTAAAAAATTTTTAATGTTTTTATTTATTTCTAGGAGAGAGAGAGAGAGAGAGAGAGAGACAGCATGAGCAGGGGAGGGTCAGAGAGAGAGTCACAGACTCCGAAACAGGCTCCAGGCTCTGAGCTGGCAGTCAGCACAGAGCCCGATGTGGGGCTCGAACCCACGAACCACGAGATCATGACCCAAGCGAAAGTCGGACGCTTAACCGACTAAGCCACCCAGGCGCCCCTCTGCCCCCTTTTTTAAATGTCTATAACAGGGGCGCCTAGGTAGCTCAGTCGGTTAAGCGTCCAACTTCAGCTCAGGTCATGATCTCACAGTTCCTGGGTTCGAGCGCCATGTCGGGCTCTGTGCTGACAGACGGCTCAGAGCCTGGAGCCTGCTTCGGATTCTGTATCTCCCTTTCTCTCTGACCCTCCCCTGCTCATGTTCTCTCTCTCTCTCTCTCTCTCTCTCTCTCTCAGAAATAAATAAAACATTAAAAAAAATAAAAAGTTTAAAAATAAATAAATAAATATATGTCTATAACATTTAAAACAGTTATGGTTGATTCCCTTAATACATCAATCATGTTCCAAGGTCAGTGGCAGTAGCATCATTTGGAAGATTGTTAGAAACATAATTTCAGACTTTACCCAGTCCTCCTGAATCAAAAAACATATTTTAACAAGATTCCCAGGTGATTTATAAGCTCATCAACATCCTTGAAGAACTGCTCTATACCACATACATGAACTCTGTTATAAACTAACTGTCCTGTATTATTCATTATGTTGACACTCTATCTTAATACATTCCTTTATTTACAAATTCTATAGGTTACACTTTTAAGCAAATAAAGGAATTAATTCAAAATTTCATTCAAATAATCAAAAAGTATTTTCTCAAAGTGAGGTAGCCACTGCCACATTTTTCTTACCAAGCATTCTTAATTGACTTTAAAATTTACAGAGAGATATGCAAATCAGAAAATCAGAGCTGAGCTCATTTTGTACTGGAAAAATATCAGAACTATGGGAAAGGAACTCTTTTTTATTTCTGCAAAAATTTAAAGAATATGTTATAATGGTTCCTGGGTGACTCAGTCAGTTGAGTGTCTGACTTCAATTCAGGTCATGATCTCGTGGTTCATGAGTTCAAGTCCCAGACTGAGCTCTGTGCTGACAACTTGGAGCCTGGTTTGGATTCTGTGTCTCCTTTTCTCTCTGCCCATCCCCAACTTGTGCATGCGTACTCTCTCTCTCTCTCTCTAAAATAAACATTTTAAAAAATTTAAAAAAAGAATATGCTATAGCAAACTTTTACAGATAAATAAAAAAACAAATATCGGATGTCAAGGGAAAGCCAATCAGTAGTTAATTTGCTAATGAAATTTCTCAAAGAAGAGAAATAGTCTATTTTACTTAATCTATATGATGTTTTCAACAGTGCAGTCCTTCTGAAGATATCAAGCAAATAGTTCTGATATTCCAGTCTTGGCAAGTCTGAATTGAATCAATTCAACAAATTTAACTTAAAAACAGATTCACAATAACAAGTGCTGGTGAAGATATGGTGGAAAAAAAGAAACTGCTTGCCTTATTGGTGCAAATGTAAATCAGTCCAACCACTGTAAAAAGTAGTATTGAGTTTCCTCAAAAAATAAAAAAGAAATACCATACAAACCAGTAATTCCATTACTAGATATTTACCTTAAAAAAAATCCACTAATTTGCAATAATGAATGCACTCCTATGTTTATTAAGGCATTATTTACAATAGCCAATATATGGAAGCAATCTACATATCCACTGAATGATGAATAAAGATGAACATATACACAAGATGGATATCATCTGTAAAGAAGAATAAGATCTTGGGGAGCCTGCATGGCTCAGTCGGTCAAGTGTCCGATCTCAGCTCAGGTGACGATCTCATGGATTGTGGGTTCAAGGCCTGTGTCGGGCTCTGTGATGAGAGCTCAGAGCCTGGAGCCTGCTTCAGATTCTGTGTCTCCCTCTTTCTACATCTCCCCTATTCTCTCTCTCTCTCTCACTCTCTCTTTTTCTCTCTCTCTCAAAAATAAACATTAAAAACTTTAGAAAAAAAGAAAAGGAAGATCTTGCTATTTGTGACAACATGGATATACCTAGCAGGTATTATGCTAAGTCAAATAAGTCAAAGAGAGGAAGACAAATTTCACTTGTATGTGGAATCTAAAAAACAAAACAAATGAATGAACAAACCAAAGACAGAAACACTCATAAATACAGAGAACAAACTGGTAGTTGCCAAGGGGAAGGGTTGTGGGCTTGGATGAAATAGATGAAGGAGAAGAAAAGGTATAAACATCTAGTTATAAAATAAATAAGTCAGATGAAAATTATAGCATAAGAAATGCAGTCAATACATTGTAACAACATTGCATAGTGACAGTCAATGATTACATTTATAGTGGGAAACATTGCATAATGTATAGATTTGTTAAATCACTATGTTGTACACCTGAAACTAATATAACATTGCTCTTCAGCTATAGTTTAATAATAAAATCTTAAGTACATATAAAGACAAATTCATAAAACAAAATACAATTCTAAAATCCACCCCAATATTGTTAGATTCTTATTAGACTGAGGTATCATATTACTTCAGTTAATTATATTACCACAAATGTTTATAGAGACAAATATACAATATTTTCATACAGGAATACATAATTTGTTTTTTTAAATTAAGTAATTTGTACCATTAAAAATACATTTATTTTTCATGAATCAGAGGTTCACCTGATTTTTTTGTCTTCTGTCGTTTGCTAATTAGATTTAAATTTATTTTACCTTATTTTTAAATGTTTATTTATTTATTTTGAGAGAAAGAGAGAAAGGAGCATATCCCCTGCCTAAGCCCTTGAACTTCTATTGACATGAAATACATAGATCTATAAATGTGTTTTGTATTCAAGAATCATAAATTAAAACTCAAAAGTGAATCTTTAGAGATTATTATACAGCTGAGAGAAAATTCCATCAAGTCTCACTCCGGTTTTTACTTTATTTTTTTAAAATAAATAATAAACAATACAAACCACTGGGGTCACTAATAAAGGCTTTACAATTTTCAAAACTTTTGATACCTATGTCTGACCTGCATAGGTTTATATCTTACCCTTAGGGAAGCTTTTCTTGAACTGTTTTCTTAAAGATCAAGCTTCTGCTAGTTTTGGTTTGCTGTTGAGCCAGGCACTTCTCTCTTGCCCAGTCTTGTTTTGGAGTCTAATTTTGTGTTTGAGGGTTGGATTAACCCAACATCCTGTTTTATAATCTTCTGACTCACCAGGAGAAGAGAATGAGTTTTGAATCTCATGTCTGGAAATTTTACTGTACAACTGTACATTTAAAATTTTAGCTTAACTTTCGATATATTTGATTTTTTAATCTGCATTTTTAAGATAGTTATTTTTTTAGACTGGAATGAAAAGAAAGTCTGATATGATGGTAACGATGATGATGATGTTATTTTTACCTATGGTGTTGCAGGCACAACTAAAAGATATAAGTCTAGTTGCAAAAGCACTTAAGTAAATGTTGAGATTTTACTAACAAAATATTTACTTAAAAATTTTTTAGAAGTAAATAGTTTCCAATCTGAAACTATAAACTCCTTTCTTCATTTCTCTGCCAATCTTGTTTCTCCAATTGGGTTTCCTCATTTAGTAATTTGTGCCTATTTCTTTTTCCATTTAAACTTGTATATCCAAATCAAGATGGTATATTGGACACATGCCTTAGAGATATAAGACATTAACCACAGGAAAGTAAAGCAAGTTTAACATTTATGTGATGTGTTTTCAATGATTTCATTCAACACAACAGCTCTCTTTCCCTCTCTCTCCCCCTTTTCCCCTTCTTCTCCCCCTTTCTTCCTCCTTTTTCCAAAGCATCCTGCCCATGAGGCAGGAACATTAAGACTCTCTTGGTCTGCTCCCATTATAATTTTAAATGTCAGAATTCTTAAGCCTGTAATTTTTCTATTATATCATACAGTGTCATTTCCTTCCCTGCAGGAAAGGAGGGGGCTACAGTATGAAGGATATAAACACATCAAATGTGATTTGATAATTTTATCTTTTAGATTTAACTTCAGAATCAATGGTTTTCTTAATAATGGGAGGAAAGTAATCACATTCCTTATGAAGGGCATAAACACTTGAAAAATGAATTGGGAGAAGCAAGATGATCATGGAGTATAGCATTCTGTAAAAACAGCATTAGCTTCAAAGGAAGTAAACATGGGAAACAAATGTACAGAAAAATAGTCATTCTGAAATATTTATTTAAATACAAAATCTAACTTATTAAAACAAAACAAATCTCTTTATTGCATCATAAAGGAAAGGGTTATTTATCTAAGGAATCCCATCTCCTGAGTACTATCATGATTTAAGCAAGGAAATAGAAGTTTTGATTTCTATACCTGAATCTCACCCTTTAACTCTGCTATCTAAACTGGAAATTAGATGTGTGTTGTTTCCATGGTCATCAGAACTAAACATTCCTTTTCCCTGGTAAAAATGCTGTTTTTTACAGAAAAGTAATTTGAAAGAAACTTCCAATCTGTTTTCAGAGAAATTAAGTTCCCATAAGAAAGTGCTCACAAGTTTCACCCTTTATCCTCTATAATCCATTCTATTTTTCTGCTTGTCTCCTGAGGATCCATCTATTAACTTCAAGAACTGCAGACAAACTGTATTGAAAGTTTTATTCTCTTCAGTTAAGCACTGTCACTGTTTAGTGCTTGTGCCATATTAATATTTGATTCAAGTGTTGCTAAATGATGAAGTCAACTAATTCAGGTGAAGCAAGTACATTGCAAGCACAAAAACACCAAAGCAAATTGCTGTGTCTCACGCCAAACTGATATTCAATAATATTAACACTGATGCCTATAGCAGAACAAAGCGAATCTAAATACACTTGTTATTAGTCTTTCCTGTTTATCCACTTTTATAATTGGCTTTCAAACAGAATTACCTACATTTTCCACAATCCAAAATAAGATTTTGAAATCTTTCTTATTGTGGTTCAGAAGATCCCTTGTTTTTACTCCTTGGACAGAAATAAGAGTTTAGGCTTGCAAATGTATAAGACTTAGCAGAGTTTCAAAAGTGAATGTTTGTGCTGTTCACGTGTTCACTTTTTGTCATCAGTTACCATCTACATCTAGAAAAAATAATTTAGGGGCACCTGCATGGCTCAGCTGGTTGAGTGTCCAACTCTTGATTTCAGCTCAGGTCATGATCCCAGGGTCATGGAATTGATCCCTGTGTCAGGCACTTTCTTAGGTTATTTCTTAAGTTTGTTCTCAGGTTTGTTCTCACTGCATATTGATGCCTATCCAGCATTAGTATTCTCCAGCCAATTAAAATTTTATCGGAAAAAGAGAAGCAGATGGAGAAGGAGAAGGAGAAAGAGAAGAAGAAGGGATGAATGGAGGAAGGGAGGACATGAAAAAGGAGTCAAGCCAGGAAGAAAATTCTATTAAAAGAGCAAAATTTCACTCAAGTGGCTGCTCAAGAGCACAGGTGAGAGTTATCTATAGTTATCTCTCCTATTTTCTTACCATCTATTTTTCTTGCTTCTTTCCCACAGTATAGTAGTTTATTGTAGTAGTTTATTGTAATTTATTGTAGTAATTGTAATTTATAATAATTTAGTAGTTTATTGTAATTTATTGTAATTTATAATTACCTACTTCAAAATTAATAAAAATTAAGTCCCAAATATAATTTTCTTGACTTTGTCTTTTCTTTTTAATTGTAAACCACCACATTTCATAGTGTTGACCATCCTCTTAATCTAGCAATTTTCCCTTCTTTTTTGTCACATTGTTCTTTTCTGATTTTCTCTCATATTCCTGGGACTCTTCTCCATGGATCTCACTAATTTCTCTCTTTTTTTTTTTTTTTTTTTTTTTGAGGTTTGGGTGGAAATTCCCAAGCTCTGCTCCTTGTTCTCATTTTCTTTCTCATAAATTGTAATTTTAATGTTATTCACTCCATTGAGGAGGGTTGAAAGCACAGCCTATTCTATCAGACAGACTTGGTTTGAATTTCAAGCTTTTATAGAAATACTTGTGTAACTTTGAGGAAATTGACCTAACCAGTCTGAGGGGGCATTTTCTGCATCAGTAAAATGGAGCTAATTCTAGCTTTCTCATAATCAGTTGATAAAGTCAAATAAGCTTCTCTAAGTTAACACTGTTAATGGTACATCAAATTTAACATTCATAAAATCAAACCAATTGTTTAATAGTATCAATTTCTTCTCCCTTTTTGTTTCAGTTACCAAGATCCTACTAATGTTATAGGTTACACATTTCAGGCTTGTTTCTACTTCTCCAGCACCTATGTAATTAATTTTCATGCACTGTACTGCTTTTCTGTATTTGTGTTTTATGTACACTTATTACTCCCTTCCCACTGTTTTTGCAAAGATACTTAAAACTCGAATTACACTGCATAAACTTTAACAAGATTTTCCCATGCTAAAGAACTTTATCCTTCAAAAACTGCCACTTGAATCCTCTGATTAGTCCCAATTTAATGACATATTTATTGTTATATGACTTTATATTATATAGGAGTAAGGAAAAAACCTGATGAAATATGTTTAAGCAAAATATGATAGTATCTGTGTGAAGTGTGAAGATGTTCTAAAGATGCTCTGAACATTTTTTTAAATTCACAATGTAACCAAAGATACATTAAGAAATTGTTAACGTAAGATTGATTATAGAATATAACATCATTCTTAAAATTTTGCATATTAAATCATTTAACCCCTTATGACATTTTTAAATGTATTTTGCTCTGCCTTTGAAATCATTAACAGGAAAGTTGACCTTCTATATATATTAAATATATGAATATAATTTATTCAGATGTACAGATTTTTAACAATAGAAATATTATTTACAAATATTAAAATTTAGCATCCTATAGACATAGTATATATATTTTATATATATATCAGCTCGTATACATAAGCTGATGAGTTTTGTCAAAATGCTTTTATTTCTTCGGTGAAAGTATGTGACTAAAAGCCAACAATCAAATTTGTAATTTTCAGAATATTTCATTGACTGGGACGTTTACAACTTTTCAGAAAATTAAAATGGGTAAAAATAGCAACCAACAAAAGTTCATTTATAGCTTATAAACAGAAAAATTAGAAAAATCTTATTTTCCTATATGAAGAAGATATGATCTCACTTTTCTAGAGTTAATAATGACAACATAAATAATATGGATAAAACAAATAAACCTCATAAGAACTTCTAATCAGCAAATGAAAAAGTTATCATCATTTATTTAACTTTTAAAGGATAACTGAGACTATGTTTATATTTTATAAACTAATTTTTTATTGGAGTGGAATAAACTGCTATGTCTCAATTTGAGTAATAGTGCTTGTCTCCATTTCTTTTTTTTTTAAGTTCATTCATTTATTTTGAAAGAGAGAGAGGATGAAGAAGGGAAAGAGAGAGAGGAAGATCCCAAGCAGACTCCTCATTGTCAGCACAGAGCCCAATGTGGGACTCGAACTCATGATCCATGAGATCATGTCCTTAGCCAAAACCTGGAGTTGGAGGCTTAACCCACTTAGCCACCCAGGCACCCCTGTCTCCATTTCAATGTAAGTTCTTTCTCATTTTCTTTAGCAATTTTATAACATATATTTGTCAGTCTAATTAGTTTGGCTACATTAACAAGTTTTTATATTTATTTTTTTCAACACTAAAACATGTTTATAGTTACAGTGACCTACTCTCCTGGGACTTTGGCCAGTATCCATTATAATCACACTTCTGAGGAAATGTATAATGATAAGGCTGCATCACAGATAACTTAGTTCCCCATGAGTTTAAAAATGAGGATGAAGACCAGAAACTTCTATCATATTTAGTCATGTGGATTTCTGTTTTGGGATGTACAAAAATCATTTGTTTCTGAATTTGTGCATTGAAAATGTCCAGAGAAAGAATTTACTATTTATTTAATTACATTCCATTGTTTTTTATTTGTTTGATTGTTATGAGGTAGAGCATGCAGCAGCTTGTAGAAAGAAGAAAGAACATGTAAAATCTCTGTACTATAACACACAGGGCACACAAAACACACCCGATCAAACAGACAGGGAATATGTCCCCCAGAAGATCATCACATATTCATTCCCTCACAAACTGAGATCCTGTTGTGGCAGGATGAATCATTTAGGACTCCTACTTTTACAAAGTCTGTGATTTAATCAGTGAGACAGAAACAGGACAGAAAATGATATCATGTTGTGGCAACTATAATGATAGTAATTTTTACAGGCAGATGAGTGCAGAGATAAGAACTTCCTAGGTGAGCCTGATGGGAAATGGGAAGAGGTCAAGAAAAGGTTTCTAGATAAAGGAAACTGTAATGTATTCTTTTTTAAAAAGTTCTAAAATTGTCAATAACAATATTAATAAAAATGATAGTATAACCCAAGGGACATCATAAGAAAAACAATGAGGTAAAAGAGTCCATGAGTCTGTAGTACATATGGAAAAATGTAAGCAGTTTAGTGCTAAGGCATACAGAGCATGAGTTAAGGAGTAAACATAGACTGAGAGGTAGGCGGAAATCACATCAGAGAAAGCTTTGCATGACCTATTAAAAAACTTCTCTTCTGCTTAATCAGTACTCTGGTGCCACTGAAGAGTTTGAAGCAAGGTAATATAAATGTGAAAGTTGAATTTTGGACAGACTATTCTGGTGATTCCATGGAAGACAGATTTGAAAAGTATCAAGGAAAAACCAGGATGCTCTGCTTTCTGAATTAAAAACATAATAAGTGGTAGAGGTCATAAATGTGGGGCAGAAGATTAATATTTGAGGATTATGTCAGAAACATAAGCAGTGAGATTTGCCCAGCTAGTGCAGATGACGAGACCAGGAAGGACTCAGCTTTTATTGGTAACTGGCTACAAGATAATGCTTAGAACAAAGATATAGTAACAGTTGGTAAGTAGTCAGGAAATGTGTACAGATGTTGTATCCATTTTGAGATGTCTCTAATATACATAGGTAAAGATTTTTAATAAGTAGTTGGATAATGAATTTGGAGTTCAGGAGATGGGTCTGTGCTAAAGAAGCAAATTAGAGATTCTTTAGCATATCCATAATAATTAAAAGGGAGAAATTAGGTCACTCAAAGAGAGGACTAAATGAATAAGAGGCTGGAAGAATCAAGGATGAATCCCAGGGTTTTATTAAGTAAGAGGGTAGAAAAAGAAGCAAGTACAGAAATAAGAGGGACATTCTCAGAAAGTTGAGAGATCTGATCACACAGAAATTAAGGAAATAGAGAATATTTTAAACTATACAATACTTCAAGGTGTCAAAAAAGGGCAGTCTGTGTTACTGAACAAATGGGGCTTGGGAGAAGTCTCCTGGGAGGAAAATTTCATGGAAAGTAAAGCTATATAAGCAGCTGGTGCCTCCTTCTTCATGGCTCTGTTTATTGTTTCTATTTCAAATAGTAGAGAATCCACATGCTGGAGAGTACAGGTTAAATTTTGTTGTTGTTCAGTGTAAGGATTGGATAGAAAATGAAAGACAAATCTAGATTTGAAGTAATAGAACTGTGGAGTTAGAGAAATATACACTGAGAATGATCAAAGCATATGATGTTTGCATTAATTTTTGACTACTGCTATAATGAATTTCCACAAACAAAATGGTTTATAGCAACATAGCTTTGTTATCTTGCAGTTCTATGAATTAGAAGTCCCATATAGCTCTCACTGAGCTAACATCAAAATGTTGGTAAAGCTGAGTTTCTTTTGGAAGCTTTCGGGGGAAATCTGTTCCATTGCCCTTTCCATCTTCTAGCAACTGCCCACATTCTTTTGTTGATGTCTCCCTCCTTCCAATTTCAAAGCCAGGATCATTTCACCTCTTTGGCCATTCCTTCTGTAGTCATATCTCAGCCTGCCTCTCTCTTCCATTTTAGGGACTCTTGTGATTACATTGGATTTACCCAGTTAATCTAGGATGATTTCCCCCTTTCAAGGTCCTTAATTTAATGGAACCCATAGAGTCCCTTTTAACATTAATAATTACTGTTTCTAGTAATTAGAGCATAGGCATCTTTTGGGGCAGACATCATTCTTATTCTGCTTATCACACTCTTAAAACCATACAAGGTTCTCGTGTGTGTGTGTGTGTGTGTGTGTGTGTGTGTGTGTGTGTGTCTGTGTGTGTCTGTGTGCACATATATGATTCACATTATTTGTGGTACTTATATTCTAAGGAGTAGCTGAAAATGTTGAATTAGAGAATATAAAGCCATTGCTATTTGGAGAAATTGACATAGGTTCCTGTGAGCCACTGGTCATACATTCAGGTGGACTGATCAATAAATAACCTGGTTTTATATGTATTTGCTTAAAGACACCTTGTTTACTATATATTGTTGATTCATTAACATTGAACTGACGGCCAACAGCACTATAACTCATGTCTGAGCAAGGCTTATCTAACACAAATATTTTCTCTGTAAAGCACATCACAGCCTTCTTGCTCTTAGGAACAGGAAAAAACATTTTACCTCTACGCTTGGGTGTCGCTCTAAACAGTGATATGAAAAAGCATGAAAAGTGAGAAGTGTGGCAATAAATACACCATAAAAGGATACTTGTTTACAATATGAGAGCTGAAACAAAAGGGCAAAGCCATGTCTTTTTAGACCTCATCTGGCAAGGTGTATGCCAGGAAACTCAAATTTGTCATTCTTCTGTGCATATTCATATTCTCAAGGGACCACAAAAACGCCACAAGTATTGGTTTTCAGATTAAAAATACATTTTAGTGTGTTGACAAATTTGCAAATTTAGAATAATTGAATAATGACATTAATGATGATTGACTATATACCCACATACATATGTACACACACATATATATGAAATTCTTGGGGCACCTGGGTGGCTCAGTCAGTTAAGTGTCGGACTTGGGCTCAGGTCATGATCTCACGGTTTCTGAGTTTGAGCCCCACATCAGGCTGACAGCTCAGAGCCAGGAGCCTGCTTCGGATTCTGTGTCTCCCTCTCTCTGCCCCTCCTCTGCTCATGTTCTGTCTGTTCTATCTCTCAAAAATAAATGTATAGGGGTGCCTGGGTGGCTTAGTCAGTTAAGCGTCCGACTTTCGCTTGTGTCATGATCTCGGGGTTCGTGGGTTCGAGCCCCGCGTCGGGCTCTGTGCTGACTGCCAACTCAGAGCCTGGATCCTGTTTCAGAGTCTGTGACTCCCTCTCTCTCTGACCCTCCCCTGCTCACGCTGTCTCTCTCTCTCTCTCTCTCTCCCTCCTAGAAATAAATAAAAACATTAAAAAATTAAAAAAAATAAATAAATGTACATTAAAATTTGTTTATATTAAATTCTTTACAAAAGATAAAGTGCAATGTAATTCATATATTAATTAGTTTAGAGAAATATATTAATATCTTTTAAAAAAATTTTTAAGGTTTTTAAAATTTATTTCTGAGAGAAAGAGAGACAGCACGGGCTGGGAGGGTCAAAGAGAGAGGAAAACAGAATCTGAAACAGCCTCCAGGCTCTGATCTGTCAACACAGAGCCCGACGCGGGGCTTGAACCCACAAACCGCAAGATCATGACCTGAGCTGAAGTCAGACGCTTAACCGACTGAGCCACCCAGGCGCCCCAGAAATATATTAACATCTTAAAATTTCCTTTGACTTAAATTATCAAGATTCATGATGTGGATATTACTTTTCACTCTTCAAAATCTTTTCCTGAATCCTCTATTATCTCCTCCCAACAATATCATTTCTTCCTTGACACATTCACTAAAAAATAAAACCAAAAAGTAAAAAGTCAATCAAATGCGAAAGGTAACCTTAAAAATAGCCAAAAACTATTTGTCTATAGCCTGCAGTTCTAAAAGACCATGTAAAGTGACATGCATGGAAGACAGGGAGAGCAGGATTCCAATGCAGCAGCACAGAAAAGAGTTGAGCTGCTCCATTGTTTTAGAATTAGGTAAATTCATGAGAAAAAGGCTGGGAGCCAGGAAAGAAATACAAAAATAGATGCAATTGTTTTAAAAGGATGAAAACATATTTTATGCTTACATCAATTTACAGACAAGGAAAATTACAATGTGGTCCTCAGGAGGATGAAATGAGCCAAGCACTGAAAAAATACCACCCATGCATCTGAAGACCATATGGAAACATAGAAAAGAAAATTCTTTATGTGCCTTTCTAAAGTAAAAGTAGGCGACAACCAACCAAATTAAGTCCTATTGAAATTACAAATGTAGCTCCCTAGTTTTCCTTTTCTAATGGAGCCATCGTGTTCTGGCATGTGCTGTGAGAGAAAGGTCCAGGAGGATTCATGTATGTTTTGTGTTTGTGTGCAAGGGTCTGTGTTTCTGTGTGAGTCTACATCTGTGTCTATGTAGACGCAAAACTTAGCAATTAGTGACAATTTAAAACTGTCTCAAGTTCTCGTCATCTGAAAGCCAAAAACAAGTGACTGAAAATGCTGCAGCTCTCTCCTGAGTTGCAGACTCATCACCCACATGTGAAAAACAGAGCTCTTGACTATATACCAGTAAAGACCCAAACTTGCCCCCATATCCTAGGGTTACCTTGCATGTGAAAATCATACGCTTCAAATTGTGCAAGCCAAAAAAGTAAGAATCATCTTTTATTTCTCCCTTTACTTTACCACCCACATCTAAACCACCATCAGATCTCAATTCTAATTTTTTTTTGCATTTTTTAACTTTTATTCATTTTTTGAGAGACAAAGACAGAGTGTGAGTGAGGGAGGGGCAGAGAGAGAAGAGGACACAGAATCCAAAACAGGCTCCAGGCTCTGAGCTCTCAGCACAGAGCCTCACACAGGGCTTGAACTCAACAACTGGGAGATCATGACCTGAGGAGAAGTCAGGGGCTTAACCAACTGAGCCACCCAGGCGCCCCTCAATTCTAACTTTAAGCGTACCTTAACCTACCCATTTCTCCTCATCTTTACTTCTACTACCTTATTTCCAACTCTTTTTTCCTTCTGGGCTAGTTCAAGCCCCCTCAATTGGTTTCCCAGGTTTTACTTTACTTTACAATCCGATAATTTTTTTTTTTCAAATGTGATTCATGTTACGTTACTGGTTGTTTGATACCCTATGGTTACTTTCCATTTATAATCTAAATTACTAAGTAGTTGACAAGCTTTTAGATAATCTGTCCTCTGTTGATTTGCAACATATGATACCAACTCCTCTAAGCTTACCTCTTCTATTACAGTCTTTTTGGCCTTGTTTTAACTTCCCAAACACCAAACTCAACCCGATCCTGTGACCTCTGCCCTAGTCTCATTGTAAAGTCTGACAACCTCAGACTCCTTCACTTTCTATATGTTTTACATTTTCCTAACACTTAGGCTATTTTAAGTGACGTATATTACCTACTTAAATATTCCTTTTTTTTTCCATGTTCAATAGAGTATAAACTTCAAAGAATGGGGAATTATTTTCCTTTCCTATACTCTTGGGTGTAACCTAGTCCCTGGCGTCTAGGAAGGTTTAACTGAATATGTGTTGAACTTACATAAAACTACTATTATAAGACCTAACAAAATGGGGGTGCCTGAGTGGCTCAGTCAATTAAGTGTCCGACTTCAGTTATGATCTCAGTTTGTGTGTTTGAGCCCTATGTTGGACTCTGTGCTGACAGCTCAGAGCCTGTAGCCTGTTTTGGATTCTATGTCTCCCTCCTTCACTGCCCCTCCCCCGCTCTCACTCTGTTTCTCTCGCTCTCAAAAATAAAACAATTAGAACTAAAAAATTAATTAAAAAATTAATTAAAAAACTAATTAAAAAATTAATTAAACTAATTAATTAAACTAATTAACTAATTTAATTAAAATTAAAAAAAGAAAAAAATTAAAAACAATAAATGTCATATTTAATATTAGTTGCAAAGAATTAAGGAACAGTACAAAAATTAGTTATTAATGCCAAGTGATGGTGTATGTTGTATATAGTATCATCCATTCATTTATTCATTCATTCAATTACTTATTTAAATAGTCATTGTTTTTCAGTTTTAGATGAATTGCAAATAATATTTATCATAGATACCTCTTTTCAATAAATGATATCAACTCACCTAATTTTTATTTAAATCCACTAATTTTGCTGGACAAGGACAACATTTCAAAATTGCTCTTAATGTGAATGAGTTGCAGAAGGTATATTACTCAAGGCTTGGGAAAGAAATTCAGACCAAATTTGAACACATACAAGTATTTTCAATTTTTTTTTGAAAATTCAAAGTATAGGGCACCTGGGTGGCTCAGTCGGTTAAACATCCGTCTTCGGCTCAGGTCATGATCTCATGGTTCATGTGTTTGAGCCCTGCATTGGGCTCTGTGCTGATGGCAAGCTCAGAGCCTAGAGCCTGCTTCAGATTCTGTATCTCCCTTTCTCTCTGACCCTCCCCTGTTCATGCTGTCTCTCTCTCTCTCTCTCAGAAATAAAAAATAAAACATAAAAAATTTTTTTAAATTCAAAGTAATCTTAAATGCACTCCTTTTATACCTCTGAGATATTATTCATTTAAGTCCATAGATGGATTACAAATGGCAAAGAATACAAAAAGAATATAAGTTATAGGAGAAGAAAATACTTTCCTTAGAGCATATGTAAGGGGAAGGGATGAAAATAAATAGGGGCTTAAACCAGTAAATAGAATATTTTAACATTTCAGATAACTGAAAACTATGGAAATAGCATGATTATGAGAAGCCACAGCCCTGGGAATATTTAGAGGATAAAGAGAAGATAGAAAGTGACCTATTGATTGGGATTGGAGATATCCTGGCTTCCAAGACAGCAGGTATTGCCAAGGTCAAGAGTAAATACTGAAGTTCAAAAGGTGAGAATGGCTTGCAAATACATGATCATAAATGAGAAAATATAACTGGATTTCATCAAAAACATTCTCAAGCTACCAATTCTGAGAATATTTTGGCAAATCATATATCTGATAATGGACTTATATTTTACCCACAATATGAAAAGATACCTCAAAATAATTATGTTCAGTGAAAGAATCCAGACCAGGGTGTGTGTGTGTGTGTGTGTGTGTGTGTGTGTGTGTGAGAGAGAGAGAGAGAGAGAGAGAGAGAACATATCATGTAATTCCAATAGATGTAAAATTCTAGAAAATTCAAGTTAATAATATAGTGACAGAAAACAAGTCAGTGGTTGCTTGTGTAGGGAGGAAATAGAGAGATTATACAGATTGTCATAAAGTAACTTTTGCAAAGAAACTTTTAGAAGTAAGAATATGTTTATTATATTGATTGTGGTGCTGTCTTCGCATGTGTATGCAAGTGTGAAAACTCACCAAATCATATATATTAACTTTAAATATGTGTTGTATATGACACATCAATTTCAACTCAATAAAGCTGTTAAAACCAAAACACGGTAAAAAATTAAAACAAAATAAAGTCTCGGTGGGCCCTTTCTAGTCCACGTGTGCCAAAGTGCTGTCACCTGTTATTTATTTCCAAGACATATTTCATATTATTTTTCTCTAGAGAACATAGATGCAATTTTCAGACAAAACTAATTTTCCTCTGGATGACTGTGCCATAGATTAAAATGGAAGGCCTCTGTCAGAGGCTTGTCTTGCTCCCAAAAAGCCTGTAATCAAATTTACCACTGATAAAACCATCTTACCTACTGGCAGATCAAACCCATCTAAGGTATGAGTATTATGTGTTCTAAGCAATATTATGTGTCCTAAGTCAATAAAGGTCCACCAAGCATTTATAGGGAAACAGCAACATGAGTAAAATGAATAAAGAAAACAAACAAAAAGAACCAAAAGAATACCAAGCTAATTATAGTACTAGGACATACTAGAATATACACATTACATAACTAAAGCAACACAACATAAAAAAGAATCTCTATAATTAATATACTCAGAGATATCTGTGAAAACACTTTAGTTATTAAACAAAGAAAAAAACTACAGAAATGGAATAATCAAAGATTGAACTCTCAAATGTTAAAGCACCATATTAAAATACTTTTGAAATATAATAACACAAAGACTAAATACAGTGAAAATCAATAAACCTCCATAATTGAGGAACAAAATGATTTTTTAAAAAGAAAATTATTAGGGAAAAGACTGGTAAAAATAAATGGAGAGGTTTAGGATTTGTATAATATAAGTCCAAGAGGAAAGGAAAAGTGTGAAACAGAAAATAATAAAAAAAAAAGGTCAGTAATTTTTTAGAACGGGAAAAAATTGAGTCTGCTTAAAAGTGTTCAGTGACAAGAATTGAAAAATAACTTACATATAATGGCTTTAATACTTCTACAGATGGAAAAAATGTAAAAGAATAAGAATCAGACGGACATTGAACCAGATTAGATATCAGCAGTAATAAATGCAAGAGACAACTGAGTACTTACCCTGCACATTCTAAAGAAAATGATTCAGAACAAAGATTGCATTATATGTTACTATGTGCATGCAGAATAAAAACTGTTCAGAATGTTTAACTCCTATAGACTTCTTTTAAGAATTTCCATAGGGTACACCTCAAGAAAATGGGGGAGGAAGAGAAGGTAGAAGATCTGGGCAAAGGATTCCCTAAATCCAGAAAAGTAACCTACAAATGGAAATACAGCCATGGTGGATGGGCCTGGGAGAAGGATTTTTCTAGGAGGAAAGAGACTTGATGGGGGAAAAATATCTATCGATAGATACAGATATATAGATATAGATAGATATAGATAAATAGATATAGATAGATGTTTTTACCATCTATACCATAGATGGTATATATATACCATACATATATATATATCATGTATGTTTTACATAAATGATATATATGTATCTTATAATATGGATATGAATGGAAGTGTGGGAAAAGGAAAATGCAGGATATAACATAACAAATCGCATTGGAAAATGAAGGGAATAAAAAAGCAATAAAGGTGCAATCAAGCTATAAAATGAATGAAAATATGTCAATATTTAAAGTGAGTGAATGGCTGCAATAGAAGTAATTAAACATTGGTGCTCAGTATAAGCAAGAGATCCTACATTAGACTTACAGAAAAGGAAATTAATGGTACACAAAACCTAGATCAATATTAAAAAATATCAATATAGCAATGATAACCTGAGTACAGTTTATTGTTTTTTAACTTTTAAATTAAACTTATAGACAAAATACAGAACAGTTCTTCAAGATTACAGAATAAAGCTGTTAATAACATTCTAGCTAAATTTCAGTAACTATAAATCAAAGGTAGAGCTGAAAGAAGGTGGGAATGGAATGGGGAAAATGAAAAAATACAGGGAAGATAGTATCTTCATTTTACATATCAGAGAAAAAAGAAATGGGAAACTAAATTGAGTTTTAAGTATATTACGTAAAGCTAGAAAAGCAGTCAATGAAAAATCTAAAAACAATATAAATATCAGATGTTGACAAAAGAACAGGTGGCAAAGAGGATGGTGCAGTTGATCTAGAGCCATACGTTTTATATTGGGTGATCAAAAATAGTCTACAATTGTTAATCCAAGAATAAAATCATAAGGATGTCTAGAGGAATAAAGCCAAATATATATATAAAAAAAAACCCTGTAGAAACAAAAACATTAAAAATGTTATATCTAGGGGCGCCTGGGTGGCTTAGTCGGTTAAGCGTCCGACTTTCGCTTAGGTCATGATCTCGCGGTTCGTGGGTTCGAGCCCCGCGTCGGGCCCTGTGCTGACTTCCAGCACAGAGCCTGGAGCCTGTTTCAGTCTGTGACTCCCTCTCTCTCTGACCCTCCCCTGCTCACGCTGTCTCTCTATCTCTCTCCTAGAAATAAATAAAACATTAAAAAAATTTAAAAAAAAAAGTTATATCTAGGAGAGGGACCAAAGACAGAAAAGAAGGAAACAAGAGACAATTGGTATTCAATATGAGGGATTCTATGATTTTGATACTGAGTACATCAATTACTCTTAAATGTAACAATGGTTTAAAAATAAATTCATATTTTCTATTTTTAAAATTTATTTTTTATTTAAATTCAAGTTAGTTAAAATACAGTGTAGTCTTGGCTTCAGGAGTAGAAATCAGTGATTCATCTCTTACAGATGACACCCAGGGCTCTTCAGAAAAAGCGCCCTTCTATTTTTAAATTTCCACCAATAGTGGGTGACTATTGTCATATTTACATCATAACTGGCCACAATGTTTTACACAATTCTGCTTGATTATTTTTTCCTGTCCAGTCACTAGTGACAGCCTGTAGTATTAGCAAATTTCCGGAGTTAGTGGCCAAGACTCCACAGAAGACAGCAAATCACACATGCCCCTCCCTGCTACTTTCCTTCATTCCACTCCCTCTAACCCCTCTCATGGATATGAACTTCTTTCTTTTTCCAAAGTTTCCTCCAGAACTCACAGGGTTCACTGCTGATTAATATTAGAATCCTCAACTCTTAAAGATTAATCCAGTAGCAGAAACAATAATGGTAACAAAAATTCCTGCTGTCTTAAATAAAGAAAGTCATGGTAATATTTTATCTATTTATATGTTCTGGGTTTTATGTTTTCCCAAACAGCTATGTTTTACATTTTTCAGTAGTTTACAGAACTTAGGGTTTTTATAGCAAAATAGATGTAGTAAGGATCACGTGGAAAAAAAGTAATTTAAAATGATATTTTTAAATCTTTCCCAATGTGGAAAACCTCAGAAAATGAATGTATTGAAATGGCAGGTTCTAACGTATTTGTGTTTTCTTGTTATTACTAGGATCTTGTGTCTTCTGGGAATTTAAAAATCAGAAGTTCAAGAAAGACCACAACCCAGAAAAATAACCACAGCTTCTTGTTCAAATCCAAACCCCAAACATTCGTATTCAATTTCCATCTATCAGCCTCATTGCAGCTACCTGACCTCATCTTTCTTTTTTCTTTAATTTCATTTTATTCAGTAAGCATGTATTTATATCCTAGTTTAACTTCTCTGTTCCCAAGGCTTTTAACAGCATGGTTTGTTCTCGAGTAAACATGGAGTGAATTATTTTCCATTAGTTAAACTCACAGGAATATCCTAAATGCTTTCATTGCCAGTGAGAGAGAGCTCAGACATGATACATTCATTAAAGAGACTTAAATTAGCTCCTTAGGCAACTTTCAAACTCAAAAGAACAGAATTCTTAAATTCTAGACCCTCCACTCTCCTTAGGAGACTCCTCACCTACCACAGAAGTCACAAAAAGCTTCAGGAGGTAATCTTAAAAGAAAAATTATAATATTTAGTTTTGTTACAAACCATTGTTAAAGATGTGTTTATAATTTCCATTAAATAGTTTGTAAATACATATATGTAACAAATGATTTGTTATGTTGTTTTGTTAATACACACATCTTTTAGACCAAACTCAAATGCCTTCAAGAGCCAGACAAGAAAAATAACAATCTGTAAAGTAACAATTTATAAACTATGCTTCATCATATCTAAGGCTTCCTGGCTTTAAGACAAACATTATTTATATTACATTAAGGAAAACACATGTGGCCGATTAAACTGTGATAAAATACACATTGTTTAGAGTATATCCTTTACACTAATTTCTTAAGTGATTAAGTCAAATTTAAATGTATTTCTATGAAATACTTTGTTCATTTATAAAAATATCAATAAATAATAGTAGATACAGATTCTTACAATGTCTTCCCATTTAGGATCTCTCAATCTTTTCTCAGCTTGGAGTCACCCAGGTCCATAGTTTTTTGCACAATATCATCATCTGTATGCTGAGAATATTGGTAAAGGAGTTCATCTTAAAAAGGTGCTCTATACAAGTTTCTTGAGATTTTTATCCAAGCCACTGATTCCTATTCTGCAAATCTTGATGTCATCACATCTTTGATCTTTTCAGAAATTTTAAGCAGGATTTCAAACAACAGCCAACCTTCCATTAATCCCTCAAGTACTCTTAAACTGTTTTGTTGACTGAAACATCAAGGATTTGAGTGGTCCTATCAGGCTACTTACTACACAGTCTGTGTAGTAGCCATTTGAATCATGCTGCTCAAGAACATTTGAATAATGGCATCAGTCTTAAGACCCACCCAATTCTGGAGGCGACTGAGTGTTGAATTCTTGATCTCAGCTCAGGTCATGATCTCAAGTTTTATGGGTTTGAGCCCCATGTCAGCTCTCGCTGACAGGATGGAAGCTGCTTGGGATTCTCTCTTTCCCTCTCTGCCTCCCATCCCCAAAATAAATAAATACATTTTTTTTTTTAAAAAAAGACCCACCTCATTTTAGGGGCTCCTGGGTGGCTCAGTAAGTTGAGCATCCAACTTCAGCTCAGGTCATGATCTCGCAGTTTGTGGGTTCGAGCCCCGCATTAGGCTCTGCTGACAGTTCAGAACCTGGAGCCTGCTTCGGATTCTGTGTCTCCCTCCTTCTCTGCCTCTCCCCTGCTCTCTCTCTCTCTCTCTCTCTCTCTGTGTGTCTCTCCAACCTAAATAAACGTTAAAAAATTAAAACAAAAAAAAAAAGAAACCTCATAATGTGACAAAATGTTCATACTGAAAACAAAGGAACGTGTTAAATAAACAGTTGGGTTTGTTGAAAACTAGATAGCATATGCAGAATTAAAAAACATATACATTCAAGTGTTCTTTTTTTTTGTTTTAAGATCAAGATGGTCAAATAAAGTAAGTGTGAGATCCAAATTCAAATAATTAGGCTTCAAGTTCACAATCATTTCTTTAGCCTGAAAATATTAAGCAAATAAAAAAGTATACTAAGTATACTATTTTGCATGGATTATCTGCTTCTTCACAACTCTACACCTATTTAGGTTATTGATCTACATCATTTTTCCATTTGTCTCCAATTTTAAAACTTGTTTTTTAAAAAAATCATTTATTTATTTTGAGAGAGAGAGAGCAAGCGGTGAAGGAGCAGAAAGAGAGGAAAAGAGAAAATCCCAAACAGGCTCCATGCTGTCAACACAGAGCCAAACTAGGGTTTGATCCCACTAACTATGAGATCATGACCCTGAGCCAAGATCAAAAGCCAGATACTTAACCACCTGAGCCACCCAGGAGCACTTTAAAACTCTTTTCAAGTTACAAAACAAAACCACAAATCTACATGGTTTTAATTAGTGAATAATTTAAGTTTAAAAAACTAACAACAAAAATAATTAGTTCACTCATATTCTTTAATGAGTTTGTTTATCCCTTTGTTTTAACATCTAAAGTATATTTAGTGGATTTATCTAAAATATAACAGGTTAATTATCTAGGGCTTTAAATAAATATTTCAAAAAGTAGTATCTTAAAACAATTTCTCAGTCTCAATGGATCAGGGATCACTTACAGTTTAGCTGGATGCCTTTGGTTCAAGGTCTCTCATTAAGTTGTATCAAAATATCAGTTACACATACGGGCTCATCTGAAGAAAGGCTCGGTTTGTGTGGTCATTGGCATGACTTGCCACATAAGCTATCTCTCTGGAGGCTTGCCTCAGGACATGGAAACTGTTACTTTCATATCAAGTGATCCACAAGAGAGTAAAAGATGATACCCAAGCCAGAAGCCACAGTCATTTTATAACACAATTTGAGAGTTGACATCAATAATTTCTGCCATGTTCTATTTGTGAATACCAGGAGGTGCAGGTCATTGGAGCCATCTCAGAGGCCACCTACCACATACAGCCATACATGATGCTTGAGGAAAAGTTGGACAACTAAATTGCATCATCCATCCTTTTCTTATCTATTTACTCCATAAATATTTACTGAGTTGCTACTAAGAACCAGCCATTATGCTTGCTCCTGAGGTTGCAATGCTTAAACAAAAAAGAATGATAAGAATGACTGGGTGGCCAGTCGTTTAAGCATCTGACTCTTGATTTCGAGTTAAGTCATGACCTCACAGTTCATGGACTCAAGCACCATGTCTGTGCTGTCAGCACATAGCCTTCTTGGGATTCTCTCTCCCCTCCCCCCTCTTCTCTGTCTGCCCTGCTCACCCTCCTTCTCCCTCCCCCCTCTCCCCCAAAATAAATTAATATGTTTTAAAAAGAATGGTAATTGGAAGACAATAAAGGCATAAAGCATAGAATATTTTGAAAGATGATTATATATTAGTAAGCTGGAGAAGTACAGGTTTAGGAAATAATAGCAAAGTCATAGATGAATGAAATGGCATGGCTAATGTTGGTAAGTGTAGATCATAACTGGCACTACCTGGGAAAGAGAGTGAAATGGATAATCATTAGACATAATTTTGAAAAGTAGAAAGAATCCATAAAAGATTTTGTGTACTAGTTTAAAAGATTTGTCTATTACCATTTAATATGTAGGAAAACACTGTAGCAGTTAGTAACACAATTATGGTAATGTTCTAGAAAGACTATAGTCACAATGTCAAAGATTAATTTTAGGAATGCTACCGTCTGGAAAATTATTTATACAATGTTCCTAGTCAAAGCAGGATATGATTAAATTAGCACTAGAGGCAGAGTCTGGGGACAGATTCAAAAAATTATTTAGGAGCTATAATTAATGAGGTATGTTCTTCAGTTGAATATGGTAGGGAGATGGAGGACAGGGTCAATACTGAAATAAATTCAGCTACTATTGGGGTTCATAAAAATTGGAATCATTTAGAATTGTAAGCAATGCAATGTAAGAAACATATTTTGTGACAATTTAAATAATGTAATCCTGACATGTTTAATTTGTGGCACCCATGGCAATAAAGTATAGTTTCTGAAAGCACAGGCTTTAAAAAAGGAAATATATGCATTACAGTACTATTGGAGTCTACAATATAAAAGTGACAGGTTTTTAACTTCTTAAAGTAGACACACAAATATCTCTACAGGCTTGGGGGGAAAAAGGACTTTGACACATAAATCTAATAAAAGTAAAACTTTATTTCAATAGCTGGAAAGATATATTATTAGCAGAGGGATGCAAAGTGTACCTGGCCAGGGTATTCAGTGAGAGGATTACCCAGAGTATCCCCATACTCTCTCAGGAGATCCTCAGGTGGATGGCATTGGTATTCTGCAGCCACACACTGAGTGGAATATTACAGAATTTCTTCTGCCCCATTTATATCACAAGTGCAGCTACCTTTAGAAGCCTCACCTCCATAATCTAGGCTGGGGTAAAATATCTGCCTCATCAGGGTCAATTTGCTACATTGTTCTCATGTTCTATGATGATGACTAAGTATCATGCATGCATGGGTACAATTCAACCTGTAAGATTATAATCTGTGTGTGGATATGAGGTTATAAGAACTAGAACAAACATACCCCGACGGGGCTGTCCAAAGCCTGCTGCATTCCAGCTGCTGGTTGTGGACTTCAGTGGTGCTCTCTTTTTCCCCGTCCAAACTTAAGCGACAACATGGCGTAAAAACAACATGGTGCAGGTAGTAATTCCTTCTACCTTGTTATGAAACGTATTATTGCTAACTTAATAAATATTGCAGGGTACATTGTCCTATATTCAGTAAGTGAACAGTGTACTGCTCTCATTCTCAGACATCAACTGGAACTATTTTACAGCCAATTTCAATTCCAGGTGCCTTGTTTTAAGAGACAGACACTAAAAAACCCTTGCAGAGTTTCTTATTTTTCTGAAATCCCTGACTGATTTATGCACACAGAACATATTTCACAGAGTGCGTAAATCCTTTAAACTTCAAACAGGAAGTTGAGGAGCAAGTGATTTAGTATAGAATTTCATAAATTCTGCCAACTAACTTCCTGTTGAAAAGCCATTTGGTTTCTCATAATGATGTTACCAATAATTTCTGTGGTGGTGAAAATATTAGAAATCATACTTTTTAATCTCTTTTCTCTTATTTTTGGAGAGTTTATGATGATATTTTGGGGAGACAATACCCTAGACTATGGAGAGCTCAGTTGGTTCAGTATCTCTCTGAACTACTGAGATAAATTGCTGTGGAAGGGGACAAGGTGTAGCAGGTGCCACTGCTGTAATCCCTTCCCCAATAAAAAGGAATATTTTATATAAACCTATGGGTCAGCCAGTCAGTAATATAACTTTAGGAGGGGAAATTACTGTTATTTAAATGTTATTGTAGTATTAGTATGGATTGTGGCTATCTGTAAATTGTGACAACCTCCAATCAATTTCCCCCGTTGTGGTGGCTTCTGGAATGAGGATATTCTGCTTGCAATCTGGGGAAATTTTGCACAATTAACACCATGCTTACTCCTGCATCCCCATAGCCATCATTACAGAAAAATTAAATATAAATACTTCCTTTCCTAAGTTCTTTTAAATTGGTTGGTTATGATGACTCTTTTAGCTAGGTATAGACTTACAATTAGCTTGGGCATTATTCCACATTTCAGTGCTGGTTAGGTAAGTGAGAAGTCCAAGGCTTACTACTATTTTTTTTCCTGTTCCCTCATTACTGTGGCTACAAATTATTTTCTCAGTTACTAGTATCATTTTAGTTATGAATAATCTTACTTATTACTTATTTATAAATTATTATACTCATGGTTGTTCAGTGTGATTAATGAGGATGGTAATAGTTATGGTTGCTATAGTCATTGTCTCTCCATAACTGGAGAAGTAATTTGGTGCCATCAGATTAAGGGATATTGTTTACCTTGAGTGATGGTAAAAATAGTAAAGATCTTGTTAGTCTGTTCACCAAATCTGTGCTTCCTTGCCCCATGTGGAAGTTTCTGATGCTATTGTTATGGAGTTTCCTTGCTGGCCCAACAAGTAGCACCAAGGGTTTTCCAGTCCACAGGATACCATCCAGCCTCCCTAACTATATGAGGTGTGAGCCCAGGCACAGTTTCAGACATCTGTGTAAGTACTCTATTTTGGAATTCTAAAAGGTAGGTGGAGAACTTCTCCTTGGATGGGTAATTGTATTTTGCATGTTGAGAGATTTGTGCTATTTCTACTCAAAGCCTCCGGCTTCACAATATAGATCCATAAATGAATCAGTTCTTGATGGACCATTCTGCCAAGTTCATTACAATTTCAAAAGCCTTTGTATATAATCGTCCAAGGTACATGATTATGGTAAACCTTGTTGAACATCATCCAGGCTGTATTCAGTCCTGCTTACATTGAGTGGGTGGACCATGTCAGCTTCAATGGTGCTAAATCATCTGTCCTCCAATTTCTAAACAAATGATATCAACTATCTGAGACAGTAAACCTAAGCTAAACATGTATGAAAGATACATTCAACTTGGAAATCCAGGATATAAGAGCTTTTGAATAGGAGGCGCAGACACTTACAGGCTCTCTCACTATGGCAAATTCTTTCTATCTTTCCAGATAGTGTGCAAACCCAGTAAGGCAGCTAGTCATATTTCTGGATAAACCACTTTTATTTGAGGTTTGATGATTGATAGATCTTGTTAGATTGATTCTGTTAGGTCAACTATCCTACAATGTCAATCCTGATGTGTGTATTTCTGGATTGTAGATGACAGTATGTTCCATCATATGTATTTCAGTGGCCTCTGGGATACAATAGCAGTAAGCAGTTTGGGATCTTTTCCTCAAATATTCTATAACATCGGTGAGTATAAGGGAATATGGATTAGAACAAAAGAGGCTAAGTAAAGTCTACACAAGCTGTATTCAATTTGGATGAGACTAACTAAGACAATAATATTATAAATTCTTAAGCATTATATAGCCCAGGCATCTTTAATTCATTCTAGGATCTGAGCTTGCTGTTCTTTTATTGCATTTAAAATAACTTTAAAAGGTACATCAGAAAGTCCCCAATATGAATAATGTGGGCTCAGCTATGGACCTAAGAGATGTTGATCCTCTTACTTCATGCTGGGTGAGATGATTTCAACAACTTTTAGCGAACTTTATTAATAAATTTTACCATTATGGGGATCCCCTGAATTTTCTCAATATTGATTTTTCCAACTCAAAGCTGCCAGGATGGGTCTTTACCCTGCTAAAGATACAGTGTGGTGGCTGGGGGCACCTGGATAGCTCAGTCAGTTAAACATCCAACTTCAGCTCAGGTCATGATCTCATGGCTCATGAGTTCAAGCCCTGAATCAGGCTCTGTGCTGACAGCTCAGAGCCTGGAGCCTGCTTCGGATTCTGTGTCCGCCTCTCTCTCTGCCCTTCTCCTGTTCATACTTAGTCTCTGTCTCTGTCTCTCAAAAATAAATAAACATTAAAAATAATTTTTTTTAAAAAAGATACAATCTGGTGGAATTCAACTTTACTTCTTCAAATAAGTTTTTTTTTAATTTTTTAAATGTTTATTTATTTATAGAGAGAGAGAGAAAGACAGAGCATGAGGAGGGGAAGGGCAGAGAGAGAGAGGGAGACACAGACTCCGAAGCAAGCTCCAGGCTCTGAGGTGTCAGCAAAGAGCCCCATGCAAGGCTTGAATTTATAGACCATGAGATCACGACCTAAGTCGAAGTCAGACACTTAACAGACTGAGGCACCAAGGCACCCCTCATCAAATCAGTTTTGACAAACTCTTCCTTAGGTTTGCAAATACGTCCTTAGTTGCCATACATCATTCTAGGGACACATATGATGAAACAGAGGTTTCTCAAGATGTAACACCTTGTGGTCTTTATTACCTATCTCTTCTTTGTTCATTATTAGCCATGTTGTAACTTAGGGGCAGTGTCCTGGAGTACCTAGGAACATAGACTCTAAAGTCAGGCTTCCTGGTATCAGTCCTGGCTCTACTGTTTTCCAGATATATAGGATTCTCAAAAATACAGATCAAAATAGTACCTACCTTAAACACTGGGTTGTAGTAAGGGTTATAAGTTAACAAATGCAACATACATTTTATAACAGTGTCTGATACAAAGTAAGTACCCCTATAGTGTGAACCATTAATTAAAATTAACTGGGAAGACACAGTTACCAGCCATCTCCTGTGTGAGAAAATGCCTTCTGCCATCTTTAGGTGGTGAAAATGGCCCCGAGAACATTCAGTGATTTCATAGGTAGATAGGACTAGAAAAATAAGGATTTCTTCTTCACAGGACACCCTTCACCAGATTCTCATCCATCCAGCTTTATTCTTTCTCAGTGGCATAAGTTTAACTAACAAAAGAAACTTGTGCATGTTTGGAGTATGCCTGTGGGCTCAACCTCTCTACACTTGAGTAGTAATTAAATCAATCAAAATCTTCCTCTACTATGATTCCAAGTGCTTTCAGAATGTGCAAGTGCCTGAAGTAACTTCTCCCCTTCTGCTTTCAATTAAGTTATCTCTGCCCCAACCTGTCCAGTGAATTGAGAGAAAAAGTAGCATATGTCTTTCAAGAAGCCTTGTCCATTCCTATGTCTTGCGCTTCTTGATTGGTGCAGTATATTTATTGGATCTTCCTTCCTGTCAGACTGCAGGGGATCTTTCACAGGACCCTGTACTAATCCATAAGCAGGTACAATATTGCTGGCCATCCCTGTAGAGGAGACTATTCCCTCATTAGCATTTTAAGACTTAAACCAGGTCATTTTTACTAAAGCATATACTATGTATACAATAAAGTAGACTGCTGGTGAAAACTGAGCACTCTTAAGTGGGAAAAATTTTGCAGTAAACTTAAAGGATGCACTGTCAGGGCAGGGCAGACCAGGCTGAGAGAGGTCAGGCAGCATGTTCCAGTTCTTTTATGCTCGATGCGGTGGTGTTGGGTGCTGATGGTTTGGGGCGTTCCCTTTAGTCCAGGGAAGATCCTGCCAGGCTGCAAGAGCTCCGAGCATATCCTTGAAAACTCCCAAACCTATTACTGTAAGATTCCAACATAATAACTCTATATCAGTGTGAAAATTACCTTTATAGCAAGCCACTTCACCTAGATTTAATATCTGTGTTCTGGTTACAATTTTTATTGCCACTAGAATCATCATGTCATACTGCCTACAGGAAATGCACAGTGTCTAGGAAGCACATGTTTACTCATATAACAGCTACATGACTGTGATCACTATGTACGCAGTACGTACACCTTGTCAAAGGACCCTGAAGAGCCAGCCTCCTCGGTGATCTGTCACTTAGTAGCAGAGAGTCATTAAACAATTTACTTAATGTTTCTGTACTGTGATTTCCTTCACTGTTAACTGTGGATAATAATATGTCAAGATACTTGAGATGATTAATGACATTAATTCATATAACCTAGAGTGATTAGTTCTACTGTTATTGTTATTACTATTGTCACTATGGTTGTTATCATGCTTCTTAGCATGTATGATTTTTGTTTTTGTTATCCTAATAATGATAATAGTATGTTAAGCTAATATTCTATAAACTTCTACGCTACATAAACTGTAAGAATCTTGTTTCTTTGTAAGTAGTTTACCAAGAGTAACTCAACAATAAAAAAACTTTACATCTTCCTCTTTCTTTTCCTTCCTTCCTTCCATCCTTCCTTCTTTCTCTCCTCCCTTCCCTTTTTAATATATACTGCCTTGCAATTTTGTTTTCATCTAACTGCATTTAGTAATTTTCACAAATATAGAAACCCATCTTGGTTTCTTTCTCACCCCTTTAATACCAAGTGTAATCATAAGCATGCTCAGCAAATTTCAGGAGGCTATGCATGTGGGTAATAGAGTGTGGACTATGGAAGAAAGCTGAGTTACAACAGAAGAGAAGGAACACGGTGAATTATGTGGACTTCACAAAATTGTTGAACATCTCAGGACTTTAGTTCATGCATCTGCACTCATTAAATTATTTTAGTTGGTTTTGAGGTAATATATTGTCTATCATTAAAGGTAGTCACTGACATTCAGGAATTGTTCAACAAATACCAATCATACCCTCCAAATCATTTACTTCAAGCATATATTTGTTATTAGACTTTGAACATTTTATATTTTTAAATGTTTATTTATTTTGAAAAAAGAATACAAGTGGGGGAGGGGCAGAGAGAAAGGGAGAGAGAATCCTCAGCCACTAGTGTGAAGCCCACCGTGGGTCTCAAACTTATGAGATCGTGACCTGAGCCGAAATCTGTTCTGATGCTTCACCAACTAAGCCATTCCTGTGTCCCTAGACTTTGAACATTTATATGACCATTTAACCTCACCATAATTTAAATAATGTTTTTATACCAATACTGTGATAAATCCATTTGGTTAAAGATAGTAGGCATTTGGGTTTTCTCAGTTACAGTATTGGGTGGGTTTATTTAGTCTGATTATTCAAAGTGGAGTCAAGATATATTTATTGCTAAAAAATCACAATTCCTACAATAGCGAGTGAGTGGTTATTCTTTCTTGAGAAAAGGGATGGGGTGGGGAAGAATGTTTTGGTTTTAATATATCTTAGTCTATCACATAGGAAGAATGTTGTCCTGTATTTGAGATACCAGAAACAACTGGGATCTGTGGTAGATATCATGATTAATACTGGGAATTCAGTCTAGCGGTAAGGACCGTTCATAATTAAAATGAACATAGGAATATACAGTATTTCAATGTAAAAACTGTTTAAATAAGTGGTCTCTGAGGTAGAGCTGGCAAATGAGGTGAGAAGCAGCCTCTAAAATCTTGCTTTAAGCAGCATTTTCTTGCTTATTAATTTGACAGCTTTCTCTGCTGCTCTCAAGCTAACTACAGCAGTTTTAATCAGAGAGGGAACATGTTGTCAAATTGCTGTGATTCCAAGCCCATCAAGAGTGTGGAATGCCTTCAGGATTTAAAAGAACCTTGAGGGGTCAAAACTCTTACTCCCTATTTACTATGTCTAATGCCATCAACTTCCATGAATGTAACCAAGGAATTAAAACACTAATAATGCCTGTCTTCTGCTTTCCTTCATCTACTTCACCTATTTTGTAGAACTGTGCCAAAATTATGTCTCCACTCACTGGAGATGTTATCTTGGTAAGTGCTGCAAATTTTGATGCTATCACACAGAGTGTGCTGTGTTTAAATGCTATGACATAAAGTCAGTTACAGAAAAATAAGCACTGATCATACTGCTGCATGAGTTTTTGATGTTTTTGTTATTTTTCCCATGAATATTTTTTCTGGAATGGCACAGTTGATAGAAACCATCTTTGCTTTGTACTGTACCCTCTTTAATGAAAACACATGCATAATGGAAGAAAACCATTACTTTGCACAGTTCCATGGAAACCAAATACAGGAAATATCTCTGAAGTTCCCAGCTTATAATTCTTTCTTGTATATATAGAGTTAAATTAGGAAAATATTATTAGGTGTCAAATACTTTATTACTTTTGACTTGTTTTAATGAATTTCATTCAATATGTCACTCATTCTCTGACTTGTCACCTTTCCATAGTTAATTTTATCATCCTCTTTCCTTACCAATCGTCAACAGCGGAACTGAGCTAGACAGCACTGAGCTGCCAGATGTCAAGTGGTCAATTAAGACAACCAAAACGGGAGTGCAGGCCGGGTGGCTCAGTGGGTTAAGCTTCCAACTTCGGCTCAGTGGTTATCTTGTAGTTCATGAGTTCGAGCCCCACTTTGGCTCTGTGATGATAGCTGGAGGCCCGGAACTGGCTCTGGATTCTGTGTCTCCCTCTCTCTGTTCCTCCCCCACCTGCATTCTGTCTCTTTCTATCTCAAAGATAAATAAAGATTTAAAAAATTAAAATAAAAAGTCAGTCAAACTGAAAGTAACAGTCAAGCCTTTAATCACTTATTGTGATAATATAAGCAGCATAAACAGGAGAAAGCATGAGCTCCCTTGATGTTCTATTTTTCCCCATGGAACAGCACCGAGTGAGGGGCCAATGGCTCAGTGCAGATGTGGGTATTTTCTCAGTGCTTGGGGATCCCTACACAAAAAATTCCTGCCCTTTTACTGACCCAAGAACCAAGCAAGGGAGGAGGAAACGGTTAAGAGTGAAAACATACTGAGTCTGAGTCAGAGTGGAGAACAATGTATCCAAGGCTCTCCTATAATTCTGGAGGGGTCTTGGCAGAGGTGCTTGAGAGAGGCCAGTGAACAGAGCCGCCTAAGCTAGAGAGCATACGTCCCTCTGCATCAAAGCATAGTCAGCCAGAGGGTTCTGAGTCCCCGAGCTCCCTTCACCGAGCACACTGTCCTGGCTGTGCACCAGGCTGGGTGTGACACGTGCCAGGTAAAGCCTCCACAATCTCCATAGTCCGGCCTGAGAGATCACACACCAGATTCTGGTCTGGAGCCTGACCCCTTCCCAGTGCTGTTGATTGTTCAAAGTTAACATAGACTAGTAGAGCTATTGATGTTGTTAAAAGATGTCTCTATAGACTAGAGGACATGGGTGGGTAAGAAATGTTGCAGGTGTTTGTCGTTCTTGAAAAAAATTGAAGTCATTTATTATTCATGCGTTACTAATAATTTTCTACTGGAGGGAAAGGCAGAGAATCCTTGAGCATATTAGAAGTTTTCTATGTGGAAACCGAACTGTTAGATGTGAGATATGGGCAATAGAAATCTGTCTAAGCATTTCTGAAATATACAAATTAAACTGTAAGACCTTTAAGTATGTAGATCATACTACTTATATGTGTCATGGCATTAACTGCATAGTAGACCAAATAATTTTTACCTGACATTTTCAGCTTGACTGTATGAAAAATTACAGTCAGATTTCAAGGTCAATAATAGCAAAACTCAGCCCACTGCATATCTATACATATGGTGTTTCTTTTTCCTTTCATTTATAGGAAAAGGAATTCTTTATCTAGAAAACATCTAAAAATGTAAAAATTTCTTATTTATAATTATAAAGGAAAGGACAATTGAATACCATATATATTTATGTATATCCATGATGTGCAAAATTATAAACATGTTTGTGCATAAGTAGAAAATATTTTAAGTATATAATTGGAAATATTATATATGTATACATATACATATATATATTCTGTTACAGAATTTTAAACTTTAATGTAAATTTTCTTACTGGTTTATTCTGCTTAGTTTTCACCATATAAATTCCAAATTTTATTTTTTTACAGATTTTTATAAATGCAAATATTATGGCCACTTGCTAAATGTTTTTCTGTCATATCACTAACATGCATATTGCCATATTCCATTTTTTAATTTTTTAATGTTTATTTATTTTTGACAGAGAGAGAAAGAGAGAGAGAAAAAAATAAACATGAGTGGGGGTAGGGCAGACAGGAAGGAAACACAGAATCGAAAGCAGGATCCAGGGTCTTAGCTACAGTGCAGAGCCCAACACGGGGCTTGAACCCATGAACAGGGAGATCATGACCTGAGCCAAAGTCAGATGCTTAACCGACTGAGCCACCAGGTGCCCCCATATTGCCAAATTTTAAAATCCCTTATATCATTGGTCCTACCAATGGTATACCATTGGTCCTACCATTTCAGTACCATTATCAGCCCTAACTTAGAGATGAGTAAAGTATGGCTTAGGATATTAAGCAACTTGTCTAAGACAACATGGTTAGAAAGCAGAGCCAAAGTTTGGAAGCCAACGACTGATTTCAAATTGTTGACATTAAATACTTTTCTGTGGCCTCCATCCTAATTTGATGGCTACATGAAAAGTGTGAAACTAACATTATTAAATACTGTAATTAGTAATGTGTCATTGTGTGTATGTGTGTATATACGTGCACACACACATACTAATTCTTAATCTTTATGTAAACAATATATCTCACTAGTATTAGTATGGGCTAGATTTCTAAAATAAGCTTTAGACAATTTACAGGTTAACCAGGATTAAGTTAGAGACCCTTATTTAGATGAGGCTATTGCTGTCATATAATGTGGTGTCCATTCCTTTACTTAATTTTGAGCCACACAATATTTTCTCTGGAGGACAGAAATGAACCTCAGTCAATACTAGTTTTGGACACTAATAGAGGTCACTGAAGAAACAGAGTAAGCAGGAGGCAAAGATACTTGACACAATGTTAGTAATTCCTGAGGGTGTGGCTTCATGGTTGTGTCAGATGTCATTGTAAACAAAACTCATAAAGATCACTTTATAAAGTGCATTGGTAAGTGGTAGTCACATAGTCAAAACAGATAGTTCTACTTATGCAAATGGATACTTGTAACATGGGATGAAATTTCAATGACAGCATCATACATGGATTATAAACAGATGTTTTACATTAGACCACTTAGATAAACGTGAGATGGTGTACTTTGGAAAACTGTTAAATAATTCAAAAAGTGGCCTCATTCATGATGAAGAATCTGCAACAGAATATATATGCCACTAATTTGAATGTCTTTTTTTTTTCATAAAAATGTAACAATAGAAAACAATTGTTTCTAAGAATAAAATATATTGGTCCATGTAATATGTAATTTTAAGCCTGCATTATTAAATAAATAAATTAAATACAAAGGCTTTGATCACAGATTGCAAGAAGTCTTCTTATATTCACGGATGCTTTATATATTTCACCACAGATACGTGTTAAAATTTCTGTGTTTAACATTGTGTTTGAGCCTAATACAAAATCACTGAATGAAATGACAAAAACCTCACTGTGTTAAGGTGAACTTTATTTAAAGCACCATTTTATTAAAGTGGATAAAATAAGCTTTTCAATTTTACTCTCAGAAGGAAGTTTTCAGTCATAAAACCAATACCTACTGAGAACAAGTTTTGACTTTGTTAGGAGGAAGACACCCTATTTTGTACAAGGTGATACTGACCAATTGAATCATTCATGCCCTCGTTTTTCTGGCACAGGAACAAAAGCTTGTTAGCATTGTTTACACAAGCTTTGAAATAAAGAAGAAAAAGAATCCCGCTTCCAATTTTTTTTCCTAGTTCCCTGCTTTTGGCTGAGCCTCGTGTAAATATATTGTCTTATGTAATGTCTTATGCCAACAAATCTAAAGAGTTCTTTTCACCTTTGATTACACAGGTAAGAACTTTTACAGGACATTTTGTTTTTACCCCTTTCCATATCTACTTGCACTCTTTTTCTTGGCCTAAGATCTACTGAGATGTCTGTTTTCTGGCCAGGAGGCCCAGCAGAAGAACTAGCCTCTTGGGTAGCTGATGTTATTGTAGCTGCTTTCCGAATTGTCAGTAAATGATATAAATTGTAGGAGACTGGAAAGGTCACCTCTGCAACTATCTTGCTTAAATGAGCTCCGCGATCACTAACCTGCAGCCATACAAAGAATCGCAGGCCTGGAACACATAAGTGACCCCGCCAGCTGAGGCAGCAGGCTGGTGCCTTGATCTTACTCTGGTTTTCTCTTGGAAAAAAAAAAAATATAATCATGGCACAGTTGCTGCTAAAACTGTCTTAATTGTGCATGGGGAAATTAAATATTTTTCCTGATGTCTTATTTATTTACAATATTTAACTATGCACTTTTTGTCACTTCAATAAGTCAACAATAACATACAAGGTAAAAAGAAAACTAATTTCAAAATAAAAGCTAAACTTGGGGCACCTGGGTGGCTCAGTCGGTCAAGCACCTTACTTTCGGCTCAGGTCATGATCTCATACTTTGTGTGTTTTAACCCCATGTCGGACTCTGTGCTGACAGCTCAGAGCCTGAGCCTGCTTCAGATTCTGTGTCTCCCTCCCCTCTGCCATTCTCCCACTTGCACTCTGTCTCTCTCTCAAAACTAAGTAAATGTTAAAAATTTTTAAAAAGCTAAACTTAATGCATATATGTATACATATGTAGATATGTCTGCTTAAGTGTAAAATTGGTCTGATCATTCCATTAGGGTTCCTTAAAATTTTATCAAGACATGAGTGTACATGTAACATCTTCCTTTTTTAACTTAAGACAATACCTAGGACAATATAGTATTGCTTACAGAGTTTACTTCTGAGTCAGACTGTTTGGGTATAAATTCCAGCTATCACTGGCTGAGTTGCTTAATCACTCTATACCTCAGTTTACACAACTATAAAATGAGCATAATCAGAGGCACTTAACATCTAGTATGGCAAGTAGTATCTCTGCCATTTTTAGCAGAATTTTGATGGCGTCTCACGGAGGCACCTCTGAGCCCTTTAGTTGCTAAAATATGGAGGATAGAGGAAGTTTCTGAGAAGCCAGGATGGCCAGGGTGGAAAGGGAGGTGTATCAGCATAAAACTATTTCAAGATTTTATCATCAGTTGTGAGAACATTGAAGCATTCTGGGTGAATATTAGCCATTTTTGTGAGTATGGGGTAAGTTAATAAGAAAATGCTTTGGATAACACTAGGCATACAAATTCTAAAAAAAAAAGAAAAAGAAAAGAAAAGAAAACACCCTATTTTAGATCTATATGGGGCACCTGGGTGGCTCAGTTGGTTAAGCGTCCGACTTCGGCTCAGATCAGATCTCATGGTGCATGGGTTCGAGCCCCGCATCAGGCTCTGTGCTAAAAGCTCAGAGCCTGGAGCCTGTTTCGGATTCTGTGTCTCCCTCTCTCTCTGCCTCTCCCCCACTCATGCTCTGTCTCTCTCTGTCTCAAAAATAAATAAACTATTAAAAAAATTAAAAAATAACACCCTATTTTAGATCTATATACCCAAAACATCACAATTTGATCTTGGAAGCATGGAAGATATTTTAGGAAACAAACATTGGGTATTTTGTTATCTCCAAAGAATCCTCTGGTATTCTACAGTACACTCAGACTTCATCCAGTTGATTAGAACAGATTATAAGACAGAAATTTCCTTCTAAAAATGTGGGATGATGGAGACATGACCACAAATAATATTCCTAAAGAAGTTCTAGTAGTGGAAATAAGATGCACATAGACTATACCTCCAAAATAAATTCTGTTGATTAAGTTTGTGACAATTTCTGAAGTCATTAATTTGGTAGTTTTTGAAGTGTAATACCTATTTCCTTTTCTGATGATATAAAGATAAGAAATAATGCATTATAGTAGGGGCAGATGTTTTGAAGTTACGTGGTATTTAAATTGTGATACATACACTTACTGAAATTAAAAAAATAATAAAACATTCAACCTGAGTTCTATGAGCCCATACACATGCAAACACACTTAAATCATAAGCCGTACTTGGGTTTTAATACATTTGACATTCCTTTAGAAATATTCCTATACTTGTCAATTCCTTAGTAGAAAATCTAGGAAGGAAAATCAAATTTTATTACATATATATATACATGCACACACAGAAAATCAAATTTATTACATATATACATATATATGTATATATACACACATATATATGTATGAAGAATCTAAAGGTTTTTAATTACTTACTGAAACAAATTGCATCCATATTTAGCAATTTTATTAATAAGAAATATATGCATGGAAATACTCAAACAAAAATACACAATAATTTTAGCCTGTAATGAGTTATTATAATATAGTATTGCAAATATTATGTTAGAGAAAATGGAGAGATGTATAGTTGCATATAACAGAAATACAAACCTAGGCTTGGGAACATTAGAAAAACTGATCTGGCTCTTTTCTCCTTCTACACTCTCTTATGTCTATGGAAACACTCGTGAGTAGATCTCATTGCCAAAAGAATTTGGCAGCCTAATTTTGAAGCACAGAGTAGCCTCCTCACTTTCCTTTCTCAGCCCTTGTGATGATTTTGTACGCACCAAACTCCCGGTAATAAACGCCTTTCTGCTTGAAAAGCCTAAAGAAGTTTCTGGCTGTTTTACATTATGCTCTGACTGACACAGAAGACTTCTTAGAGTAAATAAGTGTGTCTGGGTAGAATATGGATGTCAATTGAGGTATATAAGTATGTTATCATATGGTCAAAATAAAGCAATCTTTTTCTTATAAAATTTCAAATTTATTCCTATGAAAAGCTAATCTTGATAATTAAATTTTTAAGCAATTGTTTTTAGGTTTAGTATTCATTCTTTTGATGGAAAACCCAAGATAATGCAGCTGTTATTCCCTATTGAATATATCTGTCTCCTATTGCTTCCTAACAGATTATCACAGATGTGGCTGCTTAAAACAACAAAAGCTTATTATCTACCATTTATCCGAGGTAATTATTCCAAACCCAAGTTATATGTATCTGCTAGTCAGGGGATGGATAGTCTGAAATTGAGGTGTTAGTTTGGGTTACAATCCTACCTGAGGTCCCAGCTCCTCTTCAATCTCACTATCTCTTGACAGAACCCAGTTCAGTGCGGTCGTAGGACCCTATTTCCTTGCAGATTGTAGGGAGATCACTCTTTAATCCTAGGGCCACTTTCGTGACTTTGTCATGGCAGGCAGCTTACAGAGTGCTTGCTTCTTCAAGATTAATCGGACAATTTCCTCATATGCAGACTCTCTGACTTCTTTTAACTGCTCACTTGGTTAAATGGGGCCCACTCAAGCTAATCTCCCTTTCTATCACTTCAAAGTCAATTGATTAGGGACATGAATTATATCTGCAAAATTCCTTCATGTTTGCTCTATAATGTTAACATGAGTGTGTTATTCTATATAATGTAAAGTTAACATGAGAGTGGTGTTCTATGATATCCGCATGTTCTGCTCACAAAGGAAGGGGATTACCCAAGGTAAGTAGTACACCAAAGAAGAGGAATCTGTGGGTTCATCTTAGAATTGTACCCACAACAATGGACATTAGGGTATCCAGAAATTAGTAACATTTTATGAGCATAATTGCTGCAAATTACTTATTACCCCACTCAAGATATTAGTCAATGACTACTTAAAGGAATCAATCTTTCCATGTAGAATAACATGTTTAAATACTGTAACCTACACACATACTAATAATTTCATGAAAAACATATGTATGTTTTTAATATTAATTAGACTTGGAATTAAAAAGACTATAAAGACTGTAAAGTCTTTTTTTGCTTTTATTCTGTATAAAGGCAGACACTTTAGGCTAAGGATTATAATTGTAGTACAGTAGAAAAGTAGTGATTTTGATGCTGCAGAGGAAGTAGAGACTTGTTAAAATTTATCAGACTGATAAGAAAACTATCTTCTTTCAAAGCAAAGAGGAGAAACAAATGCTCTTGTAAAAAAGAGAGTGATTTCTCTCTCTCTCTCTTTCTGTATATGTTTCAATGAAAAGGTTATTTCAGGCCTCAGGCAATATTTAATTTAGCCATTAATTTATTTATATGAAAAATGTCCCATGAGACTTGAAGTTTAATATATTATGGATTATAATCATACATTTTAATGACAAACATTTACAAAAATAATTAAGTGCCCTGTGATATTTTGAAAGACTAAAGCTGAACTTCTAATAAGAAAGTTAGGGGTTACTATATTCAGAATAAGGTTTTATTACTTGATATTTTATCAACATTTTTATTAATGTCTCTGTTATAGAATGACAGCTTAAGGGAAAACAAAAAATTCTTCTATGAAAATTGCACTGGTATATTATTTGTATTGACATAATTCTGTGAATATTGGAGGCATTCATGATCTGTGCTCATACTGAAATTTTTCTGAGTCTTAATTTTTCAGAATGAATAAACCCAAGGAACCCTAAGGACTGAAACAATAACAACAAAAATGATCTGTTTTTAAGGAAATATATATGAAATTGCTTAGTTAGATGGCCAGCTGTATGTTTCCATGGACCTCATGTTTCTGGAATTGTGTTGATCAGATAGAGTTAAGAGAAGTGCTCTTTCTGGGTGGATATTTGTAAAATACATAAGGTTTTAAATAAGTCATGTCTATCACTTCATATATAGAGATATTAATTTGATTGACATATGCAACTTTTTAGATTAAATATTTATAAGAAGCTCCAATTTGCTAGAGTTGCTTAATTATTCCAGGTTTTTCAAGTAAAACATCAAATATTTATTTGGTCTCTATTATATGTTCTCTCATGGTAGCATTTTGGAAAGAATATTTTCCACTCTACATGCAGACAGAACAGGTTCAATGCAGGCTATCTTATTAGCTAGGTGAACCCAGGCCAATACAGATTTTAAATTCTGCGAGCTTTAGTTTACTCATGTGATAAAATGTAGTTTTGATGACTAGCAGAGAAATTAACCTAAAATCATTGTGCTATTTTTCATGGTAAATGAGGTAACTACCTGGAATCTTTTTCCATGTTTACCTCACCTCATTTATCTGGCTAACTCCAAATAGTAATAATTCAGCTGCCAGCTCAGAAACCAAGTCTAGTGGGAAAACCCCCATGGCATTGCCTTCCCCTCTTCCTTCCACAGATGGAATAGTTGCTTCTGCTCTTTGTCCCCTATTAATCTTTCTGTCCATGATCGCGCCTCTCACTGCTTCTCTCTTACTTTTCTATCCATAGCACCTACTAGAGTGCCAGCATCATTAAATATTTGTTGAAAAAAATCAAACGTTAGTAAAAATTGTACCTATATATCTTACTTAGAGCTGATGGTACAACTCAGTGAATTAATTTGCATTGCTCTCTTAAAAATGGAAAAACTCAAGTTTAGTGAATTTAAGTGATATTTCTAGATTCCTCATTTGAATGTCAATCCATGAGCTCATAGGTTTTGTATGCTTGTGTACTGTTAATTACACTTAGTAAGAAATATATGTACTTAATCCGAAAAATTAATTAACAATAAATAATAATACTTAGTGCCCAGAACATAATTAAGTATTTATAAACATTAATGTTTTTGCAAATTCCCTTTCTCACAAATCTGGGATCTTATTTGTTTATTTAGCAAATGAGTTTGTACTTGAAATGTTAGTACTGTTGATATCTATATATGAAAGATAAAAATACAGTGCTTTATTAAACTAAAGTAAATAAATTGCATGATAGTCTCTAGACAATATAGATATTGGTATAGATCTATGTTATACATAAATTGGAGGAGCTAAATTAGAGCTCTGCTTTAGAAGCTGGAATCATAAACACACAAAAAAAGAAAGAGCATTTTAGGAAAGAGATCTAAATTGCACAAAAGCACAGAGGCTATAAAAATAAAATTGTAAGAATAATAAAATAATAACTGTACATAAATGTAAACAAATATATAGCTAAAATATAAAAACAATAGAACAATAGAATTATACCAAACAATTTTTTGTTGGACAATAGTAAAAAACAATTTAGATAAATCTAAAGTGAAGCTGAATGAGCAAAGACCATTTCTAAAGGACTACATAGGCAATGTATTAAATATTATACAATTGTGATCATTTGTACAAGTTCTGTGAAAAATAAATTACCAAAATCTGATGGCTAATATATCTAAATTTTTATGTAGGCCACTGTTATTTGTCAATTAACTTACAATTAAACATAATAAAATTTATATCATCATCAACACATCCACAGATTTATCAAAGTGACTTTCAGTATGATGCCATTTGTATTTATATTCATTTTTTTGTTTGATAAGTAATGTAAACCTTTCATGTGGGAACATTTTTAAGTGTAACTCATGGGAACGATCTTATTCTAGGATCCTCTATGGGAAATAATTGTTAATATACATAACATGAGAATGACCTAGTTTCCAGGAGTTTCTGAAAATTAGAGCTAAATATATATTGGACCACAGCCTAAAATCCTTGGCAACCTTTCTTGCTCGCTGCTTACAGATATAGTTGCTTGAATGAATGAAATACTTTTCAGTAGTAATTACCATGAATGGAACAAAGAGTTCCATAAAGAGTTAGACAAAATTCTATTCTGGCATAGAAAAGATTTTACAACAAAAACCAAACACTTAAAAATATACATTATGTTGGTGCTAATATTTTTACATCCAAGATGAGCCCTCTATTTAAAATGATTCTTCTGTATTGTCTTAGTTTTTTTTTTTTCTTATATAGGGCATAAAAAAAATTTTTTTTCACTTGACAATCTGTTACTTGTAAACTCTAATTTGGTCATCTTGTCTGAGTTGGTAAAAGAAGAGAATAGTACTGAGGGGAAAAAAAACAAGTTTTCCTCCAAATGTTTTGCGAATAACATAAAATATATTCTAAGATAATAACTTAAAAATATCTTATGAGACACATTAAAATGACTTTTTTTCCAGTAATAGGGCCTAAATTGGGAGATAAAGAGTTTGAAACTTAACAAATAAGAAAACAACAAATTAAACTTTATCCTAATCTTATCTCCTAATACATATCCTAATAGCCCAATAATCTCTTATCTCCTAATGACAGGGATATGTGGGGGTTTTTTATTGGCTTTATTTATGATCCTATACAATTTGCATCTTATACTTTTTAAATTCTGTATGTTCTAAATGATAAACTTTTTGTAAACTATTTTAATGTTTTTTTTTCCTCGAATTGGGGAGTAAGTCAATATATCACCAACTTGCCAACTGTAAAATGTTCAATTCATAGAGAAGTGAACAAAAGGAAATTCTATTGCCTTGATTTCCTTGCTTCATCTCAAGGTCATTATTTAGGTCAAAGGTCTAAATATAATTAGCTGTAATTTAGTCAATAGGGCTATATTTCATCACACCGAAGATTATTCTGTTGATGTCAAAGATCATTAAACTCTGCCCAGAATTAGTTTGATGTGAATCTAAATGGGATTCAGTCAAAGAGCTTAGGATAATTTTCTGAAATAGGTCAAACCTCCAAAATTCCCTAGCTTTAATGGAATAAGCTGTGCACAGCAGAAAGGAAATGACATTTTAAGTATTCTTTTTTTTAACACTTAGAGCAGTAGTGAATGCTTAGTAAGAAATTGACAGATGATCTCATTAGATAAAATGACTATTAAGGAGTGTCATTACTGATAAAATGCAGGGTGCTACCCACATTCTGGCTACTGAGTTACAAAAATGCAATTCTGTACTATTGTGTTTTGTTTTGTTTTGTTTTGTTTTGTTTTTACAAATAATTTATTTGTACTATCGTTGTTTTGATGGTTGTGATGGTTTTACTACGAATTTTTCCAGTCCTGCAAAGTCGTCTCTTATATGTGAATGTCACGTAATAAATTCTGAAGCAGACTCAATTCCATTACAGGAAAGAAATATTAAAATTTCATTTACTCTTGAAAGGTGAAGAATATTTTATACATCGTAGACAAAATATATGTAACTTAAAGAGTTTTGGCACATTTCATAATATGAAGAAGGAATGTAGCCCGACTGTAGATAGAATTCAGGCCAGGACACTCATTTATGTATCATATGGATGGACTAACGCCCATATATTATGGAGGCCATCCCATCCCTTGATAGTGTGGGAGTCAAGCCTTGCAGATGTGTTCCCAAGTAAACACTGTTTTTATACTTAAATGACTTCTTTCGACATTTCTGTATTGTTGCTGATTGAAGAAAAAATTTCAAAAAGACATCTTTTGATTCTGTTTATTTGGACAAACAATAAAAATCCAATGGTATGGCTATTGAAAGCGGCTGAGAGAATACTTTGACTGATTTCAGTTTAATTCCCTGCTCAGAAGAGTGCCAGCAAGATTCCTTTATTTAGAGGCAAGTAAAGAACTGCTTTATTCCCCTAAAGTGTAGGTTTGCTATCCATATGTCCAGATGTAGCCTGAAATACATGCACCACTTTACAAACTGGATGACAAGACCATTGCTTGGTACCGGGATGCTAGGGCTATGGCTCTGAGTGGCACTACCTCAGCCAGCCTCCACTAAAGTGAATATCAGTGTCTTCATGAAACCTTACTTACTGCTAAGTGAATGAAATAGGGCATTGGTCAAATAATAGGGACATACTGTAAATAGTGTTTTTCTGATGACTATGTGTCACTGTGTGTGTATATGTGTGCACGCATGTGCATGTTCAAGATTCTTAATGATAAATCTAAAGAGAAATTTCAAAAAAGCTGCTATAGAGAATTTTAGAGAAATATGTTCTTTAATCTCTCTTCCCTAGTAACACCCCACTGAATTCTGTCTTAAAGTTGTATATGTATCTAATCTTTCTGTGATGCAATTTCCTTAGTTGCAAAATAGGCTACTAATAGTACCTTCTTATACATTTGTTACATAGATTTGACATGTTAATATCTCCAAAGTGGCTATCTCATAGTAAATACTATATAACTCTTAGAAAAAATATACCTAAAACAAAGAGAAATTGAATAAAAAGCTTTTCCCAGAATTAGAGTCACTTTCTCATTTCCCAGGTAAATGACCTGATTTACAATTTTGGTAGATTTTTCTAGACCATATTTTTAGTAGGACCAGAAATAAAAGAGATAAGCTACCTATATCAACACATCTTCACAATATTAGGGGAAAAAAGAAAAAGAAAAATTCATAACCACTGATCAGAAAATGATTCTGACTCCCTCATTGGCAAAATACGTTGCCATCCTAAAAATATACCATCTATATATAAAATAAGATAATTGATCTTCAAGAATATTTTACTCAGGCAATGATAGTAATCATAAACTCCCCTTCTATACTATCCTACTTTCATGTAAAAATATAAATAATATTTAAGCATATTTTTTATTCCCTTGTGGGAATATAGTATAATAATCCCTTGCCAGGAGGGATATAATTTGGTTATATACAAAGTTTGAAAGAAATCTTAAGGACTAAAGAAAATATAGCTTAAAGCTCAATTCGATGAATAATACAAATAAAGAAGTCACTGACATTCATGTGAAGTAAAAGCCAGTGAATTTCACATTGTCCAAATTAAGTCATCTCTCAAGAAAACTAATCTTCAAGTTTATTAGTGACGTTTTAAAAAATTGAATGTTGGAATGCAATGCCTTATAATGAAAAATATGTTTATAAACATATATTCAGTTAAAAAAATTTTTTTAAATCTTTTTAAAATTTTCTCTGGGTAGGTCCAGAAGACACATCTGCTAAACTAGTGTATAGAATGAACCTGAATATAAAGGAAGCAATTTATAATTTTAAATTAATCACAATGATGGTTGGGGCAGGAGTTTTATTGTTTCTCATTTAAAATAAATGTATAACCCATTTGTAATACATACCACATTTTTTTCAAATACATGTGATTAATGGATAAAATACAAATAAACAAACAAAAAAATCCCAAAGTGTAAAAAAAAAACCCAGTCTTAAAAAAAAAAGCCCTTACTTTCCAAATTAACAAGACATTAATTATTTACTGGCTGAAGTGGTTTCGCTTATTGTGAGCTACTTTTGCCTATCTTATGTGAACATCCGGGTGACAATGACATTTAAATGAGAGTCCATGTGCATTCATTACTGTATATGAATGGAAAGGTTACATTTGGTAAAGCAAACCTCTCTGCAGTCTTAGTAACTGAGGAACAAATTTACACATCAAAGAGTGAGCTACCCAAACAGATTAGAGCTTTTCAATAAACCCTTATTAAAGAAGAGGTGATTTAATCCTCTAGACCAGTATTAATGCTATTCTGATCTTGAAAAAAGAAGCAAAGTAATTTTATCATATTTTTAAAAAACATTGAGTGGGATTTGAATGGAATGCTTATGAATGGAAATGTGTATAAGGATTTATTCTCATGTACCTAAAAACAAAAAAGGTGCTGCTCACTTGGCTTTTATCAAACCTTCACATGGAGAAGATGACTTGATGCTCAAAATGAAAAGTCCTTCCCTGGCTCCTTTTTCACTTCCTCTGTGACAGCCATATATCTATGATCTCCCAGCCATACTACAAAGAAGAAGGAATGAAAACAAACTAAGATCAGAACCCATTCCCTGGTGAGGTACAGGAGATTCGTGGTTTTTTGTTTTTTGTTTTTTGTTTTTTTTTTTAAGTTTCTTCCACTCTTAACATTTGAATGTAGACAACAGGGGGAAAAGGGATATTTGCTGTGGTATTTGGACTAAGAATGCAGAAGAACAAAACTAACCCTTTCAACCCTACCCATGAATTCCTATTCATCAGTGAAACTTAATGGACCAGAATTTGTGAATGTGTAATCTTTGTCTTTTATTTTCTTTCTATTTGCCTCACACAAAGAAAGGAACTTTATAATCTCCATGGAAATGATTTAAGTAATTGAGTTGAAATAAAGCAGAATAAAAATAATTTTTATGAAACTGTAAGTTCAAGTATCAATTGAATTCGAGAGTTATTTAACTTTTCCAAGTTTCAATTTTTTTCTTCTGAAAGCAAAGAGAATGCCATCTTCCCTACTTGCCTCATAGCATCTTTGGGAAAAGAAGAGATAATACAGGTTAAATCATTTAACAGAGTACAAATCATATGCATTTCTCACGGCCACAGTACTTATGTGCCTGTTTCTTTTTCTAACAGTGAAAATTCCTTTTTTTTCCCAAGTTTATTTATTTTGAAAGCATGCATTCACAAGTTTCAAAGGGGCAGAGGGAGGGCAGGAGAGAGCAAATCCCAAGCCGACTCTGGACTGTCAGCACAGAGCCCAAAGAGGGGCTCTAACTCACGAACTATTGTAAGGACACAAGTCTAAACGATACTGACTCCATAATAGGCTTTAAGTTTCCCCTCTAAACTAAAAGGCCTAAGTTTCAGTTTCCCTGAAACTATCAGGCAGCTACACATTGCCCAAGGCCGAAGAAACTGCCCACCACTTCACTCCACCACACTACCTTGGCAACGCCCAATCAAGAAAGGCCAGCAACTATAGATAAATCTTAGCTACCTAATGTTAAAGTTAACCCGTTAGGCGCCGAACAAGACTCTAGGCTCGCTCTATGGTTGGTTGAATTTAAGGGTACCCTGAATGTTATAATTGGATCCTGCCAAAAGTAATAGATACTCTGGAAAACATGTATGGTTAAACCCGCTGTCAATAATGTTGTATAATTATGATTGGATCACTGTTTCATGCCAAAATTTCAGTAACTTCCCCATCACAAACCCCATAAAAACCCTCCTCTGCTTTTGTTCGGGGCTCACAGCACGGATCCACTGCGCTGGTAAAGTCTGTGAGCCCCAACTTGAGCCCGTAATAAAGCCCTTTGCCTTTGCGTGCGTGACTCGGTCTCCCCGGAGGTCTCTGGCCGGTGAGGATACTGCAGTCTGGTTATAACACTATAAGATCATGATCTGAGCTGAAATCAAGAGTGAGATGTTTAACTAACTGACTGAGCCCCCTGGGTGCACCTAACAATGAGATTCTACTGAAAGATAGTTGACATAAACAATTCAAGTGAATATATACAAAGTAAATATTATTTAGAAGAAAGTGTAATACATGAGATTTGAACCCTGATTTAGGGACATGTTATTTCATGATTTTCAACAAATTAATTAATATTTGATAGATTCTATTTCCTCATTTGCAAAAAGCGGTTGATATGACAAATAAATTACTATGTTTAAAATGCTTGTCATTAAATTATAATTATCATTGAGTGTCTCTTCAATACCAATGGGTACATGTCACATTGCCTATAACACAGATGAAAAATTTGAGACGGCAAAAATGTTGGATGTCTTATCCAGAGGGAAAGAGTTAATAAGTGTTCAAATAGAGATTAAAACCAGAATCAATCACATCGAAATCTGGGCAATTTTTATTTAAAATCCCTTTTTACTTAAAGGCCACCTAAATTCTAACACAATAGCCTCATTATAGGGAAATTCTCACAGCTTTTAAGAATTTAAGAGCAGATACCATGTTTAAAGAGGTTATGATTAGAATCCAAAAATGTGGTATTGATTACTTTACAACTAGTTTACCTGGGTTCTTGTGATATAAAGAAAAACCTGGATTTTAAACATGAACTTTAAAAATATTTTGATCTAGTTTTTATTAAAAGGAAAATTCAATAAAACATCCTTTAAATAAAAATAAGCTATTGAATGGCATGTGGTTTCAGGAATATGTTTTACGGATAACATGTGCTTGTGCATGTAAGTGTGTGTTTGAAGGTGAAAAATACTCTGATTATATGTATGTGGGGTGTGACTATGATGGAAATCATAAAGCAAAACAGATTTTCTACACAACACAAATTTAAACATTCCTTATTTGTTTGCCCAGGTTTTTTTTCCCCCCAGAAGCACTTTTGTGAGATTTAACATTCTTTTCAAACTAAACTGTAATACAGAAAGTACTAGTAACTCATCTGGGGGCTGGGGAAAGGTAAAGGCTGTGAGAAGAATTTCCCAAGAGTAGGATTGAAAGATTTAGCAATACATATATACATACACATACATATATATGTACATAGATTCAGTATACCCAGTAAATTCAAATTTCAGATTAGGAAATAAATGTTTATTGGGGTGTTGGGGTTGCTCAGTCAGTTAAGCCTCCAACTTTCGCTCAAGTTGTGATCTCATGGTTTGTGAGTTCAAGCACTTTGTCGGGCTCTGTGCTGTGCTGACAGCTCAGAGAATGGAGGCTGCTTCAGATTCTGTGTCTTCCTCTCTCTCTGCTCCTCCCCTGCTCACTCTCTCACCCTTTCTCTATCAAAATTAATAAATATTAAGAAAAAGATTTTAAATAAAAAAAAGAGAAGTGTTTACTTATTTATTTGTTTGTTTTTAAATTTTATTTTAGAAAGAACGTGTGAGCCAGGGTAGAGCACAGCAAGGAAAGGAGAAAAAGAGACAGAGACAGAGAGAATCCTAAGCAGTTTCTGAGCTCAGCTTGGGGCTTGATCCCACACCCTGGGATCATGACCTGAGCCAAAATCAAGAATTGGACACTTAACTGACTGAGCCACCCTTGCACCCAGCAAGTAATTATTTTATATAAATTTCCTTCAAATATTTTGTTGGACATACTTGAAATATATTAGACTTATTAGAAAAAATTTTTTTCTCTAACTTAAATTTGAATGGGTGTATACATTTTCCATGCTGTATAGTAAATTAGTACACATTTGCTATCTTAAAAAAGTACCCAATTATTATCCTAAAATTTCTGTTGGTCACATGTCAAAGAACTTCTGACCTACAGCTGGGTTCTTTGCTCAGGGTCCCATAAGCTTGATATAAAGGGGTCAACTGGGCTATAATCTCATCTGGAAGTTCAGTTAGAGAAGGATTCACTTCTGAATTCCTGCAGGTTGCTCAATACATTTAATTTCTTTAGACTGTATAGTTTGTGGTAGCCTGCTTCTTCAAAACAAGAAATGGAGATACAAGTTTCCACTGTGTTGATTCACTGTCCTCAGAGAAGGCCTACCTCCTTTTTAAAGGCTCAGATGATTTGATCAGGCCTACCTAGCATAATCTATCTTTGATTACATTAATGTCAAATGATTAGGGACCTTAACTACATTGAAAAAATCTCTTCACCTTTGTCATATAATCTAACAGAATATTCCATCACCTCACTGTGTCTACTGGGTAGAAATAGGTCACAGGTTCTGTCTACATTCAAGGTAAGGAGATTACACTAGGCTGTCTCCTTTAAAGTCAGCCTAAGGGTGTCTACTATACTAAGATTCTATGATTTATTTAGCAACCTTACCCAAGAAAGCATATGCTTTGATAATACATGATGGCCATACTTAGAGATAGTAAATCTAGACAAAGTATTTTTTAAGTGGTATGAATCGAAGATAACACAAGAATCAAGGATTTTAGGGGAATGACGTGGTTTAGAACTTTCTACCAAGTGCCTTGATATTGCTGTTATTTCCAAGGTTTACCAGATTATACCCAACTCAATGAAGATTGCTAAACCTTAACATCACATCTATTATAAGAGATTTGCCAATAGTTTTTGAATTACTATAACATAATCATCATCATTTGCTTGTTAATCTATAAGCATTGATTGGGCTCCCATGATAAGGAATAATTGCTTTGCTTCAGCAATATGAAGATGAGCAATATCCCCCTCATCCCCTAAAATAACCTATAGTCTAGAAAAAGTGAGACATACACATTCAGATAAGTGAGACTTCCAAATTATAAAGCAGAAAACAATTGGTTAAAGCTTGTTTCACTTAAATTTTAGTTTGTAAAAAAGATCATAGAAAAGTTCTGCAACCAAATAAGTTTTGGATGAATCAAAATGGGTTGAAACCCTTATCAATTCCTTAAAGATACACAATGAACATCGACATAGAAGTCTTTGAAATATCTTATATAAAGTGCTTAAATTTGTATAATCTGTTTTTTGCAATAATTTCAAACTGTCCAAAGAGATATTTATGTAATATATAGTAACATCCTAACACGGTTTCAGATCCCATAGAGTTCTATCAAATTCTCTTATGAATATTCAAAGATAGTAGGGTGGTTTGGGGAGGAACAGTCTACTGGAATGGTAAGTTTGAAATGAAATATTACAGTCATCTTGCACCTATATTTGAATTCACCATCTAAACATTTGCCTAAGTACCAAATCTTGGGAGTTTTTCTAAAATTCCTTTTTCTCTGCCTCAATTCCTGTTACTTAGTAAGCCCTGTCCATTCTGCTTCCTAAATGTGTCATTGCTCAAGGATATCTCACTGGCCATTATAGCAGTCCTGGAAAAGAAATTTCTTGGAGACGGATTTTGGCAAAGGTCAGTTCTGGGAAGTTATTAAAAATGTTTTCAGGGATGGAAATGTCTCATATTCATGTGGATCTCAGTGAAAGAAAAAGAAAAGAGTAACTTCAGCATGGGCCCTTTTCTCCCTTCTTTCATTTTACTCTTTGCAAACTTGATAGCTGTTCTGAAACGTCTCATAACAGTACACCTGGATGGAAAATGAACGAATGTCATTTGCATATTTCAACAATTAAAGGTGCTAAATCTCACTAATTGTGCATACTTACAATTTAGTGATTATATGAAGCAAATTGTAATTTACAATTTAAGTGATTACTCTGTAATTCATTACTAAGCTATGTGACTCAACAAAAGATAATAACAATTTCGGAAGCCTATCTTTCAAAAGATTCAATGTCAATGTTTTTCTAGGAGTTTGGTTGAAAACAAATTCTTAGTTGCAATGCAATTCATGGAGGATATCTGTACACTGTCTGTTAGTCACCAGCTACAACCACTGCTTGCAGGACTTGTCACTGTGCCAGGTTTTGCCTCCGCCCCAAGGACTACATGACATTTTTGCACAAATGGAGCTTTTCCTATTCAGCAGCTCACATGCTACTATAGTGTTTTTTTCTCTTTCCCTGCTGTCACTTCTCAGCCATCAGCAATGTTTCACAGTGTTTCAACTTGCCAAATAATGGGATTTTGTGATGTTTTCTCTGCCTGACTTGTTTGTGATCGCCTTGCTTGGAATCATCAGTCAGTATGTGGTTTGGCTGCTTGTCATTCACCCAATCTTGCAGACTAGCCCCATAAAGCCGAATTGTGATGAGTGTGACTCTATTGCCACTAGGCTCACAGTGCATTACAACTGAGGAATTGTTTGAGAATTTGATTTTAAATGGAAAGTATGAGCTGAAAGCCACAGGACAATATGTTATCTGTTAGTGTGCCAAAGATGTGCTCACTTGCCCTCATTAACTTCTCTAGATCATCTCTGAGCACATCATTTGATTGGCATTTTGCTCAACTAATATACTTTCATAATCAATTTTGGCTGAGAATTTTCAGACGTCTGTTTTGTTTGGTATTGGATTTTCATGATAGTGGATAATAACCTAGGATGTCTTCAAGGCAGATTATTAACCTAAAGCATTCCTAAAATCGTGCATTTACTAGTGCATATTGCTACACAATAATTCTTAAGGAAATAGCTTAAGGAATTTGGCAATAACACTGGCTGCTAAAGGAAAAGAAGTTTATAAAGGACTGAAGACATTATAAACCAGTCAAGGAAATAGCAGGTGGCCCAGTCATTAGTGGTGACTAAGTTTGAAATTGATTATGTGGTAACCTGAGAGAAAACAGACTTCTGTTTGGGAAGGTAAATGAGTGCCAATTGTCAAGGCCTGATCCCACAGGCATAGCTGGATACCCCACAGTTTATTCCCAAATGATAAATAACATGTGTTTATTCACAAATAATAAATAACATGATGGCATTAACTGTCTAGATCCATCTGGTCTGACATTATTGGTATCTAATGTTGTCAAAACAGTCTGTACTTTTGTAGTCCTATTGTAAATGTTTATTTCCCTTGAAATTAATTTTATAAAGACAAGTTTTCTACTTTATATGACTGGTAAAATAATAAATACCTTGAAAAAAGGGTTAATAAAAATTACAAATATATAGAAAAGACATTACTTAAAATTTTTCTCACACAAGGACAATCATTATATATATTTTGGCATTCTATTCCAAATTCTTTATTACTATCTATTTATGTGATTAAAATAGAAAAGAAACAATTGCTATTATTACCATTGGCAGAAGGACAACATCATCATTTTTCTGTGAGCCTTCCCAAATATATTGTTAAAAGTTGTATTCCACTCCTTTCTGAGAAAGTGTTTCACTGGCTATAAATAGCTAAAAAAAAAAGAAAAGAAAAAAAAAAAAGACCTAATAGCACTCGAAAGTTAGATTCATGTTGTCTTCTTAGAAAGAATAAAATTTTTGGAAACAAAATTAGTAACTAAACCAGCGGTGTTTGGCATTAGTTCTCTACTATATTGTTTCACTCTCTTTCTTGGCATATATATTTTAATCTTTGCTTAAAGGATATTTATATAATGAAGCTTCAACACCATCATTCCAAAAAAAACTACAATTATTATTAAGGAAATGTACTTTGCTATCATCTTGAGACCCCACACATAAAAGTGTACATCAAAATGGTTCATCCCAATTTTCTTCTTGAAAATAAGTTGACCTCAATATTTCAAATGGGACTTTTAATAAAAGACAAAGAAATCAACATGAGATGTTCATAACAGATTTAAACTCTGAAAAGGACCCAAGGTTCAGAGACTTGGTATTATTTGCTACCCTCTGAAAGTAGAATAATGGTATTCAGGCCATGATGGGATCACACATTGGTCACTGAGATCACTGCTGCTTCCAGGGTTAGTTTGATTGCCTGGTATCTCCTTCAGTGTGGTGGGCCTCCTACAACCTGAAGTGGTATGAAATGATTCTGCTGTTCTGGCTTCTGTTCTTTTTGATGTAACATATTCCCTTTTTCACAATGTTTTTCTCCAGACATGGTTACAACTGTGTTGTTCTGTGAGTTCTCTATATTAGTTTTATTCTTAAAGGGTGTTGTGGAAATGCCAGAAATTCGTGATATTAACTAGGCTTACAGGAAAAGAATTCAATGAACAAATACATTTAAAAAAGAACTCATATTCAGCAAAATTAAACAGATTCCTCTAACTTGGGACTTCTAAGAGACTTTAATGTGCTAATATGTTTTCTGAACTTCTATGATAATATGCAGGATTTCCCAAATGTATTTGTCCATAAATGTCTTATTGGAGGCATCTTGGCATCATGCAGAATATTTTTTCTTTGGAATGTTTTGGTGAAATCCTGCCTTAAGTAATTAACTGCAGATCTTCTGGGTCTCCTTCTTAATCTCGGCAACGATTATAATTTTCATTGGAAGATATGGGATCATTTTAAAGTCTTCTTTCTGGATATTGAGGGCTGGACTCAGAATTCTGTGAGTTTTTTGTTTTGTTTTGTTTTTTGTTTCTCTATTCAGAGTAGAGTGTTTCCAGTAAAAATAAGTTTCTGTTTTGGCCTAGACGGGAGCTATAATCTAGTACCAGGCAGGGCTGCTATAATCCTATTCAGTGTTTGTGTTTACTCCTACTTTCAACCAAAGAAGCAAACCCCCTCTGAGAAAGACTATTTGTTCATGTCTAGGATAACTTCTTGTAAATTTTTATTTACTTTTGTTAGGCAATTAAAAGGTTTGGTTAAGTTCCCTGTATTCTCACGTGGTAAGCTATAGTATACAAACAATCTCGCTCTTATTCACTTAACACCACAGAAATCTGTCTCCTGCTTATGTGCATCTAACAATGAACTCTGCGATATCTAAGAGCTATTTAATTCATGTGGCAATAAGTGATTCCAGACTGTTCTACCATGCTACCATGAGGCCTCAACGTCTGTTACTGAAAGGGAATAGAAAGCATAAAGAATGAAGTGGGTATTTACACTGTCTCTTCTGAAAAAAGTTTCTTCAATTCACCTGAGTGAAAAAAAAGATAAAGTTTAATGTAGAACCCATGCACTAGTTAAAAATTTTCTCATCTATATTATATTTTGACCTGTGCTCAGTCATAGTCTATGGATTCTTTCTTCTATAAGATCTTTTTGAATAATGCACTTCTGCTGGTAACACTTGTTAGTATCTGTCCTAAATTATTTTCTCATACTTAAAGGGCTTTATTTTTCATTTGATTATTTGCCATGTCCAATTCCTATGTTGTGAAGTATGCACGATCTTTTTTATATGTACTCTTCTGACTATTCAGGATACAGGAAGGGCTTCATTAGGAAAGGAGAATCAAGTCTACTTTCAGTTTCCCACAGGAAAATCAGTCACAATTAGAGGTACATATAAACAAATCTACTAAACTATCAAACTGTCAGACAGAGTGACCATATTCTATCATATATGCTGCTTTTGCCAACAAACAGGTCAAGTTTGCCATAAAATTATGTAGGAAAAGAATATGGTCTGTGGTTCTCCCTCTGCACACATTTTTTAACCCTTAAGAAATGTTTATTTATTTTAGGGGAGAAGGGGAGAGAGAGAGAGAGAGAGAGAGAGAGAATCCCAAGTAGTCTCTACTCTCAGCGCAGAGCCCAATGTGGGACTGGATCCCACAACCAATGTAGACATTGGCCTGAGCTGAAATCAGGTTATCTGTTGCTCAACTGACTGAGCCACCCAGGTGCCCCACATATTTTTACTTTTGATTCTTACTTTTTTCTATCCTTTCAATTTTATTAAATATCCTCACGACATGTACTAGAAGCTGAATGCAAAGGAATACATGCAGCATTTTCACCACAAGAGTTACTGCTGCTCCAATAGAGAAAATAAAACACTGAGTGACTATAAATCTAAGAACAGACAACAGTTCCTGTTTATTTCACAGCTGATATAGATTAGTTAATATTAGTTCTAATGTATGTATCAGTTCTAATATATTTGCCATTGTGTGATTATAAGAGAGTCATAAAACCTTTCACTATAGTATCTTTTCTTAAACAAAGAGATTAGATCTTATTTATCTCAAAATTCTTCTCAGCATTCTCATGCTTTATTATTTCTAACAGCTTTTTTCCACTTACTAAAATAGAAACTATTTTCTTTTTACATTTTTTGTTTATTTAATTGAGAGAGAAGGAGAAAGAAAGCGTACAAGCAAGGTAGAGGCAGAGAGAGAGGGTAAGAGAGAGAATCCCAAGCAGGCTCCACACTGTCAGCACAGAGGTATCCAATTCATAAACCATGGGATCATGACCTGAGTTGAGATTAAGAGTTTGGGGCTTAACCGACTGAATCATTCAAGCATCCCCATAAACTCTATATTCTTTTAGTTTTTTATCCTTTAATTGACAATTAATAACATTTTCTGAATAACAGTATAGTTTAATACGATATGATATAATGGGATAATATATTATGATGGAGAAAAGACTCTGAATTTAGAAGCCTGGTTCAAATTCCATATCAACTGCTTGCTAGTGATGTGTCATGTAACAAATTATTTAACTTCTTAGCCCAAGTTTCCCCATTTGAAAAATGGCAAGTTTTAGGAACTTCTTAAAAAGTGAATTAAATATCAGATGCTATGCACAATACTAGTTGTGTAATATGCACATAACATTACTAATAATTAATAATACTCCATTTTATTTAAAAAAAATTTTTTATAATGCTTTATTTATTTCTAGGAGAGAGAGAGAGAGAGAGAGACAGCGTGAGCAGGGGAGGGTCAGAGAGAGAGGGAGTCACAGACTGAAGCAGGCTCCAGGCTCTGAGCTGGCAGTCAGCACAGAGACCGACGCGGGGCTCGAACCCACGAACAGCGAGATCATGACCTAAGCGAAAGTCGGATGCTTAACCGACTAAGCCACCCAGGCGCCCCGTCCATTTTATTTTTTAAAAGGATGCATGGAGGGGCATCTTGGTAACTCAGTCAGTTAAGCAATGGACTCTTGATTTCGGCTCTGGTCATGATTCCAGGGTCATGAAAGTAGGCCCTGTATCAGGCTCCGTGCTGAGCATGGAGCCTGTTTAAGATTCCTCTCTCTTTCTCCCTCTGCCCCTATCCTGTGTGCATACACTCTCTCTCTAAAAAACAAATAATAAAATAAAAAATGAATAATAAAATAAAAGGATGCATGAAGGCATAACCTAATAACAATTGCCCAAAAGTTGGGCAGTTTATAGAGTAGATTTTTGGAGCTTTTACAGAGTCTGTGATAATGTCACACATTAAATGTGACCTGTGGTTAGGACATATTTTTTTCTTATAGGTGTGGCCCACAGAATGGACAAACAAGGCAGCCATGGAAACTGTGTTATTAAATACTAGAAAGCTGTGCACAAGAGAAAAGCCAGATTTTTCTATGGCTCTATATAGCAAGTTCCTTTTAATCAGACATTCTTAGTTTGAGAAGATACATACAAACATGGCAGGTGTGATGTAAATACAATCTAATATAAAACAGATATGTAGTTTGTATGCTTGCCAAAGAGAATGAAGGTCATTTAGAAAATATTCCCAGTTAGTTTTGTATAGTACTTATTATTCAAAAGAAATAATTATGTTTGAATTTTGATTATCCTTAATATTAGAAAAAATATCGAGCATGCAGAGTTCTCTTATAATAACTTTCAACCTCTTAGAGGCAGAGGTCTACACAGACATACTGAAAATACAGTATTTTATACCCAAATATGCATCCACAAAGGTAAACTAATTACAAATATTTTTACTTTTAACTTCACAACTAAATCTTACTGAGACTGTAATAGCTGTCTGAGTGAAAAAGAACAAAAAACAGATATAGTGAAATCAGTGAATAAAACAAATTTAAGTAATTTTCTTAACTGTAAGGTTTTTTACATCACTTTGAATATGCTGAGTTTGGATTTTTTAGAGAGGGTGTATATACTGATAAACATATTTATATAACCATTAAGTTACTTTTACCATATATATTTAATTCTGTGTAAGAGTATATGTACCATACTATTCCAAAGAGATTGAGAATTTTTAAAAATTTTGATATTTATTGTTTATGATTTCAAATCATAGACTCTGTATATTGTCAGTTTATTTGTGTCACTCTCATACGTTTATAATAAGAGATCAATATTTTTTAAAAGTCATGAGGACATTTAAGCCTTCTTTTTTGTCTTTCCTTCTTGTGGCTTCTTGACAAAATAAGGGAAAAAGTGAAAGAAAGAAAGAAAGAAAGAAAGAAAGAAAGAAAGAAAGAAAGAGGGAGGGAGGGAGGGAGGGAGGGAGGGAGGGAGGGAACGAAGGAAGGGAGGGAAGGAAGGGGGGAAGGAAGG